>NC_067423.1:38686632-39286632 GCF_009764475.1 Pristis pectinata | reverse complement strand
GTTAAAGTTATGTTGATCAGGCCGACAAGTCTGGCTATGTGGATGTGTACGTTTAAGTTCAATCTGATCTCATGCAAGGTAAAAAAAATAGCAAGGAAATCACTTTTTCAGATTGAAAAGCATTAAATATTCTATGCAAGCTCTTTGAAGTGGAGGTAATTATGAAGAGAGGTATCTTGTGGCTGCTGTCAGTTAAAATCAAAAATGCTAATTGGATTGTACCATGAATCTTAGTGAAAATGACATAGACCTCCAACTAAATGCATGACCTCATGCTAACATAATACAATATAAGTACCATGAGGGCTTGTAAAAAAAACCTGAATGAAATTCATAGCAACTGATGGGAATGGATGTTTGGGCAATGAGTAAGACCGCTAAGTGCTGGAACTTAACAACATAGTTTGCATTTATATTAAGCTGTAAGACGCTTTCAATCTAATTCACACTAGTGCCATCAGTCAGAAATTGACACCCAGTCAGGGAAGACACTTGGAGAGATGACTAACTGGTCAATGCGGTAGGATTGGAGCAACAGTTAATCTGCTGGAGGAACTCAGCGGGTCGAGCAGCATCTGTGAGAGGAAAGGAATTGTCGCCATTTTGGGTCAAGACCCTGCATCGGACTGAGAGGGGAGAGGAGAGATGGCTGGTGTAAAGAGTGGGAGGGGAGTGGTGAGACAGGAGTCCGAGGTGATTGGTAGACTGAGGAGGGGTGTGAGATGACATGCGGGTAGGGGGAGGGGAGTGGGAGTGGAGCGAATGAGAGATGGAGACAGACAAAGAGAGAAAGAAGAACATTGAGAGCCAGATGGAGCAAGGTGGCGGTTGGGGGAAGGGGATTGTGAAGGTTGGAAGCAGTTGCTGGAAGGAGAGGAGCAGTGCTGGAACCTGATAAGTAAAGGAAGTCATAATGAGAACCATTAGGGGAGAGGTGTATGGCAGGGGGAACCAGAACCCGATAGAGGAGGTGGGGGTGGAAATCTGTGGGTGAACTATGTGTGTAGTGGGTGGATGGAACCAGGAGGGAGGGGAAATGAAGATGTGAAGTGAGGTTTGGGGGGCTATGAGGGAAAGGGGACCAAAATGGGAGTACCGGAGGGGGATAGGAAGGACAGAAAGAAGGGAAAAGAAGGGCAAGGGGAAAGGGTAGTACGTGGCAATGCCCTGGAGTGGAGAGTTACCTAAAATGGGAAAACTCAGTGTGAAAACTCAATGGGAAAACTCAGTGTGAAAACTCAATGGGAAAACTCAGTGTGCATTGTTCAAGATGTACCTCAAGGATCTGAGGTACATCAAGAAGGAGGAAAGAGAGGTGAAGAAATGGAAAGAATAAGGGAGAACATCCCAGAACCTCTGGTAGAGAAGGCTGAATGTATGACTGCCAATAGTGAGACAAAAAATGTGGGGAAATACAGAGCCTAGAAGTGGATGAGTGCAGAGCTTTAGAGGAATTAAGGCTGGAGGGGCCATTATTTTGAAGTTCAAAGCATACCAAGTCTTCAGGAATGTCTAAGGTTGGATCTAATGATATATTGGCTATATTGATTCTGAGAAGCAAATTCCAGAGCAAAAGGGGAGCGTTGGCCTCAGTTCATCACTGATTGGTATGCGTCTGGTTGATTTTTTGAGAGTTCTATGGAATCTGCTCCAGCTCCCCCTCAGGTAATGATTTCCTTGTTCTTAGAGTCCGTTCTCCCACTTACAGGGACAAATATCCCTTGCACCAACTTAGTCAGTCTGCTGGCCTCTCTTGCTAGCTTCAAAGATTTCAGAATATACATTCCAAAAACCATTTGCTTTTCTCCGCTGTCTGGCATTAGGTTGGATAGCTCTTGGTCAACTGGTGTAGACATGAAGGACATCCAATGTACCTTTTAAAACCATCTTATCAACATGACCTGCTACCTTTAAGGATCTGTGGGCGTATTCTCCAAAGTCCCTCTGTCCCTTTGCACTTCTCAATATCCTCTTCTCACCTTGTTGCACTTCCCCAAAAGTATTACCTCACACTTCTCTGGATTAAATTCCATGTCACTTTTCTGCTCAACTGACCAGGTCATCAATGTTTTCCTGTATTCTAAAGCTGTTCATTTTTGTGTCATCAGCACTCTTCTTTATCGTGCCCCCGGCATGTGGATGGGTTCCCACGTTGACCTTGTGGGAGCCAGAGTGGAAGCAAGTTTCAAACTTCAAGTGGAGTTTATTGTCATGTGCACAAGTACGGTGAGGTACAGGTACATTGAAAAACTTGCTTGTGGCAGCATCACAGGCACGTATGTACAAACAAAACACAGAAAATGAATTATACATAAATTATCCATAAATTATACCATACAGTGAAAAAGCAGACTGTGCAAAAGCAAGACCTTAGTGCAAAATTACAAAGACACAATTGAAGGCAGTCCGTGGTGGTTGCAAGAGGTGATCTGTAGTGTTCCATTGCTGAGGTGGGGTTGCGGGTTGTGCAGGTCAGTTCAAGAGACCCGATGGTTGTAGGGAAGTAGCTGTCCTGAACCTGGTGGTGTGGGACTTCAGGCTTCTGTACCTCCTGCTGATGGTCACACTTCCAATCCAAGTGTCCAGCTTATAGGACAATATGTGGTCCCAATAGTACAAACCCTCAGTCAGAATGGTGAAGGTTCAACTCTTGAGCACAATACTTAATCTGGGACTCTGGTATCTGAAGTTTTCTGGGTGTGGTATCATCTGCTCTGTAATTGTCCCGAAGGATATCAACATCAAGACAACAGCTCAACTTGTCATGTATTTTATCACTGTTTCTGTCTTGCATTAAAGCAACTGGCTACTGTGTTAATTGGCATTACAGCAGAGACAATTCCAACTGGATATAACAACATTGTACTGCATGAATTTTTAAAAGCACAATATAAAAGCAAGTCCCTACGTCTCAGCTGGATAGCATCAGTGCTAGTGTCTAATCAAAGACTTCTAGATTCAGACAGAGAACACAGAAGTTCAATTCTCCCAGAACTATAGGGAATGTAAGATCACTTGCCATGACTTTGTGGTTGTAGGTGATTATTTAGCTCCCAACAATAAAGGTCAGCAGCTAATTGATCATTTAAGCAAAGAAGTCTTGATCTTTAGATATTGAGCACCAGAAGGGTGTGGGGGCGGAGGTTTTGAATAACACAGTGCCTGGTTATAATACACATCTCTTAATTCTTGTGGGAGAGTGAAATGTCCAGTCAATTATATCCCAATCAAACGACCTTTGGGGTGAGAGGAGCAGATAACAAACAATTAGTCACATGTATCATTCAAATGCGGTGGTTAAGATCACACATGGGCTCAGTAATACTCTGGAGCAAACATACCATCGATGATTTTTATGCATCCACTCTAAACTTGCCCACAGAAGCAAATTGTAAGAGAGGGAGCCTAGTGAACACCTCACACTTGTTCCAATATTCATACATGGAACAAGGCCATTCAACCCATCAAGTCTATGCTGGCTCTTAGGGCAGTCCCATTCCCCACTTATTCCGCTGTAATGAATTCTTTCTCAAGTGCGCCCATTAACGCCTCCCAGATTCGGTCACTAGCCACCTACGCTTGGGTAGTTCACAGTGGCCAGTTAACTTCCCAACCAGCCCATCTTTGGGATGTGGGAGGAAACAGGAGCACCCTGAGGAAACCCACGCAGACACTAATGGGGGTCAGTATTGAACCCGGGTCTCTGGAGATGTGAAAACATTACATTACCTGTGGTGCCACTGCGATGCCCAATTCAGATGTTATATGTCTTCACTGTTTGAGAGACTAAAGGAGCTAGGGCTTTACTCATTGGAGAGAAGGAGGATGAGAGGAGACGTGATAGACGTATCCAAAATATTGAGAGGAATAGATAGAGTGGACAGCCAGCGCCTCTTTCCCAGGGCACCAATGCTCAATACAAGAGGACATGGCTTTAAGGTAATGGGTGGGAAGTTCAAGGGAGATGTCAGAGGGAGGTTTTTCACCCAGAGAGTGGCTGGTGCATGGAATGCGCTGCCCGGGATGGTGGTGGAGGCTGATACGTTGGTCAAGTTCAAGAGATTGTTAGATAAGCACATTGGAGGAATTTAAGATAGAGAGGTACGTAGGAGGAAGGGATAGTCTTAGACTTAGGTGTGGTTTGAAGGTCGGCACAACATGGTGGGCCGAAGGGCCTGCATTGTGCTGTATTGTTCCCTGGTTCTATGGTTCTAACTACTTTTTACCTGCGTTCGTTCCATAACCCCTCAAAAGCACTGCCTGACCTTAGTCATGGACTTTGAAACCAGCTGTCCAGTTGGAACTCAGAAGTAACACAAAATCTCTTCTGTTACCATTTACTACTCTTCCCAGTTTGTAACTTGAATTGTATCTGAATGCAGGCAAATTAGTTGTAGAAAGGAATCATGTGATTGAGTTTTCCAGCACGGAAACAGGCCCAGCTGGTCCATGCCAACGAAGATGCCCATCTAAGCTGGTCCCATTTGCCCACATTTGATCCACATCCTTTTAAACCTTTCCTATCCATGAACCCATCCAAATGTCTTTTAAAAATTGTTAACGTACCTGCCTCAGCCACTTCCTCTGGCAGCTTGTTCCATATACGTACCACACTCTGTGTGAAAAAGTTGCCCTCAGATATCTATTAAATCTATCCCTTCTCCCCTTAAACCTATGCCCTCTAGTTCTTGATTCTCCAACCGTGGGAGAAAGACTGTGTGCATTCACCCTGTCCTATGCCCTGAATGTCAAGTGATGTCTAGTAGTGACTTAAGCTAATGCAAACAGATTGAGCTACACTACAGTCAGAGACGTCATGAAAATCAGTGGACCAGATATTATTTGCCAGTATAATGGACCAGATTCTATTAAAACCATAAAACTACTAGCTAAAACTGATAGTCATTCAGCCTGTGGACCAGAGCCACAGATATAAGATCAGGACCAGGAATACACTGGGAGAGATGTTTCTCTTCAGTGCTACTGGGAGTGTCAGAGAGTCATGGAGTTATACAGCATGGAAACAGGTCCTTCTGCCTAACTTGTCCATGCTGACCAGGTGCATATTAGGGAAATTTCTAATTACCATCGGGCAAGAGATGCAGAAGCCTGAAGTCCCACACCACCAGGCTCAAGAACATCTACTTCCCTTCAACCATTTGGTTCTCAAACCAACTGGCACAACCCTAATCACTACCTCAGTAAAGCAACACTGTGACCACTTTGATTACTTGTACTAAAATGACGTTTTGTTGTTCTAATTGTGTTCTTCTTGTAAAAATTATGTCTAATTTATGTTTTTCTTGTGAATGCTGCTTATCTGATGCAATGTGCCTGTGATGCTGCTGCAAGTAAGTTTTTCATTGCACCTGTGCACACGTGGACTTGTACAGATGACAATAAACAACTTTAATTTTATAATTCCTTTCATTTCTTAATATTAGTGATGCAAATCTTTTAAGATTAGCATTTGAAGATTGGTTAAGCCACAACTGTAATATTTAACCATTCCTTTTAATGTGATTTATTTTTAATCTTTTCTTTATTCCTGATGGAGGTCCTTTCAATTCTGAAGTGCATATTAGTAGAGATGCGAAAAATATGTGGGGAAGTCAAAACCTTCATTAAGTATAAAATAGTCACCAGCACATCTTATAAAGAATGAGGAGAAACTTTTTCACCTGAAGAGTGGTTAATATCTTGAACTTGGTACTCTCCAAGGCAACTTGGTAAATTAGATCTGAAATTGCGTTGGTCATAAGAGGCAAAGGACGATGGTGGAGGGTTGTTTTTGTGATTGGAAGCCAGTGACCAGCAGTGTCCCTTTGGGATTAGTGCTTGGGACCCTTACCATTTGTTATATATACATTAACAGTTTGGATGTGTGTGTCAGAGTTACGATTAACACGTTTGCAGATGACATGAATATCGGTTGTTTGTGAAAGTGAAGAGGGCCAGAGTCATACAGCATGGAAACAGGCCATTCGGCCCACCACGTCCGTGCTGACCAGTGAGGATCCATCCATAGTTAGTCCCATCTTCCAACAATTGGCCCATAGCCTTCTATATCTAGGTGATTCAACTGCTTGGCTGGAGAGTAGTCTTTGGCTGCAGAATGTTACTGATCAGTTTGTACGATAGACAGAAAATGGCAAATGGAAGTTGATTCTGAAAACTGTGAGATGATACATTTTGGGAGCACTAATAAGGCCAGGACATGCATAATGAATGGTAATACCTTGGGAAGTAATGGAATCCAGTGAGAACTGGGTAGTTGGATACACAATTGGCTTGATAGTAGGAAGCAGAGGGTATGGTCGAAGGTTGTTTCCCATACTGGAGGCCAGTGATCAGTGGTGTGCTTTGGGGGTCGGTGCTAGACCTGTTCTTGTTTGTCATCTATATGAGCGATTTGGATGAGAATGTACAAGGCATGGTTAGTAAGTTTGCAGATCACATTAAAAGAGGTGGTATTGTTGACAGTGAAGCAGGTTATCAAAGATTACAATAGGGTGTTGATCAGCTGGGTGAGTGGGCCGAGGTACGGCAAATGGAGTTTAATTCGGATAAGTGCGAGGTGTTACATCTTGGGAAGTCAAATTAAGGTAGGACTTTCATGGTAAACAGTAGGGCGCTGGAGAGTGTTGTAGAACAGAGGGACCTTGTAGTTCAAGGACATGGTTTCCTGAAAGTGGCATTACAGGTAGACAGGGTGGTGAAGAAGGTTTTTAGCATGCTGGCCTTCATCAGCCCGGTCATTTGAGTATTGAAGTTGGGAGGTTAGTTGCTGTTTTACAAGATGCTGGGGAGGCCGCGCTTGGAGTAATATGTTCAGTTTTGGTCACCATGCTGTAAGAAAGATGTTATAAAACTGGAAAGAGTGCAGAAGAGATATACAAAGATGTTGTCAGGACTTGAGGGATTGAGTTAGAGGTTGAGCAGGGTAGGACTTTTTCCTTGGAGGGTAGGAGACTGAGAGGTGATCTTATAGAGGTGTATAAAATCATGAGGGGTGTAGAGAGGGTAAATGCACTTAGTCTTTTTCCCAGGGTTGGGGAATCAAGAACTAGAGGGCATAGACTTAAGGTGAGAGGGGAGAGGTTTAGTAAGAACTTCAGGGGCAACTTTTGTTTTATAGAGGTAGTGGTACGTTTATGGAATGAGCTACCAGAGGAAGTGGTTGAGGCAGGTACACTAACAGCTTTTATAAGACAGTTGGACAGGTACATGGATAGGAAAGGTTTAGAGAATTGTTGGTCAAATGCTGGCAAATGGGACTACCTTGGATGGGCATCTTGGTCGACATGGACCAGTTGGGTCGAAGAGCCTGTTTCTGTGCTGTACGACTCTATGACTCTAAGTGGTGAGGAATAGGATCCTGGTGTACGTGTCCAATGATCCCTGAAGGCAGCAGGACAGATAAATAAGGTAGTTAAGAAAGTATATGGGATACTTGCCTTCATTAGCCAAACTATTGAACATAAGAGAGGGGAGGTAATGTTATAACTACATAAGATATGAGATATCTTTATTAGTTACATGTACATCGAAACACACAGTGAAATGCATCTTTTGCGTAGAGCGCTCTGGGGGCAGCCCGCACACGTCACCACGCTTCCGGCGCCAACATAGCACGCCCACAACTTCCTAACCCATACGTCTTTGGAATGTGGGAGGAAACCGGAGCACCCGGAGGAAACCCACGCAGTCACGGGGAGAACGTACAAACTCCTTACAGACAGCGGCTGGAATTGAACCCGGGTCGCTGGCACTGTAATAGCGTTACACTAACTGCTACACTACCGTGCCTGCCTACATAAAACATTAGTGAGGCCAATGTGCAGTTATGGTCACCACACTAATCGAAGAGTGTGATTGTACTGGAGAGGGTGCAGAGGAGATTCACCTGGAGGTTACCTGGGATGGAACGTTTCAGACAGAGAGATTAGAGAGGCTGTTGTTTGTGGAGCAGAGATACTGTGAGGACACCTGACTGAAGTAAATAGAATTATCGGGAACATGGACAGAATAAACAGTGAGGAACTTTTCCCTTTAGCAAGATATCTAAAACCACGGGGCACAGGTTTAAGGTGAGGTGAACAGACATAGTGGTGGAACCCGTGATAACATGAAGGTGGATGAAGGCACTCTTGCTGTTTTCAGGGGACTCAGAGGGGACTTGAAGAAAAACACTTTTCACCCAGGAAGTTGCGGCAATCTGGAACACACTGTCTGAGGGGGTGGTGGAAGCAGAGACTCTCACAACATCCGGATGAGCACTTGAAATGCCAAGGCATAGTAGGTTACAGACCAAGTGCTGAAAAACCTGATGACTAGCACGGCCACACAATGCTTCCATGCTGTGTGATTCTGTGACTCTGTGACCACAGGGAAAGTTGAGGCAACCAGCTTAGCTGCTCATAAAAGGAAGGCCAGATCAATGCAGGAGGGAGATAGGAATAGAGGGATGTGCTCAAAAGGCTGATGCAGAGAGGTGGGAAAGAATGTAAGGAGGAGAAGACTGTTTTGTGTAAAATTTTTTAGTGTTGGACATTCTGTGTACTTCTATATAGTCTAGAAGGTTGTGGATGCATTAATTTTTGAAGATTAAGGTGCAGTTCTTCAGATGTTGTGTGATTTCTCACTCTGTTATTACAAGGCAATGACCAGTATCTGTTCAAAAGGTCGGTATCATAAATAGCTATTATGTTCTTTAAAACATTGCTTTAGTGGGTACTTGCAGGTAACCAGTGTCTCCAGTACCTGTTACAAATTGCATTCCCTAGCCACTGATCCGTCCCTCTCCAGGCAACTATCTGAAACTGAACCAGATCGTTTGCAACCTCACAGTGATATTTGATGCTGAAAACAGTAAGACTGCCTTTATTCACCTTCATACTATCACAGGGTCCAACGCTACCTCTGTTCACCTGCTCCTTTCTCTAGATGTTACACACCAATGCATGCCTGGGTGGCCTCCCTTGTTCGTCGCTCTGTGAACCCGAGGTCAGCTAAAACTCGACCCACCATGTCCCAATTTGCACCATTTCCCATTCGCACATTATCTAGTGCTTGCCCAGCTACACTGACTGGCCGTGAAACAATGCCTGGTTTTTAAAATCCTTATCTCGGTCCATGGTCTTCACCAACGCAGTCTGCTGTCCTTTTTGCCTTCTGAGATACTTGCGTTCCTCTAATTTGTGCTCTGGATTCACTCCACCTGTGCTCTTAAACCTCACCTTCCTTAAGGTGCTCTGTAAAACTGAACTCTGAGACCAAACTGATGATGGCTGCCTCAATATCTCCTCGTGGCCTGGAGTCCATTGTTTGTTTGATATGTTTCTATCAAAACTTTGGGGAGGCTTCGGCACTTTAAAGACTCTATCTAAATAGTCGCTGTTGAAGGCATTGTTTACAAAGTCAGTGCAAATTCACTTACAGGCTTGGCTGTCCTGAACAAAGAAGTCCAATATAATGACCTACAGTGTAGTTCAAAGTCAAAGTCAAATATATTGTCATCTGCACAAGTACATGTGTGCACAGGTGCAATGAAATACTTACTTGCAGCAGCATCACAGGCACATAGCATCATATGAGCAACATTCACAAGAAAAACATACATTAAACATAAATTATACACAATTCTTGCAAGAAAGAACACAATTAGAACAAAAAAAAATGAAGTCCATTTTAGTGCAAAGTGGTCATAGTGTTGCTAAACTAGTGATTAGGGTTGTGCAGGTTGGTTCAAGATGGGAAAGGTTGAAGGGAAGTAGCTGTTCCTGAACCTGGTGGTGTGGGACTTCAGGCTTCTGTACCTCCTGCCCGATGGTAGCTGTGAGAAAATGGCATAGACTGGATGGTGGGGATCTTTGATAATGGATGTCACCTTCTTGAAGATTGGTAAATTGGTAAATTAGTTTATTATTGTCTCATGTTCCAAGGTACTGTAAAATACTTGTCTTGACTACCATCCATACAGATCAGTTCATTATAGCAGTGCATTGAGGTAGTACAAGGTAAAACAATAACAGAATGCAGAATATAGTGTTACAATTGCAGAGGAAGTGCAGTGCAGGTAGACAATATGGTGCAAGGTCATAACGAGGGAGATTGTGAGGTCAAGAGTCCATCTGATTGTACTAGGGGACCGTTCAATAGTCTTATAACAGCGGGATAGAAGCTGTCCTTAAGCCTTGTGGTATGCACTTTCAGGCTTTTGTATTTTCTGCCCGACGGGAGGGGGGAGAAGAGAGAATGTCTGGGGCGGGAGGGGGTCTGTGATTATGTTGGCTGCTTCACTGAGGCAGCGAGAAGTGTAGACAGACTCCATGGAGGGGAGGCTGGTTTCCGTGATGTGCTGAGCTGTGTCCACAGCTCTCTGCAGTTTCTTGCTGTCACAGGCAGAGCAGTTGCCATAACAAGCTGTGATGCATCCAGATGCATGAGCAGCGCCTCATTTAAATAGTACCGATGGTGGGGAGGGATATGCTCGTGATGTATTGGGCTGAGTCCACTACTCTCCACAGCTTTTTATGTTGAAGATTGTTTTAACTCCTTTTTCCAAATCTTTGTGACACAGAATGCTTCACAGCCAGTGATTTTTGGTGGCATCATGGTCTGGTGTGGTGATTCAATTACGCAGGAATGTAAGAAGCTGCAGAGAGTAGTGAACTCAGGCCAATGCATGAGTATCTACATGAGACGCTTATTCAAGAAGGCAAAATTAATCATAAAAAATCCCAATTATCCAAGCCATGCCATCTTTTCGCAGCTACCATCGGGCAGGAGGTACAGAAGCCTGAAGTCTCACACCAGCAGGTTCAGGAACAGCTACTTCCCTTCAACCATTCGCTTCTTGAACCAACCTGGACAACCCTAATCACTACCTCAGTATAGCAACACTATGACCACTTTGGCCACTTTGTACTACAATGGACTTTGTTTCATTTTGTTCTAATTGTGTTCTTTCTTATATAATTGTATAATATTATAAGAACTTTCTTGTGAATGTTGTGTATCTGATACTATGTGCCTGTGATGCTGCTGCAAGTAAGCTTTTCATTGCACCTGTGCATATGTGTACTTGTGCGTATGACAATAAACTCGACTTTGACTTTGAGTTTGAGCTGTTGGCTTGAGTTTCACGTAGAAAGTGTGACAGTAAAATACACAATTTAAATCCACATGAGAGCAGAGATACGATGTTGGTTTGTGGGCAAATCCAATAGATGGCACCTTTGATGGTCATCCAGTTCTACTTTGTAACATCAGCCTTAATTTTTCTTCTCATTCTAAAGTTGAACTTGAACCTCTAACTTGGGAGTGAGATTGTTACCACTGACTCACATGCTAATTATTAACGTCTACCTTCAGCGTATAAAATGGTATTCATTTCAGACTAGCTAATGATGGCAACAAACAATCTGCTGGAGAGAACTCAGCGGATCGAGCAGCCCCAGTGGGGGGGAGGGAGGGAAGGAACTGTCGATGTTTCAGGTTGAGACCCTCCATTAGGACTGAGAGTGGGGAGGGAAAAGTTGAACTTGAACCTCTAACTTGGGAGTGAGATTGTTACCACTGATTCACATGCTAATTATTAACGTCTACCTTCAGCGTATAAAATGGTATTCATTTCAGACTAGCTAATGATGGCAACAAACAATCTGCTGGAGAGAACTCAGCGGATCGAGCAGCCCCAGTGGGGGGGAGGGAGGGAAGGAACTGTCGATGTTTCGGGTCGAGACCCTCCATTAGGACTGAGAGTGGGGAGGGGAAATGGCCAGGATAAAGTGGGGAGGGGGAAGGGTGAGACAGTGGGGGGGGGGGGGAGGGGGTTGGGTGGGTTGGATGATGGGCAGGTCGAGCCAGATAGGAGATGGGGAAGGGTGGAGATGGAATACAGAGACAGGTGGATGAGAAATGGAGGCAGACCAAAAAAAAATAGGACGGGGGAACCAGATAGGGGAGGCGGGAGTGCGGAAGGTGGAGACAGGCTGGAGGGAGATAAGCAGGAACACAAAGGCTACCAGTGCTGGGCTCTGATAAGTAAAGGAGGTGAGAATGGGATCCATTAGGGGAGAGGGGAAAGGCACATGGAACCAGAACCAGATGGGTAAAGGGAGGCTGGGGTAGAGCCAGTGGGTGAAATGTGTGGGTAGTGGGTGGATGGGACCGGGAGGGAGAGTTGATGGCAACAGATCCTCCAGTGACATCATTTCAAAGCACTAACCAGACACAAATGTATTGCTGCAAAAACTATGGTGCAAAAATTGTATGGTGTATGGACTTTTAAATACTGTTCCAAGGGGGCTTCTTTGCAGCTGACAAGGCCTGGAGTAAGTAACTCTTTCAGCGTGCTTTGTGGGCCAATAGGCTGGTGGTTTGAATGCACGATAACCGGTGGAGGTGAGAGGGTCAACAGAATTGAAGTTTATCCGCGGACAGGGGACTCCGGGCTAGGGATCATAGTCAAGGAGTCAGATTTAGCTCCTTCTGCTGGGAAACACTTCCGCATGCAAAGGGTGGTTGAAATTTGGAACCTCTTCTGCAAACAGCCAGTTAATACCAGGAAACTACTGATGTATTGTGAGGTGTTGCTTTTATATTTATTGCGGAGCTAGTGAATACTGTTACAAATGAAGACTAGCAAACCAACAAAGCTTCAAATGTGTGTTGAGGACTAATGACCAAAACTGTGTGTACTTACATCACATGTATGGTGATGACATTATGTCACATACACATAACATTCATTTGCATATTTACATATAAGTATAGACTGTTTCTTCACTTTGAAGAAGTGTTTCTTATATGTACCCCTGGTTCAGTTTATTGACAGTTTTTCTCAAATGCGTGGAACTTTTTTCCAGTTTTTTTGTTGTTTCTAGTATTGTAGTTACTGACCTGAAGAACATGACATCCTGACTCTAATCACTGTGGAAGTGTCACCTCCTTAGTGCTTGGTTCCTTATCCGCTTCTGGAATAAATCCATTCCCACCACTTTCTCCAATATGTTCTGGATTATCTCTTGCTGCTTTAGTTTGGTAAATGTGGACACTTCTTACTTTTCCTCTGACTCACACGAGGTTTTACAGGGTAATAGAGAGATGCAACACAGAAATGCGCCCTTTGATCCATGAGTCCACACTGACTATCAAGCATCCACATATACTAATCCCACACTAATCCCATTTTATTCTCCCTCACATTCCCATCAATCCTTCCGCCTCACCCCCAAATGCCCTTCCTCAGAGAGCAAATTTCTCAGAGACGGGATTGAACCCAGGGCACTGGAGCTGTGAGGCTGTAGTTCCACTAGCTGCTCAACTGTGTTGTACCTTTCTTTGTAAACTTGTGCTATCTCACCAAGATCCCATTTTGGTGTGTTGTGTGTTCTGGTCAGTCTCAGTAATCTCACTTTCATGTGTTGCTTGACCTCCTTCTTTTTGCCTATTCCCAAAGAGTTGTTAGGATGGGAGCCATGAATTTGCTTCATTTCCTATCCGCCACTCTTCCCTCCACGTTGGACTGTCATAAACTCAGGTGGTCCAGAACAGCTGGGGTGAATCCTGTGTGGGAACATGGCATTGTATTATTCTTGAACAAAACATTAGCTAAATAATGACTCATAGTTTGACTCAAACAACTTTGGAAAACCTGGCTCTTCAAATCTCCTTTGAGAATATGTACAGACCTTTTGGCTGTATCTTCAAAGGCGGGTTGGTATGGGAGAATTAATGATCTGTTCCTTCACATAAAACATTCAAATAGATGTGATGTGATTTGAGATCTGTGTTCCAGTTCCAATTCTTCAGGTACATCATATTAAGAGAAACAATTCCTTTCCTGGATTACATGAGCTCTCATGCAGAATTTCGATCCATTTGGAATGAGCATTAATAAGGAAAGTTATCATTACCTTTCTACCAAAAGCCCATGTGAACTCCCGGAAATGGTCTTGTTTAGTCACCTCTGTGTTTGTAAAGGTGTCTTTAGAACATAGAACATTACAGCGCAGTACAGGCCCTTTGGCCCACAATGTTGTGTCGACATTTTACCCTGCTCTAATATCTATCCAACCCTTCCCTCCCACATAGCCCCCCATTTCTCTATCATTCATTCATGAGAAATGTATCATTTAGTGGTGAGGTTCTGCACAATTGACAGACTGTACATGTTGCAATCAAATCTTCTCGCTCTCTATCAATAGCTGGGAGATTTTTAAAACTTCTGGTAATGGCCCTTATATTTTCAATGCTAGTGTATCCTGAGTAGAGTTCACCTAAGATGCATCTTCTCAGGATATTCAAGGTGACTGTTCTCTTCAGACATCCTGGATCAGCTGACAATTTGTAACTGCTATTGTAAAATAGTTTCACATTCACATTTGGACAGCTGTATCTGAATCAGATAACCACTGATGGTTTGTTCATGGACTTATTTCAGAAGATTATCTCCTACGTTTAGTAGCTGTGACTGTGAAGTCGCTGCCCATTAGTTGTAAAGTTAAGATCCTGCCTTTGCACTTCTACAGATATATGGTGGAGAACATTCTGACTGGTTCCATCACAGCCTGGTATGGAGTCTCCAATGTGCAGGATCGCAAGAGGCTGCAGAGGGTTATAGACTCAGCCAGCTCCATCACAGGCACAACCCTCCCCACCATTGAGGACATCTTCAAGAGACGGTGCCTCAAGAAGGCGGCATCCATCATTATGGACCCTCACCATCCGGAACATGTCCTCTTCATGTTACTGCCATCGGGGATGAGGTACAGGAGCCTGAAGCCCCACACTCAACATTTCAGGAACAGCTTCTTCCCCTCCGCCATCAGATTTCTGATCGGTCCATGAAGCCATGAACGCAACCTCGTTATTCTTCTTTTGCACTCTTTATTTATTTTTGTAAATTATAGTAATTTTTAGGTTTTGCACTGTACTGCTGCAGCAAAACAATAAGTTTCATGAGCTATGTCAGTGATAATAAACCTGATTCTGATTCTGATTCTGGGGATCATAAAGACCCACACCTCAAGGTTCAACAACAGCTTCTTCCCCACTGCCATCAGGTTCTTGAACCCACCTGAAAAACCCTAATTCTGCTTTAGACTTTATTCCCCTCAACTACCACTAATGTTATTTTGTTTATTTTTGTATATTTTGTTGTGTAAGTTATATATAATTTATGTTAATTTAAGTTAATGTAACTTTAAATTTTTAAATTAAATTTTATTTACAGTGTGGTAACAGGCCCTTCCGGCCCAACGAGTCCGCGCCGCCCATTTTAAACCCATATTAACCTACCCGTACGTCTTTGAAATGTGGGAGGAAACCGGAGTACCTGGAGGAAACTCACGCAGACACGGGAGAACATACAAACTCCTTACAGGCAGCGATGGGACTTGAACCCTGATCGCTGGCGCTGTAATAGCGTCACGGAACCGTGTCATGTTTGTAATGTATTGTGCTGATCCTGCAATTAGCTAATTTTCATGGCACTTATGCCCTGGGTATGTATGTCCTTGACAATAAACTTGAACTTGAACTTAAACCTTCGTGTTGTAATCTGGATAAGGCACCAAGAATTGTGATTTCTTTGGAAGACTGATGCTCTTGGGATAACAAAAGCTGTCATATTAGAATTGATGAGTTTGTACCCAACTGTCAAAGAGGAGTTTGTGATCTGTGATTAGAGAAAAAGATCTTCCTCATAAAAATTGGCCAAACTTCTTCAAAGATTTGAGAGTGTACAAGGCGTGGTTCGTAGGTTTGCAGATGATACTAAAATAGGTGATGCCGCAGACAGTGGAGAAAGTTATTACAAATTATAGGGGGATTTTGATTAGCTGGGTAAGTGAGCCATGGAATGGCAAGTGGAGGTTAGTTCAGATAAGTGCAAGGTGTTACATTTTGAGAAGACAAATCAGGGTGGGACTTTCACAGTGGATGGTAGCACCCTGGGGAGCATTGTGGAACAGGGGGATTGAGGAGTACAAGCACACAATTCACTGAAAGTAGCAAGACATGTAGACAGAATGTGTTTGGCATGCTGGCCTTCATCAGTCAGGACATTGTGTATAAGAATTGAGACGTTATTTTGCAGTTGTACAAGGTGCTGGCAGGGCCACACTTGGAGTATTGTGTACAGTTTTGGTCACCCTGTTATAGGAAAGATGTCGTTAAGTGGGAGAGTGTGAAGAGGAGATTTATGAGAATGTTGACAGGACTTGAGGGCCTGAGTTATAGGGAGAGGTTGGACAGGCTAGGACTTTATTCCCTGGAATGTAGGAGACTGAGGGGTGAACTTATGGAGGTGTATAAAAGCATGAAGGACATTGATAGGGTGAATGCACCCAGTTTTTTTTCCCAGGGAAAGGGAACAAAAAACTTGAGGGCAAAGGTTTAAGGTGAGAGGGGAAAGATTTAAAAGGGACCTGAGGGGTAACTTCTTCATGCAGAGAGTCATTCATATATGGAACGAGCTGCCAGAGAAAGTGGTTGAGGCAGGTACATTAACAACATTTAAAAGACATTTGGACAGGTAAGTGGATAGGGAAGGTTTAGAAGGATATGGGCCTAACGTGGGCAAATGGGACTAGCTTGGATGGGCATCTTGGTCGGCATGGACCAGTTGGACTGAAGGGCCTGTTTCTGTTTTGTATTACGCTATGACTCTGTTTTCCTAATAAAAACCGGTGAAACTTCTTCACTCTGGAAATGATGCTGAATACTTCCTTCTCTGTCTGTATATTATTCAGTTCACTTCTATTTAAAGTGTGCTATGTGAACGTTATCGATTTTTCCTTGCCATCATCCATAACGTGACTGGTAACGGGAACTGTAGCTGGAGGCATCACACACAAGTTTCAACGTCTAAAGCTCTCTTTGTATAACAAATACACTGTCGATCTCCATTGCTAAATATGGCAGAAACCTTGCATAAACAGTGTCCAAAAAGGATTTGAGTTCTGCCATATTTTCTGCTCACTTTGCCTTTACAATGGCTTCAACTTTGTCCTTGATAAATGGGAGCTTGTAACCACCAGCATCCAGTTTTAATCCAAGAAATAACATTTCAGGTTGGACAAAAGTGGATTTACTGGTTTCACATTATGGTGTTGTAATCACAAGAAACCTTCTCCAAAAAGCCAGGTTGTTTGGTGACAATGAAATGCTTGTCCTATTTGCATAGACAATGGTCATTGATGACAACAATATATTCAGTGATGACTTAAATATATAAATAATTCTGAATTAAACTCCAGATCCTTATGTGTGTTTATAATGTTAACTCATGTTGTCTACTTTTCACTGAGGGTGAAAAGAACTAGTCTCAGCCAACTCTGTGTGAAGATCTTGCAACATTGATAATCGGTACTGCTTTGTCTAGTTGAGGATCCTGTTATAGTTGCCACATAATCTAACCATCTTGTTAGCCTTGGGTACTGTCATGAATGGGTCTGCCCAGTCACTTTGAGTTGCTTTCTCTGGGACTTCATTCTTTTCCACCTTGTCTATTTTTTATTCCACCCTAGTCAAACTTGCAATATATTGGTTTGGCATTAGGCCTGATATGAATATGTTTCCTGTGGCCAACAATGCCAGTTTAAGTATCTTTAAAGATATTTATTTACATGTGTAATAAAGTCTCCAAATATGACCTCAAAGTAAGGGCATTAAGCACGCCACTCAAATTGATCTTTAACTTCCCTGGCCTGATAGCATCGGTTGCTTGACATAATTGGGACAACTGTTAACAACTCTAGTGTTTCATCTGACCTTCAGGACTCAGTCAGAATATGTCTTGGGTCTAAACTGCATTTTTGTCAAAGGGAAATGGCTGAACGTTTTCTGTAGGTGGTTCTGCCCATAATGTAACAATCTGATGTAGAAGCAACATTCCCGTTCTGCGAACTGGTCTTAGAGCAGGACCTTGGTCTTGAAACCTTGCTGCTTCCTGGAATTTTCACTCAGAGCGTGGATTCTTTACAAACCTAGCTCTACTCTGTCAGGCTTTGCTCCAATGTTAAAGAGATTCTCTACCTGCATTTGGCTTGGTTTTACATATGATCGATATATGGCCCTTCCTCTGACACTTACACTACTTTGCTACAATAAAGGAACAGACTCACAGTGCAGGTCAACCAATGCATCTGCAGCAAGAATTCATCTTGCCAGCATCCACATGATGTGAACCTTTATGGGGAATCAAACTTTCAGTCAGTCCGCTGCCTATAAGCTACAATCATATTCCTGCCTAGTCCTTAGAATTTTTCAATGTTGTTTCCATCAAATTTGCAATCTTGCAAGCCAGGTCAAACATAAAATTCTGCATGCTTCAGAATGGACCCACATATTGTTTAAACTATTCATAAATCTATCCTACAATGCACAGTTTAATTCACCAAATCGTTTAATACCCAAGTATATTCTATGACAGTTTCTCTTGCTCTTTGATTCCTTGGTGCTAGACTTACAACTCCCTACTATTTCACGTGGCTATGGATGGAAGTGATCCTTGACTTTCTGTGCTACTTTAGTGAGTGAATTGCCTTTGACATTCAGTCGGGCTGGCAGATTGATGTGTCAATCATATAATCTTCCTGCCTTCTTTTATGGTAGCATTTTTTCAGTGCACATTTTCAGCCCGAGCTCAATATCTAGCACATTGAATTCAATGGAAGAATTCCTTCACTGTATATATGCTGTGAAAGATTCGCACATTCTTTATCTATTCATACATGCTAGGTGTATCTTCTTCTCCTGTTTCCATTCAAAACATAATGTTGCTGCATTCATAGCTTCTCTGTACCATCAACATAGAACAGTACAGCACAGGAACAGGCCATTCATCCCACACTATTCTGCTGAAGTAATTAAGCTAATGGTATCTAATTGCACTAACCCCTTCTGCCTGCACATGGTTCATATCCCTCCATTCTCTGTATAATCATGTGCTGATCTAAGAGCCTCTTAAGCACTACTATTGTATCTGCCTCCACCACCATCCCTGGCAGCACATTCCAGGCACCCACCACTCTCTGTGTAAAAAAACTTGCTCTGCACATCCCCTTTGAACTTCTCCCCTCACCTTAAATGCATGCCCTCTATTATTAGACGTTGCGATCCTGGGAGAAAGATACCGGCCGTCTACTCTATCTATGCCTCCACAAACTTCTATCAGGTCTCCCCTCAGCTTCCACCGCTCCAGAGAAAACAACCCAAGTTTGTCCAACCTCTCCTTATAGCACATGCCTTCCAATTCAGGCAGCGAAGGAGTTGGAGGGGATTCTCCAGTGATTGGGAGTGCTGTTGGCAATGAGACAGTCTTGAGAAAAGATTGATGATTGGAACCGGGGGTAGCTGAAGGGTTTTTGCGCGATCTGGGGTGCATTCCTTCGCTTAGGAATGTAAGTGCAAAAGTACAAACTTTAGACCCTCAGACTCATTCCGCCATATATCAAGATCCTGACTGATCTGTGACCTAATGCCATGTAGGAAACCTCTTTTGCACCACCTCCAAAGCCTCCACATCCTTCCTGTAGTGGGGCAACCAGAATTGAATGCAAGACTCCAGATGCAACCTAACCAGAGTTTTATAAAGTTGTAATGTAACTTCCTGACTCTTGAACTCAACTATATTCAGTACCCCTGTGTTTAGCACTCCAGTTATCAGTATATGTCTCTCACTCTGCAACATACGGTACTATAAACAGTTGCTGCCTCTTTAATGGCAGCTGTTTGCGCACAACATACATGTCCACTGTCTCACTGTGACATCCCTGCCTGCAGTATCTCCTCATTGGTTTCAGAGTGTTGCTTGACGCGTATCGGAGATTGTGCATCTTCTTCACCTTCCTTGCCGCCAGTTGTGGGCTACTGAGATGTGGTGCAGGTATAGCTGTTGTAGAGCTGGAGAGCACAGGTCCTCCAGTGTCTTATTTATGTACGGCCTGGATGTACGAGCAAGCGTTTGGGAGACCGGCAGGATGGATTTGCCAGCTGCTGCGGGGCTGTAGGCATCTTCTGCAACAGTTCAGAAGATTGGAACCCTGCTGTAACCTGGGGAAAACCTGCACTGCAACAAATAAACTCCGGGAGACGCAGAGAGTTCATGAAGGTGTGTTAACCCTTTATTGAAGACAAGCAATTAACCACCACCTGTGGGTACATCACATGTACAATGGTGTCATCATGTCAAATACTCACACAGTGTGTTTGCAAATTGTTCATTTCAAACCTGAGATTGCTAGGATTTTGTTAACCAAGCTATCAAGGGATATGGGGAAAGTCAGGTATATGGCATTGGGTCACAGATCAGTCACGATCTTGATATATGGCAGAATGGGTCTGAGGGTCTAAAGTTTGTACTTTTACGCTTACATTGCTAAGCGGAGGAATGCACCCCAGATCACGCAAAAACCCTTCAGCTACCCCGAACTCCAATCGTCAATCTTTTCCCAAGTCTCTCTCATTGTCAACAGCACTCCCAATCACTGGGGAATCCCCTCCAACACCTTTGGCTACCACAGTCTAGCACTCATTTCCCCTTTTGTGCACCAGCCAGACTGAGCCTCACATGGGAGGTGGAGCTTACAGAACCCAAACAAGGCAGGATCTCTGCTTTTCTGTACTTGCTGAGGCCCTGGTCTTTTTGTTTTGCCTTGCCCACACTCTGTGCAATCATCAGGGCCAGAGCTTCGGAAGAATGACTGGCAGGCAGGGAAGGAACAAAAGAAACCATGGGGTGCCAAGCAAGAGTGAGCAAATGTCAAATGACATTATGGTGGGAGGTTTAATTTAATCACTCCTGTCTCCACTCTATTAAATTCTCCATATGTTGTTCCTTCCTATTCTTCTGTGACTCCTTATGTTTAGGCACTGTTAAGCATCTAATATTTTTTAGTTTTAATAACATTTACCTAGCCTGAAACGTTATAGATATTTAGATATTTATTTATTAGTCACATGTACATGGAAACACACAGTGAAATGCGTCTTTTTGCATTACTGAGAATGTGCTGGGGGCAGCCCGCAAGTATCGCCACTCTTCTGGCGCCAACACAGCATGCCCACAGCTCCTAACCTGTACGTCTTTGGAATGCGGGAGGAAGCCAGAGCACCCGGAGGAAACCCGTGCAGACACGGGGAGAATGTACAAACTCCTTACAGATAGCGGCCGGAATTGAACCCAGGTTACTGGCGCTGTAATAGTGCTATCTTTATTTCTCCAATGAAGCTTCCCTGCATTCACAACATTTTCAGCTTCATGCCAGTAGAATGGCTTAATCTTCATGCCAATGATTAATTGTTGGGAGATATTGCCCACACAAATTGATAGGGTGGTAAAGAAGGCTTATGGCATGCTTGCCTTTATTCATTGAAGCATTGAGTCCAAGAGTCAGGAAGTTATGTTGCAGCTTTATAAAACTCTGGTTAGGCCGCATCTGGAGTATTGCTTTCAATTCTGGTCGCCCTATTATAGGAAAGGTGTGGAGGCTTTGGAGAGGGTGCAGAAGAGGTTTATCAGGATGCTGCCTGGCTTAGAGGGCATGTGCTATAAGGAGAGGTTAGGCAAACTAGGGTTGTTTTCTCTGGAGTGGCAGAGGCTGAGGGGAGACCTGATAGAAGTTTATAAAATTATGAGAGGCACAGATAGGGAAGTCAGCTGGTATCTTTCTCCCAGGATCGAAATACTAGAGGGCATACATTTAAGGTGAGAGGGGGAAAATTCAAAGGAGATGTGCGGGGCAAGTTTTTTACACAGAGAGTGGTGGGTGCCTGGAATGTGCTGCCAGGGGTGGTGGTGGAGGCAGATACGATAGAGGCATTTAAGAAGCTCTTACACAGGCACATGAATGTGCAGAGAATGGAGGGATATGGACCACATGCAGGCAGAAGGGATTAGTTTAATTAGGTGTTATTTCCTTAATTTGTTTGGCACAAACCTGGTGGGCCGAATGGCCTGTTCCTGTGCTGTACTGTTCTATGTTCTATTCTCTGTTGTAGTGATTGATATGTTAAATATTTTGCTGGTAATTAAACCTAATTTGAATGTGAACAATCAATTAATTAGAAATTAAAATTCAACCAGCGATATGAAGACCACCGATAAGTTGTCTTAAAGTAACTTTGATCCAAACATGTGTTCCAAGGTGTGCTAATTAGACCTAATTCCAACCATTCTGGGGCCACCATATCAGTCTGTCGATAAGTTATGAATTAAAATAATTATGTTATTTTGTTTTATTTCAATTTATGTGTTTTGAAGATCCATTTACTGGAAAACCATAAACTAGCTGATGAATAAAATCCAAAGATCATCTGTGCTCTGTGGGAGGTAACTTTGTGCCAAGCAGCAAAAGAGATATAAAGACTACTTAACAAAGACACTAAGTAGTGTATCCGTATGAGGAATAACTTGCTTGAAAAAGGAAAGCATGGGTAAAAGATATCCTTTTACTGAGACATCCATTTCACAGCTGATGCTGAATGTAAGTGGGAACTGAAGAAGTTTCTTGCCTGGGTTGGAGTGTTTCAGTTATGAGTCAAAGTCAAGATCCAGTTTATTGTCATATGCACAAGTACACGTATGCACAGGTGCAATGGAAAACTTACTTGCAGCAGCACCACAGGCACATTGCATCAGAGAAGCAGCATTCACAAAAAAACATTCCTGAGTGTTCGAATTGCTGTACCAGACTGTGATGCAACCAGTCAGGATACTTCCAACAGTACATCTGTAGAAGTTTGTTAGAGTGTGAAGCTGGATGGAGAGACTGGAGATGCAAGGTCTGTTTTCCACAGAGCGAAGGAGGTCAAAGGGGGGACATGACTGAGTTATATAAAATTATGAGGGGTGTATATAGGACAGACTGCAGGAAACTTTCCCCCTTATCAGAGGTGAATAAATCTAGAGGACGTAGATTTAGGGTAAGGGATAAGAGATTTAGAGGGGTTCTCAGGAGGACCTTTTTCACACAGAGAGTGGTGAGTATCGAGAATACTGTTCCTGAGAGAGTGGTGAAAGCAGAGTCACTGTATTTAAAATAATGTATTGAGCACTTGAAAAGCCTAGGCTATGGGCCAAGTGCTGGAAGGTATGATTAATATAGGTGGGTACCCATTGGTCAGCATGGATGTGATGGGCTGAAAGGTCTATTTCCATGCTGTATGACTCCTCACCTCTAAGAATTTCCTGAAGAATCAAGATACCCCAACCTGGTGTATCTGAGACTCATTGTTCAGTCTATATGTGCTAATTGCCAGCAAATCCAGACTCTTTATTTACCAAAGACTTCTGCAGATTTTGAGATGATTTTCTGGTGGTCTTATTTGATTTAAAAGAACAAACTACATGCAGGAAAACATTTGCAAATGAATGATAAATGCAATGTAACATCCAACATTTCCTTTATAAACCACTGCTCAGATTTTCTCGCTTCATCTCCGTTTTGCTTTCTGCACGTAATCTGTTATCTGTAGGTCACATAATCACTGAAAACTGTCCAAGTACATCTGCAGTCTGCAGCATTTTTTTGGAGACACAGGAGACTGCAGATGCTGGAATCTGGAACAACACACAATCTGCTGGAGGAGCTCAGCAGGTCAGGCAGCATCTATGGAATGGTAGTAAAATGGAGACACATGAGATTGCAGACACTGGAATCTTTTTTTTTAGTTGATTCTGTTCTTGTTGGGGACTCCTGATCTAAGAGGTCTGGCTAGACATGGATCAACCAGAGTCATGCACCAATATGCACAGACTCTACACCAGACAGAGTCTGAAATGACTGGACATCTCCCATGTGAGAATAAACTGTGGGGACTGATTCCGCAGATGGCGCCCAACAAAACGCTTAGTTTGATGAGATGAACAAAAAAACTGCAGATGCTAGAAATCTGAAATAAAAACAGAGACACAAGAGACTGCAGATGCTGGAATCTGAGGCAACAAACGATCTGCTGGAGGAACTCAGCAGGTCGAGCAGCATCTGTGGAAGGAAAGGAAATCTGTCGCGTCGAAACCCTGCATCAGGACTGAGAATGGAGAGGGGAGATGGCCAGTGTAAAGAGGGGAAGGGGAGTGGTGAGACGGGAGTCCGAGGTGATTGGTGGACTGAGGAGCTGTGTAAGGTGACGGGCAGGTAGTGCCAGGAAGGGGAAGGGTCGGGGGGGGGGGGGGGAGATGGTGTTGGGAGACAGTGGCAGGTGGATGATGGATGGAGGCAGACAGAGAAAAAAAGTATTGAGAGGCAGGTGGAGGTAGGTGAGGGAAACAGAAGTCTGAAGGTTGGAGACGGCTTCTGGTGGGAGATAAGCAGGAACACAAAGGGCTACCAGAGCTGGATTCTAATGTAAAGGGGGTGAGAATGGGAACCATTAGGGGAGAGGTGGAAGCAAAACCAAATACGGGTGAAGTGGGTGGATGGAACCAGGAGGGGGACAAGGGGGAAGCAAAGGTGGGTGATTTGGGAGGTGGAGTGGGGCTGAAGGAAAGGGGACAAAAATTGGAGGGCCGGAGGAGGATTGGAAGTGGGGGGGGGGGGAACGGGGTGGGGGCGAGCAACTCATTGGAGGAGAGGGTTGGAAAACTCAATGTTCATGCCATTGGAAAGCGGTGTTGCTCAGCAGGTCAGGAAGTATCTGTGGGAGAGGTTATGTTACTGGAGTCAGAGCATTATGGAAACAAGTCCTTCCACCCACTGAGTCCACACCATCATCCAAATTTCTAACCTTCCCCATGTTCCCCTCAGCTCCCCCTGATTCTATCATTCAGCTACACACTAGGGTGACCTACAGTGCCGGTGTGTCCTACCAAATTGAAAAGCATTGGGATGTGGAAGGAAACCAGTACACCAGCACAACTGCTTGGCTGCAGCATCAGCCTTTATCTGTTTTCTATCTCCTGTTGAAAAGTTTTGACCCATTCCTTGAAATTGTTTCATAGACATGGCTCACCTGCTGGCACCCGATCAGCCAAAGGGAGAACGTGCAAACTCCACGCAGACAGAGACAGAAGTCAGGATCCAACCCAAGTCTCTGTAGCTGCCAGTCACCGGTTACAGCATGATTTAAGGTAATGACCTTTCGTCAGAGCCTTTCTCACTTGGGAGGTGGTCTTCAATTGAAGCAGTGATTCCTGACTGGGCTTCATTACCCCTCGTTAGGAAGTTTATCCAGACCTCAGATAAGGACTGGTTTGGGCTTGGCTCTGCTATCTATCGAGTTGATTGGCCCAGCGGCACTTGCAGTCAAGACTTGCATGAATAGATGTGGCTTGTGTGAGCTGCCAACTACACATCCACCCTTTTAATTGTACACCGGTAAGCAACAAGGTAACACCTCACCCTCAGGAAATGGAGGGGACACAACTAACAAAAGCAATGTGTTTTTGCATAAGACATATTCTGCTTCATAATGTGCAACAAACTGCAATAATAAACTATCAATGGAACATTTAATTATGAACAAGTTTACTTGAAATTTCCTGTGAAGATTTGTTTTCAGAATGATATGTTTGAGTTGTATCCTTAAAATGTTTATTCTACGTTCTTCCTGCTATTTAGGCAGGTCCAAACTTGCTTACTCTAATGGTTTATGGCCTGTATTAAAATAACATTCAGAAGAATGCAGCACGTGTAGAATATTCATACATGATTTGCACTGAATATTTATTCCCTTGGAATGAAATAGGACACCGGCAATTTATTTCAGATGTTGGCTTGGAATCTATTTGCTGCTGTGCAGTTATTGGACAACTCTGCTCCTTTGAAGATACATTTACTCTTTGGACCCAACTGAGCCAGAGAGCCAAAGAGATTTATCCTTGGTTTCTACTGGGTTAAACTGGTAAAATTTGCACTAATTTAACATCTTTTTCCACGTCATGACATTTCATTTCTAAAGAACTACTTGTGAATCACGTACTTGTGTACATCAAGTTCTTGAACCGACCTGCACAGACCTAACCCTACTTCAGCAATGGAATGCTAGGAACCACCTCCTGCACTACCATGGACTTGTCTCTGATGGTGTCTTTTTTTTTCACTAATATCTTGTCTTGCACGGTCTTTTCCTTCACTGCCTTGTAATGTATGTATAACTTTTGCATAATTTATGTTCTGTGTGTTGTCTGAACCTACGTGCCTGTGATGCTGCTGCAAGCAAGTTTTTCATTGTACCTGTACCTCACCGTACTTGTGCACATGACAATAAACTTAACTTGACTCAAACTGTGGTCATTGTTGTAATGTATGAACTACAGTAGCTAACTTGTGCATAGCAAGATCTCACGGGCAAGCAGATATTGTAGCTCCCATGAGCTTTGGCAGTGGGCAGGCTCATTATTCTCGGTGACCGTTGATCCAGGAGGGAAGGGGATAGGATTATTTAGAGTAAATATTAGCACCACTGGATGAAGCACTCTATCCTCTCCAGTCACTAAAGTGAAGATACACACCACTGTGGAGCAAACCATTCTTTGTCAGTGTCAATAGATGCAGATCCTGGTTGTATATTGTGAAATGCTCCGATTATTTCATAGGGCAGAGGGAGGGGATAAAATCGGTGATGGCAGTTATCGGGTTATGAAAGCAAACAATTTAGCTTTGAGTTCTATCTGTGGCTCAGCATGCAGCACTCTGCCGCTGAGTCACGTTGTATCTTCAAGTCACATCCCTGAAGTGTAAGTATGAAGTCTAGACCGGGTCTCCAACACCATACTGACGGAGTGCTGCATGGTCATGGGCGCTGGCTTCTGGATGTTCAATCAAGACTGAATCTGCCCTGTCAGATGGATCTGCCCAGTGTTGTTTCAATAAAGAGTTAGAAAGCTCTTGAGGTAGTGCAAGAATAAAGTCAGTTCCTATAGAAGAAATGGAAGAAAAAATACTAACTGACTTAACAGTGACGGCTGACAGAAAGCATCTGTCCAGTGAAATAATCAGGCTATTTTACATTGTACAACGATGGAAAATCTGACAGAATCTGCATCTGTTGACATTGACAAAGAATGATTTATTTAACAGTGCTATGTATCTTTATTTTAGAACCAAGGATTTGTAGGAACACTAGGTGGCATTCATTATTCACAACACTGAGGCACTGTTACACACTTCTGTGAAGGTAAGGGTTCTTAATGCTAGCTCAAGACCACTTAAGATTACATTATTTTATCGTGCACAATTCCAAACTGTGCGTGAATAAAGTATTTCCTTAGCGTTGCTAGCATTCGTGGGCCCAAGTAGTAATTCTAATGTTCTGTCTCTGAAGGAAAAGGATTACTTGCATGGAAAATATACTGATTTTATTTTTATATTGGTTGTAATTCCAGAACTAGAGTCATAAAGTCATAGATACAGCATAAAAACAGGCCCTGCAGCCCACTGATTCCTTACTGACCCATTTGGACCAATCCTATACTTATCTCATTTTATTCTCTGCACATTCCTATCAATCCCCCAAGATTCTACCACTCACCTACACACTAAGGACAATTTACAGCGGTCAATTAACCTACCGATCTGTGCATCATTGGGATGTGGGAGGAAACTGTAGCACCCAGAGGAAACCCACATCATTACAGGGAGAACATGCAAACTCCACACAGACAGCACCCGAGGGCAGGATTGAACCCGGGGTCTCTGGAACTGTGGGGCAGCGGCTTTACTGGCTGCACAACTGTGTCTACTTTAATCTTAGCCAAGTAAGTTGATTAAAACTGGATTTTGTACTGAGGGAATACCTCGGTAAAAAAACATAGAGATAGCTCTTTCAAAGGGTCGGGTCTGACGGTGCAACATTTGGTTCATTTCTGTTAAAAGATCAAACAAGAGACAATTTAATTTAAGTTATCTTGTGGGAAACAGACAGGATCAGTGCCATGCAGATTCATATCCTGTCACTAAGTCAATGGAACGTAAAATCAGGCCCCGTCCACTTTCTGGTGTGAAAGGCCAGGTTAAACTCATTCCCTATGATTCTATGTTTATACGTATATAAATATTACATTTTATATGTATATAACTATCTTTACAGTTCACTCTGTATGTTGCAGCTTTGTTTTCTTAGAGACTTACAGGGCAGAAATGGGGCCTTTGGTCCACCAAGTCTATGCCAACCATCAAGTACCCACTTGGTCTGTAGCTTTCTATACCTTGACAATTCAAGTGCTCATACTTCCTAAATTTAGTGAGGGTGCATGCTTCCACCACCCTGTCGGGCAGTTGGTTCCAGATTACAACCACCCTCTGGGTGGAAAATTGTCCCCTCAAATCCCCTCTAACTCTCGTAAACCTACACCCTCTGATTTTGGATGTAAATTTTATTAAAATGGACGAAAGACCAGCGCCGTGTGTTCTGGGGATATCTGCCTGCTATGTTCAACTCCCAGGTGCGGCTTGTGCGTGTTTGCTTAGAATTTAATCATTCATTAGTTACTTGGTTGCCTAAATCATCGACCCTCCTGGTGCTCACAAAAAAGTCACTGTTGTTCATATGGAACAAGTGCTTAATGTGTTCTTACAATATTCCTCTTTCTTTGGAGTTTAACCAATGGGTTAACATGTTTATTTTCAATTAAATTAAAGTGTTATCAAAAACAGTGAAGTATTTGCCTTTCCAATGGTTAGTTTGTGCCTTGCTATGAGAAACTATTGCTTAAAATGTCTGCAAAATCTGACATTGCCCTCTTTTGATTACGGATGTAGTTACCAGCAGCCAAATGTTAACAAAAATTAGCAAAATTACCATAGAATTAAACGGCCACAGGGAAGATATTTGGCCCATTTAAAAGAGCCCCAACTACAGCTCGTCGGAATGAGATATTTTCAAAGTTACAGTTGATTTGGTTTTCGACATCTTTTCTGGTAGCTTCTTCCAGATCTTTAAAAACTTGTTGCATAACATACATAGTCCTTCTCCTCCCCACTAGCCTCCTTCCCTCAGACCAAGCTGCTTTGTCCCAGAACAGTATGGTTCAGTCTTCAGCTGGGGAGGCCCCAGCTCCCAGCTCATTATGAAGGCTCAGGGCTGTGCCTTACTCACAGGACCTGCCCCAGTGAAAGGGACAGGCTGTACCCACAGAACGACTCCATGTCTAAGTTCAATGACGTTGAATAAATGTGAATAACATAGAACATAAAATAGAACGTCACAGGAACAGGCCCGTCGGCCCACAATGTTGTGCCGAACTAATTAAGCTAATTAAGCTTCTGCCTGCACATGGTCCATATCCCTCCATTCTCTGCATATTTGTGTACCTGTCTAACCTCTTAAATGCCTCTATTGTATCTGCCTACACCACCACCCCTGGCAACACATTCCAGGCACCCACCACTCTCTGTGTAAAAAACCTGCTCCGCACATCTCCTTTGAACTTTCCCCCCTCACCTTAAATGCATGCCCTCCAGTATTAAACATTTCGACACTGGGAAAAAGGTTCTGATTGTCCACCCTTTCTATGCCTCTCATAATTTTGTAAACTTCTATCAGATCTCCCCTCAGCCTCTGATGCTCCAGAGAAAACAACCCAAGTTTGTCCAACTTCTCCTTACAGCTCATGCCCTCTAATCCAGGCAGCGTCCTGGTAAACCTCTTCTGTACCCTTTCCAAAGCTTCGACATCCTTCCTATAATGGGGTGACCAGAACTGCACACAATGGTCTGACTGAAGTTTTATATAGTTGCAACATAACTTCCTTGCTCTTATACTCATTGCTCTGACTGATGATTTCAAGCATGCCATGGGCCTTCTTTACCACCCTATATACTTGTGTGGCCGCTTTCAGGGAGCTATGGACTTGGACCCCAAGATCCCTCTGTACATCAGTGCTGTTAAGGGTCCTGCCGTTCAGTGTACACTTTCTCCTTACATTTGACCTCCAAAAGTGCAACATCTCACACTTGCCCAGATTAAACTCCATCTGCCATTTCTCCATCCATATCTGTAACTGAGCTATATCCTGCTGTATCCTTTGACAGCCCTCTACACTATCCAGAGCTCCATCAATCTTTGTGTTATCTGCAAATTTACTAATCCACCAATCTACATTTTCTTCAAAGTGATTTATAAATATCACATAAACCAGAGGTCCCAGCACAGATTCCTATAGAACATTACTGGTGAGCATATATCACTATGTCACAAGCCCTGGACAGCACGCATCCAGGGATGATAATGGAAGAGTTGGCATGCTGGCTGAGAGGCAGGATTCTATGAGTCCGACCATGTCAACTGCTCTGCCCAGGACCACAAGAAACTGCAGAGAGTTGTGGACACAGCCCAGCACATCATGGAAATCAGCCTCCCCTCCATGGACTCTGTCTTTACCTCTCACTGTCTTGGTGAAGCAGCCAGCATAATGAAAGACCCCACCCACCCGGGTCATTCTCTCTTCTCTCCTCTCCCATCAGGTGGAAGATACAGGAACCTGAGGGCACGTACCACCAGACTTAAGGACAGCTTCTATCCCACTGTGATAAGACCACTGAACGGTTCCCATATACAATGAGATGGACTCTGACCTCACGATCTACCTTGTTGTGACCTTGCACCTCATTGCACTGCACTTTCTCTGTAGCTGTGACACTTTACTCTGTACTGTTACTGTTTTTACCTGTACTACCTCAATGCACTCTGTACTAACTCAGTGTAACTGCACTGTGTAATGAATTGACCTGTACGATCGGTTTGCAAGACAAGTTTTTCACTGTACCTCGGTACAAGTGACAATAATAAACCAATACCAATACCAATACCAATACCAATACCTATCTTCCCCCCAGTTTACCTGAAGAACAGGCAGTAGTGGAACCAACATGTTGGATGAACCTACTTAATCTTATCCAGATGCATCAGTCCCTGATAGCGTTGGTGGGAATGGCCACCGACAATTACTAAAGTGATAAAATCCCACGCTTACACTGAAGGAACCACCATTGTGCTAAATGACATTGATTCTGAGCAGGGTATAAATAACTACGAGGAGCATCAGCAGCAGAAGTATAGTCCACCTCATCACCAGCCCTATCCCTCACTCAGTATCAGAAAGGCTGTCTGATGTTTCGGAGGGGGTGGAAGATTCATTTAAGGGAAGATATCATCACCCACCAGCTAAGTATCCATCAAGGTAATAACTATGATCTAATCTTCCACAGTAACTCATGAGTGGGAAGGGCCTTATTTAACAGCACCTAAAACCTAATGATTTATTTCATTGCTGTTTGTGGGATCATGCTTTACGTTGCATACCTTCGCATTACCACAGTAACTCAAGAACAGCTTTGTGCTGTCTGTAAGACCATAAGACATAGGAGCAGAATTAGGCCATTTGGCCCATCGAGTCTGCTCTGCCATTCAATCATGGTTCATTTTTTTTGTCAACCACATTCTCCCCCCTTCTCCCTGTAACCTTACCAATCAAGAACCTATCAATCTCTGCCTTAAATGCATCCAATGACTTGGCCTCCACTGCCCCCTGTGGCAACAAATTCCACAGATTCACCACCCTCTGGCTGAAGAAGTTCCTCCTCACCTCAGTTTTAAAGGGACGTCCCTTTATTCCGAGGCTGTGCCCTCGGATCCTTGACCCTCTTACGAATGGAAACATCCCCTCCACATCCACTCTGTCCAGGCCTTTCGGTATCTGGTAGTTTTCAATGAGATCCCCCATCACCCTTCTGAACTCCATGGAGTACAGGCCCAGGGACATCAAACGTCCCTCGTATGTTAAGCCTTTCATTCCTGGAATCATTCTGTCCTGCTGTTGTAAAAAGAACTGCACAAATCTGACCCCTTCTTTCCTTTCATTGTATAGAATAATATAAAAGAATTGAAAGCTATTTCAGAGGAAAACATATCTTGCTTTCATATCTCTGCCAGGATTGTCATTAGCTTGTCAACTTAGTTGAGTAAGGAATTACCAAAAGAGAGATGCTAAGCCTAATGTTTACAAAGCTTCTTTAAACTAGGTCAAAGTCACTTTGGTTTGGGGCCTAAGATGCACATGCTTGCTTCCCTGATCCTATTGTTTCATGTAGACATTAAAAGCTGGACAGATTATCGGATCCGTGGTTTCAGTCAGTCGGTTTTATCTGTCATTTGGTTTTTACTGGTGCTCTCAATAGAAGCACATCAAAGTAAAATCAGGTGTGGAAAACCTGCACCCAATGTCCGGCTTTAAGTAAGAAAGGGGCAGTCAGCCCATCTGCTACTAGGAGACAGATGGGCAACTCGCCTTTGCAGGAGGCTGCGACCTTTTCTTTCCGGATTTCACTGAGGTCACTTGGGTTTTCCAGGTCTCGGGAAGCACAGATCGTATTGATTGGGAGGGCAGGCTGGAGAGACCTGGTGGTCCTGGTGGAGGCTCCTATTCCTGCTCCTATTTTCTTGTGTTCACAGCAGCTAAAAGGAGGTGAGGACAGCTTCATGTGAAGGCAAACATAGAACAGTACAGCACAGGAGCAGGCACTTTGGCCCATGATTGGAATTGGTATTGGTTTATTATTGTCACTTGTACCGAGGTACAGTGAAAAACTTGTCTTGCACACCAATCGTACAGGTCAATTCATTACACAGTGCAGTTACATTGAGTTAGTACAGAGTGCATTGAGGTAGTACAGGTAAAAACAATAACAGTACAGAGTAAAGTGTCACAGCTACAGAGAAAGTGCAGTGCAATAAGGTGCAAGGTCACAACAAGGTAGATCGTGAGGTCAGAGTCCATCTCATCGTATAAGGGAACCGTTGAATAGTCTTATCACAGTGGGGTAGAAGCTGTCCTTATCTCTGGTGGTACGTGCCCTCAGGCTCCTACCTGATGGAAGAAGAGAGAAGAGAGAATGACCTGGGTGGGTGGGGGTCTTTGATTATGCCGGTTGCTTCATCAAGGCAGCGAGAGATATAGACAGAGTCCAAGGAGGGGAGTCTGGTTTCCGTGATGTGCTGGGCTGTGTCCACAACTCTCTGCAGTTTCTTGTGGTCCTGGGCAGAGCAGTTCCCGTGTCAATCTGTGATGCATCCAGATAGGATGCTTTCTATGGTGCATCGATAAAAGTTGGTGAATGTCAAAGGGGACATACTGAATTTCTTTAGCCTCCTGAAGAAGTAGAGGCGCTGGTGAGCTTTCTTGGCTGTGGCATCTACGTGATTTGACCAGGACAGGCTATTGATGATGTTCACTCCCAGGAACTTGAAGCCCTCAACCCTCTCGACCTCAGCATCATTGATGTAGGCAGGTGCATGGACATCGCCCCCTTTCATGAAGTCAATGACCAGCTCTTTTGTTTTGCTGACATTGAGGGAAAGGTTGTTGTCATGACACCATGCCACCAAACTCTCTATCTCCTTCCTGTACTCCGACTCATCACTGTTTGAGATACGGCCTACAACGGTGGTATCATCTGCAAACTTGTAGATGGAGTTAGAGCAGAATCTGGCCACACAGCCATGAGTGTATAGTGTTGACTGTGATGCCAGTTTAAACTGCACACCTGCCTGAGCATGGTCCATATCCCTCATATCCCTGCCTGCTAATGTGTCTGTCTAAATGTCTCTTAAATGCTGCTATCGTATCTGCTTCCACCATCTCCCTGGCAGTGCGTTCCAGGCACCCACCACTCTCTGTGTAAAAAATTTGCCACGTAAATCTTTAAACTTTCCTCCTCTCACCTTAAAGCTACGCCCTCTAATATTAGACATTTCGACCATGGGAAAAAGACTCTGCCTGCCTACCCTATCTATGCCTCTCATAATTTTATAACTCCTATCAGGGCGTCCCTCAGCCTCTGACGCTCCAGAGAAGACAATCTTGTCCAACCTCTCAAATATCATGCGCTTCCGGGCAAGGAGCAATGTGAATGCTCCCCTCTTGCCCCCAGGCCCGCCATTCATGACAGTGTTCATGTAACTACCTCCCAGGGTTAGGGACAATTCCCCTCCATGTCTTGGACTGAACACCCCATACACCATTCAGAGGCTGGGATCAGATATGCCTGATCCTTGGGCCTACTCTGGAGTTCTCTCCATTCAGTTGGAAACCAAACCTATCAAACGGGCAGTTGAGGTGGGAAAGTTGTCAAAGTCAAAGTCAAAATTGAGTTTATTGTCATACGCACAGTACATGTGTGCACAGCTGCAATGAAAAACTTACTTGCAGCAACATCACAGGCACATTGCATCATCTAAGCATTGTCCTCAAGAAAATCATAAATTAAACATAAATTATACACAATTTTCACAAGAAAGAATACAATTAGAACAAAAAATAACAATGTCCATTTTAGTGCAAAGTGATTAAAGTGGTCAGTGTTGCTAAACCGTAGTGATTAGGTTTGTGCCGCTTGGTTCAAGAACTGAATGGTTGAAGGGAAGTAGGTGTTCTTGAACCTAACATACAAGTTGTGAAAATAAAACTCCATGACCTATGGGAAAACCAGGACCTCTGGGGTCCTTGTCAGAAGCTCTACAGTCCCCACCTCTGATACGTACCCTACTTCCTTTGATATTCACAAGCCTTTGACCCAGAAGGTCCATGCTCCATGTGCAAAAACATCAGAGCAGGGTAGGCCATTCAGCCCTTGAAGCCTGTTCTGCAATTCGATATGACCATGACCAACCCTCTACCTCAATCCCACATTCCCACTCTCTCACTGCACCCTTTGATACCTTTGGTATATATCAAACCGTCCATTTTCTCTTACAGATTTGGAGTGACTGCCTTCTGTGGTCGAGAATTCAGCAAGTTTACCACCCTCTGAGTGAAGCTCATCTCATTTCTAAATATCTATCTTATATCCTGAGACTGTGACACTTGTCTGAGATCCCTCCGGCTAGGGAAAACATTGTTTTGGAATCATCCTGTCCGGCTCTGTCAAAAGGTTGATGTTTGAATGTGATCTCCTCTCATTCTTCTAAATTCCAGTGAATATAGTTCTAGTCAATCCAAACTTTCCTCATACAAGGTTCTCATGATCTCAGGAATTGGCCTGATGAACCTTTGTTTCACACTCTCTATCACAAGTATATCCTTTCATGAGTAAGGAGACCAAAACTTATGCAATACTCCAGCTGTAAGCAAAACAAAAGAGTTGGTTATTGACTTCAGGATGTGAGGCATAGTACACACCCCTGTCTGTATCAATGTTGCTGAGGTGGAGATGCTTGAGACCTTCAAGTTCCTAGGTGTGAACATCACCAGTAGCTTGTCCGGATCCAACCATGTGATGCTATGGCCAAGAAAGTGCACCAACACCTCTACTTCCTCAGAAGGCTAAGGAAATTCGGCATGTCCCTGATGCCCTCACCAATTTTTATAGATGCACCATAGAAAGCATCCTATCCAGATGCATCTCAACTTGGTATGGCTACTACTTGGCCCAAGAGAGCAAGAAATTGCAGATCAGTCTATCACAAAAACCAGTCTCCCCTCCACGGGCTCTGTCTACACTTCTCACTGCCTCGGTAAGGCAGCCAGCATAATCAAAGACCACTCCCACCCCAGTCATTCTATCTTCTCCCCTCTCCCACTGGGCAGAAGATACCAAAGCTTGAAATCACATACCACCAGGCTCAAGGGCAGCTTCTATTCCGCTGTTATAAGACTCTTGAATAGACCTCTTGTAAGATGAAATAAGATAAGATAAGATTTCTTTATAAGTCACATGTACATTGAAACATATACAATAAAGATAAACTCTTGATCTCTCAATCTACCTCATCATGGCCCTTGCACCTTACTTGTCTACCTGCACTGCACTTTCTCTGTAATTGTAACATTATATTCTGCATTCTGTTATTGATTTTCGCTTTGTACTACCTTGATGTACTTAAATTTGGAATGATGTGTCTGGATGGCATGCAAAACAAGGCTTTTCACTGTACCTCGGTACACATGACAATAATAAACCAATACCAATTACCAATCACCAAGGCCCTGTATAATTGCAGCAAGACATCCCTGCTCCTTCTTCTTACCTGCTTACACCACCTCGATGTTTGCTTTCAGTGACTGGTGTACAAAAGCACCCTGATCCCTGTATGCATCATGTGCCTCCTCCCTCCTCACTGCATCCAATCCTATCAGCTTATCCTACTTTTCCTTTCTGTTCATCTCGACCTCCTGCAGGCACGCTAGTGTAGCGGTTAGCGTAACGCTTTACAGAGCCAACGACCTGGGTTCAAATCTGGCCACTGTCTGTAAGGAGTTTTTACGTTCTCCCCGTGTCTGTGTGGGTTTCCTCCGGGTGCTCCGGTTTCCTCCCACATTCCAAAGACGTACGAGTTAGGAAGTTGTGGGCACGCTGTGTTGGCGCCGGAAGCGTGGCGACACTTGCAGGCTGCCCCAGAACACAACGCAAAAAGATGTATTTCACTGTGTGTTTTGATGTACATGTGACTAATAAAGAAATCTTATGTCTTATCTTATTAAATACAGGTACTTGCTCAATCACTGAATACCAAGGAAATCCATGTGGAGAATTTTATAGGTGGAATGTTAACCTCGTGAACAATGAAGATGCAGACACAACTTGAGAGTAAGATCCCATCTAGGGAAGGTCTTTCAAGATTAGAGGCCCCATTTTTCAGGGATATTGAACCGAGGCCTCAACTTTCCTCTTAGGAGGATAAAATGATTCCATGGCAGTGTTTTGAAGAGTGGAGGCCTTCTGACTGCCTTCAATTATCAACCGACATCTCTGAAAGGCTGGTGACCTGGTTGTTATCTTATTACCATTAATGTTATCAGCAACTGTTCACAAATTGGCTGCCTCTTTTGTACTGGCTGCATGTCTGAAGCTTGTGATCGGCTGTGGTCAGCAAAAGGCAGCATAGAAGTGCAGCTCATCCCTGTCTTTTCTTCTTTCTATCCCTTTCATATGGAGAGGAAACAAGCTTCTTTGCATTTCATTCTCCTGCTTAATGTTTTGCCTCCTTCAACTGGAACTTGCATTCTTGTAGCAGCTTGAACTGTGGCTTTTGAAACTTTAAGGTAACAAGGCAAATTAGAATCAATGTGCTGGGAGGTGATATGGGTGGATCTCCTGATGGGCTTTTCAGTAAAAAAAAAGCAGCAGAAACCTAATTTTAGATTTCCACCAAATACTCACCAGAGGGTGATGAGGAAAGTTCCCAGTGAATCCACAGAGTTTAGAGAAAATGACCCAAAAGGAATGTAGGTCAAATTTAGGAAGGGCTGCAATCTAAGGTTCTACTGCTGTTGGACACTGAGTGGGTGAGGTCCTGTTTAACAACCTCTCAAATACTTCATGGGTGTACTTCTGAAAGAGGAAATAGAAGTGGCTTTAACACATTATAAATAGAACATATTGGTTTGATGGCAGAATGAATGTATTGATTTTGATGACACTGTGAATGCAAAGAAAGACCTGTACTGATTGCATTGTGCCTCCTGTATTTATTTTTGTGAATAAAGTTTATTTTTGAAATAAAAAAAACATTACCAAGCTAATCACAGACAAAGAGCAATCATTTTGACATCAGTGAAGAGGGTTCAGCTCAGAAAAAGTGAACTAGTGGTTTAGGGAATGGTAGATTAGTGCAGTCATAGAGTTATACAGCGCAGAGACAGGTCCTTCGGTGTATAACTTTCATGCCGACCAAATTGTCTTCTCGAGCTTGTTCCATTTCCCCACATTTGGCTCATATCCTTCTGATCCTTTCCTATCCATGTACCTACCCAAATGTCTTTTAAATGTTGTAATTGTACCCACCCCTACCACCTCCTCTGGCAGCTCGTTCCATGTACCCTCCGTGTGAAAGTGTTGCCCCTCAGATCCCTTTTAAATCTTTCCCCTCTCACCTTAAACCCACACCCTCTAGTTTTAGACTCCCCCACCCTGGAAAACAGACTCTGACCATCCACCTTATCTATGCCCCTCACAATTTTATAAACCTCCATAAGGTCACCCCTCAGCCTCCTACGCTTCTGAGAAATAAATCCCAGCCTATACAGTCCCTCCTTATAGTAGTTACCTAACTAATGATCTAGAAGTCTAGGCTAATGGTCTGGAGAGATACACTCAAACTCCATCTGATTCAGCCCTCTAAGCTTGCTCTGCCATTCAATATGACCATGACCAATCCTCTACCTCAATACCATATTCCTACACTTTCGCCACACTCTTTGATGTCTTTAGTGTCCAGCAACCTACATATCTTCTTCTTAAAGAATTCAGTTTATTAAATAATCTGGAAGGAAAAACTGGAATAGTGACTATGAAACCACTGGATTGAACTGAAGATTATCAAGTTCATAAAGACCTTTTAGGAAAAGAACTGTAGCAATATGCCAGACTTTTACCCATCCTCTGGAATGTTGGATTGGATCATATTGGTTCATTATTGTCACAAAGAGTTATACAGCACGGAAACAGGGCCTTCGGCCCAACTGGTCCATGCCGACCAATATGCCCCATCCAATCTGGTTCCATTTGCCAGCGTTTGGCTGTTTTGTGGAGGTCGTGGCTGTCACATGACAGTGCACTGCACCCTACCTGTCGAAAGGTACATCACTCTCAATCAAGATTTAGCTCCACCCCCACCTGTTAGTACACACCTAAGTATTGGACATTTGAGCACCTTTGTCCTTGACCCCGAGCCATTGGTCTGTTTGAACTACCTGGGCTGGACCCCCCAGCCCTCCAGCACTATAAAGAGTGCCACATGTGTGTGGTTCGGTCTCTTTGACTGCTCGGAGGAATCGTGGACCAACGCTGCAGAGACCGCCGGTAAGGTGTGCACTTCCACAGGGGTAATAGCATCCCATTTAGTATTCCTAGTTAGCATAGAGCCGCTCCTGCACTGGATTGAGGGGGGCAGGTATCGTATTGACTGTTCCTTGAATGTATGTACTTCGTTAGTTGTGTGTGTGTGTGATTTTACCCTTGTTGCGATTTTCCCCATGCTTGCCATCAACCATGTGCGTGTGTGTGTGTGTGTGTGTGTTATCCCCATTATCATTTTCCCTGGTTTGTCTTTGAGAATAAAGCCCTTCATCATCAAACTGTGTTTAGAGTCCTTTACTTTTGAGACCTCGGACTTGTTTCCTTTTCATTCAGAACGTTGGCCCCACAACCTTCTAAACCTTTCCAATCCATGTATCTGTCCAACTGTTTTTTTAAATGTTGTTATTGTACCTGCCTCAACCAGTTCCTCTGGCAGCTCAGACCACCCTTTGTATAAAAAAGTTGCCCCTCAAGTTCCTATTAAATCTTTCCCCTCTCACCTTAAACCTATGTCCTCTAGTTCTTTATTCCCCAACCCTGGGAAAAAGACAGTGTGCATTCACCCAATCTATGCCCTCTTGATTTTATATACCTCTATAAGATCACCTCTCAGTCTCCTACGCTCCAAGGTATAAAGTCCTAGCCTGTCCAACCTCTCCCTATAACTCAGTCCCTCAAGTCCTGGCAAAATCCTTGTAAATCTTTTCTGCACTCTTTCCAGTTTAATCACATCTTCCCTATGGCAAGGTGACTAAAACTGAACACAATACTCCAAGTGTGGCCTCACCAACGTCTTGTACCATGACCAACTTATATAGTTAATGACCTGACTGACGAAGGCCAGCATGCCAAAAGCCTTCTTCACCACCCTGTCCACCTGTGACTCCATTTTCAGAGAACCATGCACTTGTACTCCAAGGTCCCTCTGTTCTACAACACTCCCCAGTGCCTGCTGGAGAGTAAAAGGACCGTGAAAGTCCTACCAAGATACAGTGAAAAGCTTTTGTTTTGCTTGTCATCCAGACAGATCATGCCATACATTAATACATCAAGGTAGTAAAAAGGAACTCAGTTGTATTGCAGCTTTTTGGCAAGACATAATAAAAGAATAACTATCAAATTTGACATCAGATTTGGATATAACAAAATGCGTCAATCCAGGCTGACTGTAAAGTCCTCCAAAATCTCACTGCCCAGCTCCTGACTTGCACCAAGATCCACCCACCTGTTGATGTGTGCTGACTAATTTACTTTGATTCCTGGTTAAGCGGGAATAACAATAACTTTATTATATACAGCACCTTAAATGTAGCAAGTACATCCCAAGGTATTTTCACTGGAATGTTATTAAACAAAACTGGACACATAATCTCATAGGGATGTTAGGGCGGATAAAAACATAGGTAAAGAGGAGCAAGTCTAGGCCACTTGGCCTCTCAAGCCTGCCCTGCTATTCAATATAATCATGGCTGATCTACTCCAGGTCTCATCGTGTTCCCCATCGCCCTCAATTCCCTGAGTTTTCAAAAATGTATCTACCTCCACTTTAACTACACCCAATAATCCAGCTTCTTCACACTACAGGGTAGAGGATTCCAGAGATCCACCACCCTCTATGAAGAGAAAAGACAACGTGTTAGATGTTTAGGATTGTCAGTGGACAGTGGAGAGGTCAAAGAAGGGAATTCCAATGTGTAGGAACCCTGGTGGCTGAACACATGGCTGTTGATGGCAGAACTTCACCAGGAGAGCACCTCGTTTTGAAGTATGCCTGAAGCTTTTCACAAAACCAGGTTGGTCTCCTGGCTTTAGCGTACTTTTGAGAGATGTTTCCAGTCATAACGTAACGGATACACTTCTGTTGCTGATCGTTTTCCAGTTTACCTCATGAGCTGCTGGACCTGCTCTGAATCTGGAAAAGGCTGCAAACACTCAGCAGGTCAGGCAGCATCTGTGGAGAGAGAAGCAGTTAACATTTCAGGTCCATCATCTGTTCGAAGGGTCAGTACTAAATATATGCCTCATCTCAAAATCGCTCACATTAAATGCACCAAACATTACTTTGATGGTCCTTTGGTGTTGATCTACCATCAGCAACTCAAAGCCCACTCAAAATAATGTTTGATGTTTTCAACATGAGGAACTTACAATATATGATGCCCTTATTTAGTACTGACCTTTCAAACAGATGAAGATTAAGGGGTTCTGATGAAGGGTAGTGGACCTGAAACGTTGACTGTTCTCTCTCCATGGATGCTGCCTGACCTGCTGAATGTTTCCCACATTTTCTGTTTTTATTTCAGATTTCCAGCATCTGCAGTTTTTTGGTCTTCATCTGCTCTGAATCTTTCCTGTTTAGCACCATGGTGGTTCCACAAAGGCGAAGGTCATCACAGGAACTGTGCAGTGGTTATTTCTATCAATGCTGTCACGGACAGACACATCTACCACAGTTTCTACCTTGCAGAGTGGGAGGAAGGTCCTTCAGGACTCAACCAGCTCAGTTAATGTTGGAGTTACTGAACCGTTCTAAATAACGGACATTAAAATCCCCCTAATAGAGTAAATTCTGTGCCCTTAACTCCCCTCAGGTTCCCCAAGTGTTGTTCGACATGGAGCAGTATTGGTAACTTACAGAAAGTTTCCTGACGCCATGTGATCCAGTGGCTTCAGGAGTTAAGGGGCACTTCACAACAGAAGTCCACGTGTTACCGAGTGCTATGTCATGAGATGCTGCATCATTGTTGGGTCCATAACCAAACGTTAATGCTCCAAGCTCTGTGTAGATCCCTGTGCCAAGTTGATGCCAGATTCCTCCATGTTCTTTGACAGCAAATCCAGACTCTCTGATGTTCTTCCTAAAACCATCATTTGATACCCATTAGCCATCCTCTGCAGTCTGCCCCACTGATGTGTTTATGTAGGTGGAACCTTACCCTGTGCAAGCTGGTACCTGCCCTGCCCTGATCCACTCCCCTGATTGTGTCCCACCACATGCATAACTTGTTGGTCTGAAATTGAGTTGCAAAGCATGTCCCAGGATGGTCACTCCTGGGACAACCTGGTCAAAGTTCACCTGCAAAGAGCGTTGCCCAGAAAATGACATCGTCATTTGCAACCCTGACATAAAAATCGCATCAGACTACCAGGTGATGATGCCCGGAAGTGCCCGGAAGTGATCTTCTAGAGTGGGACAAGGTGACCCAGAAATGGACGTAATAATGTCTTGCAAAAATCCTTTCCCAGTCGCATAAAGCTAAACAAAAACATTGCTTGAATTTAATTGCTAGGCTATCATGTTGTAATAGCAAAAACATGCCCTGTTAGAGCTGGGGACAAGTTTGGACAACATAACTTTGGGAAAGAGGTCAAAGGTTTTGTAGAGCATGACATGAGATTTACTTGGATGATTGCAGAGGTGAAGGACTTTCATTGTGAGAAAATGGATCTCCTATTGATAAGGATAATTGGGGAAGATGCTTCCAAGGACAAACAGATTTGGAAAATGCTATAAGTGGGTTAGTCTATTCAAAAGCTGGTCAGGCACTAGAAGCTGAAAGGACTGAGCTGTAAAATGTTATGATTAGAAAACTTGGAAAATGACATTTTTTAAAATATAAAAGTGTTTGGATTACCAAAGGAATTAGAAAAGGTTCATTTGTAATAATATTTCAAGATGAACCATGGTTGCAGGAGAGAGGGGATTACATACGAATGGATGAATTGGATGTTTAGACCTGAAATGAGAGGTGTTTCAAATGAAAGGGTAGATCTTGACTTCGTGCGTTAATGTCAAAAAGGAGGTTTTATGTTATTGACCCATTTTACCTTCCTCAATTTGCATTTTACTTGTAGTCAACGACTGGTTCCAAAGAGTTACTTATACTTGAATGGCTTCTGGAGATAGTGGAAGCAAAATTTTTGGAATGATCTACGGCTTGAATAAATATTAATCACATGACTTTCTTTCTAAGGTTAACTGGGGTGGTCCTATAGCCTCCTTCACGTTTATCTTTTTTGTATCCTAATGTTATTTGAGTCCTGCAGAAAGCTTGAATGAAGATTCCCCCTTTAATGAAGAAAAGATTTTCCCCAGTGGATGTCAGTTCAGCCTACTTGGTAAACAAATCTTTTACCAGCTGCTATTAGCTTTTTGAATTAATTTGATATTGGCATTCAAATGACAAAGTAGTCAATTGTTTGTTAAAACAATTATTGAGTTTGTATAATAAAAACCTGCAATTTCATAATTTTAAGTAGGATAGAATGTTTGATTGAAGGCTTATTACTTTATAAATCCTCACCTTTGTCTTCAAGGTAGGATAATACAATAATTTAGAGAAGAACGTTGCAGTTCATTACCAATAACTATAGCAAGTCATACAGCACAGAAACAGGCCCCTCAGCCCACTGAGCCTGTGCTATCAACCATCCATTTACACTAATCCTACATTAACCTCATTTTTATTCTCTCTGCATTCCCATCATTTTCTCCCAGGTTCTACCATTCAGCTACGCACCAGTGGGTGAATATAACTGACAATTCACTCATCAAATCACCTGTTTTTTGGGATGCAGGAGGAAACTGGAGACTGGCATGGTCAGAGGGAAAAGGTGCTAACTCTGTGTGCCACTGTGTCACTCACATCTGCCCAGACTTTCATCACTGACTGATAGCACTAAACCAACAATATTATGTTGCTGGTACAGTGCGTTCACATTTGAAGCCTGATTCCATTGATATTAGTGTAGCCGAAATTTAGAATACAATGTGCCACCATACATAGTCTTTAGGGCCACTGACTGGAGATAATCTTCTATAGAATTTGGTTTACTTTTAATAACTAATATTTAATTATTTACTTATAATACTTGGCCCACCAGGTCCATGTCAGCTCCCAAAAGAGCCATTCCATCTGTCCCCTTACCTCTCTTATTTCCCTATAGCCCTGCAACCTCTTCTCTCTCACATGTCCATCAACTCTGATTTAATTCTTTGTCACTTACCTACACTCAAGAGTAACTTACAGCAACCAATTAACTTACAGCCAGTGGTAACCCATGCAATCACAGGAAGAACATACAAACTCCACACACAAAGTACTCTGCTGGCCATTCCAACTGTGTAGTAGTTAATACCGTGTAGGGAATGACTGAGAAGTCTTGGGCTTTTTTTCTCTTATAAAGGGGTGATTTGAGAGACACTTTTCAAAATACAAATAGGTTTGACATGTGGAGAAAATATTTCTGTTTACATCAGAGCCCAAATCCAAGAGTCAGATATGTGAGGTTAAAAATTAAAAATTCCACGAAGAAATTTAGGACAGTTTTCTAGACCCAGAATGGTTTGAGTATAGAAACTGATCCCACAACTTCTTAATGCAATTTAACATGGACGCTGTAGAGGGATGTGTTGGTAGAGTTACACACAATAGGTAGGGTCCATTGGGCTGATTGACATGATTGACATACTGTAAAACATCAACAATATGTGTCCATACTGCAGCAGAAAATGAAAAGTACAGAGAAAATGAGAGGGAACAAAATTAACACGTCACAAGTATTTGACATTCATATGTTTATTGTTGATGTGGGCAGTAGATCAGAGTCATTCCATGCACATAACCAGTAAGAATCTAAAGTTTAGAATAAAAATCCAGGTTGAAACTCAGTGCAGTAGTGGGGAAGATGCTGTGGTTTTGATGTTAAGCTGAGAACACATTTGGCAATGAATGTGAAAGGTAAAAATGCAAATTCTTTCGTTTTGCATCAAGCACTATTACTTGATGACTGTTTGTTCAGAAGCAATTTACTGGAAGTTATGCCTACTTTGTTTAAGGAGTGTTGGTCACATGTAACTGCAATGATTCTACACAAAACGCAACAGGCTATTTCTGTCAAATAACTAGAAATTTATAAGGGAGGTGCCAAGACTGAGAGATTGAACAGGCTGGCGTTCTTTTCTCAAGTAATGAGAAAATGAATCTCAGTTAATTTTTCATATCGATGACCTTTCATCAGATCTGTTCTGTTTCATGAACTCTGCTTCTCCCTCCACAGATGCTGCCTGACCTGCTTTCATTTCAGTCCTATCATCTGTATTATTTTCCTTTCCCTTTGCAGACCCTTGGCTTGCTCCTCACAGTTTATTTTCCCAGATAGTTTTGTATCTACAGCAACCTTGGGTGCATTATATTTAGTCCTTAACATGTATTGTAAACAGATCCTGGACCTGTTCCTTGTGGCATGACATTGGTAAAATTCTGTCAATTAGGAAATCATTAACTGTTCATATTCTCAGTTAACTATTGCAATATCACATCTCACTGTTTTAGCATTCCATTTCTTTTCTCTCTCCATTTCTGATGCTTTCATATTCACTTGTCTTTTCCCATTCACACTTCCTCCTGACATACTCTTACCTTGCTCTCTCTGGAAGCACAACCACAACTTGTCTCTGCTCTCCACCCTATCACAGATCTTTTTGTTCTCTCTGCCCCTCTCACTACAACTTAAAAATTCAATTTCTAACTAATCCCAATTCTGATGAAGGGCCTTCAATCTGAAATATTAACTCTATTTCTCTCTCCACAGATGCAAACTGATCTGCTGAGTATCTTCACCAAGTTTTTACTTCAGATTTCTCGCAACTGCAGTAGTTTACTTTTGACCTATCTCTGTGGTGTACAATCTATACAATTTGACCCAAATATGGTTGCACAATCTTAGTTGAATTAATCTAATGAGGGGGGAGGGGGAAAGATCATAGCTTCTCATTTCTTTGAGAGACATTTTAAGTATGACCCATGATTTGCAGAAGAAAACCCAAGCCAATAGACAAGACAATTACCAATAAATAAAATAATCACACAAATGGAAAAATAGTCTTTATACATCTTTGCAATTCAGGAATTTAAAACTGGTTGATAAGCTATGCATTTTGACAGGGCGTCATCTTTCTTCACCCTTTTCTCCCTTGCTACAGAGGGGAATTGAGAGTTGGGTTGGATGAGCCTCCAAGAAGAAAGACAGAAGTCATCTGGTTATCATGTGAAAGTAATTCTGTGCACTACAACAGTCAATAACAATTGAGGCGTTATAAACTATGAAAAATATCTCCTGTGGTGTTAGCTGTGGTGAGGAGGAGATTATGGAAGGGTGCTAAAACACTCAGCAAAAAGCTTCTGTGGCGCATGCTCATGGAATCTTCTGAAAGAGTGCCTGGAATAAATCAATCAAATTAATCAGTAAGATAAAAAATAAATACATTTATTGTTCTCACATATCACAATTCCGTAAATAACTTGTTTATGTAAATAGAACAAAGTGGGTATGAGTAGCTCAACTAATAGGGTAGGGAGAGGGAGCAATTCAGTTCTGTTCCCTGATAGGTTGATGTGAGAGCTGAAGAGGCGGAGCAACGGGTTCAATGGCCAATCACATTTAGAAAGGACACATGTAAATTGGGGCAAGCTGGGACCTATGAAGCCAGGCTAGCCCATTGGAGGAAATGTTATTATGCTAATTCAGTAGTAATATTCATGAGAGATGTTGACGAGTGTGATCAAGGGAAGGGGAAGAGACTTTTCTGGGCTGTTCTAATAAGGATTTATTGCATAAAGAATCTTGCATATTTTTGTGTTGAGAATATCATTACAAATAATCCAATTGTTCATGTTTTATATTGTTTTAATATTTGTCTGCAAATATTTTCTTTAGTTTTAAAGTATATAAGTTTTAATCTTATGCTACAGATGTTTTTTTGTTATTGTTGTAATGCTCACAAAAAGCAAGTCCTTGGAAATCTAAAAATGCAAATACTGCGGATGGTCAAAGAATCTGGGTGCGGTCATATCTTGGCTTTTTATACTTTAAAATACTTTCCTCAGGTCTGGCACTGCAGCAGCTGCACTTTCTAACTCGCTGAAAGTGGCATCACAAATAGATAGGGTAGTAAAGAAGGCATATGGCATGCTTGCCTTCATTGTTTAGGGTATTGAGTATAAGAATCAGGAAGTTATGTTGCAGCTGCATAAAACTTTGGTTCATCCACATTTGGAGCTATTGTGTGCAGTTCTGGTCTCCACACTGTAGGAAGGATGTGGAGGCTTTGGTGAGGGTGCGGAAGAGCTTCACCAGGATGCTGCCTGGATTATTCAATACTATCTATAAGGAGAGGTTAGATAGACTTGTATTGTTTTCTCTGAAGAGTTGGAGGCTGAGGGGAGACCTGACAGAAGTTTATACAATTATGAGAGGCATAGATAGGGTAGATAGTCAGAATCTCTTTCCCAGGGTAGAAATATCAAATACTAGAGGGCATGGGTTTAAGGAGAGGGGAAAAATTTAATACAGGGCAAGATTTTTACACAAAGAGTGCTGGGTACCTGGAACACACTGCCAGGGGTGGTGGTGGAAGCAGACATGATAGTGGGGTTTATTTAGACAGGCACATGAACATGCAGGGAATGGAGGTGATCTGGATCATGTACAGGCAGATGGGATTAGTTTCATTTGGCTGGCCCAGACGTGGTGGGCCGAAGGGCCTGTTCCTGTGCTGGACTAAGTTCTAAGTTCCAACTATGTTCTAAGCCTATCAATGCACACTATTTATGCAGGCAGTAGTGATATCTAGGGATCATAACGGAGGAACTCAACTGTACGTGAAAGTTAATAGGTATAGTCCAATGAGAAAGGAAAAAAAAATCCAAGGGGAGAACCTCACCACCCTCCCCCTGTGTGGTTAACCATAAAAGTTAAAAATGGTATCAATATTCCATATGCAATATTTCCATTGACTTGTGGGAAGCTCTGCTCCCTCATCACTCAAAGTGGACCCTTCAGAATAATTTTGGGAAGCTCAATACCATGCATCAGGAGTGCACAGAGGCCCCGTGTAAGCAGTAGTTTGTAAGGTATGTTGCGGAAGGAGCAACATACCTTACAAACTACCAAGATACCCAGCCCATCAGCCACTTCCTGTCCCATCTGTGGAAGAGTCCGTGTTCCTACAGTGGTCTCATCCATCAGCTCAGAACCCACATCATGGAAGTGGTAGTAAGTCATCCTCGATCCTGAGATACTTCCTGAGAAGGAGAAGGAGGAAAAGACTGAGGAGATTGTTGGAGGTGCAGTCTGAGAAGTATCCAAGTCCTCGGGATCTTAGAAGAAATGGACAGTGAGATAGTTGATGTGTTAGTTTTAATTTTCTAATGTTCCATGGTTTCAGGATAGATTCTGATAGATTGAAAAATAACAAATATAACTCTTTTTTTTAAAGAAAGAGTGAGGTGGAAAGCAGGAAACTGCAGACTAATTAGCGTAGCATCTCTCATAGGGAAAATGTTGGAAGCGATTCTTAAAGTTATTCTAACAGGACGCAAGGAAAAATTAAAGGTAATTAGACAAAGTCAGGATTGTTTTGTCAAAGGGAAATCATGTTTGACCAACTGGAATTCTTTGAAGAAGCAACCTGAACTGTGGATAAAGGGGAACCAATTGATGTACTATATTTAGATTTGCAGAAAGCATTTGATAATGGTATCAAAAGTTATTGTGGAAAATAAAAATTCTTGATGTAGGAGGTAACATATTATTGAGAATAGAAGATTGGCTGGCTCACAGGAGATAGAGAGTAGGCGTAAATGGGTCTTTTTCTGGTTGCTGAGATGTAACAAATGGAAGTCGTAAGGAGTAATGTTGAGGCCTTGCAATTTATATAAATGATTTGGCTGAAGGGATTAAGGATATGGTTTGTAATTTAATGGTGATGTAAATATAGTTAGGAAAGTAAGTTGTAAGAGAACATAAAAAAGCTGCAAGGGGATAAAAATAGGTTAAGTGATCTGACAAAGATCTGGTAAATGGAGTAATTGGTTTACTATTGTCACATGTACCACAATAAAATGAAAAACTTTGTTTTGCATGCCATCCATACAGATCATTCCAAACGTAAGTACATGGAGGTAGTACAAAGGGAAAAGCAATAACAGAATTCAGAATAAAGTGTTACAGTTACAGAGAAAGTGCAGTGCAGGGGCCATAATGAGGTAAATTGAGAGATTAAGAGTTCATCTTTATTCTGCAAGAAGTCTGTTCAAGAGTCTTAGAACAGTGGGATGGAATGTGGGAAAATGAGAAATGTGACAGGAAAAATAAAAATAATTGAAGCATATTATTTCAGTGGTGAGAGATTGCAAGGCTCTAAGCGAAGATCTAGGTATCCTAGTGAATGATTTGCAAAAAGCTAGTATGCAGTACAGGAAATAATTAGGAAAAAAACAAAGGATTTTATTGCTGATAGCCAGGGCAGTTAAGTGCAAAAGCAGAGATTTTGCTTTGTTTATCTAGGGCACTGGGGTAGCATGTTGGAAATAGTTCAGAGAAGGTTTACTGGACAAATACCTGGAATGGGTGGGTTGTCTTAACAGAAAAGGTTGGGCAGGCTGAGCTAGTATCTGCTGGAGTTTAAAAGACTGAGAGGGACTGACTGAAACAGATAAGATCCTGAAGATTCTTGACAGGGTGATTGTGCAGAGCATGTTTTCTCATGCAGGAGATTCCAGAAAAACAGGTCACAGTTTAAAACAAAAGGTCGGCCTTTTGAGACAAAGATGAGGTGGAGGCTAAGAGTTTCCGGAACTCCGGAACTTGAATATTTTGAAGCCAGATGGATCCCGGATAAGTAAGGGGGTGGAAGATTATCATGGGTGGATGGAAATGTGGAGACGATGTTACATTTGGATCAGCCATAATATTACTGGATGGAGGAGCAGGTTTGAGAAGTCGAATGTCCACTCCTACTCCTCGATCCTATGTTTGTATGTTGGCATGTTTGTACTGGAAAGAATGTTGTTCGAACAGGCAGATATATACCAGATTGACATTCAGACTCAAAAATACTCTAATGGTTTTAACTACAGGCAGTGCCCAGGTTACGACAGGGTTCTGTCCCTGAGAACTGTTTGTAACCCAGACTGTTCGTGAGTTGGAAACAAACAACAACAGTGTGTGGGAGAGGATCACAGAAACAGCTGTGACCGGAGAGTGAGCAGGTGTGGGAAGAGCGGCCGCCAGCATCCTCACCGACTCCGTGAGTGAGCGAGCGAGTCCGCTCAGTGCTCCCAGCTCTGCTCGGCTCCACCCAGCCCCTGATTTTTGTGGCTCGGTGCGGGGGTGGGAGTGGCAAGGTGGGGAACTGTTCCATTCGCATCTGGTGGAAGCCAGCAAATCCATCCCCATCCTCTCTGCCAGTCTCCCAAACGTCCGTGCATATAAACAGGTGTCCATAACCTGGGGAGGACCTGTAAAGCAGTTGAATGCATCTTGCACAGTGCTGTGTCATTCTGTTACCTGCTGTGATAAATAATCAAACTGCCAATTACTTTTTACCTAGATATTGATTTTAAAGCAAGTTACAGTGTCAGAGATGTCATAGCAATGCTCCCAGTTGACACAAAATTTAAAACACTGAATAAAATCAAGTCAACTCTATTTGAACCCAATGAGAATAAGATTTGGAGGGAACATGAAGTAAATTGTCAACTTACAGCACACCATGATATAAAGTCAAGAGCTGTCCTACAGGCAGAAAGGATTCCCCACAGAAATTCAACTACCACTTCTCTGAAACTACACAGAAAGGAAAGGCAGTAGATAACTGCATCTCTCATATTACATAAAGAAAGAATATGCATTCATATTGTATCTTTCAAACTGTCAGGACTTCTCACAATCTCTGGGCCAGGATATATCTATTGGCACTGAAAGGATAACTAATCTTTGAAAATGGCAACAAAATCCTTACTTGAATGCCATGAACATTTTAACAAATTCAGATTTGGTTGCTCATTTTTTATTTTTATATGTACTTATAATGTACAAAATAGAAATTTTATAAGCCCATTTTTATGTAGTTGCATTCTTTAAAGAACATAACTACCTGAAAATGAGTATATAAATTGGACTTGATTAGTTAGGGGGCGTGATCAGTAGGTTTGTAGCTGACATGAAGATTGGTAGCACTGTTGATTATATGGAGGATATTCTAAGGCTAAAGGATGATAAGTGTTCATTAAGAGGGGACCTGAGGGGAGGCTTTTTCACCCAGGGAGTGGTAAGGGTTCCACAGTGACTTGGCCACTTGGATTCGGGATTAGCTTGCCCATGGAAGACAGAGGGTAGTAGTCGATGGGACTTATTCTGGCTGGATGTCTGTGACTAGTGGTGTTCCGCAGGGATCCGTACCAAGACCTCCATTGTTTGTGATATATGTCAATGGCTTGGATGAAAATGTGGATGGGTGGGTGAGTAATTTCACAGACAATACAAAGATTGGTGGTGTTGTGGATAGTGTAGAAGGTTGTCAAAGGATACAGCGGGATATAGGTCAGTTGCAGATATGGGCAGAGAAATGGCAGATGGAGTTTAATGCGGCTAAGTGTGAGGTGTTGCACTTTGGGAGATCAATTGTAAAGGAACACTACACTGCACAAGTCGATAGGGTGGTAAAGAAGGGATATAGCCTGCTTGCCGTTATTAATGGAGGCATTGAGTTCAGGAGTCAGGAAGTTATGTTGCAGCTTTATACAACTCTGGTTAGGCTGCATCTGGAGTATTGCATTCATTTCCGGTCTCTCCCTTACAGGAAGGATACGGAGGCTTTGGAGAGGGTGCAGAAGAGGTTTACCAGGATGCTGCCAGGATTAGAGGGTATGTGCTGTGGGGAGAGGTTGGACAAACTTGGGTTGTTCTCTCTGGAGTGGCGGAGGCCGAGGGGAGACCTGATGGAAACTTATAAGATTATGAGAGGCATAGATAGAGTAGGCAGCCGGTATCTTTTTCTCAGGGTTGAAAAGTCTAATACTAGAAGGCATGCATTTAAGGTGATAGGGGGAAAGGTCAAAGGAAATGTACGGGATAGGTTTTTTACATAGAGAGTGATGGGTGTCTGGAATGTGCTGCCAGGGGTGGTGGTGGAACAGATACGATAGAGGCGTTTAAGAAGCTCTTAAATGTGCAGAGAATGGAGGGACATGGGCAATGTATAGGCAGAAGGGAATAGTTTAGTTTGGCATTTAATTACTAGTTTAATGGGTTTGGCGCAACACTGCGGGCTGACGGGCCTTTTCCTGTGCTGTCCTGTTCAATGTTCTATGAACCTGAAATATACAGCCTTAGAGAGTGGAGAAAGCAAAGTCGCTGACAGCATTTAAGGGTGTCTAAACAATCACTTCAATCACCCAGGCATAGAAGGCTAAAAGCCAAGTACTGGAAAATAGGATTAATACCGATGGTTGTCCATTGGTTGGTGTGGACATTGTGGGCCAAGTTAAGATATTTATTTATTAGTCACATGTACATCGAAACACACAGTGAAATGCGTCTTTTTGCGTTACTGAGAATGCTGGGAGCAGCCCGCAAGTGTCGCCCTGCTTTTCGCGCCAACATAGCGTGCCCACAGCTCTCAACCCGTACGTCTTTGGAATGTGGGAGGAAGCCGGAGCACCCGGAGGAAACCCACGCAGACACGGGGAGAACGTACAAACTCCTTACAGACAGCGGCCGGAACTGAACCCGGGTCGCTGGTGCTGTAATAGCGTTACGCTAACCGCTACACTACTGTGCCGCTTGTTCCATGTTGGATGATCCCTTGATGTTGCAAAAAAGAAACTAGAGTTGTGGTAAATAGCTTTCAGCTCCCCCATTATAAAAATAGTTCCAAATTTCCAATTTGGCTCATGTTAATGATGGCAATGGTAGTGAGAAATCAGTTTGTATGTGACAGCTTACCTCAAAGATTTAACACTCTTTGCTTTATCTTACTCTTGATGGCTTTCGATAAGATTTGTTAAAAAGTACATGTCGTTACTTTAACATTTCAATTACTTTCACACTTAGTAAAAATATTTTCCCTTGCGGTGTTTTAGTCCCCAGACTTTAATGATTTTCCATGCACAACAGGGTGCAGAATCTACAACCAGCAAGTCGTGGCTCTGTGAATGTCCAGCCTTATTATAGCTATAACCCTAATTCAGCCCATTATAGCACCGAGGTGCAGTGGGAGCCGTTGTTGACAATGATAGATCCAGCATGCTGTATTTGCTCATGACTCAGACCTTGCACATAGGTCTGAAAAATGTAATCTGTTGTCCTCCCTGCTATCCGGACTAATCCCTCAACCAACGTCAATGAAACCAGTGCACCTAATGGGCCGGCAGTGCGATTCAGCAGGTAGTGCTGCTGCTCCACAGGTCCTGACCTGGGCTTGATCCTGACCTCAGGTGCTGCCTGTGTGGCCTTGTCATGTTTTGCCTGGGTTTCTGTGAGTGCTCTGATTCTTCAAACACAGATTAATTGGCCAACACAACTTGCACCTTGTGTCGATGGGTGGTTGGAGGGTCACAGTGAAGTTGATGGGCATGTGAGAGACAGTAGGTCACAGGGAAATAAGCAGGGGAATAGGACAGATGGGATTACTCTGAGAGCTGGCAGAGATTCAATGGGCCAAATGTCTCTCTTCTCTCCTCTTCCATCAGGTAGAAGATATAGGAGCCTGTGGGCATGCACCACCAGGCTGAAGGACAGCTTGTACCCCACTGTGGTAAGACCATTGAACGGTTCCCTTATACGATGAGATGGACTCTGACCTCATGATCTACCTTGTTGTGACCTTGCACCTTATTGCACTGCACTTTCTCTGTAGCTGTGACACTTTACTCTGTACTGTTATTGTTTTTACCTGTACTACCTCAATGCACCCTGTACTAACTCAATGTAACTGCACTGTGTAATGAATTGACCCGTATGATTGGTGTGCAAGACAAGTTTTTCACTGTACCTCGGTACAAGTGACAATAATAAACCAATACCAATTCCAAGAAAGTAAACATTAACAACAAATAACATGATAAAATAAATATAAATATTATTCAATTGTTTTGTTTTGAATTCATTCATCAGGGCATCTCTACCAAGGCCAGCATTTATTAGCCGTCCCTGATTGTCCTTCAACTGAGTGGATGCTGAGGCCATTTGGGAGTCAACCACAGTGGTGGGTCTGGAGTCACATATAGGCCAGGATGGCAGATATCCCCCTCCCCCATCCCTGAAGGATTGTTCAGTTGTTCAACACTTTGCTGTCTGTGAACATCACCAGTAATGACTTGTCCTTTTCAGTGAGGTTAAATTTTAACAGTTGCCATGGTGAGATTTGAATTTAGATCTCTCAACTGTTAATCCAGGCCTCCGGATTACTACTCTGCTAATTTCACTGCCGCACTCACCAGTGTACAATGCTGTTTGTGGAAGCTTGCTGTGCATAGATTGGCAGCCACATTGCCTGCATTCCAACGGTGACTTACGCAGAAACTCACTTCAGTGTTGTAAAATGTGTGGGAGGTCCTATCATTATGGAGGCTGCCTTAACTTTAGTCATTTACTTCCAGATTATCATTCTTCACATCATTATAATGTTATAAACCATTGCTTGGACATTAGATTCCTTGATATTGTTTATTTTGTACCAAGCAATTGACAGTGAATAGCAAAATAAGATAAGGACCAATTTTGGATCGCCTCACGCGACACTGGACATTGACTTCACGCTTCCTGGGGTGAGTCGTAATTGGCCTCTTCCAGGATAACCTGTTACTGGTGTAGTGCTGAATTGGGATCCCAGTAAGGTAAGTAAATATTTGTCCATTGTGCTTCCTATAGTTCACCCACCAAACCTATCCCAACACGTGCCCAACCATGGACACTCCCATACTCCAAACACCCCCACTTCAGGCCCCGACCCCCATTCCAGCTCCTTATCAGCTCACAGATCCAACCACACAACAACTCCATACCCTGATATGGTATCCAACTGCTCGTTCACTCCCTCTCTGCCCCATCCCAAGCCCCTAGACCTGGATTCAGTCCAGAACAGCGTTCTTATTCAACAGAAGGCGCAAAGACAAACAATGACAGATCCATGGCAGAATAACCTTCAGTGAGTCGTGCATCATCTGCTCAGCCTGCTTATGTTAGCATACTGCAGTCTCTAGGCACTAATATTGAGCACAAGTCATTTTACTAGGAAGCTCACAAGCTTTTCAAAACATATTTGAAGTAATTTTGTTGGTTTGTCTTCACTGAGAATTTGTTGTTTCTTCATCTTAAGTCATGGACCATATTTATTTGCAGAAGCTTAATGAACTGGTGCTTATACTTGTTGGTGTCCATTTAATAATAGTTTGTGATGAAAATATGCTCTGATGATCTTACTGAGTGGAAAACTAGGCATTTCTCTTAACCAATTGGACAAAGGAATTGAGAAACTGTAAACACAAAAACTGAGGAGGAAATACCAATGCATTGCACCATTTCAAGGACAAATCAAGTATAAACAGAGAAATATGGAGAAAGATTAGAAGAAAGGAATGGAAAGGAAAACAAAACGATCAACACTAGCAATGCACCAAACGCTGGAGGAACTCAGTGGAATGGGCAACATCTATGGAGGGAAATGGACTCTTCATCTGCACTGAAAGGAAGAGGGGAGATAGCCAGTATAAAAAGATGCAGAGAAGGGGTGGAGCAAGAGCTGGCAGGTGATAGGTGGATCCGGTTGGGGGGGGGGGAGGTTGGTAGGCAGATGAGGGAGGGGGAAGAGTGGGCGATTGACGCAGATTGGGGGACCGCTTCGCCGAACACTTTTGCTCTGTCTGCCGTCCCAGCCGGGATCTCCCGGTGGCCAGCCATTTTAATTCCACTTCCCATTCCCACACCGACATGTCTGCCCGCAGACTCCTCCACCGCCAGTTCAAGGCTAGACGCAAATTAGAGGAACAGCACCTCATATTCCGCCTGAGCAGTCTCCCACCTGATGGCATGAACATCGAAGTCTCCAACTTCCTGTAGCCACCCCTTCTCTGCCCACTTTCCCCTTTTTTTCTGTTCCCTCTCCTCCTCATCCCACCAGTCCCAAATCACCCTATCTCTTCCCCCTCCCCCACCGTCTCAATCTGCCCATCACCCACACACCCCTCCCACTGGGTCCCCTCCCCACCCTCCCTCCCTCTATTCCGTGCCCCACCTTCCTCTCCTATCAGATTCCATCATCTTCAGCCCGTTGTCACTTCCACCTATCACCTCCCAGCTTCTGACATCATTCCCACTCTCCCCCCTCCCCCATCTGCTTAGCACCCCCCTCACCTGGATCCACCTATCACCTGCCAGCTCTTGCCTCACCCCTTCCCCCCCCCCCACCTTTTATACCGGCTATCTGTCCTCTTTGTTTCAGTCCAGATGAAGGGTCTCAACCGGGAAAACATCGACTGTCCATTTCCTTCCATAGATGCCTGCCTGACCCGCTGAGTTCCTCCAGAACTTTGTTGTGTTGCTCAGATTCCAGTGTCAGCAATCTCCTGTGTCGCCGAACTGAAATTCCTTAATTGTCAGAGGACAAAGGAGCTTAAGGGTTCATTTAATGGCCAAATCATTCCCCCCATTTCAGATATTACTTCGTTCCACCCCTCAGCCCTCCCCCACCTTCTCTACTACACACACTAACCCTTCCTCAGTTCTGATCGAGCCTTTGACGTGAAACGTTAACTGCTTCTCTTTCCACAGATGCTGCCTGACCTGCTGGGTTTTTCGAGCATCTTCAGTTTTTGGTCCATAATTGTAATGTACTCAGACTCAGAGAGATGATTTGCAAAAATTAATATTTATCATACATTTAAAAATAGTAATTGGACTGACGTGGACAAGATTTCCTGTGGAAAGTTTAGTTTACAACCACTGTGAAAATACAGAAATATCACAACATTCAATACATTCAGTATTGTGCCAGACAGCAAGATTTTCATAATGGTAACTTTTTTTTGGGTTATAACTTTTGGACTTTTGTCTTTAACCATCCATCTCCCTCTGCCTGACGGTTTTTCATTGCCACATAAATAACTGCAAATGTTATTAGCCTCACTGTTCTGTCAAAAGCAAATTATGGCCCAATAATTATAGCTCCTTAGATCTTCATAGTTAAGGCTTATGTAAAAAATAACAAAGCTTGCTTTCCAAGTGGGTGATTTGCACATTCCCTACCCCACTGTTTGTTGGTTTTATGAGCCATTTGGGTGATTCAGTGGCAATTTGCATGTAAAAATGTTGTGCCATTAGGGATGCGACTGCCATGGATGTTCATAATATCTAGGGTTTTATATCTATATCTCTACATATCCAAAACTATTAGTGGATGAAAACGTGACATATTGGTATAGTCTTCCTCTGCCTATTGTTTTAGTAGAGTGATTAACTGGTACAAATTAAACTGGTTAACATCTGTAGAGAAGTATAACATGTTTGCTATGAGAACTGACAATAGTAATTTCATAGTTCATATTTTTACCTGGAGTTAAAACTACAAATCCTTCAGCCCCATTGGGAGTTTGGCTATGAAAGGGTAAATTGATGTTGGGGGAGTTGCAGAGAGGATCAGCACATCTGTGAATGCATCTGAGCTACAAAGGTTCAAACAGCACTGGGGGCAACAGTTTAAACTCTTGGCAAACTGTTAGAAATTCCATTGCAATCATCCATAATTTGTCACAATAAAAAGAAGGTCCAGATTCAGGCAAAGTGCATACACAGCTTTCTTATGGAATAGTGTTTGTTCTAATTACACTATTCATGCTGATAAAGAGGTCATTTCTTTCTTAAACCAGTGCAGCAGAATGAATTTCTTTGCCAGGTGTAGGAGAGTTGTTGATAGATGCAGGGGACTATTAACAAGTCTCTTTTTACTGGAGCTAAGTAGACAGAATGAAAAATATACTGGGTCTGCCTGAACAAGGTAGGCATGTTAAATGAGACTTTAAATCAGAAAGGTTATGGTGATGTGGAGTTGGATGCCATCTATTCCACTTTCCCTTCATTTTATGCTCCCATTAAGGTTTGCAAATGAAAAGCAATACACTATGCTCGGTAAATTCATTCATTCGACACCTTATTTTTTTTTTTGCTTATACAGTAGATAGAGCAATAACAAGACAAAAGCTGTGTCTTCAACCAGTCCTCAACTTGGAAGTTTAGGAGCAAGCATAATTCATTGGCTGTTTTCCACAGAAGACAAGTTATTTCCTAAGTTGTTTATACATTGCTGAATCACCTGCTGCCAACCTCAGATAATTCACACTGCATCAGTATATCGGACCGTTGTTTTTTGAGGAGAGAAAAGCTGGAGAAAGTGGAAAAATTTCAGCCACTCCAGCTGTTGAAACATTTTGCTTCATACTGAACAAGCAGTTCTCCAAGAATCCAGGAGTCCGTGAGCACTGATATAATCTGGATAACATCATGTTTGCAGGAGCCAAATTTGTGTTATGTACAGTTTTCTTAAAAAAACAATCACAGACCATGAGCATTAACCATTGCTACAGGGCTGCCACTGCTCAAAAAATGCATTGGCATTTTAACCTCTCAAATCGTTGCAGCTTAAAGAAAATATGTTATGATGTAGAATGGTCACAAATCTCAATAGGTTTCTGCATTGTCATTTGATGTATCGGGCTGCCCAAAAGCACAGAAAGAACTGCCATTTTACCAAAGTGCACATCCTGATATTAAAAGAAAAGAAAAAAACACCGGCCAATTTCTACAGCAATTAACTTTAAACAACTTAATAATGGCCAGATAATCTGTTTTAGTGATACTTTTATGAGTGAAATATCAAATAGAGTGAAGTTCCCTTCTTTCCTTGGAATAGTGAGGTGGGATCTTTTACATTCACCCTAGAAGAGAGCTGAAACTTTGGTTTAATGTCATATCTGAACTGCGGCACCTGCAACTGTGCAGTACTCATTCACCAGTACACTGAAGATTCAGCGGAGAGTAGACGCTTTAGATCTTTTGGACGTGGACCCCGAGGTTACAGTACTAACACTACACCTAGCCTGAAGTATCATTTAAAGTCTGAAGGAGAAAGGTGTTAGAATGGACCATGTGCCTTCCTCTTATCCATTTCTGCAACAGTCCCCAAATTCCTTTGATATGGTTATAAGTGGAGATCAATTGAAGCTCTCTGGGCAACAGTGATAACTTTTCCTTGAAATGTTACAGAATGAAGAGACAGTTTGTTTATTTCTCTTCTACACAATCCCAATATTTCCTCCATCTCTTGACCTATTTGTCATACCGTGGGTCTGGATTGGAGTTGGTATTGGTTTATTATTGTCACTTGTACCGAGGTGCAGTGAAAAACTTGTCTTGCAGACTGATCATACAGGTCAATTCATTACACAGTACATTGAGGTAGTACAGGGTAAAAACAATAGCAGAATACAATGTCACAGCTGCAGGGAAGTGCAGTGTAAGTAGACAATAAGGTGCAAGGTCATAACAAGGTAGATTGTGAGGTCAAGAGTCCATCTCATCGTTTAGGGGAACTATTCAATAGTCCTATCACAGTGGGGTAGAAGCTGTCCTTCAGGCTGGTGGTACGTGCCCTCAGGCTCCTGTATCTTCTGCCTGATGGGAGAGGAGGGAGGAGAGATTGGTTATTTATCATAGGTAACAGCACAGTGCAGTTCTGACCCTCTCCTCTGTTGGCACGTAGCTCCTGCTGGAAGTACTGAAGCATGATTGACCACCTTATGACATTGGGAAATGGTCATCTTCTCATCATGTCCATCTGCCAACATCTTTCCATCGTCAGGTACAATGCAAACCTTGCCAGATGGCCTTGGCAAGATCCTGAACTTTTGGTTCCTCAACATAAATTCTTTAAATGATGGGATGATCTTAACTCCAAATCTTTAAGTCCCTGAAGAGGAAAAGAACGTGAAGCAGAAACAGTTTCAATATTGTACTTAATCCAGATGAATCATACGTCAAGTAGGTCACTCACCTTAAAATCTTATACTGTACTCCCAATTTGCTAAGAAACCTTGGAGCACCTTCAGAACATATGTTCTATGGACAATGCCTGCCACCAAGAAGAGCAGATATGGCAGGTCATAGAGTTATAGATTCATAGAGTCAAACAGTATGGGAGCAGGCCATTCGGTCCACTATGTCCATGCCAACTAGTGGGCACCCATCCATAATCCCACCTTCCAGCACATGGCCTGTAGCCTTCTATACCTCAGTGATTCAAATGTTTATCTAGTCACTTCTGAAACGCTATCAGTGACTTTGCTTCCACCATTCTTTGTGGCAGTGTATTCCAGATACTCACCACTCTCTAGGTAAAAAAAACCTCCCCCTCAGATTCCCACTAAATCTCTTCCTCCTTACCATAAATCTACATCCTTTGGTTTTTCTTCCACCTGTGATGAGAGGAAAGGTTTCTTGCAGTTTACCTATACTATGCTCAGCTAATTTTTTAAACCTCAGTCATGTCTCTTCTTAACCTCCTCTGCTCCAGCGAAAACAAACCTAACCTCTCCAGTCTCTCCTCTTAACTGAAACATTCTATCCCAGGCAACATCCTGGTGAATCTCCTCAGTGTAGCGGTTAGCATAACACTTTACAGCGCCAGCAACCCGGGTTCAAATCCGGCCACTGTCTGTAAGGAGTTTGTACGTTCTTCCTGTGTCTGTGTGGGTTTCCTCCGGGTTCTCCGGTTTCCTCCCACATTCCAAAGACGTACAGGTTAGGAAGTTGTGGGCATGCTATGTTGGCGCCAGAAGCGTGGCGACACTTGCGGGCTGGTCCCCAGAACACTCTACGCAAAAAGTTGCATTTCACTGTGTGTTTCAATGTACATGTGACTAATAAAGATATCTTATCTTATCCAGTGCTAACACATCTTTCCCATACTGTGGTGATCAGAACTTCATGCAGTGATCCAGCGGAGGTCTGACCAGTGTAAGATGTACGGGGGTCTTCATCGACACCAATTTCCCTTACATTATCCAATCTGGACTCATATCACGATTCCTCCATTGTCACTGGCGTCAAATCCCAGAGCTCCCTATAGCTCCCTCCTTAACATCACCACTCAACCTGCAGTACTCCAAGAAGGTGGGCTACCTACAGCTTCTCATGGGCAACTCTGGAAGGCCAATTAATGCCGACCTTGCGAGCAGTGCCCTCATCACAAGAATAAATTAAGATAATGTTAGAGCAAACGATGAAGAAAAAATAGGAGCTGTTATGCAGCTCCCAGCAACGGACAGGGTAAAAAAATATTTGACCTTACTTTACCTCAAGAAGTGCAGTTATAACCCGGAGACTGTGTCCATGGAAAAAACATGCTGTTCTAACCAAAGAAAGAGCTATCATATTCCAGTTTTATTTTTATACTGTTTCCCACAAAGTTTCCAATGGCACGATCTGTAAATAGCAGGCATTGGGGTTTGATGAAAAATCATCCTAGGGCTGTTACCAGGTTACAAAATATTAGTGGGCCAGTAAACTTCTCCTGGTCTTTTCATATTGAATGAAAACAGTGCAAGAAGTAGGAAACAAGCTTTACTATTGACTGGCAAAACTAACTTTGTTCTGTTTCTCTCACCTGTAAGGCTAGTTATTTTAGTGACATCTTTCCTCAGCTTAAACCTATAAGGTTTGTAAGATTATTTTGTTAACCCAGACACGTGTCTCTGGTGTCTTGGTGCAACTGGCAGATGTTTTTGCTCTGAATCAAGAAAATGTGGGTTTAAGTCACTCTTCTTGTAAATTGTACAAATTGTAAATTGTAAATAGGTTTATTATTGTCACATGTACCGAGGTACAATGAAAAACTTTGTTTTGCATGCCATCCATACAGATCATTTTGTGACATCAATACATCAAAATAATACAAGGGAAAAACAATAACAGAATGCAGAATAAAGTGTTACAGTTACAGAGAAAGTGCAGTGCAGGCGGACAACAAGGTTCAAGGCCATAACGAGGTAGATTGTGAGGTCAAGAGTCCATCCTATCATATAAGAGGTCCGTTCCATAGTCTTATAACAATGGGATAGAAGCTGTCCTTGAGCCTGGTGGTACATGTTTTCAGGTTTTTGTATCTTCTGCCTGATGGGAGGGAGGAGAAGAGAGAATGTCCCGGGTGGGGTGGGGTCTTTGATTATGTTAGCTACTTTACCGAGGCAGCAAAAAGTGTAGACAGAGACCATGGAGGTGGGTGGTGAGGGAGTGTCGCCACTGGTTAGAGGTACATCTCCTCCAATTGGATATTGATTGAGCCCCTCTTTGGGTTCTTACATGCAGGTTTAACAGATGAAATGCTGCAATACTCAACATTAATCCCTCAGCAAGCAAATTGGAACAATGTTCGGATGTCACTTTGTTGTTTGTTGGATCTTACTATGTACACATTTGTTGCTGTAGTGCCTTGTGCAGTGACTTGGGATCTTTTCTATATTTAGGAAGAAGATTTATTTTTCTTTCATACCTTTCACTTAAATGTAAATGGACAAATTGCAAATACAGTTTCAGAAGAGAAAAAAGTTTACCTTGAGGATTAAGTTACTGTGGATCATTTTAAAGGATTAATAATAATGAATAGAAGCATTCTCTTGAAACACAGGATATATATATATATATAAAAACAAATTTTCTCAAAAATGTGCAGAACTACTTGGCGATTATCCATAACAGCTCTCCTAGGATTTGAACCGAGAACCCTCAGCAATAAAAGCTTTTGAATTTAAGTCTACAATCCCTCTACATTAATCTGGCATCTGGGTAGCAATTGCCTTCCATCACACTCTAATCTGTAAACTGTTTATAAACTTGAAATGACAGATTTTAAAAGAATTGAAAAACACAGCCGCAGGAGGGAAGTCCTTGCTGCTATTCAATCCATATATCAAACCAAAAATCAGTGCTTGATAACGGCTTGGGTCAGCACCTTCAGTGAACGGGAGGGGGGTGGGAAACATAAAGAATAAGATCATTGGATAAAGGCAAAGAATGGAATATTTGTCACTGTCACTTTACACAAAAATAGACTTTGATTTTTTTGTCCTAATTGTGTTCTTTCTATTGTAAAAATCGTGTAATTTATGTTTAATTTATGTTTTTCTTATCAATGTTGTGAATCTGACGTACTGTGCCTGAGATGCTGCTGCAGGTACGTTTTTCGTTGCACCTGTGCACACATGGACTTGTGCAGATGACAATAAACTTGACTTTGACTTTGGAATACTGTTACAATTGGATATGTTTCCTTTATGATGAGATTGCCTGTTTTGGCTGCACATGCCTTAACGTCAAGAAGGCAGGTTGCCAAGGAATACCATACATGTACCATACCATACCAATACCATCATGGCAGGAGGGATAAAAGTACAAATAGTAGTTATTTTGCAAGCTTATTTATGCTGTGCCATTCAGATTGTTCATTCAAGAGCTGAAATCTCCAATACCAATTTATAAAATGGACACGAACGATCAGATTCAGTACTGCAAAGGCAGTACTCTTGTATCTTTAGTCTAATGCTTTCAGTAGGATGACTTCATATTCATGGTATAACAATCTTAACCAGTGTTAATATTAAAAGATAAGAAGTGAGAGAATATTTTATGAGCATCTGCAACATGGCATTGAAGGCAAATGTCAACCCATTTTAATCGGCATTTGAGTGTGCATTAACTTTGGTGTCAAGTTTTGCAGTAATTAACAGATTTGCTGTAGAAATGTCCACGGTTCTCAAATTACAATGTGTACCTGCCGGCCTTTTATAGACGTGCTAGAGAGTTACATCACTGCTGTTATGTATATAAATCAGCACAGATAACACTGTGAGAACATTCTTCTTCACTGTATGAGATAGTTATTAACTGCTATGCAAAAATGCACAAACAAGGAAGGGCAATTATGCTCATCCTGTTGGTCACCACACATTGGTCCCTCTTTCAGAATTTTAACTGATTCTTTTCCCTTTTCCCTCTTCTCTGAGCTGAATCAAGAATCTGTTGACATCCCTTTTGACTAAAAGTTACCGTCCGCCCTTATGGCTGAAAGAGTATAATGATTGACACTCTGAAATTCTGATATTTAAACCTCTCCATATTTATAACAGGAGACATATTCTATATTCCTGGGTCAGAAATTCAGCTGATAACTAATGATAGCACTTGACAAAGTTAAAGTCAAGTTTAATGTCATATGCACTAGTATGCAGAGGTGCAATGAAAAATGTACTTGCAGCAGCATCACAGGCACATAGCATCAGATAAACTGGTTTATTGAATTGGTTTATTATCATTGTCACATGTTCTGAGGTACAATGAAAAACTTTGTTTTGCATGCCATTCATACAGATCAGTCCGTCACATCAGTGCATTGAGGTAGTACAAGGGAAAGCAATAGCAGAATGCAGAATAAAGCGCTTACAGTTTGGGAGAAAGTGCAGTGCAGACAGATAAGGCCACGACAAGGTAGGTTGTGAAGTCAAGAGTCCATCCTTGGCATAGTAGGGGAAAGCAGCATTCTCAAGAAAAATATTAAACATAAATTATACACAGTTTTTACAAGAAAGAGCACAATTAGAATGAAAAAAGAAGTCCATTTTAGTGCAAAGTGATCAAAGTGGTCATGGTGTTGCTATACTGAGGTAGTGATTAGGGTTGTGCAGGTTGGTTCAAGAACTGAATGGTTGAAGGGAAGTAGCTGTTCCTGAACCTGGTGGTGTGGGACTTCAGGCTTCTGTACCTCCTGCCCGATGGTAGCTGCGAGAAGATGGCATGGCACAGATGGTGGGGATCTTTGATAATGGATGTTGCCTTTTTGAGGCAGCGCCTCATGTAGATCCTATTGACTGTGGGAAGGGATGTGCCCGTGATGTACTGGGAAGAGTCCACTACTCTCTGCAGCTTCTTACGGTCCTGCACTTTCGAATTGCCCTACTAAACCACGATGCAACCAGTCAGGATACTTTCGACAGTACATCTGTAGAAGTTTGTTAGAGTGTTCGGTGACAAGCTGAACCTCTTTACCCTCCTAAGAAAGTAAAGATGCTGGCGCGCCTTCCTTATGATTGCATCTATGTGCTGGGCCCAGGGCAGGTCATCCGATATGTTAACATGCAGGAATTTAAAGCTGCTGACTATCTCCACTGCCAATTCCCCAATGTAGACTGGGGGATCTTGTAACTATTAGATGGATGAAACAGCGCAGTGGTGCAGCCAGTGGGCCCACTACCCCAGAGTGCTAGAGACCCGTATTCAATCCAGGCCTCCAGTGGTGTCTGTGTGGAGTTTGCATGTTCTCCCTGTGACCGCGAGTGTTTCCTCCATGTGCCCTTATTTCCTCTCGCATCCCAAAGACATGCGGGCTGGTAGATTATTTGGCCGCTGTAACTTGTCTCCAGTGTGTGAGTGGGTGGTAGAATCTGGGGGAATTTGATGGGAATGTGGGGAGAATAAAATGGAATCAATGTAGGATTGGTGTAAGTGGGTGGTTGATGGTTGGTAAGGACTAGGTGAGCCAAAGGGCCTGTTTCCCTGCCCACCACCAAGGACATCTTCAACAGACGGTGCCTCAAGAAGGTGGCATCCATTATGAAGGCCCCTCACCGCCTGGGACATGCCCTCTTCACATTACTACCATTGGGTAAGAGGTACAGGAGCCTGAAGACCCACGCCCAACGTTTCAGAAACAGCTTCTCCCCCTCGGCCATCAGATTTCTGAATGGTCCATAAACCATGACCGCTACCCTGTTATTCCTTTATTTTTGCACTATTTATTTATTTTTGTACTTTATATTAATTTTATGTCTTTGCACTGTACTGCTGCCACTAAAGAACAAGTTTCACATCATGTAAGTCAGTGATAATAAATCTGATTCTGATTCTGAGGTCTTCTTTATCCTATGCTTAAGATACTGGAGTCATTTGGACACATGTCTTTCCTTGCTAATTTTCTTGGGCTAAACTTGTTGCTCAGTATAACCACATAAATCTCCCACTATACATGTAAGTGAGATATTGTTTGTGTCCATACACAGATGTTATCTTATCTTTATAGTTTTCATTCTTTTAAAGCTCCTTTCCTTCCTCATTAAATTCTTCACAAAGAGTTCTGGATCATAAAATGGTGACAATGTGAACACTGGAGGGCAAATACTTAAGTTTCAGTGAAGGACAAAGCCTGCCCTACCTTTTCTTCTGAACAGATTCTTTTCTCAGACTGCAAACTAATTACAATCAATCTTTCATTAACATGTTAGTTCCTCCCTCATTTATACTTAGCTACCAACTCCCTGTATACTTCGAATGCCTGTTTAGAATGCTTTATGCAGAAACCTGCCCAGTAAGATGTTAGCGTTGCAATTAGCCGCATCTTATGTGGTCCAGGAATTAATAGAAAGGCCTCAGAATAGCTAAGAAGATTTATGCAAAGAAGACATGAACATGAATGCATCAAAAGCTGAAGATTCTCTCTAAATGCACAGATTGCCGTGTTACAATGTGTAAACAACAAGAGAATAATATTAATTACATTAATTAAATAAAAACAGATATCATGGCTATACCGGAAAAAAATATGCTCCAACTCCTCAGGGATGAGTAAGGAACCAATTATCAGCTTTTAGATGACATATTGTACTGCAGAATGACTCTTTGATTACCTCCTGATGGGGAAAAGGGTGCTTGAATGCAGACAAAGGAAGTGACCAACCCATGGGTGGTCAATAGGCCTTGGTTTTCCCTGGGAGAGACAAGATCAAACACTACAATCTCCCTGAGATACAATCTGTGAAACCTTTTTCGCTGTATTGTCTGACAAGGATTCAATCAATTTTTATCCAGAAACAGCCCTTTGTTTGAATAGGTGAAGGATTAGTGGTGGGGTGGGGGAGGGGGATGTGGGGTTGTGTTTCTGGGAGCTGTGATTGTGTGCTCCACTGATTAAGCAGCACCTTGGTGCACTAACATAAATAGCATTCTTTTATTGTACTCGCTTTGCTATTTGATCCAATTTGTGGCAGGACCTACAACCGCTGTAAATTTCATTTAAGTTCATAATTATCTACAGATCATTGACTTACAGGTGGGTATCTTGAAAAGTAATTCTAAATTCTAAATTGGTTTATTATTGTCACTTGTACCAAGGTGCAGTGAAAAACTTGTCTTGCATACAGTTCGTACAGATCAATTCATTGCAACAGTGCATCGAGGTAGTACAGGGTAAAACAATAACAGAATGCAGAATAAAGTGTCACAGTTACAGAGAAAGTGCAGTGCAGGCAGACAATAAGGTGCAAGGTCATAACAAGCCTCAAGAAATTCTGCAGATGCTGAAATCTGGAGCAATACACAAAAAGTGCTGGAGGAACTCAGCAGGTCAGGCAGCATCTGTGGAGGGAAATAAACAGTCGATGTTCTGGGCCAAGACCATGCCCTCCCCCTCCCCCCACCTTCTTATTCTGGCTTCTGTCCTCTTCCTTTCCAGTCCTGATGAAGGGTCTCGGCCCGAAATATCGACTGTTTATTTCCCTCCATGGATGCTACCTGACCTGCTGAGTTCCTCAAGCACTCTTTGTGTATTGCAAGGTCATAACAAGGTAGATTGTGAGGTTAAGATTCCAACTTATTGTATTAGGGAACTATAAGTCTTATAACAGTGGGATAGAAGCCGCCCTTGAGCCTTGTGGTATGTGCTTTCAGACTTTTGAATCTTCTGCCTGATGGGAGGGGGCAGAAGAGAGAATGTCCTGGGTGGGTGGGGTCTTTGATTATGCTGGCTGCTTTACCGAGGCAGCGAGAAGTGTAGACGGAGTCTATGGAGGGGAGGCTGGTTTCCATGATGTGCTGAGCTGTGTCCACAACTCCCTGCAGTTTCTTGTGGTCGAGGACAGAGCAGTTGCCATACCAAGTCATGATTCATCCAGATAGAATGCTTTCTATGGTGCATCGATAAAAGTTGGTGAGAGTTAAAGGGGACATACCAAATTTCTTCAGCCTCCTGAGGAAGTAGGGGTGCTAGTGAGTTTTCTTGGCCGTGGCGTCTAGGTGGTTGGACCAGGACAGGCTGTTGGTGATGTTCACTCCTAGAAACTTGAAGCTCTCAACCCTCTCAACCTCAGCGCTATTGATGTAAACAGAAACATGTGCACTGCCCCACTTACTGAAGTCAATGACTAGCAGTAACAGAAGCAGTTATGCATTGGACTAAATGTGAGTTCAGATTCTGCCATGGTAGTTTGAGAATGGAAACTCAAGTTAAATTTGCACTATTAGTAAGAATAGTGAGCCCCAGTGGCTTAATGGATAAGGGACTGGCTTCCTAAGCTGGGGATTGTGAGTTCGAATCCCATATGGGGATTCAAATCAGAATTTTATTTGAGGAAACACAGTGGCATAGTCAGTAGAGTTGACTGGCTGGCCGCATCATGGTCTGGTACGTCAGTTTGAATGCACAGGAACATAAGAAGCTGCAGAGAGTAGTGGACTCAGCCCAATACATCACGGGCACATCCCTCCCCACCATCGGTAGTATCTGCATGAGGCGCTGCCTCAAGAGGGCAACATCCATCATCAAAGATCCCCACCATCCTGGCCATGTCATCTTCTCACAGCTACTATTGGGCAGGAGGTACAGAAGCCTGAAGTCCCACACCACCAGGTTCAGGAACAGCTACTTCCCTTCAACCATTCGGTCCTTGAACCAACCTGTACAACCCTAATCACTACCTCAGTCTATCAACACTTTAACTACTTTGCACTACAATGGACTTCTTTTTGTTCTATTTGTGTTCTTTCTTGTATAATTTTTGTATAATTTATATTTATGTTTTTCTTATGAATGTTGTGTATCTGACGTGATGTGCCTGTGATGCTGATGCAGGTAAGTTTTACATTGTACCTGTGCACACATGTACTTGTGCAGATGACAATAAACTCAACTTTGACATTGACTTTCAGTTAGATGAGCAGTTCCAGTGACCCGTTCAGTCCTGAGTTCCAGTGCCCTCTGTGTTGAGCTTGCACGGGAGTCTCCTCCTGCATCCAAAGATATGCAGCTTGTAGACTGGCCATTGTAAGTTGTCCCTCACGTGTAGGTGAGCACTGGAATCTGGACGGAATTGATGGGAATGCGGGGAGATGGGTGAAGGGAGATGTGTAGGTGAGTGGTGGAACCAGTGGCGGGGGGGGGGGGGAGGTGTGGGGTGGGGGGGGGAATTGGTAGGAATGTGGCGAGATGGGTAAATGGGTGCTTAAAGGTTATCATGGACTTGATGGGCCAAAGGGCCTGTTTCTGTGCTGTATTACTTGCTGACTTTAAAATGTCCTCAAGCCAGCAAAGTGTAACAACTTTACTGATGTTCAGAGGAATTGAAAGTTGCCATCCTTACCTGATCCCAGAATTATATGACTCCACTCTCCTACCCCTCAATGCTCCGTTCAGTTGCAAAAGCAGGGAATAGATGATAAATGTTAGCTTTTACCAAGGATCCTAAGTTTAACAACAAATGCAATAAACTACTTTTGGCAAATGAAAAGCAGAACAGTGTGTGTCAACAGCACCCAGTCCCAAAACTCTCCTGCCATCTCTGAGCTTGTGCATCAGCAGTGAGTGAAACACCTGATGTGGTATCCACAAAATGTCCTGGGAGAAGACAAGGGGATGGATTCGTTTCCTGGAACTGCTGCTTATAAGCATCTGTTGAACTGGATCAGGTTCAATCCTGACCTAGGGTGCTGTCTGTGTGGAGTTTGCACGCTCTCCCTGTCATCGTGTGGGTTTCCCCCGGGTGCTCCGGTTTCCTCCTACATCCCAAAGACGTGCAGGTTGGTAGATTAATTGGCCTAATGTGCAGGTGAGTGGTAGAAACAGGGGGGAGAGTTGATGGGAGTGTGAGCAGAATAAAAAATGGGGTTAATGTAGGATTAACGTCAATGGGTGGTTGATAGTTGGTGTGGACTCAGTGGGCCAAATGGTTTGTTTCTGAGCTGTATGTTTTTGTGCCTGTCTCTGTGCCTGTGTAAGCAATAGGGTCAATTCAGTATAAGAAAAATATTGCCCAAACAAGCACTAAATGTTGATTTTAAACTTTCAAGCCTTTCACAGGCTCAGGTACGTTTAATCATTCACAGTGAAACCCAGCTAAAACTACATGAAAAAGAAGGCTTTAACTGGCTGTTCAGGAAAGGGATTTGAATGAGATACTGTCAATCTTTAAGAAAGTTCTGAGGTGTGCCTCCAGTTCTAGCCTCTTGCAGGTCCCCAATTTTCAATGCTCCACCATTGGTGATATACCCACAGCCCTGAACTCTGGAAACACTTCCCGAGACCTCTTCACTTCCCTCTGCTCCTTTGAAACACTGTTTATTAGGAAGAAAGGAATGGAGTCCTTTGAGTCTCTCTTCTGCAATTCAGTAAGATCATATCTCTTGAAAACTTTAGTCAATGGGAAGTTATGGAGCTCAGATTTAAAATTATCAATTGACCAAGCATCAATCACAGCTCATGGATGAGAGTCTCAAACTCCTACCACCTTTTGCATGCAGAATTTCTTCTTAATTTCAATCCTGATAGAACTGGCTAATTATTGGATGATGCTTTTTATTCCTCTACTCCCCAGTCAGTGGAACAACTGTCCCTTTAAAACTTCAGCAAAATCACCCATTACCTTTCCAGATTCTGGGGAAGAGATTCCTAACTTCTTCCCTTATAATTTAAGACTTAAAGTCTGGGTATCATTCTGGTAAGTACTTCATGCAATTTCCATCAACACTGATTTATCCTTCCATGGGATAAGTAGTACTCTGGTGTGGTCCAACCGGGCTTACATAACGATACAATAAATAGAAGCAAGAGTGTGCCATTCAGTCCCTTCCATCTGCTCTGCCAATCAATAAATTCCTGGCTGATCTTCTACCTCAGCACCACTTTCCTACAGTTAACTTACAGAGGGGCAGCCATGGTAGTGTAGTGGTTAGCATAACGCTATTACAGCACCAGCAACCTGGGTTCAATTCCGGCCGCTGTCTGTAAGGAGGTTGTACGTTCTCCCCGTGTCTGCGTGTGTTTCCTCTGGGTGCTCCGGTTTCCTCCCACATTCCAAAGACGTACAGGTTAGGAAGTTGTGGGTGTGCTATGTTGACACCGGAAGCGTGGTGACACTTGCGGGCTGCCCCCAGAACACTCTACGCAATGGATGTATTTCAAGGTGTGTTTCAGTGTATTTGTGGCTAATAAAGATAACTGAACTGATCTAACACATTGCCCTTGATTCTCTTAATATCCAAACGTCTATCAATCTCTGTCTTCAATGTACTCAAGTGACTGAGCCTCCACAGCCCTCTTATTAGGGAATTCACAACCCTTTGGATGAATATATTTCTTCTCCTCTCTGTCCTGAATGACTGACCCCTTATTTTGGGTGTGTGGCCCATGGTTCTACCCATCAGAGCCAGGGGAAGTAACAACTCTTCACCTACCCTGTTCAGATCTGTCGGAAGTTTGTGTGCTTCAATGAGATCTCCTCTCGTTCTTCTCTACTTGAGAGTATGGACCCAGGCTGCTTAACCTCACCTTACAGGACAAGCCTAAACCAAGAATCAATCTGGTGAACTTTCATTTTACTCCCTCTTTCATTAGTATATCCTTCCTTAGGTAGGGTGGTGGGGCCTGTACACTATACTCCAGATACAGTTTCACCAGAGTGCATACAACTGGAGCAAGATGTCTCTTCTTTTGTTCTCAAATCCTCTTTCAATAAAGGCCAACATTCCATTTTCTTCCTAATTGCTTGTTATTACACGTGAGAGATGTACAGAATCCCTCTTTCAGTTTTTCACCACTTAAATAAATATACTTTGACATTACCAAGGTGGATGAGCTCACAGGTTTCCACTTACACTTCTCCTGCCATGTCCTTGCCCATTCACTTCTCCTCTTTGTGTCCTCTTTGCAACCATTACTACTACTCAGCCTAGTATCATCAGCATACTTGGATATATTATACTTGCTCTCCTTATCTAAATACTGATATAAATCATATCTCGCTGTAACATAACTTCTATCCCTTCATAACCTCGTCCTTTAGCCCCATTTTCCATTATCCTTTTATGTATTTTCTGTGATAGAGTATTGTCTATGTACATGATCCCCTTGGGCTCTTTGGATTTCCACTATTCCCAGCTTTACAGCATTAGATGACTTCACATTTCCCGATGTCTGCCACAATTTTGCCCACTTGTTTAACAGAGTCATTGAGCCATGGAGTTACACGTCACGGAGACAGGGCCTTTGGCCCATCTTGTCCATGCCAACCAAGATGCCTATCTAAGCCAGCCTGTGTTTGGCCCCTATCCCTCCTAACCTTTCCTCTCCAGGTACCCGACCGAATGACCTCTAAACGTAATTGCACCTGGATCTACCACTTCCCTGGCAGCTCGTTCCAAAAACACACCACACTATGTGTGAAAGTTGTGTCCCATAGACGCCCTTTAAACCTTATCCCTCTCACCTTAAACCTATGCCCTCTACCTTGAGAAAAAGACTGTAACTATCTACCCTCTCTATGCCCCTCATGATTTTATGAACCTCTCTAAGGTCACCCCTCAGCCTCCTTTGCTCCAGGGAAAACAGTCCCAGCTGATCCAATATCTTTTCATAACTCCAGCCCTCCAGTCCCGGTGACATCCTTCTGAATCTCTTCTGCACCCTCTCTAGTTTAATCACATCCTTCCTATAGTGTGGTGACTAGAATAGCACACAATAATCCAAGTGTGGTCTAACCAATGTTAGAACAAAGAACCCGAGATGAGAGATTTCTTTATTAGTCACGTGCATCGAAACACACAGTGAAATGCATCTTTTGCGTAGAGTGTTCTGGGGGCAGCCCACAAGTGTCGCCACGCTTCTGGCGCCAACATAGCATGCCCACAACTTCCTAACCCGTACGTCTTTGGAATGTGGGAGGAAACCGGAGCACCCGGAGGAAACCCACGCAGACATGGGGAGAACGTACAAACTCCTTACAGACAGCCACCGGAATTGAACCCAGGTTGCTGGTGCTATAATAGCGTTACGCTAACTGCTACACTACCATGCCACCCCAGAACATAGAACATAGAACAGTACAGCACAGAACAGGCCCTTCGGCCCACAATGTTGTGTCGACATAGCTAATCCCTCCTACCTACAGAATGCCCATATCCCTTTATTTTCCTCTCATTCATGTGCCCATCCAAGCCCCTCTTAAAAGCCCCCAATGTGTTTGCCTCCACCACCCTATCAGGCAACACATTCCAGGCATCCACCACTCTCTGAGTAAAAAACTTACCCCTCACGTTTCTTCTGAACTGACCCCCTCTCACCTTAAATGCATGCCCTCTAGTATTAGATCGCTCAATAATGGGAAAAAGATATTGCTTGTCCACCCTATCTATGCCCCTCATAATTTTATACACTTCCAACAGATCACCCCTCAGCCTCCGCCGTTCCAGAGAAAACAGCCCAAGTTTGTCCAGCCTCTCCTGATAGCACATGCCCTCTAATCCAGGCAGCATCGTGGTAAAACTCCTCTGCACCCTCTCTAAAAAGTATGCCACACAACTTAAGCAAGAAATTTTAGCCGCCGTCACATACAAGAGGTTGGAGATATGGAGCTCAATTTTGCACCCTCTCTCCTCTGCACCCTTGTGGGCTGAAGGGCCTGTATTGTGCTGTGCTGTTCTAAAGCCTTGACATCCTTCCTATAGTGAGGTGACCAGAATTGCATGCAATGCTCTAAATGCGGCCTAAGCAGAGTTCTATATAGATGCATCATAACTTCTTGACTCCTATACTCAATACCTCAATTAATGAAAGCGAGCATTCCATCAGCCTTCTTAACCACCCTATCTACCTGTGTAGCCACTTTCAATGAGCCATGGACTTGCACCTCAAGGTCTCTCTGCTCTTCAACACTGTTAAGGGTCTTGCCCTTAAGAGTGCACTGCCTCTTGACATTAGTCCTACCAAGGTGCAGAACCTCACAGTTATCCGGGTTAAACTCCATCTGCCATTTCTCTGCCCATATCTGCAACTGATCTATATCACGCTGTATCTATCGCTAGTCTTCTACACTATTCACAACTCCACCAATCTTGGTATCATCTGCAAACTTACTAACCCACCCGTCAACATACTCATCCAGGCCATTTATGTGTTCTGTAAAACTGTAATATGACGTCCTAACTCTTGTACCCAGTACGATGACTGATGTAGACAAGCATGCCATACTCCTCCTTCACCTCCCTGTCTACCTGTGTCAACATATTGTTTTGTAATCTATGTTTCCATCTGTACTGCTTACAGCGTTGCTTATCTTCAAGTCATGGAAAATGTTGGTGATGAACCTCTCCTTCCTAGTATATGGCACATTTATAACTAGAGTGAGTACTTGAGGCCCCACTACAGATCATTATGAGGCTCTGCTGTTCACATCCTGTTGACCAAACTCTTTTGGCCAAACTGTAAGTCACCTCTCTGAGATTTTTATGCAGCATGGTGCCAGATCCCATCTCATTATGCTCCATGTTTGGAGAAAACACATTCGGCTGTTTGAATGGAAGTGGCAAGCTGAGAGATGCAGCTAAATGCAATCTTCCCCCTTTCTGTGTCCCATTGTCTCCAAGCCTATTTATTCTTCAAGTGGAGATGAATGTAGAACAACACATTTATGTTTTCTATACCTGTCAGCAGCACGGCGTCTGAATTTCAACCTGTTACCATGCTTTTTGAATATGTAACCATGTTCATAATAAAAGGCCATGTTTGCATTATGCTGGCTTTGATGTGAGGCCTCTGTGTAAATACAACAACAGTACACTCCTGCTATGTCTACAAATACAAGTCTCCACAAACTTCAAGGTACCAAGGTTACTTCAGCACCATTATGACAAGGTGCATTGTTTAAATCAACAGAGTAAAACACATACAGTTTGAAAGGAAAATCACTGCTTATTCAGTTGACTGAAAGTATCAATATTCATTGCATCTTTACGACAATAAGTATGTTTAAAGTGCACTTGATTCAAATTCTGTTGCACACGTTCCACCTATGTGTCAGAAAACTGCGAGGAAGCCAGTGCCCAATTTCTGCACCGATGCTTCTGTCCAGGGAGAGAAAAGAATCCACACTAGATTCTGAAGCTGCAAAATTGAGCTCCATGTCTCCAACCTCTTGTATGTGACAGCAGCTGAAATTTCTTGCTTAAATTGTGCAGCATACTTTTTAGCATAACTCATGTTACTGGAGGACTGACTATTGGAGTGCTTTGATATGTCAACATCCCTCTGGACACTGATACCACAGCCGTTAAGGCAGTAGTCTGATTTTTTCAAATACACAAATGTTAGGACAGCACGGTGACACTGCCAGTAGAGCTAAGCATTGGAGAGCAAGGTTCAATCCTGACCTTGGGTACTGTTTATGTGGAGTTTGCATGTTCTCCCTGTGACTGACTTCCTCCCACATCCCAAAGATGTGTGGCTGCAGTGCACATGGACAAGGACTTTGACAGAGCTGATATCTATACTCCATGTAGTGAAGGCATGCAGAAAATATTCAAGGAGCATTGGAAAGTCCTACCTCCGCTGATGGCTGTGCTCAGAGCTTGAAGCCTATCCTTGTCAGGATAGAAGGAGTGGTGAATTCTGTATCCATGGAGGGAGATAAACAGTCGACGTTTCGGGCCGAGAAGATGCAATTAGCTGGGCAGGGGATAGGTGGGTTCAGGTGATAGGTGAGCTTATTCCATCTTCTCCCCCTCCCTCACCCACCTACCTTCCCCCTCTCACCTGAACTCACCTCTCCCCTGCCTGCGTGCGCTCCTCCCCCTCCTCCCCGCCTTCTTATTCTGGCTTCTGCCACCTTCTTTTCTGGTCCTGATGAAGGGTCTCAACCTGAAACGTCGACTGTTTATTTCCCTCCATGGATGCTGCCTGACCTGCTGAGTTCCTCCAGCACTTTTTGTGTATTGCAGAATTTCTTGTGTCTCTGTGGTGAATTCTGTCTCAACATTAGTTGGTCACTGTAAATTGCTCCTAGTGTTCATGTGAGGGGTAGAATCTGGGGGAGGGGGGGTGAGAATATGGGGACAATTAAAAAAATGGAGGATAAGTATAAATGGGTGCTTGATATTCAGTGCAGAATCAATGGGCTGAAGGGCCTGTTTCTGTGCTGTATCTTGCTGTAATTATGGCTCTGTCAGCTGACCTCCAACACTGCCTGTCAAGGTACTCCATCAGTGGGTCCACATGTTGAAATAGAATTCACCACTCCTTCAATCCTGACAAGGATAGGCTTCAAGCTCTGAACACAGCCATTAGCGGAGGTAGGACTTTCCAATGCTCCTTGGATATTTTCTGCATGCCTTTAGAGATCAGCTCTGTCAAAGTCCTTGTCCGTGTGCACTGCAGCAGCGGTGTTGTGCTCTGAGGATCTAATACCAGAGCTCTCTGTTCCCCTGGCTTGACTACAAGTCACTCTTGTCCAACAACTCACCACACCCAGACTGTACCTCTGAGCTAGGCTCTTCATTATGTGTGGAGCTCATATCAGAAGCTGATGGCTGTGAGTTGTCAGATCAAGACATGGGGTGAATCCTTCAATGCTACTTTCCAATCATCCCCTGCTGCCTAGGCATTGGGAATTTTTGGTTTACAAATAGAAGGTCACAAGGTTGGGGTCATATCTAGGGAAGGGGGGCGGTGTAAGTGAAGTCCGTGCTTAGAATATCAGTAGCCTGTAAGATGGAAGCGGTTAGAGTGAGGAACGGAAGGGATGGAAGAAGGAGCACTCAGTGTAACACGCTATCATCGTCACTGGCCCAAGGTTGTTGCTGAGCAGTACCATCCCCTCCAGGAGTGAGCCAATGACCCTGGGCTGTCCTCTTTGCTTTGCCTCTGTGACCACAGTTTATTGGCCCTCTCAGTCCCAGAGTCATGTAGCGCAGAAACAGCCCTTCAACACACTGAGCTGGTGCTGACCATCGAGCTACCAATTCAAGAGTATCCTGAAATGTGTCGGAGTGATGCTCTTGCTATGAATGGCAGCCTGTGGAAGCTGTGAGCTGTGCAGAAGTGGTAACTACATGAGTGTGGTGGGGCTTATGAGTCTCAGACTGGGCTCCTGGTTGATAGAGATTGTTGTTAAGTGAGTGAAGGGGCTGTGTTGCCTGGACCACTGTGTAGCTGATGGGAAATAACTTTTAATATTAAGTTCGTTAAGCTTAGTTGTACATGTGGAGAGATGTTACAGGAAAGATGCATTAAGCTGGAAAGAGTGCAGAGGAGATTTACGAGGATGTTGCCGGGACTTGAGGCACTGAGTTATGGAGAGAGGTTGAGCAGGTTGGGACTTTATTCATTGGAGTGCAGGAGAATGAGGGATGATCTTATAGAGGTGTATAAAATCATGAGGGGCATAGATAGGGTGAATACGCACTGTCTTTTTCCCAGGGTTTGTGAATCAAGAACTAGGGGGCATGGGTTTAGGGCAAGAGGGGAGAGATTTGATAGGAACCTGAGCGGTAGTTTTTTTCACCCAGAGAGTGGTCAGTATATGGAATGAGCTGCCAGAGGAAGTGGTTAAAGCAGGTGAGATGGACTCTGACCTCATGATCTACCTTGTTATGACCTTGCACTTTCTCTGTAGCTGTTATTGTTTTTACCTGTACTACCTCAATGCACTCTGTACTACCTCAACTTAACTGCACTGTGTAATGAATTGACCTGTACAATCGGTATGCAAGACAAGTTTTTCACTGTACCTTGGTACAAGTGACAATACTAAACCAATACCAATTAACAACATTTAAAAGACACTTGGACAGGTACATGGATAGGAAAGGTTTAGAGGGATATGGGCCAAATGCAAGTAAATGGGACTGGCTTAGATGGGTGTCCAGGTTAAATTGGACAAGTTGGGCCAAAGGGCCTGTTTCATGGACTCTATGACTCCATGTGAGGTCATTCATTTGTGTCGGGTTCTTCTCCTCAGCTCTGACATCTTGCATTGAGCTTGTTTGCTACTTTCTTCTCCTGCCGTTTGACCAAATGTCTTGAGCGCTCCCTGTGGGTTAAAGCCCTCTTTCTTTCTCATTGATCAAGACATCCAGGGAACTGGGAAGTCCACTCTCGACTGTGCTCAGCCCTGGCTTCTCGCAAGCTCCACATTTTTTCTTATTTGTCTGCAGGATATGGGTATCATTTGCAAAGGCCATCGTTGATCCCATCACAGACCTTACCTTCTATTCTTCCCTTCCCCTTTTCCTGAATCTTGAAGCCTCTTTGTCACCAGTTCTGGTGAAAAATCATCACCTTGTTTCATTCTCCACAGATGCCACACAAGCCCCTGCCCATCACCCACACTCTCCTCCAACTGGTTCCCCTCCCCACCTCCCCCTTTTATTCCATCTTCCACCCTCCTCTCCTTTCAGATCCGTCATCTTCAGCCGTTGTCACTTCCAACTATCACCTCCCAGCTTCTGACATCATTCCCCGCTCTCCCCTCCCTCACCTGCCTCTCACCCCCTCACCTGGATCCACCTATCACCTGCCAGCTCTTGTTCCCCCCCCCTCCCCTCACCACTTTATACCGTCCATCTCCCCTCTTTCTTTCCAGTCCAGATGGAGGGTCTCGACCTGAAACGTGGACTGTCCACCTCCCTCCACAGATGCTGCCTGACCTGTTGAGTTCATCCAGCTTTGTGTGTTGCTCCAGATTCCAGCATCTGCAGTCTCCTGTGTCTCCAAGCACCTTCTCTGTTTATTTTGGATTTCCAGCATCTGCAGCATTTTGCTTTTGACACACTAAAGCAGATTACTGGGTCACCATCACATTGCTCTTCCTGGGCCCTTGCTGTTTGCATTTTTGGCTGCCATCACCATGTGACCATCCCTCGTTCGTTTTAATGCACTTAGATATGGTCACAAAAAATGCAGACAATACAAGATTCCCTCTTTCCATAACATTGGATATTACAGTGTGATTCACTGTAACATAAGCAGGGGTGTACATCTACTCTACTGCACAACAAATGGTTTAAGAATGCGACAGCAGATTACGTCCTATAATTAGATTATTCTCAGCAAATGTTACAGTTAGTGAACAAGCACCTTATTGTAATTTAACCATACCATCAATATTTTGAAAGCACTCTGCTGAAATTAGTTCCCTTCCCTTCATGTAAGGCAGGGGACTGTGCTGTGTGAGGCACAGTCTTCTGTTTGCAAGCCAGTTTCACTAAAGTGCTCTCATTTAGGTTCCAAGAATGGTCTGGGGCGATAATCTACTCCTCATCATTTCCTGGTGAAGATGAATACTGTATTTTCTTTGTAGCTGCCAACAATTTAGTCTTTTCTTTGATGCAACAAAGCATGACGGGAGAGAGCAATTTGACCAGAGTTTGCAGAGTAATTGAATGGAGCAAAGGAAACGGAGGCAAGGCGAGAAGTCTGGGAGAGGCAAAGAGACTGGAGAGAAGGGAATGGACTATATTAGGAGGGGACAGTAAGGAGCATTGAGAGAGGGAAAAGTTTGAACCAAAGAAGCTTGAAAGAAACTTTAGAGAGGAGTAAATGTTTTAAATATAAGCAGATGCAAAAAGAAATTGGATGTTCATTAGTCACCAGAGGTTAGCAGATGACACAGAGTAATTGGAGGAGAGCCAAATTGAGACACAGAGATATTTTAATGTAACAAGTAGTTAGGGTCTGGAAGCAGATTCAACGTTCCAAAATAAATTTGTGAGATAATTGACAAGGAGAAAATTGTTTGGCTGTGGGGATCAAATAGCTCTTATAATGGGGACAAGTATTCACCTGACGTTGTAGGATTCCATGATATGATTCTGTAATGCCGATGAAGGAACTTTAAAAAATACACCAAGTTTCATTTAAAGATCACTGTTGGAATCGAGGGAAATCTCCAATTTGAATCATTTGCCTGGATTCCAGGTAACAGCGGAAGTTGCCTCTGCTTGGTGTGGGAGGACTTTACCAAGCTGTTTGACAGTGGGCATTGAGTAAATCCAGCTTCCCAATCTCCCAACCCCTCACTCCACCCCCACCCCACCCCACCCCACCCCAATCCCCCCTCACCCTTCAGCTTCCTGACATCATCTCGAACCTACTTGGTAATTGTGTTGGGATTGGCAGAAGAATTGTGGCTGGGAAAGTGTTTAGAATAAAAGTGGCTTAATGTGGGCAGAAGTAAGTACATAAACTACTGACAGGAACCTTGTCTCTTCAAATAACAATATGAAGTTGATGTTGGTAATTACTGTACTCTACTTTTAGCTTCTGTTGTCAAATTTGAAGCATTAATGAAATATATTTAGGACTGCTTATGTTACTTCATATGTTTTACAGTTCTGAACTGTGGCTTTGTTATTCAGCAAAGATCCTAAAGGAAGTCTTTACAGCATTACTTCTAAGAGAATTAGCTGATATTATGGGGAAATTGTCATTTAGTCTGCAAAGCCTGACTTTGATTCAGGAATTCTCTAAACAGGTGATCAACAGAGATATTGGTATCAAATCCAGATGGTGCATTTAGTTTTCTTTCTTGACTCGGTTACCTCATTGCCGGTGGGTGCCTCATGTTGAATGTGACATTTGATTGATAGACAAGTAAGATTTTCATTGCACTGGCGCATACATGCACTCGAGCATTTGCCAATAAACTCAACTTGACTTGACCACTTCATATACGTCTTTGAGTAACGTCTACAGTGCCTTCAGTTTTCTCTAGAAACCGTCATCAACAACTTATAGGAAGCTTGAATTTGGGCACTTTTGCACATTTATTCCACTCAAGGGTTAATTTGTAATAGATCTTTTATGGAGACAGAAGATGAGACTGTAGATGCTGGAATCTGGAACAAAATACAGGACATTGGAAGAACTCAGCAGCTCAAGCAGTATCTGTGAAGGCAAAATACATCATAGGCACATCCCTCCCCACCATTAAAGTATCTGCAGGAGGTGCATCCATCATCAAAGATCCTCGCCAACCAGGCCATGCTATTTTCTCACATCTACCATCGGGCAGGAGGTACAGAAGCCTGAAGTCCCACACCACCAGGTTCAAGAACAGTTACTTCCCTTCAGCCATTCATTTCCTGAACTAACTGGCACAACCCGAATCACTATCTCAGTATAGGAACACCATGACCACTTGGACCACTTTGCACTACAGTGGACTTCATTTTTTTTTGTTTTAATTATGTTCTTTCTTGTAAAAATTGTGCATAATTTATGTATAATTTACTTTTTTCTTCTGCATGTTGTGTATCTAATCCTACGTGCCTGTGATGCTGCTGCAAGTAAGTTTTCCATTTGTACCTGTGTACATGTGTGCTTGTGCATATGACAATAAACTCAGAGTCAGAATCAGGTTTATTATCACTGATGTATGTCATGAAATTTGTTGTTTTGCGGCAGCAGTGCAGTGCAAGACATAAAAATTACTGTAAGTTACAAAAATAAATAAATAGTGCAAAAGAGGAATAACGAGGCAGTGTTCATGGGATCATGGACCGTTCAGAAATCTGATGGCGGAGGGGAAGAAGTTGTTCCTAGATCATTGAGTGTGGGTCTTCAGGCTCTATTACCTCCTCCCCGATGGTAGTAACGGGAAGAGGGAATGTCCCAGATGGTGAGGGTCCTTAATGATGGATGCTGTCTTCTTGAGTTTTAACTTAAGAAGTTTGGGTTTCTTGCCTTTTAACTCGGCTTTGACTTTGGAAAGGTTTGAGTTGACATTTTGGGTGGACGCCCTGAACTACGACCCCTTTATAGTTCTTGGTCACTTCAAAGCTCCATCATAGGGACATAAGCATTCCTGCTTGAGGAGAGATTCCAGTTTGCCAGCTCTGATTTCCCCCCTCCTGGTTATTGAATGATTCAATCATAATGAAGTTTCAGTCGCCCTAAGAATCAATCTTGATCGATTATCCAAATCCCAGTGGTGAAAGCTCTGGAAACAAGACAACCAAATCCACCTTTTCACCCCAATCATGTTAGCTCCCCAGTGCCATATCTGGTCGCCCAGCTACAGCAAGGATGTTATTAAGCTGGAAAGGGTGCAGAAAAGATTCCCGAGGATGTTACCAGGACTGGAGAAGAGAGGCTGGATCAGCTGGGACTGTTTCCCCTGAAGCGTAGGAGGCTGAGGAGTGACATTACAGATGTATATAAAACCATGAGGGGCATCCATAAGGTGAATGGTCACAGTCTTTCTCTAGGGTAGAGGAGCCTAAAACTAGAAAACATGAATTTAAGATGAGAGGGGAAAGATTTAAAAAGGGGCAACTTTTTAACGCAGAGGGTGGTGGGTATATGGAATGAGCTGTCAGAGGAAGCTGTAGAGGTGGATACAGTTACAATGTTTATAAGACATTTGGACAGGTAATTCGATAGAAAAAGCCTAGTGGGATATGGTCCAAACACAGGCAAATGGGACTAGCTCAAATAGACACCTTGGTCGGCATGGTCAAGTTGGGCTGAAGGGCCTGTTTCTGTGCTGTATGACTCTATGACTCTATCTCAACTTACTTATATACTCCATCTTACATGTTTACTTCTGAAGCAAAGCTATGATATTTGCATTTGAATCTATCAGTACTTCCACTGTCTCCTCAGAGAGTCTATTCTGCAATAAAATACAGAAAATGCTGGAAACACTCAGTAGGTCAGGCAGCATCTGAGGAGAGAGATAAAGCAATTCAACATTTGAGGTTAAAGACGCTTTGAAATGTTCTGAAAAAGTCACCGAATTGAAATGTTAATTCTGTTTCTCTCTCCCAGATGCTGCCTGACCTGCTGAGTGTTTCCAGCATTTTCAGTTTTTATTTCAGATTTCCAGCATCTGGGAGTATTTTTTTTAATATTTCAGAGCCTGTTCCGGAGATTGGCCACTTGCTCCCTGAAATACTGGGCTGAATCACCTCGGATGCAGTCACTTGTCCAGATGTGGGGACCCAGATGTGCTGACTCTCCACAAGAGGGCTGAACAATGAGTGAGCTAAAGGTGGCATGATCTGTGGCCTTGCCCGCCCAGAACGCCCTGACTTTCTTTGGCAGATCAACAGCTGTCAAAGACATTATAACTAGTTTTAAGAGTCTCCAAGAGATTTAAAACAATTCAATTAGATGTAAGTGATGATAAAAGTATATAAGATAAATTTAATTAATGCACATTTGGAACTCCAATCATAAAAATCCTCAAAAATAAACAGCAATAAAGTAAGATCAGTAAAGAAGGGTGATAAAGAAGGAGTATGGCATGCTTGCCTTTATTAGTTGAGGCACTGAGTTCAAGAGTCAGGAAGTTATGTTGCAGCTTTATAAAACTCTGGTTAGGCCGCATTTGGAGTACTGCATTCAATTCTGGTCGCCCCATTACAGGAAGGATGTGGAGGCTTTGGAGAGGGTGCAGAAGAGGATGCTGCCTGGATTAGAGGGTATGTGCTACCAGGAGAGGTTGGACAAACTAGGGTTGTTTTCTTTGCAGAGGTGGAGGCTGAGGGGAGACCTGATCGAAGCTTATAAAATTATGAGAGGCATAGTTTGAGTAGCTAGCTGGTATCTTTTCTCCAGGGCTGAAATGTCTAATACTAGAGGACGTGCATTTAAGGTGAGAGGGGGAAAGTTCAAAGGAGATGTGCGGGGTAAGTTTTTTTACACAGAGAGTGATGGGTGCCTGGAATGCACTGCCTGGGGTGGTGATGGAGTCAGATATGGTAGAGGTGTTTAAGACGCTCTTAGATAGGCACATGAATGTGCAGAGCATGGAGGGATATGGACCATCTGCAGGCAGAATGGATCAAATGTCATTAGCTTACTTAGATTGGCACAACATCGTGGGCCAAAGGGCCTGTTCCTGTGCTGTACTCTTCTATGTTCTAAAACAGTTACCTATTCCTATGTGAATGGGGCTGCCATGCCTACTGTAGTGCCCCCACTGAGTGCACATGTGATGTAATGCACCCAGGCTCTCTCAGGAAGTCACTGCCCCACTGCTGGGTTCAACGCTGAGTCCAACGACAGAGCAGGAGGTCACGTGCACAGATCCCCACATTCCATATTTCAGTATTTCCTTACGACATAGAAGGAGGCCATTTCGAACATCAAGTCTAGCCCAATTCACAGAACATTCCAATTTCCCCCACTAATGTGTGCTGTAACCTGTTCTCTGACTTCTGCATTAAATTTGGTAAATTGGTTTATTATTGTCACATGTACTAATGCAGATCATTTAATCAAATCAGTGCATTGAGGTAGTACAAGAGAAAAGCAATAACAGAATGCAGAATATAGTGTTACAGTTACAGAGAAAGTGCAGTGCAGGCAGACAATAAGATGCAAGGGTCATGACGAGGTATATTGTGAAGTCAAGACTCCATCTTATCGTACAAGGGGACTGTTCAATAGTCTTATGACAGCAGGATAGAAGCTGTCCTTCAGCCTGGTGGTACGTGCTTTCAGGCTTTGTATCTTCTTCCGATGGGAGGGTGGAGTGGAGAAAGTTAGTCATGGAATACATTTTCTGTCCCTTTAGGATCCCCCAAGTAACGGCCTTTCTTTAACTGATGAGAAGGAACTCTTTTTGTTCAGATCATCTGAATCATCTGCCTTTGTACTACTTTGGCAAAAAGGTTGAAGGGGATCCAAAAGATCTTGACTGTCACATATCAATCATACCATTGCCCAGGTTCCTCCCACAGCCATTCCTGACACATGTTTTGGGGAAAATTCTTTCCAGCAGCTGCCCGTTGGTATATCCCGTCAGAATGGCAGGAGATAAACACTTCCACAATGAGATTGCAGGGAAAACTAGTCCAAAATGAAAGAAATAGTAATGGTCTGTTACTTCCTGAAATTATATACTGAAAGAACCGTGTTAACATAGTGTAACATTGCAAAAATAACAGAAATTAGCCTGTGGGTGACTTTTGCCAGTTACATACAGAGTTTCTTGCATCAACTGTGCTGATTCAGTGAAATATCTGGCCAAAGTCCTCTGCCCCTCTTCAATATAAGGCTGATCCCTGCCAGGATAGGGACATATCACATGAATTCCTTGAATTAGCTGTAAATTTACACCTAAAGCTTCAAGTTCAAATTCAAGTTTATTGTCATAGGCTTGCATACGGAGGGTATAAATGCCATTAAAGTGAGCTTTTTGCAGCAGCGCACAGTACTTTACAAACTTAAATTAACATAAATTATACACCGTAGCATAATGGTTAGCATAATGCTTTACAGTGCCAGCGACCCTGGTTCAAATCCGGACACTGTCTGTAAGGAGTTTGTACTTCTCCCCGTGTCTGTGTGGGTTTCCTCCGGGTGCTCCAGTTTCCTCCCACATTCCAAAGGCGTACAGTTCAGGAAGTTGTGGGCGTGCTATGTTGGCGCCGGAAGCATGGCGACACTTGTGGGCTGCCCCCCCAAATCACTACGCACAAGATGCATTTCACTGTGTGTTTCGATGTACATGTGACTAATAAAGAACTTATCTTATCTTATCTTACATAACTTACATGAAAAAATAAACAAAAAGTAACATAACAACATTAGTGCAAATTGAGGGAAATATAATCCAAGGTGGAGTTAGGGTTTTTCAGGTCGGTTCAAGAACCTGACGGCAGTGGGAAAGAAGCTATTGTTGAACCTTGAGATGTGGGTCTTCAGGCTCCTGTACCTCCTGCCTGATGGCAGCATCGAGAACAGGGCATGGCCCAGGTGGTGGGGGTCACTGATGATGGATGTCACCTTCCTGAGACATCGCCTCTTGTAGATGTCCTCGATGGTGGGGAGAGCTGTACCCCTGACAGAACTGGCCGAGTCCACCTCTCTCTGTAGCCTCTTGCGTCCCTGTGCATTGGAGCTTCCATACCAGGCCGTGATGCAACCAGTCAGAATGCTCTCCGCTGTACATGTTTAGAAATTTGTCAGAGTCTTCGATGACATGCTGAATCTCCTTAAACTTCTAAGTACAGCAGACAACTGCTCGCCGTTGGTCAGGAATTTTTCAGGAATTTTCCAGATTTTTCAGGAATTATTTTTCAGTTCTAATGTCTGAGACCCAAGTGGTCTTTTCTATATCTTTGTATATATAAAACATTCGGTTAATTTCCATTACAAATGGCAAAGCTTCCATTATTGTATTTTCATAAGTATTTTGGGCCTAATGATATAAGTGATGGCTTGGTGGCTTCCATGCACAAAAAGAATACAAGAGGGATACAGTGCTTGTTTGGCAGATCCCTTGATCCTGATTGATTGTGTGGATTTCCATTTGTTTACTGTGTTTTTTAAATGTTCTGGTGTTTGCTGATGAGATTCTCAGAAATTTTGGATGGAAGTGTCCTAATTTGCTGGCTTCACTAATTTAGGAAGTTAATCTTTCCTTGTGAGAACTAATGTAGGAAGGATGGAGCCCAGGTCTGGTTTATTGCAAAGAATCAATGAGTGCAGTGTGCAAAATTCAAGCATTACTGCACAAAGAGGCACCATCCTATCCATCTGTGAAGATTACAGAATTACAGTGAACCAACAACACCCCACAGACAGAGAGAGGAATACATCGTAAAACACATAGGACTCCTCAGAACCGGTCTTTGATGGCTTTCCCTCACCACCTGTGGCTCTGTAACACACATATTTACTGAATCATGCTTCCTATGCACCAGCACTTTGCAACCATGCGGCTAAAAAAAAGCAATTAAAAAAATTAGCAGCATTAAATGTTGATTAGCTCCAATAGCAGCAAGCGGAAAGGCCAAACCACTAGAAATTAGCCACATGTGCATTGACAATAAAAGAGCTACTGGCACAACGGACTAATGGTTTGTTTATATGCCTTAAATAACAGTCTGCTTAGGACAGTTAGGGTTTGACTTGATCCAATTGATTGTTAAGCGAATGTGTTGAGAGTTCTGATAATAGTATGTCATGTGTGTCTGGTGCCTTGGGCAAAACTGCACCTTCACTAATAAGAATTTCTGGTTTATACAAAAAAATATGTAAAACTAGCAATTTGCTCCTACTCTTGCAAGTACCAGTAATTGGTCAGAAGGGACTACTCACATTTGTGGGTCACAGTACATTAAACAAACAGGTTATTAGGGCCACATTAACAGCTCTGTGCTTAGTGTGTGCAAACTAATGAGATCAAATTCAAAAGATGGCAAAGCATAATTAAATATGAACAATGGAAAATGATGTAGTTACAAAAGTATATTACTGTTCATTTGAGAATAACTGTTCATGGTAGACACTCATTTGATAGCAATGTGTAAGCAACTTTCCATATAATCAGTTAGATGTCTATATAGCTCACTCCGTTCCGTATTAATCATAGACTATACAGCTTCTGTTTTCTGAATTCCTAATGGTGGCGTGAGCTGTGTTTATTAATCCTGTGACATGTTTTCTAACAAAATAACGCTCGAAACAAGCAGTTCTTTCATGCATAACAGGCAGTACCAAAGTGTGGTGAGTAAGACCAATATTAAAAATACTTTCTAAAAGTATGTAGGGCACAAGACAAAGTAAACACTTAATTTAGCAGCACGTTTCAGCAACATATCTGGGTCTGGAAGTCACAAATATCATATGATGCCCTAATGAGGAAGATTAGCAAATTTGTCATTTATCACTGTATATGAATTTGGGATATAAAAAGAAAGTTACCATTGAGGACACAAGTTGTGATCATGTATAAGTTCTATTTTTGTCAGCCAGTATTTTGTTAAAATCAGAAATTCAGAAACGGCTTACTAAATCGTGCATACCCACCCACACTTATGATCTTATTACAAATTGTGCCATGTCAGACCAAGTGAAAATGGTATTTTTATTTTCATTTCAGAAGGAGATGGCAGTGAAATTATTTTGGGAGCGATAACCTCTCAATTCTCTCTTGTGACTTGCAAGAGCTAATAAGAAATCTGTATGTGTGCTGTGCAAGTGAATTAATGTAGTGTGTTTCACCATCTCAAAACCTCCCAAAGTGCTTCAGAGTGAATGAAGTACTTTAGAAGTGGAGTCACTGTTGAAATGGCAGCCAATTTTCGCAAAGCACTTGAATCGCCAAGGCATAGAAAGCTACCGACCAAGTGCCGGTAAATGGGAATGGTATGGGTGGGTATAGTATAGGTGGGCTGAAAGGCCTGCTTCTGCGCTCTATGTCTGTATGATTCTATCAAAAGCAAGATGATAATCACACAGTCAAAGTTGTTCAAGTAAGGTTGGATGAAAGTTAAATGTTGACCCCAGTCTCTGATGAGATCCATGTTCTGTCTTGAGATCTCTGAAGTTCAGCTGAGAGGCTAGACAGAAGTTGAACCATCACTAGTGACATGTCCAACTGAGGACTTATGTTCTGAGAAATTTTGTGCACTCGGATTGTGTTATCTTCTTAAGGCCGTTTCTTGCTCTGATCGCAGGAGAGAGGCTTCAGCCTCCTGACTTGAAAGTTGCCGGCACACTGATCTGTGCACGCTTCCCAATGCAGGATATTTTGATTCCAACTGAACTGGACTTCCACACAACTTTCGCCAGCCTCATCTTTTGAAGTATCTGGCCACCACACATGGAAGGTTTATGAGGTCAAGAAGCTTATTTCCTGCTTGTTCAGGTGCTAAACTATGACCACTATGTTGTATCTCTGAGTGGGTGGCTGAAATTCCCAAAAACCAAGTATCCCATTACTGCTGATAGAAAACTACAGCAGAGTCAGACCCTTATGTGTGATACCAAGCAACTGACACAAATTGCTCTGCTGTATAGAATTCAAAAATGTAAGCTTGTCTCTCAAATTTCCTGGGTGGATGGTTATCTGTTCAATGCAATTGATGGAATTTTAGAAGCTCTATTTTTGAAGTCAGTTTCCTTCACCTCTGGCCCTTAGCTTCCATTATAGTTCGTATTAATTTTGAGTCGAGAATTCTTGGTGACAAACTGAACGGAATTAAGAAATGTTAATTTTACTTTTCAATTACTGAATACATCACAAGGGCATGTATCGATGTGGAAGCAAAGTTGCAAGAATCCCTTCAAAGAATAAATGCCACAGATGTTTGAAATCAGAAACAAAAGCAGAAAATATCCTGGAAATAGTTCTGACAAAGGATAAAATATCTGACATATTTTTTTCTGCAGGTGCTGCCTGAGCTATTGGTTGTTGCCAATATTTTTTGGTGATGATTTTTATTCAAAAGAACTGTCTAGTTTGCTTTATTCAAAACCGTTGTGTCCTTAATTGAGTTTCCTGGCCAGTTTGTGATTCCCTAGTCACTTACCAACTGTGTTATCAGTCTGAGCTATTCTGCACCAAACTAACTCTGTGATGTGTGAAGAAGGCACAGGAGCACAAGTGGTGTGCATATGAAATGAGAGGAAATGGTACAATTAGGACACTTAAAAGACATTTGGACAGGTACATGCATGGGATAGATTTAGAGGGATATGGGCCAAACGCGGGCAAATGGGACTGGCTCAGCTGGGCAACTTGGTTGGCGTGGACGAGTTGGGCTGAAGGGTCTGTTTCTTGTGCTGTAAAGCTGTGACTCTATGGCAAGAAAATAGGAGCAGGAGTAGGCCACTTGGCCCCTCAAACCTTCCCTATCATTCAATGGCTGATCCACACTGGCCTCAACTCCTCTCTGTGTCAGATCCCCATAGCCCTCAGTTGCCAAAAAACATAAACTTTAAATGCTTCAAATGCATAACTGAGAGAGACTATTGAATGGTTCCCTTATACGATGAGATAGACTTTTGACCTCACAATCTACCTTGTTATGACTTTGCAGCTTATTGTCTACCTGCACTGCACTTCCCTGCAGCTGTGACACTTTACTCTGTATTCATGCACTGTGTAATGAATTGACTTGTACGATCGGTATGCAAGACAAGTTTTTCACTGTACCTCGGTACAAGTGACAATAAAAAACCAATACCAATACCAATAACAATACCAACGGAAAGCCAATATCGCCACTGCAAGCAGCTATAAGGACAAACAGTGGAGGAGGTGAATGTAACTCCTACTCCTGCCAATGTATGATCCCTACTGCTTCTTCGGGGAGTTAATGGGACTCATGAGCCAACTTTTAGTTGCCCCTACATCATACCTGGAACTGTAGCTCTGCAGAAATACACAGTCTAGTATCAGTCTCCATTCTGCAGTGTGGCTCATCAGAACTCTCTACCTCAGAGCACCATTGATGCTCAGTCAATGAGTAAACTCAAGGTAAATGGACTGATGTGATGGGAATTGAAGGATACAGAGAGAAGGAGTTCTTACTTTTGTCAATAGCTACTCCAGCAAGGGACTGAGCACAAGTGTCATGGGTTGAATGTCTGGGCATATTGACATCACCACTTCCCATTTCCATTTTCATAGTTCTTGCTATCTGAATATCTTCTAAAGAGATGTACTCAGCTTTGCTGAGAATATTGGCCTTGGCTCTGATGTAGAATATTCACTGCAAAGTCTTAGATACCTAATCCAAACTGGTAGTCTAAATTGACAGCAACACACAAAAATACTGGAGGAACTGAACGGGTCAGGCAGCATCTATGGAGGGAAATGAACAGTCGACGTTTCGGGCTGAGACCCTTCGTCAGGACTGGAAAGGAAGAGGGCAGAAGCCAGGATAAAAGGGTAGGGGGGAGGGGGAGGAGCACAAGCTGGTTGATAGGGGAGTCCAGGTGAGGGGGGGAAGGTAGGTAGGTGTGGGGGAGGGGGGGGTAAAAGTGAATGATGTGAGAAGCTGGGAGGTGATATTTAGAAGACACAAAGGGCTGAAGATGAAGGAATCTGATAGGAGAGGACAGTAGACCATGGAATAAAGGGAAGGAGGTGGACAGGTGGTGAGGACAGGGGAGGGGAAAGAGAAGGGGTGAAGGGACCACGGGACTGAGGGAAAACGAGAGGGGGGGTGGAAGGAAAACAGAAAGGAGTGGTAACTGGAAGTTAGGGAAATCGATGTTGATGCCGTCAGGTTGGAGACTACCAAGATGGAATATGAGGTGTTGTTCTTCCAACCTTTGTCTGGCCTCAGTTGATAAATTGGTAAATTGGTTTATTATTGTCACATGTACTGAGATACAGTGAAAAACTTTGCTTTGCATGCCGTCCATAAAGATCATTTCATCACATCAGTACATCAAGGTAGTACAAGGGAAAACAATAACAGAATGCAGAATAAAGTGTTACAGTTACCAAGTAAGTGCAGTGCAGGCAGACAATAAGGTGCAAGGCCACGATGAGGTAGATTGTAAGCTCAAGAGTCCATCTTATCGTACAAGAAGTTCGTTAAATAGTCTTATAACAGTGAGGTAGAAGCTGTCCTTGAGCCTGGTGGTACGTGCTTTCAGGCTTTTGTATCTCCTGCCTGATGGGAGGGTGGAGAAGAGAGGATGTCCAGGGAGGGAGGGGTCTTTGATTATGTTCACTGCTTTACCAAGGCAGCGAGGAGTCCTGCAGTGTCTGAAGATCCATTTTAAGCAGAAACCACATCTACTTTCTCAGTTAGATATATAAAATCCCAGTCCAATTTTAAGGAAAAGCAGATGATATTTTCCCAGCACTCTGATCAATATTTATCCCTCAATCAATGCCACCAAAACTGATGAAGTGTTCAATGATCCCATTCTTGTTCGTGGTATCTTGCTGTGCATAAATTTACATCCATGTGCTCTAACCTGCGTCAGCAACTGCACTTCACAAGTACTCAATGGACTGTAAAGCACTTTGGGATATTCTGAAGTCCTGATGTGCAAACCTAGAGGCTAATGGCCTTGTCAGGAGGATGAATTTAGAAAATTGCTCATGCTGTTAGTACTTACTACTGCATTGTATCTGAAAATAGAGATGGCTTTTGCTTATTTAGTGCTTTCATTTGATTATCCTCTCACCGTTTCATTTTATTTGTTTCTCTGTCTGATCTAGCTGCATGCACTGTATTAAATAACCAAAAGACCGTTGTCTCTCTGTTTCCACTCAGGTTATGTTGCAATGAATCAAGCCTCCTTATCGAGGTCAGAGAATATAAAAACAATGTGTTAAAAAGAATAAAATAAGGCTTTATGATTTGGAATATGTCAACCTAGTCACGCTGTTATAGGAAAGATGTTTAATACAGGACAGTTTTTCCATTGAAAGTCCCAAGGAAGAAATGCCCAATACAAAGATGATTAGGAAGCAGGTTGGGGAAAGTTGCTAATGGTGCCTCCTTAGAATGTGTGGCTCATTCTTCCAAGTATTATAATCATCACAGTTATGTTGTATTGCTCTCTCTATCTTGGCTAAACAAAATAAGCATAGAATTTTGGACAGAAACCAGACTACATAGTACTCTTATCTTCAGTTCCATATGATCCAAAATTAATTGAACCCGAAGTGAAATCACACCGGTTGCAATCCACTTTGACGCCAGGTGTTTTCCCATCGGATACACACCTGATGATATCAATCACTATGTGACCCAAGTTTCACCCCCTTCCAGCATAAACTGGAGCTCACAGCTTCAGAAGACAGATTTGGTCACCCTGTTACAGGAAAGATGTTATTAAACTGGAAAGAGTGCAGAAAAGCTTTACCAGGTTGTTCCCTGGACTTGGGAGCCTGAGTTACAAGCAGAGGTTATGTAGACTAGGATTTTATTCCTTGGAACATAGGAGATTGAGGGGTGACCTGATGGAGGTATATAAGATCATGAGGGGCATAGACAGGGTGAAAGCCCGTAGTCTTTTTCCCAGGGAGGGGGTGGTAAAAAGAAGAGGGCATAGGTTTAAGATCAGAGGCGAGAGATTTAAAAGGGACATCAGGGGCAGCTTCTTCACCCAAAGGCTGGTGCGTATTTGGAATGAGTTGCCAGAAATAGTAGTTGAGTCAAGCACATTAGCAACATTTAAAAACCATCTAGATAAGTACATAGACAGTAGAAGTTTAGAGTGCTATGGGCCAAACACGGGCAGAGGGGGTCGCTCACTGGGCAACACAGTCAGTATGGATGAGTTGGGCCGAAGGGCCTGTTTCCATGCTGTAAGACTCTTTGACTCTATGACTCTAACCCAAAGGATGGTAGTGTAGGTTTAACAGCAGCTTCTTTTCAAACAGGAACTAAATGTGCACTTGAAAAATTTAAACAGAGTGCCAGCTTGTTGGGAAGCGAGAAAAAAGGGAATTAATAGAATAATCCTTACAAAGTAGCACAGCTGGGATGGGCCAGGTGACATGCTTCTATGCAGCAAGATTGTTTAAGAGTGAATCAATAATTATTATACTTCTATGTAAGGAATTTAAATTCCTCCCATAGCCCCTGCCACAGATGTTCAAAGTAATCTGGGTATGCATATGTCCCTGAAATGAAGTTTCCTTTCCAGAGACTTAGCTATAAGGTGGTGACATCTAATACTCGCAATGGAGGGACTTGTTTAAAATGATTGACGAACCTTAGGTGTGAGTGCTGACTCATCCCTTTTCTGTACCATATCTGGCACTGCGCCTAATCAACAACAGCACATATGAGAATGTTTTATATAAGAATACTACAGGAAATAGGAGTAGGCTATTGAGTCCTTGCCTATGAAGCCATTCATTGAGAACAAGGGTGATATGTGACCTATTTCCCATATTTGCCTTTTCCAATATTGCCGTATTCCTTTGATTAATAGAAATCTGTGAAACTCATACCTAACATTAACAATTGACCTGATATGTATTGCCATTTGCAGAATAGAGTCCCCAATTACTACTGCCCTTGTGGGTAGACGTGTTTCCGAGCTACCTTGCTGAGAAGGCTGTCTCTAATGGTTAATCGTGTTCATAGTCTAGAACTTCCAACTGGCAGAAATAGTTTCTTCCCACCCTATCCGCTCCCCATAACATCTTGAAAATTTTGAACAATTTGACCTGTTGTTATCTAAGTGCTAGAGAATAAGACTCTAGTTTGTGTAATTTTTTGATCCTCAGAGTCTGGCAAATCCATGCTGCCTTCCTCCAAGGGGAATTAGTAATTGATAATTAGTAACTGGTCTATTATTGTCAATGTACCAAGGTACAGTTTTGCCTGCCATCCATGCAGACCATTTTATCACATCAGTATATTGAGGTAGTACAAGGGAACAGTGTTACAGTTACAGAGAAAGTGCAGTGACAAGGTAGATTGTGAGGTCAAGAGTCCATCCTATCGTACAAGAGGTCTGTTCAATAGTCTTACAACAGCAGGATAGAAATTGTCCTTGAGCCTGAAGGTACATGCTTTCAGGTTTTTGTATCTTCTGCCTGATGGGAGGGGGGAGATGAGAGAATGTCTGGGGTGCGTGGGGTCTTTGATTATGTTGGCTACAATAAGAAATCTAGACAGGGTCCGTGGAGGGAAGCTTGGTGGTACGTGCTGGAGTTTAGAAGTGCTGAGCTGTGTCCACAACTCTCAGCAGTTTCTTGTGGTTTTGGGCAGAGCAGTTGCCATGCCAAACCATGATGCAAACGTATAGGATGCTTTCTATGAAGCATCTATAAAAATTGAGGGTCAATGGGGACATGCCAAATTTCCTTAGCCTCCTGAGGAAGTAGAGATGCTGGTGCACTCTCCTGGTTGTGGCAACCACGTGGTTGGACTGGGACAAGCTATTGGTGATGTACCCTATCTGAGAAGCAGTGCACAGAACTATTCATTGACCTCCAGGTCTGAGGGTATATGTGTGCTAGAGGACTGGAATTTCCAGATTACAGACCTCTGCATCTCAGAAAGATCACAATCAAGGTGTGGATCCAAATCAAGTACTTCTGATAAATCAATACATTCTTGGGGTGTTGGACTTCAGTTATATAGGGCATTGGTGAGACCACAGCTGGAGTACTGTGTATGGTATTTGTCTCCTTATTTAAGTAAGGCATTTATTGTGTTAGAAGGAGTTCAGAAAAGGTTTACTTGACTTATTAATGGAATAATTTTTGAGGAAAAGTCGGACAAGCTAGACTTGCATCTGCTAAATTGAATTGGCTTATTATTGTCACACGTAGTGAGGTGCAGTGAAAAACTTGTCTTGCATGCTGTTCATACACAGTGCATTGAGGTAGTACAAGGTAAAACAGTAACAGAATACAGAATAATTGGTTACAGTTACACAGAAAGTGCAGTGCAGGTAAACAATAAGGTGCAAGGTCATAACGAGGTAGATTGTGAGGTCAAGAGTCCATTTTATCGTACTAGTCTTATAACAGCGTGATAGAAATGTCCTTGAGCCTGGTGGTACGTGCTGGAGTTTAGAAGAATGACAGGTGACTTGATTGGAACAAAAAGATCCTGAGGGTTCTTGACAGAGTGGATGTGGAGAGAATGTTTCCTTGTGGGCAAATGCGGAACTAGGGGTCATTGTTTAAAAATAAGGGGGTGGCCCATTGCAAACAAAATTGGGACAAAATCTTTTCTCTCAGAGGATCATGAGTGTTTGGACTCTTTTCCTCAAGGGGTGGATGAAGCAGAGTTATGAGTGTTTTAAAGGTAAGGTGGTGAAAAACAAGGGAATGGAAGGTTGCTGCAGGTAGACGGTAGTGCAAAGTTGAGCTTACTACTAGGTTGGCCATGACCTTATTAATTGGCAGAGCAAACTCAAGACAAGAGTAGCCTAATCCTGCTGACAATCCGTATTGTGAAGGGCCTTTGCATCAATGGGATATCCCAAGTGCTCTACAGTCAATGACTAATTTTGAAGTACGATTGAGAACCTCCTGCCAGGTTACCCACTCACCCAGCCAATCAGGCAGCTCTTTCCCCTTCTGTGGCCATCTGCCGCTCCGACACTGGTCTCACCTCACCTCAGAGCCCACAGAGTTGGAGTGGAAAGAAGTCGCCCTTGATTCCGAGGGAGCATCTAAGAAGAAATTTATAGGAACACCGGGATTGAATTTTTGCAGGAATTGGGTGCCCATTGGTAAGGTAAGCTTCTCCTGCACATTCTTGGTTACGCTTGAGAAGTTGATGGTCATCCAATTTTACTGGATCTGCTGTAATCCATGAGGGAAAGACCCTTCCTCAATAACTTTAGAACAGAAAGCTGCAGATTTTTAATGCAGTGAAGATCAGTAATGTATATCTACATGAGTCACTGCCTCAAGAAGGCAACAACTATCCTCAAAGATCCCAACCATCTGGGCCATGCCATCTTCTCACAGCTACCATAACGCAGGGGGTACAGAAGGCTAAAGTCCCACACCACTAGGTTCAAGGACAGCTATTTCTCTTCAACCATTTGGTTCTTGAACCAACCTGCACAACCCTAATCACTACCTCAGTATAGCAACACTATGTCCACTTTGCACCACAGTGGACTTTTTTGTTCAAATTGTGTTCTTTCTTCCCTTAATTTTGTACAGTTTGTTTAATTTATGTTTTTCCTGTGAATGTTCTGTCTCTACTGCTATGTGCCTGTGATGCTGCTGCAAGTAAGTTTTTCATTGCATCTATGCATACGTGTACTTGTGCAGATGACAATAAACTCCACTTTGACTTTGATGTTAGTATGGTGTGTGACTTAGAGGTGAACTTGAAGTTGAACATGAGAAACAAAGGACTGCAGATGCTGGAATCTGGATGAAAAACACAATGATGCTGGAGGAACTCAGCAGGTCAGGCAGCATCCGTGGAGAACAGCAGGCGGTCAACATTTCGGGTCAGGAGCCTTCTTCAGGACTGAAGATAGGAAAATGGGAAGCCCATTCTATAGGAAGGAACAGTGATGGGTGGATAAAAGAGGGGAGGTGGGGTGGGCACAAGGTGGTGAAAGGTAAATGCAGGTAAGAGATAGTGATAGGCAGGTGCGGGGGAGGAGGGGAGAGCAGATCCACTGGGGGATGGGTCACAGGTAAGGAGAGAGAAGAAACAAAAAGGGTAGGAAAGGGAGGAAGAGAAGAAGCGTGGTTGGTGGGGGGTGGTGTGGGGAAGGGGGGGTGGATTACCTAAAGTGGGAGAATTCAATGTGCATGCCATTAGGCTGCAAGGTTCCAAGGCGGAAAATGAGGTGCTTTTCCTGTTGAAGTAGAACGTTCTCCTTTGAAACTCTTGCCCTTGTCAATGGAGGAAGTGGCAGATTTGGTAGGTGAATTAATGGTGGCCGTGTGACAACTAATTTTGGTTAATCTGATTTGGCAGCTGCAGATCGCTAGACATCAGGAGAATACTCTTCCCAATTTGCAATAGTGCCATGGGGTTATTTTATCGCCACCTGAGTTTATCTTATAAAACCACATAAAGTAAATATTGCAGGATTAAATTAGTTGCATGTGTATAAACCACCACTGTGTCTGTCATCAGTTAGTGGAATCAATTACTATCAAACAAGTTGTAAGTAAAAACAGCACCGAGATATTTTTAGTTGAGTCACTAGACCAAAACCTTAAGTATTTCCAAGATTTTTGAACATAGCAGACATGTCGTCCTCTGTAAATACACTTAGTCCCTAAATCTGGCTTCACTTTCCACGACTCAAATCAGTGAGATGATATTTCATGATTTCTACCCATTGCCAGACTGGAATAAATGTCTGGCCCCAAATCAGCTGCTAAACTTTCTGGCATCGCTAATTAGTTCGTTGATATATACCTTTCACATCTGAGTTTATTTGGAAGCACTCTTGACACTGAATTACTCACTGGAAATGGGGTCGCGTTTATCAGCGAAGATAAGTTCAAATTCTAAATGGCCCCTTCAGGAAGTACTTTCCCAGGAGAGGAACTGAAGGCTTTAGTTACCAAATGCTTAAAATGAAGGATGACTATGAATTATCCTAATAAAGTCCCATTATAATAACTCAACCTTCCTTCATGGGCATACCCATAAGAAACTTTACATGAAATCCAACAAAATGACGGCACCTGGGACTAACGTTTGGATTAAGATTGGATTTACAGAAAGACTAATGTGTTCTGCAGGACTCCACGAAGCTCTTTGGTTATTTTTACTTAGGAAGGACAATCATCCTTCATCATATCTCTTCCATTGCCCAAGCTAATCCAATCAATTCATGTTTTCAGGCATACACTGTTGTTTTATAAGGTTATGACTGATCTACTAGTAACTTTAACTTTGCACTCCTGTTTACCCACAGTAACCGTTCACATTCTTGCTTATCAAGTATCTACTTACATCTACTTTAAAAGTGTTCAAGGAATTTGCTTCCACAAACCTTTGAGGAATCTTAAAGATGCATGACCATCTGAGAGAAAAGATTTTGCTTCTATTCTGTCTTCAGTGATCGACCTCTTAGTTTTAAACAATGACCCCTGGTGCTTGATTCTCCATTGAGGAAACACCCTCTCCACATTGACCCTGCCAAGACCTCTCAGGATTTTATATCAAGTCACCAGTCATTACATAACGATTTATCATCTTTAAAAGTCTCACATGTGGAAATCGATCCAATGTTTCCTGAAAATGTTTCATGAATTGGAAGTTCCTCTATCATCTGAATGCATCATTGCTTAGAAACTGTGTCAATTACACCTATGTCTTACGTGGAAATTGGGTACATCTTGGTACCTAAGAAAAACAAGGTAACGTGCCTTAATGACTAATGACCAGTGGCTCTGACATCCACCATCATGAAGTGCTCTGAGAGGCTGGTAATGGCATGCGTTAATTCCAGCATCTCAGACAACCTTGACCCACTGCAATTCGCCTGCCACTGAACCAGGTCTTCAGCAGGTGCCATCTCCCCAGCCCTACACTCATCCCTGGAGCACTTGGACAGTAAAGTAAGGACACTTACGTTAGACTATTGTTTATTGACTACAGCTCCACCTTCAATACTAAAATTCCAAGCAAACTCATCACCAAACTCCGAGACCTGGGACTCAACACCTCCCTCTGCAACTGGATCCTTGACTTTCTAACCAAAAGACCGCAATTGGTGAGGATAGGCAGCAACACCTCCGGCATGATTACTTTCAACACTGGTGCCCCACTAGGCTGCGTCCTCAGCCCTCTACTCTACTCCCTATATACTCATGACTGTGTGGCCACATTCTGCTCTCACTCCATCTACAGGTTTGCAGGTGATACCACCATAGTGGGCTGAATATCAAATAATGATGAGTCGGAATACAGGAAGGAGATAGAGAGCTTAGTGACATGGTGTCATGACAACAACCTTTCCCTCAATGTCAGCAAAACAAAAGAGCTGGTCATTGACTTCAGGAAAGGGGGTGGTGTACATGCACCTGTTTACATCAGTGGTGCTGAGGTTGAGAGGTTTGAGAGCTTCAAGTTCCTAGGAGTGAACATCACCAATAGCCTGTCCTGCTCCAACCACATAGATGCCATGGCCAAGAAAGCTCACCAGTGCCTCTACTTCGTCAGGAGGCTAAAGAAATTCGGCATGTCCTCTTTGACGCTCACCAACTTTTATCGATGCACCATAGAATCCATCCTATCTGGATGCATCATGGTTTGATATTGCAACTGCTCTGCCCAGGATTGCAAGAAGCTGCAGAGAGTTGTGGACACAGCCCAACGCATCACGGAAACCAGCCCTCCCCTCCATGGACTCTGTCTTTACCCCTTGCTGTCTTGGTGAAGCAGTCAGCATAATCAAAGACCCCACCCACCCAGGCCATCTCTCCTCTCCCATCAAGCAGAAGATACAGGAGCCTGAGGGCACGTACCACCAGGCTCAAGGACAGCTTCTATCCCATGGTGATAAGACTATTGAACGGCTCCCTTATACAATGAGATGGACTCTTGACCTCACAATCTACCTTGTTTGACCTTGCACCTTATTGTCTACCTGCAATGCACTTCCCTGTAGCTGTGACATTTTACTCTGTATTCTGTTATTGTTTTTACCCTGTACTACCTCAATGCACTGTGTAATAAATTGATCTGTATGAACGGTATGCAAGACAGGTCTTTCACTGTACCTCGGTACAAGTGACAATAATAAATCAATTCCAATCAGTAATGAAAATGGTTTTCTTTAATAATGCAAGACATGTTTTTCACTGTACCTCAGTATAATAAACCAGTACCAAAACCAATACCAATACCAATAATATTGTTTTAACTGACAATATATCATGCTAAGAATCACTTCTTTGCAGTCTTTGCAAAATTGGACCAGGCAATTCCATGCATTGTTGGCATTGGTGCACTAGAATCAGAATCAGAATCAAGTTTATTATCACTGACTTACTGTATATGTTGTTTTGCGGCAGCAGTACAGTGCACTTCAGGAAGTCCATATTCACATGCCACAGATTTCCTCCCTAAGCAGCATAAATTGGAACATGAAGACCTGACTGGGAAGTTGCACAACTCACTGCAGGCTGCCAAACTTCACCGAATGTGCCACAGCTGGCAGTGAATGCGTAGTCCGTCACTTAGCTGCTGACATACTCATTCAGTGAGAGCCCCAGTGTTAAACTCACTTGCAGCACCACATCTGCAACTTTTTGGTGAGGGATAGCAGGGTCTGCCTCAATGCCAGCAGCCGCCACACTAAAGGCACTTATCTCTGCAAAATGCAGGGTGCAGTTTGCCCTAAACTACTGTTCAGAATCATTTCTAAAAATCCATAACAAATCAATTAACAGAAAAATCTAAAATCATTACATTTGAGTCTGAAGTTTAGCACCTTACATATATTAAATGTAGGAGGAAAAGGAATATCAAAATAGACAATAGGTTGGGATGATGTTAAGTGATTAGAGGCTAGTGTTGGCCAATTGATCTGTTTCTGTGCAATATAATTCCGTGTTAATCCATGTAAATGGCTCTGATCAATTCTGAAACCACTGGAATAACGTTGGCTTCTGTGGAAGGTTAATGAACCTGAATTTCCCTGACCACTTTAACCTGTCCTGAAGGGAAATGATTTGCTGAATTTCCCAGAGGTTTTCTTATTTTCCCAGCCCAAGTGAATTCTTTGAGGAATACTGTGGAATGCTGTTCACATGTTTTCTGTGGGAATTTGACAACATCTTCCAGAGTGACCATGCTTTAAAACTCCAGGTCAATGCATTTATATGGGGCATCAATTAATAAGAAAAAACTTTGGTAGACCAAATAATGTTTTTTAATTTGATTAGGAGAGAAAGGAGTAGGGGTGATCCAAACAACTCATTGACCCTGGAGACACAGGAGACTGCATTTGCTGGAATCTGAAGCAACTCACAAAATGCTGGAGGAACTCAGCAGGTCAGGCAGCATCTGTGGAGGGAGAGGGACAGTCGACGTGTTGGGTTGAGACCAGCTCCAGTCTAGATGAAGAGTCTCGACCCAAAGCATTGTCAGCCCATCTCCCTCCACAGATGCTGCCTGACCAGATAAGTTCCTGCAGCATTTTGATTTTTTTAAACCCATTGATGCTGTTCCAGCTACCTTGATTGAGGAATTAATCACAATGGTTCACCATTTTCATGCCATCTTCTCGTTGCTACCATCGGGCAGGAGGTACAGAAGCCTGAAGTCCCACACCACCAGGTTCAGGAACAGCTACTTCCCTTCAACCATTCGGTTCTTGAACCAACCTGCACAACCCTAGTCACTACTTCAGTATATCAACATTGTGACCACTTGACCACTTTGCGTCACAATGGACTTTTTGTTTTGCTCGTATTCTTTCTTGTCAAAATTTTGTATAATTTATGCTTGTGTTTTTCTTGTGAATGTTGTATCTCTGAGGCTACATGCCTGTGATGCTGCTGCAAGTAAGTTTTTCGTTGCACCTGTGCACACATGTACTTGTGCAGATGACAATAAACTCCACTTTGACTTTTAAAATGGGAGCTATGAGGTTAGAAGAAATCTCTTGTTGGTGTGTGGAGTCCTTTTTCAAAGAATCAAACATCACATTACCTTCTCAGGGAAAATTTGATAAATGCTTGAAGTGGAGGATGTCACTGAACATTGGGAAGGGAAGATAGCCAAGGGATTAATATTAACGAGCTTGATGGAGCAGCCAACACCTTGAAAACTTTATGCTTCTTTACACCAATCTTTGCCAGCATGGAACCTGGCAGAAGAATTGGGCCATATTGCACCAGACCTTGTCTTGCCATTTAATGAGATAGTAACATGACCTCTGACCTAACTCCATATACTAACCCCTTCCCCATTTCAGGTAACATAAATCTACCAGCCCCTGATCTGTAGGTAGGAATTGACCTACCATTTATTGCATTTGGAGAAGGGAGGGAGGGGAGTTTGGGATTTCTACTACCGTCTGCATGTTTCAGTGCTTGACGTTTCTTTGTCTGGAGATCCTGGCTCCCTGTCCCCATCTCTGAGTGCCGGTCTCCCCAACCAGTTCCCTCTTCCCAGCCTATTACTTCTTCTGGACATCTTAAAAATTTCAATCACGTTTCAATGTTTCAATCCTGAAATCCCTGATTTTTTTTGTCATCTCACCGTGTAAATTAACCCTTGGCAGGTACAATACCATTCTGATAAATCGATGCAGCACCTCCTCGGCACGGTAGTATAGCGGTTAGGGTAAAGCTTTACAGCGCCAGCGACCCAGGTTCAATTCCCGCCGCTGTCTGTAAGGAGTCTGTACGTTCTCCCCATGTCTGCGTGGGTTTCCTCCGGGTGCTCCGGTTTCCTCCCACATTACAAAAAGACGTACAGGTTAGGAAGTTGTGGGCATGCTACGTTGGTGCCGGAAGCGTGGCGACACTTGCGGGCTGCCCCCACCACATTCTCAGTGATGCAAAAAGATGTATTTCACTGTGTGTTTTGATGTACATGTGACTAATAAATAAATCTTATCTTATCCAAGACCAATATTTCCCTTCCACTATTTACTCATGGATATTCCTAATACATTGTCCAAAAAACTTTATTTTAAAGGATTTTTTTATCCAACCTGCATAACGCCTCTAGTCTTCGTTCTTAAGTTGGAGATTTGTTCATCTTTTTAACTGTTCCCTATCATCTATATGCCACCAAAGAAAATTCAACCACTTTCATCATCTTGTACCCGAATGAAAGCACAATTAAGTGAATGCACATTGAATAAATGAGTGAATGAGCAGGCAGAGATGGAACAGCACGAGAAAGAGAGTTGTAACCCTCAGGCTTCACTCTGCCTGCCTCCCTCGATATGCTTAAGCTCAAGGTTTTACAATGTGTCTTCGTCAGGAAATGGTTTATGGAACTGGCACCTTCCTCCAGTTCTGCCTTACTTCCTTCTGTTATCTGCTGCCTCCTACTCTAAGTAGAGAAGTACTGCTGAGACAGGGTTGTGTGAAATGGTCAAAGTGTTATCCTCCAGCTCCCGTGTGCTTGCAAACACATTTCCCTCTATGACCCACAATCAAGACTTCCCCTCTTTGATTGTGACCCCTGATTTGCCGCATTTGTTGACCTACTGTAATAGGAGGCGTGAATCCCAATGTTATTTTTACAACAAAGAGAACAGCGACATTGCACAAAGCCAACTCCCTTGTACAGTTGTGGACTTTGGCAATTTCACAAGTAGAGGTCAAATGCAGCAAATCAGGGGTCAAAATCTAAGGGGGGGAAGTTTTGATTATGGTCAAATTAAGTAAGTTAATGCAATCACAGAATGGAGTATCCTGGAAAAGCTGCAATCAGTTTTGAATAAGGAGTCAATTAAGACAATAGCTGACTGTCTCTGAACTTCCAGCTTGGACTAATAAAGTACATTTTAGCAGCTTACTTATTAGATGTATAGGTAATTTAACTGGTCCTCAGGTAGTGGTGCTTTGTCACCGTTCCAGAGATCTGGGTACGATTCTGACCTTCAGTGCTGTCTGTGTGGAGTTTGCACATTCTCCTTGTGACCATGTGGGTGCTCCAGTTTCCTCCCACATCCCAACAACATGCTGACTGATAAAAGGACCACTGCAAAATTACTCCTAGTGGAGGTGGGTGGCAGGAAAATCAGGGTGGAATTGATGGGCATGTGAGAGAGAATAGCTTACAGGGAACTAAGTGGGGGAATGGGATTGATGGGCTTGCTCTGAGAGCTGGCATGGACTCGATAGGCTGAATGGCCTCCTTCTATGCCGTAAGGAATTCTGAAGGTGTAACTTTTGGTGACAGTGGAAGGGACAGTTTCTCTTTGTTAAAATGTCTCCTAATTTCCAATTTGGGAATTCAAACCAATGCATTGGGCTGCAGAATCCCTATCATTGGCTACAGACCATTACCCAAAGGAACAATTACCCTGATACCCTTGGGGACGACACTAAGTAAGCTCGCTGATGTCTGGAACTTGGATTCTCAGAAGCCGACAGCTCATCTTAAATCTTTCCGTCTTGGGATTGTGCCCGGCAGGGATGCTCTGATTGGTTCAGGTCCTTCCACAGCCGATCTGGTTCCGAAAGGTTCCAGTTTCACCTTCCAAACGAACTGCTCGCTTGCTACTGGGTGCCTCCGTTGCCAATGTAAAAGTTGATTCTGCCTGTAAAATACTGACAAGCTGGCTTATGGGCTTAAAAGCTGACTGTCAGCTCAGGCAGCTGATACTTGGCATATGAGTGTCTTAATAGCAAATAGTCTGTGATTTTGACATGTGCTGCATCAGTGTAGTGAAAACAACTTCCTCTCCTGTACATGGTATGTCATAACACTCTAAATTGTCTTCGAGTCAGAGCAGATGTCTGGTAGCTCCTGATCTCTCCGTTCAAGTTCAAAGTCATCCGAAAGCTTAGAAATACTTGGATTTATGGTCCTTCAAAGGCAAATAAAAATGTCAATTCTCCAGACAGCTGAAAATCACTGGGAACAGTTTCCAGGGCATTCTTCAGCTGTCATCTAAAACCCACAAGCAATCTTAAACAATTGTGCAATCTCAGATCATTCACCGTTCTTAAACAATTACCCTAGAGCCAATGAAATGCCCTTGCAAAGCAGTCACTATTAAAGTGTAAGGCAAAGAAAGGGCCGGGTCGCATGGAATAAGATCCCATAAAGCAATGAGATAAATGACCAGATAGTCTTATTTTATGTGGTGTTAGTGGGGGATAAATATTGGCCAACACTGGGTGAATTTCCTCCCTCCGATATCAGAACAGCTCAGAAACAGCTTCTAACTCACTGCTGTCAGACCTCTGAACCAATCACCTCCTTCACATCTCCTTCCAGTGCTGCCACGTTCTCGAACCTTTAATTCTACCTCTTCTGTTATTGTCACTTCAGCATTTCTTTTTTGCACCACTTCAGTTTGCACTACCGTACTTTGCACCATTCCTTTATCTTTGTTGTTTTTGTTGTTGTCTTTATTATTACCGTGCACACTGTTTACTCTGAGAGCTTCAAACAAGCAAGGTATTTCATTGCACCCTGGTGCATATGACAATAAACTAACAAGTTTATCTGTGGGAACGCACAGCACGGAAACAGAACCTTTGGCCCACCTGTCCACACTGACCATCAACTATCCATTTGCACTAATCCTACTTTAATCCTTTTTTTTAAATTCTCCCCACATTCTCATCAACTCCCCCTAGATTCTCTCCCTCACATACACACCAGGGACAATTTACGGTGGCCAATTAACCTACCAACCAGCATGTCTTTGGTATGTGGGAGGAAACTGGAGGAATGCCATGGATGCATCTCCAAAGAGGGTTTAAGATGTTACTTCTCCAGATGACTGAAAATCACTGGGCATATCTTCTAGGACATTATCCTCCAGTCATGGAGGAAACCCATGTGATTATAGGGAGAACGTGCAACTACACACTTACAGCAGCTGTGGTCAGAAATGAACCCAGGTTTCTGGCTTTGCGAGGCAGTGACTGTAGTAGATGTGCTACTGCATCATCTTGGAATCTTTTTTGTACATTTTGAGCAGCTGTTCGAGGCTCTGATTGTTGGAAAATGACACCTGCAACCATTCAGAGTTCTACCTCTAAATGAAGGTGGATGCATGCAGCAAATTGCCCCTCAATGCAACCTATGAGCTTGGATCTTTCACTGATTGTGCAGAGTGATGACCCCGTTGGAAAGAGCTGGTAAGTTGCTTCAGAATGGCAAGTGGTCTGAGATCACATAGTTGCTTGTGGATGTTAGCTGGCGGTCTTAACTGTTGGAGGATAATGTCCCAGAAATGCCCAGTGATTTTCAGTCATCTGGAGAAGTGACATCTTAAACTTTGGAGGTAAATCCATGGCATTAGTGAAATAAGATTTACTTTTTAGCCTTACAACTTGTTTACCAGAAACAGCCCTAGTATAGGGAGTCAACCTGTGATGGTATTCTGGCGTGCGTTCTGTCTCTAGTAACCTACCCACTATGCACTCATTTCCTGAGGCTGCTTCTCAGAGGCAATAACCTGGCTTTAGTGGCCTTAAGCTGGAGCTGGGCAGTCTGCCTGCCCTGCTAATCCTTGTGGTATTGTAAGAGAAGTAAACCAATGGGAATCCTCAGAGATTAGCTGGTTCAGCTCCTTGTCAATGTGAAAATTGAAATCCTCAAGAGCCCCCAGTTGGCCATGTCAGGCTGGAAGAGATTGGGAGACTGTGCTGTGTAGTTTTCAATGGAGACTGAGGAAAGAGGCCTTAACAAAGGCAAGTGCCAAAATCTTTTTTGGGTTTCCAAAGGAACAGGCATGTGGCCCGAGAAACATAAAGGAAATGCAGGCTGAGGAAGTGCTGGAATCACCACCGACAAAGAACTGAAAGGAGGTATCTCTTTTCTCTCCACCACATCCATTCTTACTTCAAGGCCTGTGTTGGAATAAAGAAGGCTTCCTTCCCGCCAAGACTGGAGAACAACCTTTACAAAGCTGTTCATTCCTCAACCATTTATCACTTCCTCAGTCAGAGGTGAGGGTGGGCTTTAGTTATCACTAGATAGCTCCAGCTGCTATTTGTGACTCCTTAAGTCCAGACCCTCACCAGTGTTAAGCCAGTAAAAGTGTGGAGAACACCTAATGAATGCTCCAACAAGGAGGATAATGTAGCAGAAAGAATTTCACGTGCATTTCCTCTGGTTCAAGCATGGGGTAGTTGCATATTGCAAATCCCGTTCCCAATTTCTTGTGAAATTTCACACAGACATTGTGTTGACTAGATATTTGTAAGCTTCTTGTATCTTTCATGAGTATAGTGTAAGTCATTGAAGAATAAATCACAACTGCTTTTTCTCATTCAATGAAGATCTTTCAGAACCATTTTTCCATAATTGAAAGAATGCCTGGAGCACTGTCACAACTCGTTCATCTTTAATCTGTGATATGAATTGTTCCAATGCAAGCAATCACTCTTAATGTGATTCTTTTGTTTCTGGATCATAGTCACTTTCCGTCTGATGAGACAACCAGGCCACCTGTTCCGAAACCTCTCAAGTAGACCGTGTATAGTGAGGAGCAAACTTGCTCAAGAAAAGTAGGTCATTTATTCCCTCAAGCTTGTTCAAGCAGTCGGCTTGTGGCTGATCTGTACCTGACATCCAGTTAGCCACCTCTCAGCCATGCCACGTTATGTTCCTGCCAATAGAAATCCTGCTGCCAATCTGGAAAATGTCATTTGACCACTGCGCCCACAGCTTTTTGGGTGAGAGATGCCTAGTAACTGGAACAAGGCCCCTGCAGGTTCCAATCCAAGTCACATATCACTCTGAGTGGGAAATATATCACCACTCCTTCATCGTCACTGAGTCTCAACCCGGGAACTCCCTCCCCAACAGGGCTGTGGGAGCACCTTCACCAGTGTCCTGAAGAAGGGTCCTGACCCGAAACGTTGACCACCTGCTTTCCTCCACGGATGCTGCCTGGTCTGCTGAGTTCCTCCAGCATCATCATGTTTTTCACCTAGATTCCAGCATCTGCAGTCCTTTGTTTCTCCGGAAGGACCACAGTGGTTCAAGAAGATGGTTCAACACAACCTTCTCAAGGGCAATTAGGGTTGGACAATAAATGTTTGTCTTGCCATTGACTCCCCAATCCTAAATACAAATAAAAGAACAAAAAAAATTAGCCATTTCTTTTGTGCACTAAACACGTTTTGTGTGTGATGCAAAAACTGAATCAAATGGTGCAAAAAAATTTGGAAATTGGAAAAACACATTGATTTTCTTTCTAAAATATGTTGTAAAACCTTACTGGCATAGCTCCCAACCGCTGCTGCCTTGTCATTGTTGCTATGAGGCAAGGAATGAGTTCAGATCCTCAAAGAACCGTTCTGTAGAGTGGTCGCGGTGCCTGCAGAAAAGGCTGCATGAAGGCAGGGAGGGGAGAACGAGGAGGGCGGGCTCTTGTCTTCACCGTGCCAGGCCAGCAGCCTCCACCGTCCACACCATGTTCCCACATCACTGTGAGGCACCAGATCATCACACTGGCTGAGATGGCAGTGTGAATCTGTGCTGTGGATTATGCAGAAGAGCTGCTACAAGCTATGGGGCATCCAGCAACGTTACAGAGAGCAAACCATCGATGGAACAGCAGGGACCCTTTAAGTCACCTCTCCTTGCCGATCTACTACTCCATGCACTTTTGTGATGGATTAATGCAAGTCATAAGTCACATATTTAAAGTCCAATTTCTGTCAATGTCCTTGCACACTCTAAGTTGAATCATGTCCAGGCCAATTTCCCAATCATTGCTACACAACCCAGAAAAGATGGCAAATGCAATCCATCACGCACTAAATGGCTTCTATGGATGATTTTCACATTAAAAACTATGTGCAAGTGGGTCCACTTTCTAATAACCTCCACTCATTGAGCAGAGAGTGCTCCCTGATTTCATTCAAGAACAACCTAGCCCTGACTCAGCATCCCCAACTTTTGTCTTGTACTTTAGAACCAGAGAAAGCAATTTCATCTGTTTAATTTAACCTCTTTGTAAAATAAAACAGAAAAACTCAGCAGGCCAGGCAGCATCTGTGGAGTGAGAAACAGTTAACATTTCAGGGCAAAGTCCTGAGAGAGAGAGAGAGAGAGAGAGAGCAAGTTAGTCTAGGTGGCAGAGAAGGTGGGAGAGACAAAGGATGGAATAGAGGGGATGTCTGTGACGGGCAAAATAATGTTGACATTAAATGGATATTCAAGCTCCTTTGTGTAATGTCTTGCCACTGCTGTGAAGTCTAGGTCATGAATCAGAATCAGAATCAGGTTTATTATCACTGACATATGTTGTGAAATTTGTTGCTTTGCAGCAACAGTACAGTGCAAGACATAAAAATTACTGTGTTACAAAAATAAATAAATAGTGCAAAAGAGAAATAACGAGGTAGTGTTCATGGACTGTTCAGGAATCTGATGGCGGAGGGGAAGAAGCTGTTCCTGAAACGTTGAGTGTGGGTCTTCAGGCTCCTGTACCTCCTCCCCGATGGTAGTAACGAGAAGAGGGCACGTCCCGGGTGGTGAGGGTCCTTAATGATGGATGCCGCCTTCTTGAGGCGCCGCCTCTTGAAGATGTCCTCGATGGCGGGGGGGGGGGGGGGGGGTGTGGTTGTGTGCGTGATGGAGCTGGCTGAGTCTACAACCCTCTGCAGCCTTTTGCGATCCTGCGCATTGGAGCCTCCACACCAGGCGGTGATGCAATCAGTCAGGATGCTCTCCGCCGCACATCCGTAGAAACTTGCAAGAGTCTTTGGTGACAGACCAAATCTCCTCAAACTCCTAATGGTATAGTCTGTATGGTCTGGCCTACTGCAGGTCGGAATATACAAATGAGAGACAAATAAAGGAAGAGGGGATGGGAGACATAAATGCCTGCTCCTGATACAAACAGAAGGAAGAGCCAGTTATCTAAAGTTAGTCCTACAGGCAACAACTGGGTTGTTTTCTCTGGAGCGGTGGAGGCTGAGGGGAGACCTGATAGAGGTTTATAAGATTATCCGGACGGCCTATATCTTTCTCCCAGGGTCGAAATGTCCAATGCCAGAGGAAATGCATTTAAGGTGAGAGGGGATAAGTTCAAAGGAGATGTGCGGGGGCAAGTTTTTTTACACAGGGAGTGGTGGGTGCCTGGAATGCGCTGCCTGGGGTGGTGGTGGAGGCAGATACCACAGAGGCGTTTAAGATGCTCTTAGATGGGCACATGAATGTGCAGGGAATGGAGGGATATGGACGTTGTGTGGGCAGAAGGGATTAGTTTAGCTAGGCATTTAATTACCAGTTTAATTAGTTTGGTACAACATTGTGGGCCAAAGGGCCTGTTCCTGTGCTGTACTGTTCTATGTCCTATTTAAAGTTAGCGAATTCAACACTAAGTCTTAATGGCTACAACATGCTCAGATGAAAGATGAAGTGTTGTTACTTGACCTTTTAATAATTTTACACAGTTCAGTTAGATCACTGGCTAACCTTTACAATAGAAAGGAATACCAGTTAAGTTATATTAACGTGTCCTCATATTTTTAAGGCAAACTGATCCAGGATGCACCGTCTCCGGGATCAGCGGGTGGATTCTGAGGTGCAATGCCAGAGTTGGATGCTGGGCCCCAGGTGGGGGTCTGAGCACATCTGTCAGAGACTTTTACTTCCTCCCTCCTCAGCAGTTCCCTCTCAAGAATCAGCCACTGTAAAAAATCGGCTTCCTGGGGATGGTGGTTTCTGATGTGGAGAGCTTGGTTGTTATGCTGAGGCAGAAGGAACGGTGTGAGGCACAATTTGTGCCTGGTTGCATTAAGCACGCCACATCGGGCTCCAGCTTCTGGTGTTTAAGTCGATTGAACCTACCACTGGTAGTTTGAGCAGTTGGGTTGGGGGGGGGGGGTGGTTTTCCTGCACAGATGTGAAGCTCTGAAGAACCGCACCATCATTTGCAAGCAAATCCTCTGGCTGCAAAATTAGAGCAGAGAGCATGGAAGGCTGTGGTTATACTACTAGTCTACTAATCCAGAGATAGGCACTAATAATCCAGGGAACAGGGCAGCACAGGGTGCCGCTGGCAGAGTTGCTGCCTCACCGCTCCAGGGACCAGGGTTCAATCCTGACCTCAGGTTCTGTCTGTGTGGAGTTTGCATGTTCTCCCTGTGACCGTGTGGGTTTGCCCTGGATGCTCTGGTTCCTCCCACATCCCCAGAGACGTGCATATTGGTGGGTAATCAGCCATTGTAGATTGCCCCTGGTGTAGGTGAGTGGTAAAATCTGGGACAAGTTGATGGGAATGCGGGGAGAATAGAACGGGGACTAGTGCACGATTAGTGTAAGTGGGTGGTTGACGATTGGTGTACGTTCGGTGGGCTGAAGGGCCTATTTCTATGCTGTATGTCTATTTGACTCTAATATGAGCTCCAACCTCATTGTGTGTGTTAAATACAAGTTTAAAAAACTGGTGAATGATCATGAAAACCTCAACTGTTTCTCTCATGCCCTTTATGTGGAGAAAACTGATGTCCTTTCAGGCTCTAGCTCAAGTTCCAGTTCCAGTTTAATATTGTCAGAGACATACATACGCAGGGTATAAAACGAGGACAAACATAAGATAACATAAATTAATGTAAATTACGTATAACTTACTCAAAATCATGTAAAATATTTTTCAATCAGGCTCATGTTGACTCCAGTCCTCAACAAGTATGCAGTTCTTTAGAGCTTTCCATCTGTACAAATGCTCCCTGATTTCACCCTTCAACAACCTAGCTCTAATCTTAATTCTGCAATAAATCCCAGGCTTGCCAAAGATGCTGTCAGCCAAGGATGAAGAGTGTACGAAGGAAGCTGAGACAGAGTCTGGTCAACGGAAACAGGATTACAAAGTGGAGAAGCAAGAGATTTTGCAGATGCTGGAATCTGGAGCAACACACAGAAGAGCTGGAGGAACTCAGCGGGTCAGGCAGCATCTGTGGAGGGAAATGGACAGTCGACATTTTGGGTCGAGACCCTTCACCTGTGTTGAAAGATAGAGGGGAGATGGCCGGTATAAAGAGGTGAGGGAAAGGGGCGGAGCAAGTGATAGGTTGATCCAGGTGAGGAGGGGGTGATAGACAGATGGAGGAGGGAAGGGTTTAAGTAGCAGGGAAGGGTTAAGGAGGCAGTAAAGGGCTGCGGATGATCGAATCTGATGGGAGAGGAAGGTGTAGCATGGAACCAAATCAGGGAGGTGGGGGATGGGACCAAGTGGGAGGTGTGTGCTGGTGATGGGCAGAGGGAGTGGGGGAAGCAAACTGGGTGATGGGGGGCTGGGGTGGGAGGGGTGGGGTGGGGTTGGAGGCAGGATGGACTGGATAGATCAGGAGGAAAGAGAAAGGGACAAGAGGGGGAGCAGTTCACCTGAAATTGGAGAAGTCAAAGTGACTCTGATGTCACGGGAGATATGGTAATGAGGTGGGATGAGGGAGGGGCTGGAGTGGGGGCGTTGTTGTCCTCAGGAGACGGGCTCCGAATCCTGAGGAAATTCTGGGAAGAGGCCTATCAGGAGAGAAGTGATCCACTGATGTCTAGAAATTGGATTTCACCTTCTTTGGTGCACCAAACCATCGATAGGTGTAGTGTTGATGCCAAATCAGCACCCCAGAAGATTGCAAAATTGGCTGCAAGCAATGGTGTGGTTTCCACCCAGTAAAGACAGGTCAAACCACGAGCAGATGGGTCAAGACGGGCGCACTCCTGCTTTACCCTCGCTTCCCTGAGGATGTGAAGCTACCACAGGAAGGCACCAGCCCTCAAACGCACACTCCGCCATCAAGGGTAACCCACATTGAGGAGGGGAGGCTGCAGAGGGCATGTAGAGGGCACCGAGATTTGAGGAGACACAGGGGACTGCAGATGCTGGAATCTGAAGCAACACACAAGCTACTGGAGGAACTCAATGGGTTGAGCAGCATCTGTGGGGGGGAAAGGAACTGCCGAAATTTTGGGTTGGAACCCTGCAGCAGCACAGATTCTGTGAGGTACAGGCCAGGAGGAAGAACTGTATACAATGGAGAAGTGTTGGTAAAAACATCATATTACAGGAGACCTCTACAGCATGATAGTTATTGTTCTTTAATGCACTCTCTCTTACACATACAGACACAAGTACACACACACAGACACACACCCCCAACACACAACCAGGCATGCACATCCATGTGCACAGACACAGAGAGACACACATAAAAACACACAGTCACGTGTGCACACACACTCAACACACACAATCATGCATGCACATCCACGTACACACACTCACACATACACACACACACACACATAAAATTCCCACCCCTCCCACACAACCTACATACTCCCAACTCAGTCTACATCCCCCCCTGTCTACACCTCGACTCACCCAGTTGCCAGCGACAACGCCCAACATCTTTGAGTCTCCCAGTTGCCTGGTGAAGTGTCCTTTTGTGAACTGAAGCCTTTACACTGGAGTCTAAGTGTGCCACAGAGTGGGGTGCATTCCTTGTTTTTTTGTGACTGTGAAATAACAGTTCTGGCCCTGTGAGCTCTGATTTATGTTGTGAATTTTTCAAATGTGCATCTCACAATACTTCACACTGTGCTGTGTTGGGTAAACATCAGATGCAGTACTGTGAATCCTGTTCAAAAGTGTCCAGTCACAATTTCACCCAGAAATTACCATTAACATCATTTCCTCTGGGTTATATCAATTTTAGATTACATGACACTGAAAAGTACCAGTGAAGCAGTTTCTAGGCATGGGGAGTATTTCAACTGAAATGGAGAAGGTTAACAAAAGACTCAGTTGAAGTCTTTTTAAGCTACGAAGGGTTTTGAGAGGGTGAACAGGGAAAGACTGTTCTTTCTGCATGAGGGGCTATTAATTTAAAGCTGTCACTGAGAGAGTGACCAGGAGAATTTGCTCAATGAAGAGGATTGCTGTACCATGGAACATGGTCTAGGGAGTGGTAGAGCCACAGACCGTTCCTCCTTTTAAAGGTAAGTTTTATAATTGACATTGAGGAATTCGCAAGGAGAGAAATGACAGCAAGATCGTTGTGGATCAGTGCAGCACAATGAACCAAATTGCTTCCTTTTGTATCGAAAATGAATGTGGAACAAACACCCTACCAGAAGATTTAAATTTCTGGGTAAACTATTGAATTTTTGTATTTATCTTTAAAGAATGAAAAAAATGAAATGCTGTCATTTGATTTAAAAGGCTGGGACTCATTGCATAACTATTTTTGTTCTTTTCAATGAATAACTAAGTTAAGAAAGAAAGAAGTTACATTTTATAGCACCTTTCACTGTCTCAAGATATGACAACTAATTTATAACCAATACCATATATTTTGATTTTTTTAATGAGTAGTCATGTTGGCAATGTAGGAAATTACTTCCATTTCTTAAATATGTGCATTCATTGTATCCTCAAACTCGACAAGGCATCCCAAGACTCTTCCTTACACTTCCCAACACTTAATCAGTCAGTTGCCAGTTTCCTGTGCTCAAGGATGATTGAAGTGTTCAGGAATGTGATTTTCTCTCAAGAGAGGTTGAATATGAAAGGCTGGAAGTTTTGGTTTAGCTCTGGTTAGACCCTATCCAACATGTATACACCATATTTCAGGAGAGATGAATTGGCCTTTGGGGAGTATGAAGAGATTTGGTACATCACCAAAGACTCCTGCAAATTTCTATAGATATACGGTGGAGAGCATTCTGACTGGTTGTATCACAGCCTGGTATGGAGACTCCAATGCGCAGGATCGCAAGAGGCTGCAGAGGGTTGTACACTCAGCCAGCTCCATCACAGGCACATCCCTCCCCACCATCGAGGACATCTTCAAGGGGAGGTGCCTCAAGAAGGTGGCATCCTTCACGAAGGACCCTCACCATCCGAGACATGCCCACTTCTTGTTACTACCATTGGGGAGGAGGTACAGGAGCCTGAAGACCCACACTCAACGATTCAGAAACAGCTTCTTCCCCTCCACTATCGGATTTCTGAATTGTCCATGAACCCATGAACATTAACTCATTATTCCTTATTTTTGTACTATTTATTTATTTTTGTAATTTATAGTAATTTTTATATCTTTGCACTGTACTGCTGCCGCAAGACAACAAATTTCATGGCATATAAGTCAGTGCTAATAAATCTGATTTTGATCCTGAGGTCAATGCCATAACAAATTCAGGATAATTCGGAGCTAAACAGTTAATTAATGGGACCAAGTTGCATAGTCACCGAATGCTTCACCTAGTCTTCTGTTATCCCTTCATTGGTTCTCTGTCCAAATCCCCAAACACTCTCTCCTGTGGGAGTACCTTCCCCAGAAGGACAACAGCGGTTGAAGAAGGTGGCTCACCACCATCTTGTTGACGGCAATTAGGGATGCGTAATAAATGCTGGCGTTGGCAGTGATGCCCACATCCTGAAAATGAATAAAGAGAAGACTAGGCTTGTGTTCCTTTTAATCACAGGAAAATGTGACCTGACTGAAGTATGTAAGATGAATGAAGGCTTGGATAGATGAGAGAGAAATTACTTCCTCTGAGGAAAAACAGTCATAAAGCTTGACCAATATTTCTCATGCTGTGGGGGTCACCTTGACATATCGAGTGATGTGATATTTTCTCCAGCACTGCTTCATTGTAAAAACCACCTTTCCTGGCATGTATCTTAGAGAACCTTAATGTTCACTCAGTGTCTTCTCCAGCCTCTCCCTCCTCCATGGCAATCTTCATGTGTGTTGCTGTTGCCTGGTTCTCATTTGGAGTGTGCCTTTAAGAGCTGACACCCTCCCCTGATGGCAGTAACAGTAAATTGGGAGCCCTGCTCTCAGGACCCACATGAGTCACAATCTAACCTCCCCTTTTTGGGTGGAAACCAGAAAATGCTGCTTCACTCAAAGAGTAGTGGAGATCTGGACTGGTGGAGATCTGGAAGCCTCTCTCCTCTAAAACACTGATGGACCCAAGGGTCCATGAAAGGTGCCAAAACTACAATTAATGGATTATTGTTGGGCAAGAATATTAATGGATATGGTACAAAGGTGCATTGATGGAATTCTTAAGGTCAGCCACAGTGTAACCAAATGACTGAACAGGCTTGAAGGGCTGAATAACTCATCTGTATTCCTGTGCTTCCGCTGAGTTATTCCTGCAGCAGCAGAATTAACCTATCCTTTGAAGTCGTCCAGATGAAGGTTCTCGACCCGAAACGTCAACTGTCCATATCCCTCCACAGATGCTGCCTGACCCCCTGAGTTCCTCCAGCATCTTGTTTCTTTGTTTTTTTAAAGCAGCTAACTCTTTCTCAGTTCTGATCAGTGACTTATTATTTGGTACTTAATGAGGGACAGTTGCAGATATCCCTCTATTTGCGAGCTTTCAGTTTATGAATTTTTACTACAATACCATTGTTTCTTCAGGGTATGTGTCTTCCACTGATGAATCTATATTTTGTCGTAACAAATATTGTGTCACTCTCCATACATAGGATTACACTACATCAAAATACCAGTAGTATATTTTGCCCAGCCTTAATGACTCATGAAATTTCACTTAATGAATCGGTTTCCTGGAATGGCTGTATTTATCTCAAGGTGGCAGGAATGCAAAGCTTTGTTACAGTTGTATAAATATTCAATTGTTTTTTCTTATGGAGCTGCCAGTGCCTTTAGGGGTGTTGTCCTTCACTGTGAGAATGTGATGCTTCAGTGTCAGGGTATAGCTAATAGTGGCTTTCCCTTGCTGATTTCTGCAGATCTCTAGACCGTGACCATTAAAAGTGGAGGATGAGCATTCGGGACGGTACTGAGAACCTTGAGGCCATGCAACAGGAGCAGATAGAGAACCTGCGTGAGCAGCAGAAAGAATGGACCACCTCACAATCCACCCATCCGCCCACCAGCCACCTTCTACCCCATCGGTGGAAGAGCCTGCAGTCCCCACATTGGCCTCATCAGTCACCTCAGAATCCCACGGTACTCGGATGGAAGTAACTTGTCCTCACTGCCGAGGGACTGCTTAAGAAAATGCAATGCCAGATAGCATCATCACTTAGCTTAAAATCGGGTGCCCATTTCCAGCTGTGGAAGGCTGATTTAAATAAGTTATTAAGTAAATGGGTTATCCATTGTGAGACCCAGGGATGTCTTGATATCCAATGGCATGAAGATGGCCCTATTTGTATTAGTTTGGGGGTGTATAACAGCACTTTTGCACCCCTTCATTTTGATCTTTGTACACTCTCTTCTCAACGAACACCTCTCCTTCTTTACGCCGATGGCTGGTCCCCCACCCACTCCTACCTCTGATCCTCTGCACCCCTTTGATTCCCCAATGCTCATTCATGTGCAATGCTTTATAATACCATTGTCTGAAATCATGTTTGCGTCATCATGAAATAATTGTCCACTTTGATTTCACAGAGCTTGAGGGAGGAACATGTTGACACATCCCCTTTAAAATACTTAATGCCCACAGCCTCAGTTAATGCTACAAAAAAAGAACCTTTTAATATTTATATATTTCAGACATTGACAACATTTCTATCTCTCTGATTCATTGGCATAGCTGTGCTTTATTTTAAAATTAGCAGTGCAGAAAAGAACAGGAATGATTTATTCTGCTGTTGATGGATACCAGTAGGATCATTGGGAAAACACACGCTTTGTTTAGATTTAGATCCCTTAGAATTACAGAGCTCAGAAAAGGTTATTAAAATTATCTGTTCATAACTTGGAAGATGATGATTTGAAATGTCTGAAGAGAAGTAAAAGTTAATTCGCATAATAATATAAGGGAATTTGAAATGAGCTTCTATATTAAAAAACTGCCGTTTAATTGATAACTTAAATATACGTATTCCATTGACAATTTTGAAGGGAAAAGTTATTTGGAAGTTGCTGTCTAATTGAACAGCATCCGTACCATTTTTGAGATAGAAGTTTGTGGGTTCAAACGTCTCTTCAGGATCTGAACACATGACAATTCAGTGCAGTACACACCAAGTGCTGTATTGTTTTTTGGAGGTGAGGTTAAATCGGTCCCTGTCTGTTCTCTTGGCTGGACAGCTTGCGGAAGAGCCGGTGAATTCGTCTGCTGAATTATCCGATATTTGTCCATCAACCAACCTCACTAACTTGAATTAAAGTAAACACTGAGCACCTTGAGTTCTCCACTCCTCTCAGCCACTCCAACCTTACCACTTTTGAAAGCACAGCACTCTGCTCCCTTCACACCAGTCCCTACCTCATCATCAAACCCACAGACAAGGAGGTTCCATTGTGGTCTGGCACACTGACCTCTACCTTACAGAAGCTGGATGGCAGCTCTCAGTCACCTCCTCATACCTTCCCCCGGACCGTGAACTCATGATCGAACACCAGACCACTATCTCCCATACCATTGCAGAACTCCTCATATCAGGGGATCTCCTGTCAACAGCCTCCAACTTGATAGTGCCTTAACCCCACACTACCTGCTTCTATTTCTTACCTAAGATCCACATAGGGGACTGCCTTGGTAGACCTATTGATTCTGCCTAATCTTGCCCCACTGAACTTATCTTTTCATCAACAACCTCCATAAATGCTTCCGAGATCTTCCAGCAAGTTGTTTTTTGCTCCAGATTCCAGAATCTGCTGTCTCTTGTGTTTCCTCTCTCGTCACTAACTCGAATTACCTGCTCACTTGTTTTATTCCTGTTTGTGGGATTTTGCTCTGTGCAAATGAGCTGAAGCATTGGCTTCCATTGCAATACTTCAGAAGTGCTTCTTTGATAGATAAATAGATATTTATTTATTAGTCACATGTACATTGAAACACACAGTGAAATGCTTCTTTTTGCATTACTGAGAATGTGCTGGGGGACAGCCCGCAAGTGTCGCCACGCTTCTGGCACCAACATAGCTTGGCCCAGCTCCAAACTTGTATGTCTTTGGTATGTGGGAGGAAACCGGAGCACCTGGAGGAAACCCACGCAGACATGGGGAGAACGTACAAACTCCTTACAGAAAGTGGCCGGAATTGAACCTGGATCGCTGGCACTGTAATAGCGTTACGCTAACTGCCACACTACCGTGCCTGCTCTTCTATGTACTTAAGCAATATACATGTAGCATTTAAGAGGTTGTTGGATGGACACATAAATATGCAGGGGATGGATGGATATGGATCATGTGCAGGCAGAAGAGATTCAGTTTAATCCGGCATCTTGTTCATTGTGGGCTGAAGGGCCTGTTCCTGTGCTGCACTGTTCTATGTTCTATGATTTTTTTTGCCACCATTAAGGTGTAATGTACTGTAGCTGGTTTACCTACCAGCACAACCTTGGGACGTGGAAGGAAACTAGAGACCCACACAATTACAGGGTGAACGTGCAAACTCCACACACTGAGCAGCTGCCGACAGCATCGAACCCCAGTCCCTAGAGCAGTGAGGCAGCAGTGGTAACCGCTGTGTGACTGTGTCACCCTACTGGCATAATGGCAACCTGTGCATGTTACTCTGGGCTGATGTTACACAACTCTCAAGTCCTCCTCATACACTCACTTAAGTTTTTTACGCAGAGAGTGGTTGATACCCAGAACACACTCCTAGAGGAGGTGGTTGTATCGTGGAGGGTAGTTGTTGTCACGTGACAGCACTGCCCACTACCTGGTCGGAAGACACACCAGTGCAAATCAAGGTTTGACTCCGCCCCACCCATCTGCGCACACCTGACCATTGGCCTTTGTAAACTACCTGGGTTGGACCCCCCCAGCCCTCCAGCACTATAAAGGGTGCCACATGTGCTCAACTCTCTCTCTTTGCCATCTTCAAGGGATCACCCTGCTTCACTCCAGGCTGAGTACCATGGGCCGGTGCTGGAGAAATCATTGGTGAGGTGCGCACTGTTTAAGGGTCGGGAGCGTTTTAGTTAGTGTCCCTAGTAGCATAGAGCCTTGCCTGCACTGAGTCAAGGGGTGGCGGGTATCGTATTGTTTTTCCTTGGTTGTATGTACTGTACCTAGTTCATTGTGTGTGTGTGTGTGTGTGTGTGTGTGTGTGTGTGTGTGTGTGTGTGTGTGTGTGTTTTACCCCCAGTGCAATTTTCCCATGCTCGCTATAAACTGACTGCGCGCGCGTGTGTGTGTGTGTGTGTGTGTTATTCCTGTTACCATTTTCCCATGCTTGTCTTTTGTAAATAAAATCCTTTACTGCCAGACTGTGTTCAGAGTCCTTGCTTTTGAGACCCATCGAATTTGCTTTCTCACTCACAACAGTAGTGGAATCAGATACAATTGCTACATTTAAGAGGAACTTAGACAAGGCAAAGCATAAAAGGACATGGTCCTAATGTGGGCAAATGGGATTAGTGTAGATGGGCAAAAGGGTCGGCATGGACATGATTGGCCGAAGGGCCTGTTTCTGCACTGTACCACTCTGTGACTCTAGAACACCTCTCCTTCTTTACACCCATTGTGGTATGAACATTTTTTAAAACTTGCTTTCCTGCAATCGAGCTTGGTTTTCAAGAGAAGCAGGGCTAAAGAATGAGGCAGAGGAGACAGAGTCCTCATCGTTAAAGTCCTCCATGCCATCATTTGTTACGAGGTTGTTTATAAGAATTCCTAAACCCACCTTTACATTGTAGACCGAGGCCAGTGGGGAAAAAGGCAATGGGAGATAAGAACAGCAAGTTTACATTGGCAGCTTCCAATACAAATCCCATCACAAGATCTCACAATGAGGGCAGCCGACAATGTGCACACTGATGCAATACCTGCAGACGTGGTTTTCCATACTCTGCAAAATGGCGCTGCTGTTTAAATTACACGCACTATTCTCAACTGCTCACTTCCGCTGTGCTTGTTGATTTATTTTTAACAGGTAACTGAGTGGCTCAGAGAGTTGGAACCCAACACCAGACCTCATTAAATCAGCATTAAATGTAAATCTGTATGGCAGCCACTGTCTCCCACAGTTCGGATGGGAGCCAAGTCTGCCGGTTGGAAATGTTTCTGGGTTACTGCATATACACTGTAAGGCACTGTACTCACTTGGGCCAGTACAGCCACAGTTATAGCAAGAAGCTAATTATTTATAAAACAAGGTTAACTGATAATAGAGCCATGGATTCATACAGCATGAAACAGGTCCTCCTGCCCACTGAGTCTGCACTGACCAACAACCATGCATTTACACTAATCCTACACTAATCCCTTTTATTCCGTTCACATTACCTACACACAAGGGGCAATTTATAATGGTAATTGGTAATTGGTTTATTATTGTCACATGTACCGAGGTACAGTGAAAAACTTTGATTTGCATGCCATCCATACAGATAATTTTATCGCATCAATACATTAAGGCAGTACAAGGGAAAAGCAATAACAGAATGCAGAATAAAGTGTTACAGTTACAGAGAAAGTGCAGTGCAGGTAGACAATAAAGTGCAAGGCAACGACGAGGTAGATTGTGAGGTCAAGAGTCCATCTAATCGTATAAGAAGTGTGTTCAATAGGCTTGTAACAGCGGGATAGAACCTATCTTTGAGGCTGGTGACCAATTAACCTTCCAATCAGCACTTCTTTGGGATGTGGGAGGATACCAGAGCATAGGAGGGGAAACTCACAGGGTCATAGAGAGAACATGCAAACTCCACACAGACAGTACCGGAGGTTGGCATTGAACCCAGGTCACTGGCGCTGTGAGGCAGTGGCTCGACCAATTGTGCAGCCCTGTAATATTCATTTCTACTCATTAATTTCTATACAGCTCTTGAATTAAGGAGGGGGCTGAAGGAAAGGATATCAATTAGAAATAATTAGATGTCCTCTCTGAAAAACTTCTGGGTACAAGGTACATAACTAACTCATCATACTCATACTGAGCACTGCACCAAGTTTTTGTGGCTTTTTCAGAAATTATAATGTGATTCTAACTGTTCTCCACTTGATGGAAACGAGAAGATAAAATGAATGTGGTCAATTTACCATCCATTCTATTCTGTGGGTGTCCCAGTTTAGGGTTAGGAGCCTTGAGAATCTATCAAAATTGGGGTCATCATGATGTGCACTAACTTTCCCTAACTCTGATGAAAGGGAGATGTTAACTCCGTTTTTCACTCCCCAGATACTGCCTGGCCTGCTGAGTATTTCCAGCATTCTCGGTTTTTATTTCAGAATTCCGGCAGCTGCAGTATTTTGCCTTTGCTTGCAACATTTATTATGAGTGAGATTAGAAGCAGGAAGACGGGCTGGCTGTTAATAATCTGCGTGAGTGTTTTACGCCCTTCAACACTAATGTAAAGCTTTCAGTGGAAATGTTTTTACCCTCTGTCCCATGACAGCAAGGTACATTGTGGTTTGGAGGAAATGGCTCCGCTACAGGTCTTGCCCTCATGGGTGTCTGGTAGCAGGTGGAAAAGCTGGCGGGGACAGGAAGATGGTTTGTTGTTGTGTGGCTGTGTGGTGTTTGGTGTAGGAGCAGTGGTTGTCTGGGAGGAGTGAGCTGTGAGCCGAGGTGTTGACCGACACATTTACTCTATTCATGAGTGCTGGTATATATAGTTCACGTTCCAACATTCCCGCTGCAGGTGCTGAGAGTTCCCAGCAGTTCTAAAGGTAACACCTTTTAAAATGAATTCACATTCACTAATTATAAGATAACATGAAATAAAGAAGAAGGAACCTGAAAGGACATCACAAAGTGCGTCACAACTATTGAAGTACTCTTTGAGAGTGGTCATTGCTGCAATGAAGGAAATGTAACAATGGATTAGAGCACAACAAATGGCAATGGAAGAAATAACCTGCTATCGGTTTTAATGATATTGGCAGATTAAATATTGGTGAGGAAACAGTGGATCTGCCAACAGTGAATGCAAATCAAAAACGCTGCAGATGCGTCAAAGAGCCCCAGACCTGAAAGAGTGGAAAAGCTGAGAGGAAAATCAAATAACCTGCAGATGCTGGCAATCTGAGACAAAATCAGAAGGTCAAGCACCATCTGTGGAAATAGCAAACTGAAACATTGAGTGTTTCTTTCTCCACAGATGCTTCCTGACCTGCTGAGGGTTTCCAGCATTTTCTTGTTCTGACATCCAATATTTCAGTGCGGAATGTCTTCTCCAACCCATGGAGTGGGACTTGAATCCACAACTTTCTCACGCAGGAGAGAATGTTTCAAATATCATTAAAAGACGAGTGTGTTGGCCCTGTTCTCCACTTGGATGGTTGCTCGAGTCAAATTTCCCCCTCGGTGTGTCTTCTCCCCAGCTTCAAGGGGTGGAATTATCTGCAACCCAGCCTAGTGCCTGGACTCAACACCAACAAAAGCCACACTCCCACACTTACATTATCTCACGTGCATATATACACACACTTATACACTTCATTATTGAGTCTAGGAGTTGGGACTCCTTGTTACAGCTGTACAAGACATTGGTAAGACCACACCTGGACTGGAGGGCTTTGATTATAAAGAGAGGCTGGATAGGCTGGGACTTTTTCCCTGGAGCCTAGGAGGCTAAGGAGTGACCTTACAGAGGTTTATAAAATCACAAAGAGCATAGATAAGGTGAGCAGCCAAAGTCTTTTCCCCATGGTAGGGGAGTCCAAAACTAGAGAGCATAGGTTTAAAGTGAGAGAGGGAAGATTTAAAAGGGACCTGAGGGGCAACTTTTTCAAAGGGTGGTGAGTACATGGAATGACCTGCCAAAGGAAGTGGCAGTGGCGGGTACTATTACGACATTTAAAGGGCATTTGGACAGTTCTGTGGATAGGAAAAGGATATGGGCCAAACGCAGGCAAATAGGACTAAGTCAGTTGGCAACTTGGTCGGCATGGATGCCTTGGGCCAAAGGGCCTGTTTTTGTGCTGTACAGCTCTATGCCTCTTATCGGGAGAGGAGAGCTGAATGGTTTGACCCACGGCATCACCCTGGGACCTAAACAGTGAACAAACCTCAGGCAGTGTCCTCTCTGCCCCAGAGAGCACTGATACCTATGCCAGCTCATTGACTGTCAAAGACCAGGCAAGATCTTCTCAGATATTGGATGCCATTGATAGAGGGAGACATTTAAAACTATTGCAGTAGATTTAAACATTTTTTTTAAATTGTAACAATTGCAAAGAAGTAATTAAAACCAGAAAAAAACTTAACAACTTTAAAACTTGTAAAATTAATTGGGTCAAAAATCAAAACATAAACTGTAGATGATGGAAATCTGTAATTAAAACAGTAAACACTGTTACTCAGCAGGTCAGGCAGCATCTGTGGAGGGAGAAACAGTACACGTAGGTCTGCTATAATGCAACAGTTGCTTTCCTAAGAAACCTCACATTAGAGAAAATCAGGTTATAAAAACAATTATGTCAATGGGAATACGAGGGTTAGGGGCTAGAGAGTTTCAGACTTGCAATAAACAGAGTTATTTTTCCTACAAGGTTTTTCAAAAATAAAGGTTTTTTTTAATAGCAATAAGTTTATTCTGTTGCAGCAGACTAAGAATACTAAAGACTGTTTGTCACATTGTTTTCTTCCAGCCTGTCAATTTCTAAAGTAACTCTTAAATAGTTCTCTAGTTCCTGATCAAAATTGCATTGTAACCAATTCACATCATGGAATCATGTGCTATAGCAGAATGACCTGCACTGGGACTGATGAAGGAATCTGAAACAGTTCTTTCTCCACAGATGCTGCCTGACCTGCTGAATGTTTCCAGCATTTTCTGTTATTATTTTAAACGAATGGGATCACCTTTTTAACCCTAGCCCTCTTTGATGCAAAGCTGACGGCCACATATCCTTACTATAATCGTTCTACACTTTTAAATTTAAATTCTGTGTCACTTACTATAACTAATAATGTTCTTTTAAATCTTCTTATAGGGCTGGCGATACCTGCACTGCACTTCCTCTGTAGCTGTGACACTTTACTGTGTACTGTTATTGTTTTTACCTGTACTACCTCAATGCACTCTGTACTAACTCAATGTAACTGCACGGTGTAATGAATTGACCTGTATGATCGGTATGCAAGACAAGTTTTTCACTGTACCTCAGTACAAGCGACAATAATAAACCAATACCAATACCAATACTGATACCAATACATATGAAGTGCATTGCAACCCATCCTTCAGGAAATCACTATTCCACCACTGAGCTCAATGAAGCTCCCGTGAGTGGAACCCAGGGCTGGCATCTGACCTTCAAGACATTTGACCAAGCCTTCCTGCGGCACAAATGGTTGGAATCGCTATCTGTTGGTCAGTATGACCCAGCTCATTTAGTGTTGGATGTCATTATTTGAGTGCACTCCACAAACTACACAAGAAAGGATTGCCATTAAGATGAATGATAAAATCAGAGTGCCAGAATTGCATTGCTATTAGGCCTTTCTCATGAAGGAAAGGACAGGTAAAGATTTTTAAAGTAATCCTTTGACCAGAGGCTGGCTTTCATAACACTTCCCCATGTTATTGGAGACTTATTTTTCAAGTAGAGTTGGGCATTGGGGAGCTGCATCTTGACAACATGAAAGAAGATTTATCTTGACATAAAAGTGCTGAAGGTTGCCTCAGATGCACTTTGTTGCCTTGGCTTCATTCAAAGTCTCCAATGTTTGTCCAGTCTTTGAACAGTGTTAAGATGAAACAGTTTTTTTTTGGACAAATTACCAAGAGACACTCCATACACCATGACTGAGGGACTGGAGTTAGACTGCAGATCCTTTTCTGATTTTAATGGTGATGTTGATGTTCTTGCAGAGATCAGAAGAATGTAAATAATTGGAACAGTTCCACTGATCAATTATTGACTAATGGAACTTTGTGTTTGACATCCATCTGATCTTCTTGAAGTCCCGTTGGACACCAGCTGCCTCTTAAATTCAGCGGAGATACTCAGTGATGCTGCCAAGCGGAAGCAATCTGTTCCATTTCAGTGACAAGTCTATTGCATCATTAATATACCACCTTGATCTGGTCCTTTCATACGCAATGGTGGTTTACAGAACCCTGACTCTGGGCTGATTGCTTCTTGTCCATTAACTAACCAATCTCCTGAGTCCCAAATCTCAACAATCCTGGGGCTTTTCTGTATGCAAATTGGCTACATGTACTATATTATACATCAACAACAATAACATATTCAGAATGTAATAAAGCAGCTCAAGACACTCTACAGGAGTGCTGTCAAACAGCATTTGCCACTGTGTCACTTATGAGGACAAATGGGCAAAAAGTTGGTCAAAGAAATGGCTGTAAGAAGGATCATAAAGAGGGGCAGAGGTATCAAGGCGAAACTTCAGAGCCTAGAACCTTGGACCGACACAAAGATGGAGCAATGGAAATAAGGATGTGCATGAAGCCAGATTTGGGAGAGTGTAAAAATCTCAGAGGATTTCAAGGCTGGAGGAGGTTACAGAAATAAAGAGTATGGAGGAACTTGCAAACAAGGTTGGGAATTTTAAAACCGAAGCGTTACTGGAGTGGTAAATGTAGGGGAGTGGGTATCTGGGTGATAAGTGAACAGGTGTCCAAGTTGGGTGTGGGCAGCAGGGATTCGGATGAGCTCTAGCTTGTGTAGGATGCCAAGCTGTGGCAGTGACAACACTTCAGAAGCATGTAATTGGCTGTGAAGTGCTTCCTGATCTCCTGAGGTTGCAGGAGATGTTATGTAAATGCAAGTCCTTCTTTTGTTTCTAGTGCTTGACCAGACCCTACTTCTTCATCCACCTTTGAGGATAGGGGCCTCCAACTGAGATGGACCTGTAAGCTTCATGAGAACCTACCACTTTGCTGGACTTCCGCAGAAAAGAAAATGTAATGTGATTACTCAAGATAATGATGCTCTTGTGCTTTGTGTGTATGTAAGGCACTAGTTGATTCACTCAGCTCCTTGTACTGCTGGGAATCATCCCGCAGTTGGGGATCATTCCTCAGTTTGCAAACCTCATCGAATATCAATGACACTGAGCGCACTGATGGCATATACCGGCAGGGTGAAAAGGATTCAAGGAGGCGCTCGAAGCTGCCTTGAGAAAATGCAACATCCCCACTAGCTCCTGGGGACTCTGACCCTTGTCTGCTCACAGTGGAGAAGGAGCCATCTGGGTGGTGTTGAGAACCTTGAGTCCATGTATCAGGAGCGCATAAGGGGCCATGTATAAGTGCAGCAGGGGCAGACCACCTCACAAACTACCCACCTGCTCGTCCCATCAGCCCACCTCCGGATGAGGCATCAGCCACCTCAGAATCCACGGAAGCAGAGTGGAAGCAAGTTATCCTCAATCCCCAGCGGCTGTGTAAGAAGGAGAAAAACAGATGCAAAATTAAATTCACAAATCAGTGTCATATTAAAGCACACAGCATTTTGAAAAAAAAGTTTATTTTAAACAGAAACTGATGATGAGACTGATGATTGCATTATTTATATGAAGTTATTCTGATGTGTTCATTCTCTCAGCTTAGACATCAATGGATCTTAATGCACTGAACAATCATGGGATGATGAATACACATACCAGCCAAAGAAAATGCTTGTCATTTTACAATGGCAGGGATATGTGTGGAATATGTAATATTAATAAGCAATGTTTGTCTGCTTGCAACACTATGACCACTTTGATCATTTTGCACTAGAATGGACAAGCATGGCCCAAAACTTTCAAAGTCTAGTTTAATAATAATAATAATAATAATATTTCTTTATTAGTCACATGTACATTGAAACACACAGTGAAATGCTCCTTTTGCGTGGAGTGTTCTGGGGCAGCCCTCAAGTGTTGCCACGCTTCCGGCGCCAACACAGCATGCCCACAACTTCCTAACCCGTACGTCTTTGGAATGTGGGAGGAAACCAGAGCACCTGGAGGAAACCCACGCAGACACGGGGAGAATGTACAACCTCCTTACAGACAGTGGCCGGAATTGAGCCCAGGTCGCTGGCGCTATAATAGTGTTACGCTAACTGCTACACTACCATGCCTGCTTGTTGTCATGTGCACAAGTACATGTCTGCACAGGTGCAATGAAAAACTTACTTACAGCAGCATCGCAGGCACGTAGCATCAGATAAGCAGCATTCACAAGAAAAACATAAATTAAACATAAATCATACACAATTTTTACAAGAAAGAATGCAATTAGAACAAAAATACCAATCCATTTTAGGGCAAAGTGGTCAAAGTACTCATAGTGTTGCTATTACTGAGGTAGCAATTAGGGTTGTGCAGGTCGGTTCAAAACCAAATAGTTAAAGGGATCGTTCTTGAACCTGGTGGTGTGGGACTTCAGGCTTCTATACCTCCTGCCTGTTGGTAGCTGTGAGAAGATGGCATGGCCTGGATGGTGGGGATCTTTGATGATAGATGTTGCCTTCTTGAGGCAGCACCTCTTGTACGGGCAGAGTCCACTACTCTCTGCAGCTTCTTACGTTCCTGCACATTCAAATTGCTGTACCAGACCATGATGCAGCTTCTACCAGGAAAATTCCTCCTACAATAGAGACACTCAACTTTAAACATACTATAGTTGAAGAAGAAGTAACAGCAGAATTAGATTTTAATTTTCATCTGCTCATGAAGTGTTGATGCACTTAATCATTAATAGTTTACATAAGGTTGAAGAGAAACAACATCAGATCAGATCAGATTGGTTGCTTTGCGTACATAGGACAGAATGACAGTGAAAGCCATTGAAAATGTTGAAGCCACTCACTCACCGTGGCAAGCACCTCTCTAGATCAGTGTGGTCCAGTGCCAAGTGTTTGGTGTTTTTCATAAGAACCCGATAAATACGAGCAGGAATCTTCAGGATATGTTACTCTTGGTTTCTGTGATCAAATCACTGTTGAGGATTGGGAGGAGCTGGGTCCCAGAATACAACCCTGCGACACCTCCCCAATTAAAGCCTCCCAGCCCAAAAATGACCGCTTATTCCACAGTTATCTTAAGTTGGCAAGATCTACAGGGGGTTGCGTGGGATATGTGGCTCCCCAATAGGAGTGTATCAGTAGGTAATCCTCTTGTAATACACCATAACGTGCATCGGATCTACTTATCTGGGGAAGTACACAGAGGTAGTCCCATGGAAATCAACTAGATTTATACATAGGATGGGAGATTTGTCCAAGAGCAGAGATTAAGCAGACTTGGCCTATGCTTTTTTGAGTTTAGAAGGTTGATTATTGACCTCATTGGAAAGTGATTGGTTTATTATTGTCATATGTACCGAGGTACAGTGAAAAACTTGGTTTTGCATGTCACCTATACAGATCCTTTCATCACATCAGTACATTGAGGTAGTACAAGGGAAAACAATAACAGAATGCAGAATAAAGTGTTACAGTTACAGAGAAAGTGCAGTGTAGGCAGACAATAAGGTGCAAGGCTGTGATGAGGTAGATTTTGAGGTCAAGAGTCCATCTTATTGTACAAAAGTTTGTTCAACAGTCTTTTAACAGTGGGATAGAAAAGTACCAAAGACTCATTGGGCTTGACAGGCTAGATGCATCAAAGATATTTCCCCTCTGGCCAGGGCACAGAGACACAGTTGCAAGATAAGGGGTCATCCATTTAGGGCTGGGATAAGAAGAAATTTCTTCACCCTGAAGGTGGTGAATCTTTGGAATTCTCGACCCAAGAGGAAATATGGGAGCTGAGTCACTGAGTTCATTCAGGACAGGGATCGATAGATTTTGAATTTTAAGGGCATCAAGGGATATGGGGTTAGTGTGGGAAAGTGATGCTGAGGTGAAAGGTGAAAGGTCAGCCATCATCATGTTCAAAGCAGAGCAGGTACAAGAGGCTGAATAGTCAACTCCTGCTTCAAATTCCCATGTTCTTATGCTTGCCAAAGGCTATCAGGGTCTTCCTGGGAAGGGACGTCAGGACTAAGGCATGCTTGTCACTAGGATCCCATTCTGGCTCCCAGGATTCCAGTAGATCCTGGATAATCTGGCCCATTGAGCATAAAGTTCTCTTCTTGCACAGACACCACCTCCTCTCAATGCTACTTCTCCCCTGCCAGATACAGTCATTCCCAGCCTTAAAGTGCCCTCTGTACAATTTTCAAGGCTCGACCATATTCCATGGGCAGCATAAGAGTGCAGCTGGTAGAGCTGTTGCCTCAAGGCTCCGGCATCCTGAGTTCAACTCTGAGCTCTGGTGCTGTTGTGTGTGGAGTTTCCTCCTGTGACCAACTGGCTTTCCTCTGTGTGCTCTGGTTTCCTCTCACAGGGGTTCGCAGATGAATTGGCCGTTGTAAATCACTCAAGTGTGTAGGTCAGTGGGAGTATCTGAAGGGAGTTAATGAGAACATGGGGAGAATAAAATAGGATTAATGCAGGATTAGTGAAAAGATAAGATAAGATTTCTTTATTAGTCACATGTACATTGAAACACAGTGAAATGCATCTTTTGCGTAGAGTGTTCTGGGGGCAGCCCGCAAATGTCGCCACGCTTCCGGCGCCAACACAGCATGCCCACAACTTCCTAACTCGTACGTCTTCGGAATGTGGGAGGAAACCGGAGCACCCGGAGGAAACCCACGCAGACACGGGGAGAACGTACAGACTCCTTACAGACAGCGGCCGGAATTGAACCAGGGTTGCTGGCGCTGTAATAGCGTTACGCTAACCGCTACACTATTGTGCCTTCATAGATGGTTGATGGTCGACACAGACTCAGGCTGAAGGGCCTGTTTCTGAGATGTATGACTCTATATGAAGAACGTTTTGGGATTTATTTTTCATTAAAGGTTTCATAAATTCAAATATTGTTCTTAAAGGGGGTTTTATCATTCCCTGCACAACCTAGCAACATTAAAAACATTATTAATACTTAGTTTACTTTTTGAACAGCTAAAAACAAGTTACAGACTTAATGCTTTTTTAGAAGTAGAAATTTTTTTTTAATTTTGTGGGATCAACAGTTCAAGAACCAACCACAAATTTATATTTGCTTTTCCAATTCTATTGACTTTAATACAAGACAGTTTTTCCACTGAAAGTCCCAAGGAAAAAATGCCCAATACAAAGGTGATCAGGAAGCAGGTTCGGGAAAGTTGCTAATGGTTCCTCCTAAGAATGTGTCGCTCATTCTCCCGAGGATTATAATCATTACAGTTATTTTTTAAATTAAAATTTAAAAAATTTTTTAAAAATTTTATTTACAGCATGGTAACAGGCTCTTCTGGCCCAACGAGTCCACGCCGCCCATTTTAAACCCGATTAACCTACTTGCACATCTTTGCAATGTGGGAGGAAACCGGAGCACCCGGAGGAAACCCACGCAGACACGGGGAGAATGTACAAACTCCTTACAGACAGCGGCAGGAATCGAACCCCCATCGCTGGCACTGTAATAGCGTCGCGCTAACCGCTACGCTACCATGCCGTGTTGTATTGCTCTCTCTATCTTGGCTAAATAAAATAAGCATAGAATTTTGGACAGAAGCCAGACTACATAGTACTCTTATCTACAGTTTTTTGTGATCCAAAATTATTTAAATCCAAAGTGAAATCACACCGGTTGCAATCCACTTTGGTGTCAGGTGTTTTTCCGTCAAATACACACCTGATGATATCATTCACTACGTGACCCAAGTTTCACCCCCTTCCAGCATAAACTGGAGCTCACAGCTTCAGAAGACAGATTTGGTCACCCTGTTACAGGAAAGATGTTATTAAGCTGGAAAGAGTGCAGAAAAGCTTTACCAGGATGTTGCCTGGACTTGGGGGCCTGAGTTACAAGCAGAGGTTGCATAGACTAGGACTTTATTCCCTGGAACATAGGAGGTTGAGAGGTGACCTGATGGAGGTATGTAAGATCATGAGGGGCATAGACAGGGTGAAAGCACGTAGTCTTTTTCCCAGGGAGGGGGTGGTAAAAAGAAGAGGGCATAGGTTTAAGATCAGAGGCGAGAGATTTAAAAGGGACCTCAGGGGCAGCTTCTTCACCCAAAGGCTGGTGCTTATTTGGAATGAGCTGCCAGAAATAGTGGTTGAGGTGGGCACATTAGCAATGTTTAAAAACCATCTAGATAAGTACATGGATAGGAGGGGTCTAGAGGGCTGTGGTCCAAACGTAGGCAGATGGCACTAGCTCACTGGGCAACACAGTTGGCATGGACGAGTTGGGCTGAAGGGCCTGCTTCCATGCTGTAAGACTCCATGACCCTAAAAAGACAACTGTTATTGAATAGCACAGGACAACTTGGAGCACAATATTCTGCTTCTTTTGTGTAGGCACCTCTTGTTATTTGAAAGGGTTGGGTACTTACATCAGCGCACCCCAGACTGCTGAAACACCTTCCAGTTCTCAGAGTGCTCATAGAGTTATAGAGACGTTTATTTCTACAGGCCCTTCAGCCCAGCGAGTCCACATAGACCATTAAGCACCCATTTTCACTAATCCTACACTAGTCCCATATTTTTCAGGGAACCCTGTGTACATCTGCCTTGTTGTGACCTTGCACCTTATTGTCTACCTGCACTGCACTCTCTCTGTAACTGTAACACTTTATTCTGCATTCTGTTATCGTTTTCCCTTGTACTACCTCAATGCACTGTTGTAATGAATTGATCTGTATGAACAGTATGCAAGACAAGTTTTTCACTGGACCTCGGTACGTGTGACAATAATAAACCAATTTACCAAATTTACCATAATGCCGGGTTTAGTGTCATCAGAAAACTTGGAAATATGACATTTTGCCCCCCTCAGCCAAGCCATTGATACAGATCGTGAATATCCATCCCAGTGACGCCCCACTAGTCACGGCCTGCCAAACTGAATGGGACTCATTTATTCCCAGCCTTTGCTTTATATCTGATAACCATTTCTCTGTCCATATCAGTATATTACCCCAACTCCATATATTCTAACTTTGTTGATCAATTTATTATTGGAATCTTCAAGTTAGCTGCTGCAGGTGAGGTGAGGAGGGTCATAGAGTTCAGGGCAGGAAGCACAGAAGTGCACACATGCTATAGAGTGCATGGGGTACACAGAGTACGTGATCTTATAGAGGTGTATGAAATCATAAGGGGCATAGATAGGGTGAATGCACTCAGTCTTTTTCCCAGGGTTGGGGAGTCAAGAACGAGAGGGCATGGGTTTAAGGTGAGAGGGGAAAGATTTAATGGGAACTTGAGGGGCAACTTTTTTTACACAAAAGGGGTTATGTATGTGGAATGAGCTGCCAGAGGAAGTGGTTGAGGCAGGTACAGTAACAACTTTTAAAAGGCAGTTGGACAGGTACATTGATTGAAAAGGTTTTGAAGTTTATGGGCCAGACACTGGCAAATGGGCAGGCACGGTGGTGTAGCAGTTAACGTAACGCTATTACAGCACCAGCGATCTGGGTTCAATTCCAGCTACTGTCTGTAAGGAGTTTGTACGTTCTCCCCGTGTCTGCGTGGGTTTCCTCCGGGTGCTCCGGTTTCCTCCCACATTCCAAAGACGTATGGGTTAGGAAGTTGTGGGCATGCTATGTTGGCGCTGGAAGCGTGGTGATACTTGCAGGCTGCCCCCAGAACGCTCTACGCAAAAGATGCATTCACTGTGTGTTTCGATGTACATGTGACTAATAAAGAAATCTTATATTATCTTAGCTTGAATGGGGCATCTTGGTCGGCATGGACCAATTGGGCTGATGGGCCTGTTTCCCTGCTGTATTAGTCTATGACTCTATGAAACATGTAGATATCCTCCACAGGGAGTCTTCAACTACATAAGATCCTATCCGGATCTCTCTGAGGTCCAATGTCTGTGCCGGCCCAAGGCTGTCATCACTGAAGTATGGACATTCTGCGGTAGAATCTTCAGCCAAGTTCTTAGGCCTGGACTGTTCTCTGTGGAGGCCAAGGTCAGAGTAACTCAGGATCATTCTAGGTAGCTGTGAGTGCTTCCTGCCACATGGTCAAGTCGAGTTTATTGTCCTGTGCAGTGAGGTAGAGGTACAATTAAAAAACAAGTAATGCATGCGGGAGGTTAATTGGCCATTGTAGTATGCAGTGAGAGGTAGAATCTGGCTGAGAACGTGGGGAGAATAACAAATAGGATTAGTGTAGGGTTGGTGTAAATGGGTGGTTGATGGTAGGTGCACACTTGGTGGGCTGAAGGACCTGATACCACACTGTAACTCTATAAATCGATAACTCCAGGAGATTCTGGTTCATTACCCCAGGCAAGTGAAAGTCTAACACGTGTGGAGACTTCATTGCCATGTCCTGCACTCTACATTACCAGGTTAACAGTAAACAAGTCAAGTCGGGTTCGTTGCCGACTCGAGTTTATTTCACATTTGCACTGTGCTCCGGTGAGACAACCTTCCCGTTCATCCTTCAGTGTCGAGCAGGGCTGAGCTCAAGCCACTTCACCTGAAATGCCTACAATCAGCATCCTTCCAAGGACGTTTCTACTCTCTGCACACTGAACGATGTGTCCCAATGAAAACAAATACTATTTATGCGCTGAAAATTATTTATAACAAAGTGAAATTGAAGGATACTTCTTACATTTGTCTTTCAGATTAAACACCCTGCTGCTGTTCTCTCTTGACCACATTGTGGGCGAGGATTGAAGGCCCAGTGTTACGTCACTGCAGATCTTACCCCACCTGCCTTTACTCCAACCCCTTTACTCCTCCCTGCCCCTCCCATGTGCATCAGATTGGTTGCTGGAAGGCTTTCCTCCTTAACAAAGATGTCCTTCGTGACCCACCTGGCCCCATTTGGGCCTGATTCAGACTGCTGTCCAGAGCCAAAAGGAGGAGAGGTGTTGGCTGGCTGGCTGTAGGATACAGGTGTGCATGCTACCTGAGGGGTCATGGAGAAGGAGGCCTGGTACAGCAATTCCAATGCACAGGAACGCAAGAGGCTGCAGAGAGTAGTGGACACAGCCCGGTCCATCGTGGGCACAGCCCTCCCCACCTCTGACAGCATCTACAGCAGGTGCTGCCTCAAGAATGTGGCATCTTTGATCAAGGATCCCTGCCATCCGGGTCATGCCATCTTCTCGCAGCTACCATCGGGCAGGAGATACAGAAACCTGAAGTCCCACACCACCAGGTTCAGGAACAGCTACTTTCCTACAACCATCAGGTTCTTGAACTGACCTGCACAACCCTAACCCTACCTCAGCAATGGAACACTATGGACCACCTCTTGCACCACCATGGACTCATCTCTGGTTGTGCCTTTGTTTTTTTGAACTAAGGTCTTATTTTTGCACAGTCTTTTATTTTCTCTGTCTCTTCACTGTCTTGTATAATTTATGTGTGATTTATATTCTGTGTGTTGTCTGAATCTACGTGCCTGGGTTGCTGCTGCAAGCAAGCTTTTCATTGTACCTGTACCTCACTGTACTTGTGCACATGACAATAAACTCATCTTGACAATAAACTTGACTTGACTTGACTTGGTTCCCTTGCAAGGGGGATGTCAATGTCCCAAACCTGCACACCAACTGCCCACTCAAGGTACAGAGTAGACAACGGTGTAATGACTCGCTGGTACGCAACTGTTCCAGACCTAAGAGTTGACCAGCTGATGAGCCCCTCCTCCCCACTTGCTTTAGACTAATTTCATTACTTTTTCTTGTGGGTGGCTGGGGGTACCAGTGTGGCACTAATTCCACATGCAGTGGTGCTTTGGTGCAACAAGAAAGGTGAACCCAATATATAGCCATCTTTTTTCTTCCATTTCTCACAATTCAGCAAGGCAGGCACCAAAAGGTCTACACTAAAAGAGTTCCAAATTTATTTACACTACAGTACAATGGTGGTTATTTTTTTCCGGATACTCTCCTCTTGTTTTGATGTAAATATTGATGCAAAATAATCACTTGATTCTTTATTTTCATTAACAGTATGGTTGTTGTCTGTCTTATAGACCTTAGCAAATTATACATGTTCACTATGAAGCTCGTGAAATTGAGTTTGGCATGACTGGGTGTCCAGTGACATGCAGCTGGAACATCTCAATCTTCCAATCCACTGGCCAGGAATACAAAAACTCCTCTGATGCCCAATACATTCTGCCCTGCAATAGTCTCTTTTGAAGTCCATGGAGAGCCACTTCCAGTTCCTTCCCTTTCTTCTCCAGAACGACGGATCCATGGGCAAGTTTGGAGGCATCTATTGACACAATGAGTGGGGAGGATCTGTGAAGGCGCCTGAGGACAAGGTTTAAACTTGCATAGAATGGGTGAGATTGGCAGATGATTAGACAGGGATGTGAACAAGTGCACAGATGGGCAGCCGAGCTAAGTGGATGTGAAGAATGATGAGCTGGGGGAGATGAAGTAGGCAAAGTGAAGGGTGAGGAGATTCAGCTGGCAGAAAGTAGGTCAACGCCTTGCTGCACTTGTTCAGGTCATTAAATCATTCCCTAAGCTGAATCAAATAGTGGCAACTACTCTGCCCAAGACCACAAGGAATTGCAGAGAGTCGTGAACACAGCCCAGTCCATTACGCTAACCAGCCTCCCCTCCATTGACTCCATCTACACCTCCCGCTGCCTCTGGAAAGCAGCCAGCATTATCAAGGACCCCTCCCACCATGGTCATTCTCTCTCTTCTTCCCCTCTCCCGTTGGGCAGAAGGTACAAAAGCCTTAGAATATGTACTACCAGGCTCAAGGACAGCTTCTATCCCACTGTTATAACACTCCTGAGCAGACCTCTTGTACCATAAAGATGAGTTCTTGATCTCTCAATCTACCTCGTCATGGACCTTGCACCTTATTGTCTGTCTGCACTGCATTTTCTCTGTAACTGTAACACTATATTCTGCATTCCGTTATTGTTTTCCTTTTATACTACGTTGATGTACTTATGTATGGAATGATCTATCTGGATGGCACACAAACAAAAGTTTTTCACTGTACTTCAGTACATTAATTATTGGTTTATTATTGTCACTTGTACCGAGGCACAGTGAAAAACGTTTTGCATACAGTTCATACAGATCAATTCATTACACAGTGCATTGAGGTCGTACAAGGTAAAACAATAACAGAATGCGGAGTAAAGTGTTACAGCCACAGAAAAAGTGCAGTGCAGGTAGGCAATAAGGTGCAAGGTCACAACGAGGTAGAGTGTGAGGTCAAGAGTCCATTCTATCGTACTAGGGAACCATTCAATAGTCTTATTACAGCGGGATCAAAGCTGTCCTTGAGCCTGGTGGTACGTGCTTTCAGGCTTTTGTATCTTCTGCCTGATGAGAGAGGGGAGGAGAGAATGTCCGGGGTGGGTGGGGTCTTTGATTATGCTGGCTGTTTTACCGAGGCAGCAAGAAGTATAGATAGAGTCCATGGAGGGGAGGCTGGTTTCTGTGATGTGCTGGGCTGTGTCCACAATTCTCTTCAGTTTCTTGTGGTCATGGGCAGAGCAGTTGCCGTACCAAGCTAACAATAAAAAACTAATTACCAATTACAAAGAGTGTGACACCACACCACAGCTTCTTGGTCAATTCCACCAACTCCTTCATCTTACTGGTGGGCAAGAGCACTTTCTACTGACTCTTCATAATCCCCACCAATACATTCAGGGAGATATCTGTAAGGCAGGGGAGACCTTTTGCCTTCCTAGAGTCTACTCAGGCTATTCATTTTCTTGAGTTCCCAACTCCAGACCCACTCTAACTGAATGTTAGAACTGTCCCCTTCAACAGTGGAGTTGAAATTGCATATTGGAGGTCCATATCGCACGTGCTGCTGCTATTAATGAGGTGGCCAACACCAGCAGATGCACTGGACTTGTACTAGTTTCTTGCTTGCTATTGTTCCCAGCCATTCTGCACCCCACCAATTCCTCACTCCACCTTCTGTTCCCAGCGCACAAAAACTACAGCTGTGGATTCTGCTTCTCTCGCTACAGATGCTCTTTTCAACATATTCTGCTTATATATCACAGAAGGTTAATTTATCCTCAGCAGAGAACATCTTCTTTCAGGACATGGAAGTATTTTCAGTCCGATGTATACTCCCCACACACCTGGCCTCTTAGAGACCTCCTGCCCCATCTACTGAGGAGTCTGTGGGTCCCACATTGGCCTCTCAGTCACCTCAGAACCCACAGAACTGGAATGGAAGAAGTCAACCTCGATCCCAAGGGACCTCCTAAGAAGAAGAACATAAAAGACCCCACCACATGCCCTCCAGCCACCATTGCCTTCCGGTTCTGATATCTCCTCTGTAGCAAAAACATCCCAGTTATTTATTTCACCTCTGCGTTCACCTTGACCACATCAAATCGGTAAATTGGGTTTTGGGTAAATCATGATAACAGTTAACAAAGGTGTATTATTGCATAAAATGAATAAATGTGCAATGCAATGCCATCCTGAAAGAAAGAAATACTCCTATAGTACAATGATACAAATTCCTGAAGGATGTACTTTAAAATATAACTGTACAGGCTTAAACATCAGTGACACTGCTTCACGCTGTTACAGGCACATCCTTTCTGTCAGAGGGACAATGGTGTTAATTAGATTCAGGGCAACAAACTCCTTCTAACAATTAATCAAAGACACAATCTGCACTACAAAACTGACAGCCCAACACAAAGCCCTTTTTTTATTTAACCCTTGACTAACTGCTGCCGTCTGTTCTCAAGCAACAATTGGAACGGCACAATCCATTCATTGTTGCGGAAGCTTTATCACTTTCTGTGTAACACGATTCTGCTTCATTATTATTGAGTTGGGTCTGACCCAAGAGGGCACGGTGGAGACCCTTTACATGGAGGTATGGTCAAAGGGGGTGCTGTGCGCGGCCCATTTTGCTTTCATGTCTGCATTTCAGATAGAAGAAGGAACATATTGCTCAGTGAACAGTGCAAGATGAATTGCATTCCCACCACCACCCCCTCCCTCTACCGCCCTCGCCTTCCCCCCCTCCTCCCCACCCCAGTGCTCTCAGTTTGTGCCTTGTTCTGGCACCCGTGCACTCTTTTATCCCGTGAGCTCTCACTTCCTTAACATATGCGCATCGAGAGTCACCTTGCTCTGTGCCAAATAAGTCGTGACAAAAAGTTGCATAATGTGAAATGTCAAATTATGGTAATGTTGTTAGTGTTCCTTTAAATCAAGGTTTTTTTTAATGCACCTGGATTATCTCTTTTCCATCAAATCACTATTTCAAGTATTTTAAATACACCCAGCTTTTTTTACATTAAATAATTAAAGTCAATATAGTTCATTTGTGGTCCTTAATGAATCGCATTGCCCCTTATCTTCGCAGCTTGCTTGCTTCTCTTCTTCTGAACGAAGTGAGCAGTTTCACATGCACCAACAGTCATAGAGTCATAGGGTATTACAGGCCCTTCAGCCCAACTGGTCCATGCCAACCATGGTGCCCACCAAGCTCATCCTATTTGCCTGCCTTTGGCCCATATCCCTCCAACCCCCTCCTGGCCATGTACTTATCCAAATGTCTTTTAAAGACCTCAGTCCTCCAGTCATTGGGCAGGCACGGTAGTGTAGTGGTTAGCATAATGCTATTACAATGCCAGCGACCCGGGTTCAATTCCGGCTGCTGTCTGTAAGGAGTTTGTACGTTCTCCCCGTGTCTGCGTGGGTTTCCTCCGGGTGCTCCGGTTTCCTCCCACATTCAAAGACATACGGGTTAGGAAGTTGTGGGCATGCTATGTTGGCGCCGGAAGCATAGTGACACTTGTGGGCTGCCCCCAGAACATTCTACACAAAAGATGCATTTCACTGTGTGTTTTGATGTACACGTGACTAATAAAGAAATCTTATCTTATCTTATCTTCTTACATTAGCCCAGATGGAGATTTCCAGCTGACTATTTGACCATATTGCGCATCAGAGATTGGCTGGAATGTGGAGAGTGGATGGATGGACCCACTTCCTCCAGGATGGATGCTCCCAGTCCCTGTTTTTCATGGTTTTCCGTGGCAGTTTTTGTGCAGGTAAAGTTTTTTACGATACAAAGACATATTCCACTTTTGCAAACTAGAGACATGGGCTGTCAAGAGCCAGATTCTAGAAACCAAAGCCTCACTGTGTGCTGGGCAAGACAGATGTTAAACTAGTCCAAGCCATCCAGTCTACAAGTACAGAGAACTGACAAGCTTCCTGCTGTTTAACCAGAACCACCCTAGGGCTTTAACTTGCTGCAGCCAAATGGGACGAATCTCAAGTTCAATTTTATTCCTTCCAAGTCCCACTAATGAGTCATGTCAGCAGGTCAATTGTCAGCAGCAACCTCGAGAGCAGCAGACTTGCCTGTTGCAGACATTGGATTACTGACTGTGCCTCTGTGCTTGAGGAAAGGATTATCTTCCTCCTGTATGTTTGGCTGGTTTGTCCACCACTTTTTTTTCACAAGATTTACTCGGATGGTTGCAGGCATGAGGGATTTCAGCAGTAAGTTTGGACTGGAGAAGATGGGGTTGTTCTTCTTACAGCAATGACAGTTGAGAGAAGGCACAAAAGATCATGAGGAGTTTAGACAGGGTAAATAGAAAGAAGTTATCCCTCAATCCATAACCACCACCAAAGCCAGCCTAGCTCAATGACAAATGTGGAAAGGTTTGAGGGAATAATTCACTAAAGTGAGCTGTGTACAAATGAAGCCGAAACACTGGACTATCCGATGAAAAACACGATGATGCTCGAGGAACTCAGCAGGCCAGGCAGCATCCGTGGAGAAAAGCAGGCGGTCGACGGATGGTTGGTGGATAGTTCAAGAATTGGGTAACTAGTTTTAAATTCTGGGTAAAAGATACAAGGTAGATAAGAGGCAAAACTTTTATTCCCAGACAGTGGCTTGGATTTGGATGGAAAACAGCCTTCATAAGGTAAAAGCTGGGTAGAGGGAGAACCATCTGTAGGGTTAGGGAAAAGAATGGATGGATTTGACTGACGGAATTGCTCTACTAGGAGGTGGCATACACTTGATGGGCCAGATGGTCTACTTTTGTTCTGTAATAGTTCTATAGTTCTTTCATTTTGTTTCTACTTGGACATGGCAGGATTACAGAGGCTTTGCTGTGATCTGTCCTTTGCTGGTGCTGGTTCGATGGCTGCTTTTGTTGCTTAATGAATGGGTAAGTCCAGTGTACTGGAGAAACAAGGGACTGCAGATGCTGGAATCTAGATGAAAAACACAATGATGCTGGAGGAACTCAGCAGACAAGGCAGCATACACGGAGGAAAGCAGGCGGTCAATGTTTCGGGTCAGGACCCTTCTTCAGGACCCAGTGTGGATTTGCTTACAATGCATGCAAGATAAAATGGCCACCCACACTCCAATAGGTTGTCGTCTCCTATGAGTTCTGAACTCAGGGTTAATGGTAGTACTTGAGTTGTCACTCTCCATGTGCTCAATGTCCCTTCTTTTATCTGTTTTCTCCTGAAGGTTCAGGACTCAAGAAGGGTCCTGACCCAAAACGTTGACCACCTGCTTTGGTCCACGGATGCTGCCTGGCCTGCTGAGTTCCTCTAGCATCATCATGTTTTTCATCGGGTAGTCCAGTGTTTCAGCTTCGTTTGTACACAGCTCACTTTAGTGAATTATTCCCTCAAACCTTTCCACATTTGCCATTGAGCGAGGTTGGCCTTGGTGGTGGTTATGGATTGAGGGATACTATAGACCTTATGGTTACAGATTTTGGTAAGGTACAGTTTTGGTTCATAGAGGTCAGTTTTGGGCAGGTAGTTTTGTTATTAGTTTGATTAATTTTGCATACTTGTAGTGCCAGGTTACATGATAAAGGATGGCCTCATGTTGGAGATAGGACTTTACCTTCACAAGATTACTTCGTAGTCATTTCTGTCAATACCAACATGGACAAGTGTGTCCCCAAGAGGGAGTTGGATGAGATCAGAGAGGCTACTTCCTACTATTGGTTCGTTCACCTCTCATACTCATCACATTTCATAATAGCATAGAAGGAGTCCATTCAACCCATCTAGTCTATGCTAGCTCTCAGGGTAATCCCATCAATCCCATTGCCCCATGTTATTCTCTCTCTCTCACATGCCTATTGACTCCCCTCTGACTCTCCTGCTCTCTACCTGCACTAGGTATAATTTACAGCAACCAATCAGCCTACCAAACAGCACATTCTTCGGTTGTGGCTGGAAACCAGAGGACCAGGGGGAAACCCACAAAGACGCAAGGAGAACATGCAAACTCCACGCGGAGACAGTATCAGAGGTCAGGATTGAACCCGGGTCTCTGGAGCTGCGAGGCTGCCTGCTGCATCACTGAGTTGCCTTCAAGTCAGTCCAGGAATGTGTATGTCCTACAGCCCTTGGAGTCAGGGTCAGTGGGCTTCGAAGGCATCAGCGATTCTTCCAATTGATGCTGTCCATCATGAAAACCAGCCTCCCCTCCATGGACTTTGTCTATGCTTCCCTTCCACAGACTCTCCAGCATCTACGCTACGTTTTCCCACTGCTTTGGGAAAGCAGCCAACACAATCAAGGACTCCTCCCACCCTCGTCATTCTCTCTTCAACGCTGTCTTGTTGGGCAGAAGATACAAAAGCCTGAGAGCACAAACCACCAGGTTCAAGGACAGCTTCTATCTGGCTGTTATCAGACTCTTGAACCGACCTCTCATTCGTTAAAAGATGAAGTCTTGATCTCTCACTCTACCTCACTGTGGCCCTTGAACTTTATTTGTTTATCTGCACTGCATTTTCTCTGTAACCGCACACTATATTCTGCATTCTGTTTTCCTTTTACTGCCTTAATGTACCTATGATCTATCTGGAAGGCATGCAAACAAAAGCTTTTCACTGTATCTCGGTACATGTGACAACAATAAACCAATACCAATACTGTGTGTGGAACAGTACAGATTCCTCAGCTGAAAGGCCAGGGAGGCTTTGATGAGCAGCTGACTTCCTTGGCCTCAGTTGACGTGAAACCATGAGAATCCATGAGTTGGAAGTCAGCACTGAGTACTGCCAAGGCCACTCCAACCCGGCTAAACTGATATCCAGAGACAATGATAGTTGAGCCTGGAACAGTGACTATATGAGTCCATCAGTTTGCTTATGGTACATCTTGAACACCAGCTCTCTAGACATCAGTATTGAATCAAATGGACTGAGACTGCCTGAGTGTTATCCTGGGTTCTTGCTAATAGTTCTGTCAAACTGTGTTTTCTTAGAGACAACCGGTTGTTTCCATCTGAGTTGCAGCCTGTGCGTTACTGAGTTTGGAGACATACGGGTCAGACAAGTAGCAGAAGCATGCTCTTTACTACAGGGTAGAAGTGAAGCAGTTGACTTTTTATGAAAATCTAAAGCTGTTTTACTGATCCTAGGCCACAAATGACCGGATTTATGAAATTCAAACTAAACTGAGATTATTTGCATTTCACAAGGATGGGAGAAACTTAACTATGAAAGAATTACTCTGGAAACTGAAATTCACAGTAATCCTAAAATAGGAAAGGGTGTGCTTTGCCTGAGGTGTTTACTAGACTGGAGATGAAGGCACATGTTAAGGCAATGATCACAAGTTAACTAAGGCTGAGCTAATATTCAACTGGACATTTTGTGGAGGATTCTTCAATAGGGGGTTCTCAGCACCTTCGATGAAGTGGTTGCCGTGAAATTTTATTAAGACTTCTTCTCCGGATTTTCTGTGTACATTATAATGTGAGGTCTGGAGGATCAAGCAGACATCTCTCCCCTCAAACTTGAGCCAGAACTAAAACAAAAATTCGACATGCACATTTGTCTGATCAGAGGGTATTGGAGAGGGCAGTTAACAACACATCCAAATTGCTACGAGAAGTCTGTGGGGTATACAGTGTGCTGACCCTTAAACCTAGATAGAGCCATACAGCACGGAAACAGGGTCTTCAGTCCACTGGCTCCCACTGACCATCAAGGACGCATTTACATCAATCCTACACTGATCCCATTTTATTCTCCCCACATTCCCATCAACTCCCAGATTCTACCCCTCACCTACACACTATGAACAATTTATGGTGGCCAATTAACCTACAAATTGTAGGAGGGAACTGGACCACCTGGAGGAAACCCACATGGTCACAGAGAGAATGTGTGAACTCCACACACATATAATGTTGGAGGTCAGAATAGAACCTGGGTCACTGGAGCTGTGAGGCAAAACTGTACTGCCCCAAACCTGTTTCACCATCAACTACATCACACAGTTCTGCATCTCAGTCCCACTTATCCACCTTTCTTCCATGTTCCTTGAAACCTTAAATAACAAAAATCTCTTAGGCTCTGTCTTGAAAACTTCAGGTGGCCCTCAGCATGCAGAGGGGGGAGTTCCTGATTTCCACCATTCTCTCAATGATAAAGGACTCTCTGAATTTAGCCCTCTATAGTCTGGCTCTTGTTCTCAATCCTCTTTCAGAGAGAATAGTTTCTCTGTAATTACTGTCTCTGTATCCCTCTTATTCACTCCATAAGGTACCGGAAAATAGTAATTCCAACAATCAACAAATGTACTAGTATAGATATCGGGCAGAAATCTTACTGAAGCTTTCTTTCAAACCAACTGCCTCAGGAACTGTCTATGTACATTATTGCAGTCCAGACAGCAGTTAGTCATCTGACAATCTTTAAAGGGGTGATAAAATTAAAAACAATAGTTATTGTCCACAAATAGATACTATATTTGACAACTATGTTGTATTTATTCTTGACTTCTTTCATTATATAAAGCAACTCAAGTAGATCTTCAGTAGTTAAGGGAGCATAATCCAAGCTTTGCAACTTGGCATCATGACATAACCCTCTAAGCCCTGGTAACATTCTGGTGAAACAACATTATATCCCCTCTGAGCCAATATACAGTTCCTGAGGTGCAATGTCTTAAACTGAACTCCAGATGGGGTCTGTCAAATGTTCTGCATAACTGAAGGACCACCTCCTCTACTTTGTGTTCCAGCTCCAACGTACTACAACCTTTTTGCTATATTTGTGTACCTGTACATTTGCTTATAGCACCTGAATTTTTCGTGATTTATGGAACCAAATCATGAAGAGAGTATTCTGAGGTACTCCCTTCAATTCACAGTGAACAACCCCACACTTCCCCAAGTGAACACCTCTTACTGTGCTCTTGATAACTTTCAAGTCTGTGAGTAACTGACGGTAGCAAGACAGGCCATTGGAACTGCATCAACTTACTGTCAAAAACTGTACCCAAATACCCATGCGGTGTCTACTTTCTCAGAAGGATAAGGAAATTCGGCATGTCCCCAGTGGCCCTCACCAATTTTTGCAGATGCACCAGAGAAAGCATCCGATTTGGATGCATCACGGCCTGGTATGGCAACTGTTCTGCCCAAGACAGTAAGAAATTGCAGAGAGTTGTGAACATAGTCCAGTCCATCATTCAAACCAGCCTCCCCTCCACTGCCTCCGTCTACACTTCCCGTTGCCTCAGGAGAGCAGCCAACATCATAGAGGACCCCTCCCACCCCGATCATTCTCTTTTCTCTCCCCTCCCGTCGGGCAGAAGATACAAAAGCTTGAGAACACACACCAGCAGGCTCCAGGACAGCTTCTATGCCACTGTTGTAAGACTCTTGAATAGATATGATAAACATGAACTCTTGATCTCCCAGTCTACCTCGTCGTGGCCCTTGCACTTTATTTATCTACCTGCACTGTACTTCCTCTGTAACTGTAACACTATACCCTGCATTCTGTTTTTGTTCCTTTTGTACTACCTCGATGTACTTAAATATGGAATGATCTGTCTGGATGGCACGCAGAACAAAAGCTTTTCACAGTATCTCGGCACATGTGACAATAATGACCCAGTTACGGATCCTATATCTTACATCAATAAGAAAATGCATCACTATCTCTATGTCAACTTGTTTCTGACTAGCAACATGCTACCATTCAGTTATGTTGATATATTGATAGCTGCCATGTCACTTAAGGCAGCTATCAATAGTGTCTCCATATTTGTCAAAGTCAAAATCAGAGTCAAAGTCCAGTTTATTGTCATATGCACAAGTACATGTGTGCACAGGTGCAATAAAAAACTTACTTGCAGCAGCATCACAGGCACATAGCATCAGATACACAACAGTCACAAGAAAAACATAAATTAAACATAAATTATACAAGAAAGAACACAATTAGAACAAAAAAAACAAAGTCCATTGTAGTGCAAAGTGATCAAAGTGACCATAGCGTTGCTACACTAAGGTAGTGATTAGGGTTGTGCCGGTTCGTTCAAGAATTGAATGGTTGAAGGGAAGTAGCTGTTCAAGTATGTGGGATCTTTTAGGAGATTAAGGCTCCCCTTCGCAGCAGTGGCTGCTGATATCTGTGTACCATTCCACACCAAGTTGGCATGTTCCACTTTGAGTTGGCCTGGAACACAGGTTTGGAATTTTCAAGGGGGGTGGGGGGGGTTCCCTGAGCTGCCAGGATCTGTTTGGCTCTGCTGCTGATGACAAGGGTGGCCTCTAAGACACTGCACAACCTTGCTTCACCACGTTACCGTGCCCCGGGGAAAGCAGCCAACCTAATTCTGAATATCTCACCTGTCACTCCACAAACGGTCCCATCTGTAGCCTCCCACTTCCTACAACACGGATGCCATAATCGCATTTCACAGTGGATGTAAATGCATGTGGGTCTCATTTATGCCACCACATCAAAACAGACTCCAAATGTTTCTAAATACCATGCCCGCACTCACATCAACTCTAAAACCAGAATATGAATCAAAGCCCATGCCATGTGGAGACAAACTGTTTCCTTTCATCCTGTTCTGACTTAGTGTGAGGATGCATCACACAATTTCTTAAATCCAGCCTTATGTCGCTCTTATGTGCTACCTCAGTGGCAGTACTTGAAGTGGTGACTTGGATGATAGTGTTACAGGCACGGATGTCCCATTGACCAGGGGTAGGACCCAGTGTTCCACGAGGAAATGTCCACTCCAGAAGTGTCAGCCTGCGACTCCAGTGAAGAACCAAGGAATGGCTTCGCTTTTGAAAGAGTTCTTTTTCCAGAGGGTGTAATAAATCCCTACTTCGGGGCACGCAGCAAGGGCGTTCTTCCCTGTGTTCCGAACAATACTTCTCCCTTACTAGCCTCACAAGAACTCTTTTGCCTGTGAAAAACCCTCAAAGCACTGGAGGAGCTCAGCGGGGCAGGAGGGAGATGGACAGTCGACATTTTGGGTCGAGGCGCTTCAGCTGGACTGTAAGATAGAGGGGAGATAGTCAGTATAAAGAGGTGGAGGGGAAGGGGTGGAGCAAGAGGTGGCAGGTGATAGGTGGATCCTGGTGAGGGGGGTGGTTGATAGACAGCTGAGGGAGGGGAGAGTTGGAAGGATGTCAGGAGCTGGGAGGTGATAGTTGGAAGAGACAAAGGACTGAAGATGATGGAATCTGATAGGAGAGAAAGGTGGAGCATGGAATATATTAGATCAGTGAAAAGAGAAAAGAAAAGTTTGCCATCAATGCAAAACCAGGCTTTACCACTCAGTTACCACTCCACCTGTTGCTAATTTCTTACATGACGTGTAACTAACATAACTTATTATATTACATATGGACAACACTGAGTGAAACCACCCCTCTGTTGAGGATATATTCTCTGAACCATCTTCTTTACAGGATTTCATTTACAAGCAGGGTCACTGAAAGTGACACATACTGAGAGAGGTTCAGGAGGTGTTCCTAACTTCTTTTGGAGAATTTATTTACAATGAATATGCACTGATACACTGTTGCAAAGTCCAGTTGCTTAGTTAGTATTATTATCATTCTATCGATTATTAACTCTTATTTAGTTACTTTAAAACTTCTTTAATTTTCTAAGGCAAAAGAATGCAAGTTTTGCCAGATTTACTACTTGTATCTTTAGAGTCAGGTTTATTATCACTGAGTTATATGACATGAAATTTGTTGCTTGGTTGCAGCAGTACAGTGCAAAGTCATAAAATTACTATAAATTACAAAATAAATAGATAGTGTAAAAGAAAGGGATAATGAGATAATGTTCATGGGTTCGTGGACCGTTCAGAAATCTGATGGCGGAGGGGAGTGTGATAGCAGTGTGGAGGAACAGAGGGATCTTGGGGTCCATGTCCATAGATCCCTTAAGGTTGCCGTGCAGGTCGATAGGGTTGTTATGAAGGTGTATGGAGTGTTGGCCTTCATTAGTCGGGGTATTGAGTTCAAGAGCAGCGAGGTGATGTTGCAGCTCTATAGAACTCTGGTCAGACCACACTTGGAGTATTGTGTTCAGTTCTGGTCGCCTCATTATAGGAAGGATGTGGAAGCTTTAGAGAGGGTGCAGAGGAGATCTACCAGGATGTTGCCTGGATTGGAGACCATGTCTGATGAGGATAGGTTGAGTGAGCTGGGGCTTTTCTCTTTGGAGAGAAGGAGGATGAGAGGTGACTTGATAGAGGTACACAAGATGATAAGAGGCATAGATCAAGTGGACAGTCAGAGAATTTTTCCCAGGGCGACAACGGCTAACACGAGGGGATGTAATATTAAGGTGATTGGAGGAAGGTATAAGGGGGATGTCAGGGGTAAGTTTTTTACACAGAGAGTGGTGGGTGCGTGGAACGCACTGCCTGCAGAGGTTGTGGGGGCAGATACATTAGGGACATTTAAGAGACCCTTAGATAGACACATGAATGATAGAAAAATAGGGGGCTATGTGGGAGGGAAGAGTTAGATAGATCTTAAAGCAGGATAAAATGTCGGCACAATATTATGGGGCCAAGGGCCTGAACTGTGCTATAGTGTTCTATGTTCTATTTCTATGGAAGAAGCTGTTCCTGAATTGTTGATTGTGGGTCTTCAGGTTCCTGTACCTCCTCCCCGATGGTAGTAACGAGAAGAGGGCATGTCCCGGATGGTGAGGGTCCTTAGTGACGGATGCCACCTTCTTGAGGCACCGCCTCTTGGAGATATCCTCAATGGTGGGGAGGGTTGTGTCCGTGATGGAGCTGGCTGAGTCCACAAGCCTGTTATAATAATGTAAGTAACTCTGTTCCTTTAAAATTATTCTCATGCAGGCACACAAGCATTTATACCTATCCCTTCAATTTTTTCAGTCCAGGATATTTCACAAACAATGAAATATAATTGTTGTTGCAGTGTCACAAAGAAACACAATCAACAGGTTACATGAAGAACTACTGCAGTAAAACTCCAATAATCCAGCATCTGATTGTTCAGAAATTCTGATAGTTTGGCATCTGGCTCGCTCTTTAGTCTGGCATGTGAATGGTCAGTCCTGAGTGCATGGACTGTGAGGCTGGGACTGGGGTTCGGACTGTGGGTGGGGCGTGTGACCAGAGCTGAGGAAGGTGTCCAGAACTCCTGGGATCATGAATGTGCATAGGTGTGTGTCTGGAGCTGGGGTCCAGAGTGCTTCTATAGTTCCTGCTCCCTTTAAATACATAGAACAGTACAGCACAGGAACAGGCCCTTCGGCCAACGATGTTGGGGCCAATCCCCCTGCCTGCACATGTTCCACATCCCTCCATTTTTTGCATATTCATATTCATGCACCTCTTAAACTCACCGGATTCTCTGTAAAATTTATTATACCACTTTGTAGCAGTGAAAGAAAATACGTTGACATATTAACATCCAATAGTCCAGAAAATCTGCCAGTCTGGCAGCATGGAAGTCCCAAAGGTGCCAGATTATTGGAAATTTGCTGTACCTGTTTCTGTGCTACAGGAATGTTGCTGAAGATTTTGGGAGAGTTCCCCTAGCATTCTTTGAAAAAGGAGATGTGGCTTCAGCTTACGATCACAAATAAAGTATTTGACAATGCAATAATCTTTCATCACTGCACTAAAGTGACAGCTTTATTTATTTTTACAGAGTATATATTGACAAAACTGCATCAACCAATGGGCTGGAAATGGGATGGGGCGTGCATCTCACAGCAAACAGTCTATTGTACATCAAACAAAGACAATTTACTCAGAAAACAACATGGTCTAAAAAAAATTCAGTGGCATGGTGCTGTTTCTTACACGACTACGCAAATGAAAATCTGTTGTTTGCAGTGTGGAACGTGACTGTGACCCTTTCAGGACTGAATTGCGTCATTCTAGAAATTCAACCGGGTCTTTCAGGTTGTTCATTGCAACTTACAGGGACATTGTCAGTTCTCCATCAATCTTTTTTTTGTCTGTAGAATTCCTCACCAACAAGCTCCAAGACCTTCCTTGGCTAGCGGTGAGAGGGGCCCTCACAGTCAGATCCTTCCTGCATGGTTGGAATGTCACCCCCGGATGCACGTTGCCCTTGCAATGACTGCACTGCGGGGGAGAAAGTCACCCACTTCTTTGCAGACTGTGGATTTGCTGAGAGGGTGTGAAGAAGGATGCAAGGGTCCGTGTCCAGGTTCATCCCCAGCAGCTGCGTGACAGAGGACCCTCTGATCTACTGGCTGTTGCCAGGGACATACACACTGAGACAGACATCAACTGCTGCTAAAGCTTATCAACTCGGTGAAAGACGCCCTTTTGTCTGCCCAAAACTTGTTGGTCTCCCAGCACTGCGAGATGTCATAGGGGAACGCTGCTGACTGGCACAGTCCAGACTGCAGGAGTCCGTGCTGAGGGACGCACTGATGCAGCCAATGCAAAGGCTCTGTGGAGAAGGACCACAGTCCAGGGTCCTTCTGCTACTGCACTCGCAGGGGCTGAGTCTGGTGGGGAAGCCCCTCATACAACGGAAGGGTGTATCACCTCAGGGGGCCATGGTGCTGTGATAAAACCTGTGTTAACTATACTGAAATTATTGACCAAATGACACCAAGAATGTAAAGAGTTTTGCCCTGTGTTTATTCCTTTGTATTTATTTATTATTATGAATAAAGTTTATTCTTGAAATTAAAGAAAATTCTTTAGTGTGTAGCTGAAGAAATTGCACACACTTTATTCCATTGTCACTGGCACCTTTCAGGTCAGTGGGGATTTAATTATGTCACTTCTGTACAGCAGTGCAGTCTAAAGGAGGCAGCCTTGGTCAGATAGAAAGCATCCTAACTGGATGCATCACGGCTTGGTATGGCAACAGTCCTGCCCAGGACCGCAAGAAACTGCAGAGAGTTGTGGACACAGCCCAGTGCATCACGGAAACCAGCCTCCCCTCCTTGGACTCTGTCTTTACCTCTCGTTGTCTTGGTGAAGCAGCCAGCATAATCAAAAACCCCACCCAGCCGGGTCATTCTTTCTTCTCCCCTATCCCATCGGGCAGAAGATACAGGAGCCTGAGGGCACGTACCACCAGACTTAAGGACAGCTTCTATCCCATGGTTATAAGCCTATTGAACAGTTCCCTTATACGATGAGATGGACTCTGACCTCATGATCTACCTTGTTGTGACCTTGCACCTTATAGCACTGCACTTTCTCTGTAACTGTGACACTTTACTCTGTACTGTTATTGTTTTTACCTGCACTGCCTCAATGCACTCTGTACTAACCCGATGTAACTGCACTGTGTAATGAATTGACCTGTACAATCAGTATGCAAGACAAGTTTTTCACTGTACCTCGGTACAAGTGACAATAATAAACCAATACCAAAAATAATCGCAGCCTAACATTGGGTATCTGACTGATGTAGGTCCCCTTTAGTTACTAAATGGTTCTCCTAGGATGCCACCAACTCACCTCCACAAGACCTTCAACTGACACCCCACAAACTGATACACCACCAGGTCCTGATCATGACCCCCGAACTCCAATTAACAGCCCCGCTGTTCAGGCCACTATCAGTCATCCAACCTTTGAGTGTCGGCCCTCTCTCCCCTATGTTCCCTGGTCCAGATGCCTTTCCCGAGCTCACCAGCCACTGTCCTTTTATAGGTGCCACAATGGTACAGAATATGGATGTAAGCATGTGAAGACTTTTCAGCAATAGCTGACACCTAGGTGTAGACACACAGCACAGTCCCTGGGACAGACGGATTTCTAAAGTCAGTCCCTTTAAAGAGCGGAGGGAGAAAGTTCTCCCACACAAAACTGGAGTGATTTCTCCAGAAAAAAAATGCGGTAAGTAGAGCAAAATCAGAAAATCCCAGAAGCACTCAGCATCTGTGGAAACAGAAAACATTTCAGATCAAAGGCACTTCACCAGAAATTTACACCTACTGATAAAGGATCTTCAACCTGAAATATTAAAATGTTAGCTGTTCCTCTTTCCACAGATACTGCCTGAGCTTTTGAGTGTTTGCAGAATTTTCTGTTTTTGTTTCGATTTACAGCATCTGCAGGTATGGTTGATATTCATTTACTGCACTAAGTGGAAGATAGTTACTTATCAATAACGTACATGAAAGAAATTACAATCACCTACTGCAGCGCAGTCACCAAGCACGATTGACAGGGCATGTATTTCAACCCTACGCTCCATCCGTAACCACGATCTGAATTTTCCCGTTGCCAGTCACTTCAACTCCCCCTCCCACACTATCTCTGATATGTCAGTCCTCGGCCTCCTACTGCCGGGAGAAGTCCAAGCGCAAACTGGAGGAACAGCATCTTATTTTCCGTCTTGGGACCTTGCAGCCTAAAGGCATGAACATCGAATTCTCCCACTTTAAGTAAAAAGCAACCCCCTCCCCTTCCCCCCCCCTTGCCTGTTCTTTGCCTTCCCAGCCCCCCCTCTCTCTCTGATGATAAATAATTCTCAAATTTGCTCCTTGCTCGCATTCTCAATTAATTCCTGGTGCCATTGCTAATTCCTGGTGCTCAGGGATACAACTCTGCAGGATATTCCCGGTTGCAACTCGGCTGGGAATCCCTACACACAACCTGATGTAGAGTCGGATCCCGGAAAAAAAGTAGTGGGAAGGAGTCTGGAAGTGGTGAACAGAAGGTAGAGGCTGGTGAGGTTGGAATTTTCATTGGCGTAAGCCAGTCAACAAATTCTGCCGTCATTTTCCACTGGCTTTGTTTATACGTCCACGTTTCTGAAGGTTTACGTTGTCTCTTATTGAAGTATTCTCTTTGCCTGATCTCCTTTATATTCAGAAAAGGTCTCTTAAGACATCTTGCCTGCTCTGGTAATCTATTTGTCACCATTCGGCACAACTCCCACAAGAACTCCTGGTTATAGGTCTTTCAGTATCTCTTTTTCTGTTGCTCTGGAGACATGCTGATGTTGATTTCCTTTAAAATGGATTCGGTAGCATGCGATTGAGGTGCTGAGCTTTCTGGTTACACTATTCCCTAAGTGTGATTCTATCACTTTCACCCACATTGAAGAAGTGTCTCATTCAGCATCTGAAATTATAGTTTTTCACCTTTTAGAAATTCTCTTGTTTTTTTTTCTGAACCTGACTAAATTTAGTCACCGAAGACAAAGTTTTCCAACAATTTTAATGGGTTTGTTCTCAGCCGTCTTCCAAAAAGCAGTTTCCCTTGAGAATCTGATTAAATTAAGACAATTGCTGGCGTTTTACATTATGGAAAAGGGTTTTGTAGCAACGTCTACAGAGGAGAAGGGGAGGGGAGGGGTCTCCTGGTTGCTTTAAATAACTTTGTTACTTTGATGCGTTACGGAGAAACTCCTCATTTCAATCCTTGATAAAGCTCAGTAAAATCAGCCTTGTGGTCCACTTCCTGTTTTGACATTAAACTGACTGTGTAAATCGAAAGGCTCACACAGCTTTGTGCTATTTATTGTACTACATGTATTTCCAGCAATGTTGAGAACAGGTGATATTGCAAATGCCATAGCCTACACTGCCCTGTTGGCTAACTAATTAGCCCTATTTCCCTATCAATTCACTGGGCATCACCTGTTAAAGAGTGTCTATTAATGGAAGCTATTTGATAGAAGAGACCTTCTCTTCATGGGGACTTAACCCTTTCCTTTCCATAAAGCCCAGAAATGTAAACTCGTTGTCCTGCTTTTGAAATACTGCTAGCCATCTTTCCTTTCTGTTGTAGCATTTGGGAAACTCATGTTTTATCACACTCTCATCCATCTGATATGATTTGTCCTAATGTAGATAATAATATGATGTAAAATCTGATATTCTTGAAGAATAGGCAATATAGCTTCTGATGTCTTCTTTAAAGGTTTGTTTTTTAATCTTTGGGATACCTGCCTCCAGTGGGACCCAACCAAAGCTGTCAAGCTTCAACTACCCATCCAGATCTATGACACCAAAGGAGCCCAAAATCCTTCATTAGTTTTATATATTCACTGCTAAACATGTAGAACAAATCAGAGATCAAATGCAAATGCCCCAGTTGTAAAGTTAACGCAATATCAGAGCTGTCCCCTCCAATCTGCACTCACCAGCTTGCGTCAGAAGAAATGTTACCCTGGAGTAGGTGGTCACTCTATTCAGAAGTAGGCTTCTCTCAGGATTTAGTCTCCACCTAGTTCAGGTTGTTGGGATGTGACTCAGACACTTTGCTTTTAGTCTTAGAGGTGGGAGTGCTTTCAAAAAGTCTAAGGCTCATATCGGTAACAGGACATAAATATCTTCAGTACTCTTTTACAAGCTGTCTGGGGTTTTCTCTCTCTGTCTCTCTTGCTATGGTTCCCTTTTGCGTGCATTTTGATTGGAATATTGCTTCTCCACATTTTCAAGGGGTTGTTGATTCTTACCAACACCTCTTACATGAAATAAAGACCCAAGAGACTACAGAGGCTGGAATCTGGAGCAACAAGCAATCTGTTGGAGGAACTCAGCAGGTCGAGCAGCATCTGTGGGGGGAAAGGAATTATCAATGTTTCGGGTCGAAACCTGCAGGGTTGGGGGGAGTAAGTAAGGAATTGTTTAATTCTGTCTCATTTCTTTATCAGTAGGGCAATTTGATGTTTTTCTATTTCTTGATTCCGTGCTTACCTTCAGCTAGTCCAGCCGAGAGGGTACAATGGTCGTGTGTCTCAGCCGACAGAGCAGCGCATTCACTCAGCTAACCTAGGTCATGCATTTACAGGTCCTCACCAGGTTATGACAGGCTTCCATTCCTGAGAACTGTTCAAAACCCAGTTTGCAGGTCGGAAATGCAGCCACCCAGCAATATATTTAAATATGAACATCAGCCAAAAAAAGGCAACGTGTAGTTAAACCAGGGCACTTCACTCAACCATTCAGATACTGCCACGAACCGAGTTTCCACACAGCAGAAGATGCCTGCAGCCTCGCAGCAGCCGGTAAGTCCATCCCGCCGGTCTCCCAAATGCTCGTTCCTATGTACGGGCTCTACATAAGTGGGGCGTTCACAAGCTGGGACATGTAAAATCTGGAATGGGTCTTGCACCAATGAACTTCTAACACAGGGAAGGATGTTACTACCATGTCAAGGCTGCCACTGACCAAGGGAACAATTTAAATATTTTTTATCCATTCTTTGGTTGAATTTGAAGCGTTCAAATGTAAAATTTTTAATCCACCACAAATTGCTCTTTCAGTCAATCAATGCAATGATGATTTATAATTTTCCGGCTTGTTCTTTGACAACCAGAAACTGCAAAAAGTATCTTCAGTTCTATTGTGTTAATCTAATTGATCCAGTACAGTGCAGTTCTATGTCTCTCAAATTACTTGACAATTGCTCATTTACTGAAATCAAATTTTGTATGAGGGGCCAACATGAAAAGATTTTTTCATTGCCTTCAACATCCATGACAATAATAACTTCCATGTATTTGGCACCTTTGACACATAAAAACATCCTAAGCAAAATCAGACCGGAATTCAACTGAGTTAAAGGGAGCAAACAGTAGGGGTGACCAGGAGCTTGGTCAAAGAGGTAGTTTTTAAGGAAGGACTTAAAGGAGACATAAAGATAGTCAAGTGGTCAGGACTGGCACATTCCAGGCTACAGGAGTACGTGCTGAGGGATGCACTGAAGCCAGGTGCAGCCAACGCAAGGGCTCAGTGGGGAAGGACGAAAGTTTAGGGTTCTTCTGCCACTGGAGAGGGAGGGGCGGGGTCAGGCGAGGAAGCCCCTTAAACGTTGTAAATACGGGACTGGGTATCCCCCGGGGCACCCCACGTGTGGCATCGATGCTGTGTTTTTTATATAAAAAGGTAACACTAATGATTGATCTGTACACGAATGTAAAGGCTTGCACTGTTTTATTATTGTATATAGTTTGGCTTATATTATGAATAAAGTTTATTTTGTTTTAAAAAAAGTGATCAGAGAGGTTCAGAGAGAGAATTCTGGAGATTAGTGCCAACAGCGTGATTAAGAAAATGCAAAACATCTTGGAACTGAAGAAACAAAATTGATGTCATTGGAGATTGTAGAGATAGAGAGTTTCAAGTTCATGGAGGGATATGGACACAAGAATAAAGCCAGAGTCATAGAGCTGTACAGCACAGAAACAGGCCCTTTGGCCCACCAAGTCCATGCTGACCTTTTTGCCCTTCGACACTAATCCCACTTGCCTGCATTAGATCCATATCCTTCTATGCCTTACCTATTTATGGAAGGACTTTCATTAAGAAAGGACTTATATTTAGACGTTCATTAAGGACTTGGATTTAAGTGTCTGTCTAAATGACCCTTAAATGCAGTAATTGTATTCAATTCCACCACCATCTGTGAGTTCCAGATTCAACCACTCAGTGTAAAGAAATTTTCCCCTAAAATCCGCTTTAAAATTCCTTCCTCTCACCTTCAACCTATGCCTTCTTGTTTTTGATACCCCTACCATGGGAAAAAGATTTTTTACCATCTACGTCTTTCATAAACTTACCTCTATCAGGTTCAGTCTCCTTCACTCCAAGGAAAACAAGCCCAGGCTGTCCAATCTGTCCACTAAACTCCTCCAATGCAAGTCAACTATCAGCCAGGGCAGGGGGTGGGTGATGGGTGGTTGTGATTATGGGATCTTTTGGTGCAGAGTTCACCTCAAGAGATCTTGCTTATATGGGCCAACTATTGCTGTCTGCTTACAGGTTCCCAAGTTGCATTCCCTACAGGGACTGCTCACATCTGGGAGCGCTTGAACAATGAGTCACCTCTCAACTTTTGTCAGCCCATAAATCTTACTCTTGTTTGGTTCTGTCCACATCTGTTATGGCATGAATTCTGTGCATATCAGCCTGGCGTGAAACACCGTAGAAAGAGGAATGGATAAGACAAAGTTCACAAGTACTCTGATAAATATGTGTCTTACTTTAAGAGATGTGTACAGTATTTTAAAGAAGCAACAAAGCTATGCCAATGACTGCCACCTGGTGTATTTGTCTGTTTCTATGGTGACAGGTTGAAAAAAATCACAGCAAGGAAGATCATGACACCTGTAAAATTTCTGCCAAATTTTAATTTGATTACGCTGGTGGATTTTGCATAGCATATTAATGCTGACTTTTTCATTTCTGATTTATTGATTACACTCCTTATTCTGACAAGGAACAATTGATTGAAATAGTAGCCCCATACCATTATATTGTGAATCTTTTTTTTACAGAAACAGACAGATATGAAACTTCACAAAATAAATGTATGGCAAAATGCAACAATTCTTGTCAAAATAAGCTTCTGTAGACAGCGCTCTGGCAAAATGGTATCCATGGAAACCCCCATTTCATGCCACTTTTTGAGAAGTGCACGTTTACAGGGTACATATTTAAAGTTTCAGTGTGATTGAACAGGATCTGATTCTCCACATCAGTCCTTAACACTTACAAATAGCAACACAAATACCCATGAGCAATGTAACTGCTCTCTACAACTGTAGTGTCACACTGGGACAGTAAGCAGTAATTTTCAACTTGATTCTTGACATTTATCAATAGCTTTGGCTGCTGCACTTTGATTTTATTTTAAAAATCACTCTATTTGGACCTATGTTTCTCTAAGTTATTTCGCTGGATTTACTGGGCAATTTAGTACTGGATATCACCTGTATTTTTCTACAGAAACTATAGCATTGATTTTAATGTGTCAGCATGGAGCAAGACCATTTAGTCAATCAAACCTGCATGAACATCGACTCTCCATTTCCCTCCACAGATGCTGCCTGACCCACTGAGTTCCTCCAGTGCTTTGTGTGTTAGCCCACATCAGGGCTATTTACTGGAATCTTTCTACAACATAACTGTACTCACTAATATTTTTAAATCTTTATTGCATGGTTTGGTGTATGAATAATGTGAAACAACACAGTTCACCCACAAAACAACAATTTGCATTTATATAGAGTGTTTAGCAATAGTAGAACATCCCAAAGTGCTTCATGGGAGTATTATCAAACAGAATGTAACATTGAGCAATATAAGGTGATATTATCATCTGTCAAAGAGGTAGGCTTTCAGCGGCATTTCAAAGGAAGAGAAAAATAGTGAAGCCTAAAGGTTTAGGGAGAGATCTCCACTGCTTAGACCCCAGGCAGCAGAATGTATGGCAACAGATGAAGGGGTGAAGGAATGTATGGATTTAAGATTTAAGATATCTTTATTAGTCACATGTACATGGAAACACACAGTGAAATGCATCTTTTGCGTAGAGTGTTCTGGGGGCAGCCCGCAAGTGTCGCCACGCTGCCGGCGCCAACATAGCATGCCCACAACTCCCTGACCCATACGTCTTTGGAATGCGGGAGGAAACCGGACCACCCAGAGTAAACCCACGCAGACACGGAGAGAACGTACAAACTCCTTACAGACAGCAGCCAGGATTGAACCCAGGTCGCTAGCGCTGTAGAGCGTTACGCTAACCACTACACTACCGTGCCTGCCCGATAAACTAGGGGAAAGAGTTTCAGAAATACAAAGTTTTGGAAGGATTGGAGGTTTGGAGAAGGTTAGAGACAAAGAGAGGGTTAAGGGGGATTTTAACATTAGAATGATAATTTTAGTTTTTTCCTCCTGTTGGATGTGGAGACAATGTAGGAGAGTGAAAATATTACAAGACACATCACTGTTCATTTTTCTTTCTGAGTAATGTAGCTAAAATGAACACATTATCATTCTTGCTACTTCAGGAAGTGCAAAGTGTGGAGCTCAGCTTTTAGTTTTGCATCGGGGTAACTACCTAACCTGTTCCTTCACTTTCCTCTTCATTGCCATCTGCTTCTATACATCCTTTTCCCTCTTCCACTGGACTGGGGTAAATAAAGGATTTGCAATCAACTCAACAGAGGCTGTTCCATTCACAGATACCAGACCTCATTTTACAAACACTGAAATATCTTACATTGTGTAGGAAAGAGGTTGTGAACCAAACCTTTCACCATTGCAACTTCCTTTCTAGTCTTTAATGTTGAAGCCCAAAATTTGTCCTTGTACAGTCAATTTGTTTTCCAATTGACAGTAACTTGAAATAACAAATGTGAAGTACCCATGTGTGTTGAAATTCCTCTTGACCCTCTACTATCATTAAATTGTCAGATGGTTCATATAACATCCAATTCTGGATGACTACAAGCTTCCTCCAGTCAAATACTAGGAAGATGAAAGTCTCTGAACACGGGAACAGGCCCTTCAGCCCATGATGTTGTGCCAAACACAATGTTAAATTAAACCAAATCTCTTCTGTCTGCACATATCCCTCCATTCCCTGCATATTCAGGTGTTTGCCTAAAAGCCACTTAAACGCCACTATAGTATTGACTTCCACCACCGCTGGCAGCCCGTTCCAGGCACCTACCACTCTCTGCGTAAAAAAACTTACCCGGCACATCTCCTTTAAACTTTCCCCCTCTCACCTTAAATGCATGCCCTGTAGTATTTGACATTTCTACCCTGGGAAAAGGATTGTGACTGTCTGTCTATGTCTCTCATAATTTTATAATTCTATATTAGGTCTCCCCTCGGCCTCCGCCGCTCCGAAGAAAACAACCCAAGTTTGTCCGATTTCTCCTTATAGCTCACATCCTCTAATCCAGGCAGCGTCCTGGTTTGGGCTCTCACAACAATCCCAGCTCCCTAGCCACTGACTCCATCCCTCTCCCTGGTAACTGTCTGAGCCCAAACCACACTGTTTGTACTGTTGGTCTCATAGATGATCGGGGATGAGCTTCTGACTGCATATTCATTCTGTGGACAAGCAGCAAATAACAGGAAATGAAAAATCAGACTGAAGTCAAACATCTCACAAACCTTGGGAATATAATACTGTGAATTCTACCACTTTGTAATTTTATTTTACAGATGTCGGCATGGGCAGAATTTTTTGCAAACTGCCCTTATGAAAGTAGTGGTGAGCCACTTGCTTGAATCATTGCCGTCCTTCTGGTGAAGGTAGTCCCATGGTGCTAAGTAGGGACTTCCAGGATTCAGACGAAGTGTGATGAAGATGTACTTCCAAACTGGGATCTGCCTGCTGCTTGAAGGGGAAGCTGCGGGTGGTGGTGTTCCTATGTGTAGGCATGACCTAGATGAGTAAGTGCAGTTTCTTTTGTAGATAGCACATACTGCAGCTTTGGCACGCCAGAGGGAGAGAGAAAGAGTGTTTGGTTGAGCATTGTTGGAGATGAGACGAGTTTCTTGAGCATTGTTGGAGATGCACTCGTGACTTGCGCCTTCAAGATGGTGAAAGGCTTTGGGGAATCGGGAAGGAGTCCCTCACCACAGGATACACTGCCCCAACTTAATATTTTTATGCGCAAGGTCAAATTGAATTTCTGGTCAATGGAGATTCCCCCAGGATGTCGATAGGGGTGGACATGGCAATTATTAAACCGGTGAATGTAAGGACAAGAGGATGGTTATAATCAATTTTGTTGAAGGTTGTCCTTGCATAATTTGAATATTACTTGCTACTTATCAGCAAATGTCTGAATGTTGTCTAGGTCCCACTGCATGTAGGCATGGGCTGCTTTTCTTCTGTGGAGTTGCAATGGAATTGAACATCGTGTGATTGTTAGCAAGCACCTATTGATGGAAGAGCCTGAAGGTGGTTGTACCCAGGTCACTGCCCTGACGAACTCCTGAAGTGACGTCCTGGGGGTGGAGTAATTGACCTCTGACAAGTACAGGGTGGCTAGTTCTGGGGCACAAGTCTTCGCTACTATAGCTGGGGAACTATATCCACTGCCCTTTCCCATTCCTTCATACCGCATGGAGATGAGATTAAAACTGAGACAGAAATTCTGGAGGAATTTCTTCAGCCAGAGGGTGGTGAATCTGTGGAATACGTTGCCACAGAGGGCTGTGGAGGCCAAGTCCTTAGGTGTATTTAAAGCGGAGATTGATAGGTTCTTGATTGGTAAGGGGGTTAAGGATTACAGGGAGAAGGTGGGAGACTGGGGTTGAGAAAAAAATCAGTCATGATTGAATGGCAGAGCAGACTCGATGGGCTGAATGGCCTAATTCTGCTCCTATGTCTCATGGTCTTATGAATTGTCTAAAGACTGGCTTCTGTGGTGCTGGGGATCCCATGGGGAAGCTGAAGTGGATCATCCACTCAGCAGTTCTGGCTGAACCTGTCTACAGATGCTTCAGCCTGGTTTTAGGTAAGGTCTTCTGTATAAACAGTGCAGCTAAGGACATTCTCGTCACAATGTTTAAACAGGAAATCCCATGAAGGGGACGTGAAATTTAGATCAGTCGGTTGGTCCAGGATTTTCACCACTTTCCAGATGTTCATGAGTTTCCAGAATGAAACAGCACAAAGACGGGCCGTTTAGCCCACTGAGTCCATGTTGACTTACTTACACATTTTCATTCTTCCCACATTCCCATCAACTCCCCCAGATTCTACCACTCACCTACACACCAGGAGCAATTTATGGCAGCCAAGTAATCCGCCAACTTGTACGTCTTTGAGATATGGGAAGAAACCAGAGCACCCACAGGAAACCCACATGGTCACAAGTGCAAATTCCACACACCAGAGGTCAGGATCGAACTCAGGTCACTGAAGCTGCTAGACAGTGGCTCTACTAGCTGCGTCACAATGCCTGGGCCCCAGTGAAAGAAAGAAAGCCTTGGTCCCTCAACAATAACACAGTGTTATTTGCTGAACCCTAGGCTGCATCACCATTCCCGCTCAGCAACACGAATGGCAGCAGCAACTTGCCGGGCACCATTGACGAATCACATAGGGCCACGGCACAGGCATAAGCCCAGAGGATGAGGAAAGCAAGAGGTGGACTGTTGAAGTTTACCATTTCCTGCGGAGAAATGTGGATGTGGGGAGCAGACTTCGAAAGAAAAAGGGGAAGCAAAAGGTTTGGACAAATGTAGAGAAGGGCCCGTTTCCATGCTATGTTGCTCTATGACTCTATGAGATGAGAGTGGTCACTGGAAAGATAAGGAATGCTCATTCCTTCAAGTCTCCAGTCGCTCCTTCCTTCATATCTCTGGGTCCCCCTTATATCTCCTCTGAATCTGTTGCCCCGACCCTAAAACTATGTCCTCCAGTTATATCTACCTCTGATATGGGGAAAAGTTTCCTGCAGTCTCCCCCATCTATACAACTCATGAGTTGATACACCTCAATCATGTCCCCTCTTAACCTCCTCCGCTCCAGGGAGAACAGACCCAGCCTCTCCCGTCTCTCTTCATAATTGAACTGCTCCATCTCAGAAAACATCCTTGCGGGTCTCCTCTGCACCCTCTCCAGTGCTGTTATTTCCTTCCTTTACCTTGGTGACCAGATCTGCAGGCAGTACTTCAGCTGGGGTCTGACCAAAGTTTTATGAAGTTAGAGCATAACCTCCTTTTTCTGTATTCATTGATCCAACTAATGAAGGCTGGTATTCCTGTACGCCTTCCTAAATACAGTGTCTACCTGCATTGCCACCTTCAAGGATCTATGGTCTTGTCCTCTGAGGTCCTAGTGTTCCTCAATACTCCCTGAGACCCTACCATTCATGGTGTGTTAGTGGTCCCAGAAATACATCACCTCACATTTGTCCGGATGAAATTCCATCTCACACAAAATGCCGGAGGAACTCAGCAGGTCAGGCAGCATCTATGGAGGGAAGTTAACAGTTGACGTTTCGGAGGGTCTCAACCTGAAACGGTGACTGTTTACTTCCCTCCATAGAAAATGTCCTGATGAAGGGTCTCGACCCTAAATGTCAACTGTTTCTTTTCGTCTATAGAAAATGTCCAGATGAAGGGTCTCGACCCGAAACAGCGGCTGCTTATTTCCCTCCTGCTGAGTTCCTCCAGCATTTTGTGCGTGTTGCTTCAGATTCCAGCATCTGCAGAATCTCTTATATCTCTGTGAAATTCCATCTGCCAATTTTCAGTCTATTTCACCAAAACATCGCCATCTCTCTACAGCCAAATACTACCTCCCTTTCAACAACTCCAGCAAATCTTCGTGTCACCTGTGAACTTACTAATTTTTGCCACATCCAATACTGTATGATTCCAATTGCAGCAAAGTGTAACATTAACGTTCCCTGCATTTGTAGAATAGTGTGCGTCACTCCCTCTAATCCTGTTTGTTAAACTTGCACACTATCAGCATTTCAATGAGCTCCAATGTTCTGCTCATCAAACACAAATTAACCGGACTCAACACTAGTTATCCTTCTTAACTACGCCTTACTAAACCATAGGGCAGACCAAAAGAAAGCATTAAGCAAGATCAGTTCCCAGTAGGGCCAATCACAATGATGTCAGGCAGCTTTTAATGCGGCCAAGAGCTATTTAATTTTTATGCCTTGGCAAGCAACATGTTTTAAAATGAAATAATTGACATTCAGATTACTAGATGTTGGGCAATTAGGAGACAGTGGAGGGATTAATGGTGAAATTGTTATATTGGGTTCAGACACTGCAGCAGCCTAATCCAGCTGAAATGCTTTGAGTGTGCTTTGTTTTCGAAGGTGATCTGGAGAGTTTCCTGTCCAGTGTTTACCCTGGAAGTCAGCAACTGATGATGGCTCCCTAATTGAATCGGGAACCCAAGGTCTGCCAACCTTCCAGGATTGTCCTGGAGTCTCCAGGGGTGAAATATTAATCCAGGGAGAGAAACAATGGTCCATTAAAAAGAAATGGAATGTTTTGGTTTAAAATTTCTGTAAGGAATGTTGTTTATTAGAAATAAAAATGTGGGGAAAAGGCTGTTTGACTGAGAATCAAGAATCATCAGCCAAGTTTCAAAGAACATCTTCATTTTCTAATTGATTTAGGGAAACCAGTTTGCCATCATAATATAAGACAAGATATCGTTATTAGTCACATGTACATCGAAACACACAGTGAAATGCAGGGCAGCCTGCAAGTGTTGCCACACTCTGGCGTCAACATAGCATGATCACAACTCCCTAACCTGTATGTCTTTAGAATGTGGGAGGAAACCGGAGCACCCGGAGGAAACACACAGGAAGAACATACGAACTCCTTACAGACAGCGGCCGGAATTGTACCCGGGTCACTTGCGCTGTAATAGCATTACGCTAACTGCTACACTGCCGTGCCCATATGTGTGTTGAACAACCATTAACTGAGGTATTGTGGGGCAAGATATTTAGAAGTCCCAATTCGTGGCCCACATCCAACCAGAGATGTCAACTTTAACCTTGCGCACACACCAAGTTCAGTGTCATCTTCAGTAGAACCGCTTAACAATGACATCATGTGCAGGTGTATTTACATGCTGAAGTTGGAGAAAGGATTGTTGCTGATAAAATTAAGAATGAATGGGAAAGAGAACTTCAGATACTTTTACCTATAGAGACATGGAAGAAAATTCTCCAATTAGTTAATACATCTTCAATGTGTGCCAGACATTCTTTGATACAGTTTAAGGTAGTTCACAGGACCCATATGTCTAAGGATAAGTTAGCCCGTTTTTATCACCATATAAATCCTATATGTGACAGATGTAATTCGGAGGTGGCTTCCCTGACACATATGTTTTGGTCCTGCCCTCTTTTGGAAAAATATTGGAAAGACATTTTTAATATTATCTCAATTGTATTGAATATTGATTTACAACCTCATCCTATTACTGCAATTTTTGGGTTACCAATGATGGATTTCGGCCACCTATCCACTTCAGCTTGTTGTATGATTGCACTTGTTACATTAATGGCCAAGACATCCATCCTATTTAAATGGAAGGATCCTGTACCTCCTACCACATTTCAATAGTTTTCTCAAACTATAACATGTTTAAACTTAGAAAAAATTAGGAGTGGTACTGTTGATCCTTCGCTTAAATTTGAGGAGGTCTGGAGTCCATTTATTCAGTATTTCCATATGATGTAAGCAGACCTTTCTCGAATCCCCTTCAATAACCTTCTATTTGAATATAGAGGAGCGGAGCTAACAGCATAATAATGTTTTTTTTATCCGAAGAAGTAACAGTCCAGCCTTTTGTTTTTGAAGTTTCTGGTTTGCTTTTGTTTATTTTTTTTTAATTTTGGGGTTCTCTTTTCATATCAAATTTCTTTTCAAATTCTTTTGTATCATGTTCACTTAGTAATAGATTGGGAGGTTCAGATTATATATTTTACTCCCTGTGAGTGCATATGTCAATTGTTACTATTGTAATCCCGATCTCTTTGCACCATGTGTATAATCACTATTGTTATGTGTATTAATTTGAAATTTAATAAAAAGATTGAAAAAGAAAGAAAGAGAAAGGATTGTTGGGATCTTTCACTTTCTGGCATGGTTGCATTGGATCGTTTCCCAGTTGTATTTGAGCATTACACATTCTGGCTGCATGGATGTAGTCAAAACTGGTCAAAATGCTGTTCCTGTAGTCTCTCCATCTAAATTCCAGCATTGCCAGATAATAATTTCATATCATGGCTGTCTCTCCCTGCTGCGAGTACATTATTTTCCATCCATCCAGGTGTCTAAACCTGACTGGAAGTGACCACCATTCTATATTATGTATAATAACTAGGTTACGATTGATGTGAAAAGTAAATCCATTGCTTCCTTGCAAGCAGTTGCAGCCCATAAGCAAAGCAGCTTGATGCTGTTGTGAGACTAGGCTCTAGCTGTAGGGTTCCATGCTGTTCTGAAGGCAGTGAGTTTACACTTGATGCATTCTAAGAGTTTTGTTTGCTGCTTATGTTTCTTGCTGATATATGTTATAGAAATCTAGGATTGTATTAGAGCCTTCTGTTCTAGTTTGCACCTTTGCTCTCCTGCTGCTACTTACAGTCATGTCCCAGAAGGGTTACAGGCTGTTAATGAAGGCTTGTCTGGTGTGTTTCTGTGGGTCAGGAATGGTCCTTCTGAGAATTTGGTGGTGGGTTGGGTGTTGTGGCCGAAATCTATACCCGACTTGGTCAATGTGACTGATTAGTAAGTTTGCAGACAACGCAAAAATTGGTGGAGCTGTAGGCAGTGAGGAAGGTTGTCAAAGGATACAGCAGGATATTGATCAGTAGGAAACTTGTACAGAGAAATGGCAGATGGAATTTAATCTGGATGAGTGTGAGGTGATGCATTGTGCGAGGCCAAATGCAAGAGGAAAGTATACAGTAAATGGCAGAACCCTCAGGAGTACAGAGGGACCTTGAGGTGCATGTCCACAGCTCCCCGAAAGTTGCAACACAAGTGGATAGAATGGTAAAGAAGGTGTATAGCATGCATGCCTTCATCATTTGGAGCATTGAGTATAAAATGTTGGGTAGCCATGTTACAACTGTATAAAACTTTGGTCAGACCACATTTGGAGTACTGTGTGCAGTTCTGGTCACCACACTACAGAAAGGATGTGGAGGCTTTGGAGAGGGCGCAGAAGAAGTTCACCAGGATGTTACCTGGATCAGAGTGTATTACCTATAAGGAGAGGTTGGACAAACATGGATGGTTTTCCCTGGAGTGTCAGGGGCTGATGGGAGACCTGATAGAAGTGTATAAAAATAGATGGGCATAAATAGGGTAGATAGTCATATTCTTCATCCCAGAGTGGAATTGTCACATGCTAGAGGGCAGAGGTTTAAGGTAAGAGGGGGGAGGTTTAAAGGAGATGTGCAAGGCAAGTTTTTTTTTACACAGAGTGGTAGCTGCCTGCAGCGTGCTGCCAGGGGAGGTGGTAGAGTCAGAATCAGGTTTATTATCACTGGCATATGTCGTGAAATGTGTTGTTTTGCGGCTGCAGTACAGTGCAAGACATAAAGACATAAAAATTACGATAAGTTACAAAAATAAATAAATAGTTCAAAAGAGGAATAACGAGGTAGTGTTCATGGGTTCATGGACCATTTAGAAATCTGATGGCGGAGGGGATGAAGCGGTTTCTGAACCGTTGAGTTTGGGTCTTTAGGCTCCTGTACCTCCTCCCTGAAGAGGGCATGTCCTGGGTGGTGAGGGTCCTTAATGATGGATGCTGCCTTCTAGAGGCACCGCCTCTTGAAGATATCCTCAATAGGTGGTGTCCGTGATGGAGCTGGCAGAGTCTACAACCCTCTGCAGCCTCTTGCGATCCCATGCATTGGAGCCTCCATACCAGGTGTTGACGCAACCAGTCAGAACGCTCTCCACTGTACATCTATAGAAATTTGAACGAGTCTTTGGTGACAGACCAAATCTCCTCAAACTCCTAATGAAGTAGAGCCACTGGCATGCCTTCTTCATGATTGCATCAATGTGTTGGGCCCAGGATAGACCCTCTGAGATGTTGACGCCCAAGAACTTGAAGCTGCTTATCCTTTCCACAGTTGAGCCCTCAATGAGGACTGCTGTGTGTTCTCCTGACTTCCCCTTCCTGAAGTCCACAATCAATTCCTTGCTCTTGCTGACATTGAGTGCAAGGTTGTTGTTGTGACACCACTCAACCAGCCAATCTATCACACTCCTGTACGCCTCCTCGTTGCCGTCTGAGATTCTGCCAACAATAGTCGTGTCACTGGAAGTTGGGAGAGCAATTTGCAGCAGGTCCAGGTCCTTGCTCAGGCAGGAGTTAATTCTAACCATGACCAACCTCTCAAAGCACTTCATCACAGTAGATGTGAGTGCTACTGGGCGATAGTCATTGAGGCAGCTTAACCTGCTCTTTTTGGGCACCAGTATGATTGATGCCCTTTAGAAGCAGGTGGGAACCTCTGACTGCAGCAGTGAGAGGTTGAAGATGCCCTTGAACACTCCAGCCAGTTGGTCGGCACAGATTTTCAGTACCCCGCCAGGCACACCATCAGGGCCTGACACCCTTCAAGGGTTCACCCTCTTGATCAATGTCCTGACGTTGGCCTCTGAGACAGATGCTGTGGGGATTTGCACAGGTGTCGTGTTATTTTCCCTTTCAAAGCATGCATAAGAGGCATTGAGCTCATCAGGGAGTGAAGAATCACTGCCATTTATGCTGTTAGGTTTCACCTTATAGGAAGTAATGGCATGCAAACCCTGTGTCATGTGTCTGTCATGTGTCTGATTGCGTCTCTAACTTCACACGGAATTGCCTTTCCACTCTCACGATGGCCTTCCATAAGTCGTACCTGGACTTCTTGTAGGGTTTTGGATCGCTGGTCTTGAACGCCACAGGTCTAGCCCTCAGCAGACTGTGAATCTCCTGGTTCATCCAGGGCTTCCGGTTTGGGAAGACTTGGTATGTTCTTGATGGCACACACTCATCCACACAAGTCTTGATGAAGTCACTGATGGCCATGGCATATTCATTCAGATCTGAAGATGAATCCCTGAAATATAGTCCAGTCCAGAAAAAGATACAGTAGCAAAATTTAAGAAGCATTTGGAAGGACACATGAACAAGCAGGGAATGGAGGGATACACACTATGTGCAGGGAGATGGGATTAGTTAGATTGGTTTCATGGTCAGTACAGACATGATGGGACGAATGTCCTGTTCCTGTGCTGTACAGTTCTATGTTCTATAATGTGATGGAGGGAAAAACTTGGCCAGCAAGATCCAGCAGTTGCAGAGGTTAATCAGACCTGGTATTCGATGCTGCAAGTTGAAAGACATGCATTGATACACCACCTTACATAACCTCAGGCATCCCGAGGCTACTACTAGCCATGAAGCTCTTTTGAAGCATCACCATGAGTGCATTATAAGATAAGCTATCTTTATTGGTCACATGTACGTCGAAACACACAATGAAATACATCTTTGCGTGAACTGTAACAGCCAATTTGTACACACCAAGGTCCCACAAGCACCAACAAGGCAATGACCATGTAATCTATAATTTTATGTAACGGCGGGATAAATATTGGCTCAAAAGGGGAGAAGAACTCTCGCTTCCTTGAAATAGTGCCGATCTCAGTTGTAGTTGACAATGTGGTGGTACCTTAATTGTCGCCTTCATTCAGGAGTGCCAAGGGATGAACAATAAATGTCGGCACTTCAAGTAACATCCACATCCCATGAACAAGTAAAAAGATTGGGACTTGGATTATTGTCTCATCTCACTGGAATGATGGGTCATTTGCCAGTGCACATTGTTAGGAGGTTAACAAGGTTCGACATGTCACCGAACACTCCAACAAACTTCTACAGATGTACTGTTGAAAGTATCCTGACTGGATGCATCATGGTCTGGTATGGCAATTCCAATGCACAGGAATGTAAGAAGCTGCAGAGAGTGACGGACTCAGCCCAATACATCACGGGCACATCCCTCCCCACCATCGGTAGTACCTACAGGAGGCGCTGCCTCAAGAAGGCAACATCCATCACCAAAGATCCCCACCATCCGGGCCATACCAGTTTCTCACAGCTACCATCAGACAGGAGGTACAGAAGCCTGAAGTCCCACACCACCAGGTTCAAGAACAGCTACTTCCCTTCAACCATTTGGTTCTTGAACCAACCGGCACAACCCTAATCACTACAGTGTAGCAACACTATGACCACTTTGACCACTTTATACTGCAATGGACTTTGCTTCCTTTTTATTTTAATTGCATTCTTTCTTGTAAAAATTGTGTATAATTTGTGTTTAATTTATGTTCCCTTGTGAATGTTGCTTATTTGGTTCTATGTGCCTGTGATGCTGCTGCAAGTAAGTTTTCCATTGCACCTGTGTACACATGTACTTGTGCAGATGACAGTAAACTTGACTTTGACTTTCCATACTGCTCTAGATGATAAGCCTTGATTCTGTGCTCAAGTCACTGAAATGGGAATTGAACTCACAGTCTCTGAACTCAGGCAAGTTTGTGAGCTGTTTTCAGAGCAGAAGCCAGATCAACCGTGAAAGTTTGCGAATCAGAGGGTACTGGAGAAAACGTCTACGTCCCAGTCAACATGTCTACTGCTCACTTCCCTGAGCTCCAATGCACTTGAGATAAGCAGAACAGGCTCCATTGTTGCAAACTAATACAGGATGGGCTTGGAAATCAGTGACACGGCTAAAGGAACTTAAGCTTTCCTAAACACACACTTAATTTAACACTGTTGGAGCTGAATGGAACAAACCCTAAGATGTCACAAAGACTCCAGTTAACAAAGTCTCCAGCTTTCAGCAATCAGTCCTCTCTCTTGTATAATATACATTATCCAGTCTCTAATATATATCATCCAGTAATATATAGTACAAACAAATGAAGTTAGGAGCAGGAGCAGGCCACTCAGTCATCAGGCTTTCTCTGCTATTTAATAAGATCTTACTGTAATCCCAACTGCACATTCCTACCTGTGGTAATCTTTCACCCCCTTGCTTCTGAACTATTCATCTACCTCTGCCTCAAGAATATTCAAAAATATTCTCCTTCCACAGCCTTCCACAGAGAGTTCAAAAGACTCAGTGCCCTCTGAGAGAAAAGAAAATTCATGTGTCACAAATGGGCAACTCCTTATTTTTAAACAATGGGCTCTTGTTCCAGATTCTCCCACAGTAGGAAACATCCTCCCTGTCAAGACCTGCCAGAATCTTTTCTGTTTTGATCAAGTCCCCTCTCACTCTTGCAAGTTCCAATGGATACAAGCCTAACCTGTCCAAACTTTCCTCCTAAGGCAACCCACTTATTCCACATCAGTTTATTGTAAATCCTTTCTGAATCACTGCCAATACATTTACATCTTTCCTTAAACAAGGACACCAATACTGTACACAGTACTCCAGATGTGGTCTCACCAATGTTCGATATGACTGAAACATCACCTTCTTGCTTATATATTGAATTCCCCCAGCAATAAGCAAGAATGTCCACATGTCTTCCTAATTACTTGCTTCACCTATATTGTAGTCTTTGGACACCCAGGCCCTCTGTATCTCAGAGTTCTGTGATCTCTCACCATTTATAATAACGTGCCTCTTTTTCATTTTTCTTACCAAAATAATTTTTCCACATTTACCACTCCCTTAACCTACCTATATCCCTTACAAATCTCCCTATATGCTCTTCACAGCTTACTTTCCAAACTATCAAGTAGATAGGGTGGTAAAGAAGGTGGCCACACTGAGTACAACAGCCAGGAAGTCGCAATGCAGCTATATAAAACTTTGGTTAGGCCGCACTTGGTGTATTGTGTGCAGTTCGGGTTACCCTGTTACAGGAACGATGTGGACACGATGGAGAGGGTGCAGAAGAGCTTTACCAAGACATTGCCTGGATTAAAGTATATGAGCCATAAAGAGCATCCTGATAGAAGTTTATAAAATTCTGCGGCACAGATAGGATAGACAGTCAGAATCTTTTTCCCGGGGTAGAAGTGTCAAATACTAGATCACTTGCATTTAAGGCGAGAGGGGGAAAGTTTAAAGGAGAGGTGCAGGGGCAAGTACTTTACACAGAGAGTGGTGGGTGCCTGAAACGGGCTGCCTGGGGTGGTGGTGGAGGCAGATACCACAGTGGTGCTTGAGAGGCTGTTAGACAGCATGCAGGGAATGGAGGGGTCATGTACAGGCAGAAGAGATTTAATTTAATTTGGGCATTGCGTTAGGCACAGATATGGCGGGCCGAAGGGCCTGTTCCTATGCTGTACTGTTCCATGTTCTGTCGTCCTATAATCTGCAAATTTAGCTTTCATCCAAATCTTTTATATTAATTGTAAAAAGTTGAGGCCCCAGCATCAATCCCTGTGGCACGCTGTACCTTACATTTGCCTACTCCGTAAGCGATGATTCTAAGTGGGCTTCGGAAGGACTTTCGGGATATTACGTGCTGGCAGCATTCGATGTGAACCTCCTTTATCTGCATCGCGACTGGGTCAGTGCAAAGAGGTGCGGCCGTGAGCACGGAGAAGCGGACCCAGTTCTGCGAGACATTCTGCAGTCCCTGCCTGGCAGCATTTAAAGCGAAATTGAAATTCAAACAACACAACTTACTTAAAACAGCTCCATCAGCACGTGTCCAATCACGCGGTCAAAGCCTTGTTTTATTTTCTAAATGGGTTTGCAAGTTCCCCGAGGGACTACATCAGAACCCGGTTTTCCAAAGACCCTCAGTCCCTCTCACAATCCAGTCAATAAGAGCAAGACAAACACGGGCCTTTGGTCGCTCGGTTTTACAAAAGCTAAACGGTGCAAGTGTCACCAAATATAAACATCGTGGTAATTCATACTCGCTGGTAATAAATGGGGTGTTTTCCCCCATGGCTCGTCGACTGAAGGATGTTTTATTTCCAGTATTTACGAATAAACCTTGTTAGCGATAAATAATTTGGTAACCGGTTTATTCTTCGTTCAGGAGGATTCAGTAGTTGTGGGTTTACTGTCTGTAGGCTGAAACTTTCGGAAACTCTCTACAAAGGGTAAAAAGTTCAGTGTAAAAACATCAATGTCCTCCAGTCGCCGGGAAGACACATCAACACTCTGATGCGGTTTCTTTGAGCACTCGCCACTTTCGTGCGGTTTGTAACATCTTTGAGTCCAAATTGGACCAAGATCGAATCCAAATCTACAAAAGTTCGGCCATAAATGGAAAATGCAGCGAAATGCGTGAAAATTGGGGAATGAATCAGAAACTCAGTTGGATTCTGCAACAGCCTCTTTATATGTTAAATTTGTACATCAAGGTCCTTTTTTAGAAAAAGTTTGAAGTTTCCGAGCGCGCAGCGAACAAGATTTATTTGTCTGTGTTCATCAATAGTTTGTAAAGGGGGATTAGCGAAGTTAAAGAGGGATTGTGACCGTGGGTCCGTCTGTATGAGGGCGGCGCGATTAAAATCTTGTTATTGTTTGACTTAAACATGATGCTCTGTTTGAACTACGTTTCCATCTTTGCACTTTGTTTAACTGGAGTGCCCCCGTGTCCCGAAACCCGGGCTTGTTCTGAATCGGCCCGCAGTCCATCGCGTGGAATCGTTCACGGGAAACGCGGCGGTGTCGTTTGGAAAAGGGGGGAGGGGGAGGAGAGAGGGGAGAGGGGAAGTGGGAACGAGGAAGGAGAAGCGAAGTAGAAAGTTGGCGGGGGGGGGGAGGAGGACATAGCGAGGGAAGCAGAGATATGGTCTGAGACAGGAAGAGATAGACACACGGGGAAAGTGAGGCAGCGAGACAGGGAGAAATGCTATACACACAGTGCTGTATGAACCCAGCTGCACTGATTTCGTTAAACAAACGACAAGTCCAAGCAACTGGAACGATACATATTTACACTGAAGTGTAACAAAAACATGGGTTGACTGAGGGAGCGCTGTTCAGAGGGACATAAATTCAATCCGTTTAACTAGCATCCACAAGCCGAGCGGCTGAAAGATCACACAGCAAGATTGATGGATGTCACTGTGTGTCTTCTTACACTGTTGTCATTTTTATTTCGGGATAACCCCCCTTGCCTGTCCCAGAGCCCCTTTGCAGTGCTGGGAGAAAGCTTTCAGAATCGAGAAAGTTTATTCCCCCCTCCTCCTGTAACCTCCAACCCCTTGGAGGGGAATGAAATGTTTCTTCATTTGAACCCACTGGTATCGCTGGGTTGCCGAGACGAGGGAGCAGCGCCCGGCACTGGGCTGCGTGGCTGGCCGGGAGCCGTGTGAGGCGGGCCGGCTTGGAGAGGCCGTGTCTGGTCGGCTCTGGCAGCCGAGGCCGGAGGTCGGCTGCCCGGCGCGCTGGTTCCATGTGACACACATGTGCACGGCAGCATTAACTCTGTCTCTCCCTTTCCCACATATACACTCTCACACAGACACATACAGGCAGGACGACACACTCCCTTTCTCCCTCCTTCTCTCTCTCTCTCTCTCTCCTTCTCTCTCTCACACACACACACACACACACACACACACACACACACACAGTTATCTATACAAACAGGGTGACAATCTTTTATACATATGGACACCAGCATTGACTCCCTTTCACACACACACACACACACACACACACACACACACACACACACACAGGACGTCACTCTCTCATATACACACACATACACTCCCACACACACACACACACACACACACACACATAGAGGACGTCACTCTCTCATACACACACACACACACACACAGAGGACGTCACTCTCTCATACACACACACACAGGCAACAAATTTTCTCCCTCTCTCACACACACAGGCAACAAACTCTCCCCCCCTCTCTCTCTCTCTCTCACACACACACACACACACACACACACACATACAGGCAGGGTGACAGTCTCTTCTACACATAGCAGCATTAACTGTCTTCACACACGTACACTCACTGAATTAGGACATAGGCAAGTTCATGCAGTCTCATTCTCTCTCTCTCTCTCTCTCTCTCTCTCTCTCTCTCTCTCTGTCTCTCTCTCTCACACACACAGAAACAGACACACACACATATAAATAGGGTAACAATCTCTCGTATAACTGAACACAGTAACATTAATTCTCTCCTGTACACATATACATTTTCCCCTTTCTCTCTCTCACACACACAGACACAGAATTAGACACATATAATCAGGATGATAGCCTCTCGTACACATGGGCACAACAACAATTGACTCTGACATACCTGCACCCTCACACAAGCAAGGCTACACGGTCTCTCTCACATACACGTGTATATACATGGTTGTACACATAGAAGCAGGGGAACTGTCTCACACACATAGTCTCAGGGACACCTAAGAAGGGCGATACGGTCTCTTGCGTCTACATACAAACACACAGTTACACACCTATAGAGTGACGGCGTCCCAAACACACGGACAATCACTGTCTTTCACACGCAGTCACAATCCTGCAGCAACAACACACACTGTGGTACAAAGTCTCACTCTCTCACACTGTGAAACGCATAGTGGCGGCGTGGCCCGCTTGGATCACACACAGGCACAGGTAGGTTTCCTCCTTCTCCCACTTCACCAGACACAGTGAGTGCCACAGCCCCTCTCACAGCACCACAGACACATGCCCAGAGTTATACTGGCTACAAACACACACACACACACACACACACACACACACACACACACACACACACACACACACACACACAGTGTCAGTGGGGACAGGCAGACTCTCTCTCTCTCACACACACAGTGTCAGTGGGGACAGGCAAACACACACTCTCTCTCACAGGCACACACACACACAGGCACACAAACACAGAGTATCAGTGGGGACAGGCAGACACACACACACACAGTATCACTGGGGACAGGCAGACACACACACACATACACACACACTGACACACACACACACACAGTATCACTGGGGACAGGCAGACACACACACACATACACACACTGACACACACACACAGTATCACTGGGGACAGGCAGACACACACACACAGACACAGACACACAGACACAGACACAGACAGACACACACACACACACACACACACACACACACACACACACAGCTCCTGGTCTGCCCATTGATCTGCTGCTGCTGATGTTGCACGCTGGGAAATGGTTTAAACGCCTGCGACATGGCCGCTGTCAACTGATGGCTTGAGAATGACAGCGGGGAGGGGTGGAAGACATGACGGTCCGGGACGGGGTCCCGGGACCGGGTCTCCTTCCCCTTCCCTTCTTATCCCCTACCCCCTCACCTCCACAAGTTCCTCTTACCTGGGACGTGGGGGGAGAAAGGTGTGGGGGTGTAGAGGATGTACGGGGAAAGTGCAAGTGCTCTTTAAAGTGAGTCCGGGAGGGGAGGGGGTTGTGAGTCAGACTGTTTGAGGCAGTGTGTGTGTGTGCGTGTGTGTGTCGGGCTGTGAGGTGTTGAGGTGAGCCGGCAGTATGTCAGACTTCCCCCTATCCCTCCCCTCCCACCCTCTCTCTCATACACACACAGCTCATTGTCCTCGCCCTATTGTTGGCTTTTGTTATTGTCTCTAGCCGCCTTATGACCAGCCCAGGGATCTCGCATCGCCCTTGACAGCAGCTGCCAACACATCTCTCTCTCTCTCTCTCTCTCTTTCTCTGTATACGCCACGTCGGAGAAAGGATCGTTAAGCAAAAGCAGGTACGGTGTCTCCAAACTGCATGAGACTTTTCTTTCTTTTTAAATAAAAACTCTAGCCTCCAATTTCTTTATTCTGTTTGCTTCTCTCTTCACCTCCCTCTCTTTCTCTTAGCCCAATCACTGGGAAACACACACACACACACACACACACACACAATTCGGGAGGAATCTCCTCTTCTGACAAGTAGCCAGTGTGGAACACCCATTGAATCTGCCTGCCTTTATCTCTCGCTCTCTCTCCCCCTCTGCTTACGCGTTAGTGTTTTTAGAAACCTGCTTTTACTATTTCTGTTGCTCGACTCGATCTTCCTGTCTCGTTCCCTCCTCCTCCTGCCCTCCCCTCCCCTCCCCTCCCATTCTCTCCCTCCCAGTGAGTGGATCTCAGAGTGCCCGCGATCTCGGTTTCTGTGCAATCGCCGGTCGGGGAGCTAAATCGCCGTTTTCCGCCTGATCTTTGCAGCTTTAACCGGAAGCACCACAGAGGTTAGCACTCTGCTTGTGTTAGTTTTCTTGCGGATTGTTTGGCCCGTGTCTTCTTTTTTTAAAAAAAAGAATTAAAATGTGGTATTTTTAAGGGAATTGCGGAATGCGGGTTTACATTTTCACGTGGGATTCTGCGCTCGAGGTTCCTGAGGTGTTTGAAGTAGTTCCACACGTGGATATCTTTGAAATTCGCTGACAATAATGGATAGTTTGTAAGGATTCGAGCGGGCATTTTTAATACGCTTGATCCCGCTTGTTGGACTCCCTATTTGTAAAGGTGTGTGTGTGTGTTTTAAAAGTTGCTTGTAAAAAGCTTCATACAAAAAACTATTTGCCTCACTGCTGCTTTTGTTTGCGCTTATAATAGGGCCGCAATGAATGAATTCAGGAGTAACAATGGAGCTGAAAAAAGGGACAAAGCAGCAGCGAAATGAAGTATTTAGAAAGAGAATTATCATATAGTGTCGAGAACGTAATGAAAGGTCACAGTCTAGTTTCACACAAGAGTGTATTATGCTAGAGCTGTTTCATTTATTCTCTCGCTCTCTCCCAACTCTTAAGACTTTTAATGTTCTCTGTGAAGTCTTTTGTCGCATTCTTTAATCTTTCCTCTCTTCGAGACTTTGAGCGCCGTTTTAAAAAAGTCTTTTTTCTTCCGCTTGTAGTGTAAACTGAAAAAAAACGTAAACGGCGCAGAGATGGGAACGGGCGCTCTCTTTTAGGTACACACGGGACGTGTAGACAAATTTCTGTCATGTAGCCACTTGTTTAGGTGAGACTTTCACTTGTGGTACACACAAAAAAACGTCAAAAGGCAGAGAGGAAAGTGACGAGAAGGGAGGTTCCCCCTAATATCGTTTGGCGTGGATGTTAAAACTCTGGAGTGCTCACTGAAACAAGTTGTTTAAAATAGCAAACGGCGCTGTGTGCTGTATCTTGCGACGCGAAACTTTACTGGCAGCGCCTATCGTTTGAGCTATTCCTTTGATCAGAAGATGGAAATGCGTTTGATGCACAGATGGGAAACTTTCTCTCTCTCTCTGTGATTAAGAAGTTAACTCGTGCGTTAATTGCCGCGCCGTTTTAAGTCTCCGCGATTCCACCTTTCTGCAGTCTGCGAGGAATGTTTGTGGCGTTTTGTTTGGACATTTCAAACAGTCAGCTTCTGCCTGATAGGCATCTGTCTGATCTTCCTCTACATGCTTTCACTTTTAAGATCTCGCCTTTATTATGTAAAAAAGGCAATTAGAGTTGTATCTGTTTGTTTAAAACAAAATGTCTGTTAATTAGCGTGATCAAAAAAAAACGCTCCTCTTGCAGACCTGTGCTGACGGCTTTGTACCGACTCTACACGGGGCTCATTGTAATTTGATGCCGCTTGTGTTTGCAACCGGCTCCCTCGTTAGAGAAACAAACTGTGCCTTTTATTGCTAAAGTTTTCAGGGTTAGATTCTTTCTTCCGCCCCCTCCAGCATTGCCAGAAGAGGTTTGCTGGTTTCGGAAGCTGTGTGTGTGTGTGATTTGAGGCGATTTCCCGCTTTGAGTAGTCAAATCGAGCCCAGTTTATTGTCATGTGCGCAAGTAAGATGCAAACAGAATAAAAATATATATAGGCTCGACCCCCACTACGGGCAGCCTCGGCGAGTGTGCACCCGTGTGCAGAATACTGAGCTGACTTCAGTTTTGACAGTGGTCCTTATTATCACGGACTCAACCACTCGCGTCGAAGTGCAGGAGCACGGCGGCAGGAGTGTGCTTCTCGGTACCAGACGGAGGGACTTGCTCTCCCCACACGCCACTCCGTCGGCTGCTGTCCAACCTCACAGGTTAAACAGGAGGAATAATGAGCTCCAGTGGTAGGGGATAACAAAAAGAAAGGGGGCGCAGGTTTAAGACAAGAGGAAGGAGTTTTTAAGGGGATCTAAGGGGTGAGTTTTTCTACACACACAGAGCGGTTGATATCTGGGACGTGTAGCCAGAGGAGGTGGTCGAATTAGATGCAATCAGACAAGCCCTTGAATTGGCAAGGTATTGAAGGATACCGTCCTAATGCGGGCAAATGGGATTAGTGTACATGGACAAAAAGGTCGGCATGGACGTGGTGGGCTGAAGGGCCTATTTCTTTCTGTGCGGTGACTCGCTACACTGGACTAGTAAATAGCTCAAGAGTCTCTCATGTGGAAGAGGCTTTCAGAAGCTGGGCCTGTGTACAGCACCACAGACTGGCAATGTCCTTAATAAAAGGGAACTTCAACTCAAGTAACTGAATGCTGCCAAGTAGAAACTAGTCGCTGGAGGTATACCACTGTAGTCTGCCTTTGTAACCAGAATATTCTACATGTATAGAATATACAGACATTTCATCAGAATTTGGCTTCTGGTAAAGCATTCTTATCCTTCAGCACTGATTGATCTGCCCTTTACAGCGGTTTTAACTTTTATTTCAGATTTCCAGCATCTGTAGTTTGTTGGGGTATAATGCGCCCTTAATTTTTGCTTTTGTACAATTTACACAACTGTAACTCAAGAGGCTGACATTAGAGCCAGATAGAACATAGAACACTACAGCACGGTACAGGCCCTTCGGCCCACAATGCTGTGCCAACATTTTATCCTGCTCTAAGATCTATCTAACCCTTCCCTCTCACATAGCCCTCCATTTCTCTATCATTCATATGGCTACCTAAGAGTCTCTTAAATGTCTCTGATATATCTGCCCCCACAACCTCTGTTGGCAGTGCGTTCCAGGCGCCCACCACTCTCTGTGTAAAAAAACTTACCTCTGATATCCCCCTTATACCTTCCTCAAATCACCTTAACATTATGCCTCCTCATGTTAGCCATTTTCGCCCTGGGAAAAAGTCTCTGACTGTCCACTCGATCTATGCCTCTTATCATCTTGTCCACCTCTATCAAATCACCTCTCATCCTCCTTCTCTCCAAAGAGAAAAGCCCCAGCTCACTCAACCTATCCTCATAAGACATGTGAAAGATTCATAAGATGTGAAAGATTCCCTCCCCAACTGCACATCTGTCTCATGAAGCACATCCTCTGGACTTTGTTGGTCTTTCCCTGGGGTTAGTCAACATAAGTTTTACTCGTGATAGGGTATTGCTACAGAGCCTTTGACTAATTGTGCAGTAATTTTAAGGTAGCTGTTGGATCAGTGCATGGTAATATTTCAGTGCTGTAAGCTGAGGAAAAAAATATTCCTCAGAATATTTGGGAGAACTCACATACTCTTCCTTTCCATTTAGTGTCTTGAGATTTTACATAGAGGGAGTTCCAGAAGATGTCACCTCTAACTTTGTAGCACTCTCTTAGTGCTGCATTGAAGTGTCTGCCAACATCTGACTGACCCCTTCGCCCTTTGACTCAGAGATGGGCGTGTTACCAAAGATGCTTCGTTCATTTACTTCCAGCCAGCTCACCTGGTTGCAATGAGTAGCCACAGTTATTGCTGTGACAGAGGACTTCAAATGATCCTTATCACGCTGGCCATTCTAATGTCAATGAAAATCAAGCAACTGCAGATGCTGGAAATCTGAAATAAAAACAGAAAATGCTGGAAACTCTCAGCCAGTCAGGCAGCATCAGTGAGGAGAGAAGCAGAGTTGATGTCTTTGGTCTAATTGCAATGCTTGGGCTGCTATTGAAGGGAGCCTCAGACTTTCATTGTGGATTAAATTGCACAAGGGATCCCAGAACAGTGGCTTCATCTGGACTTATGCTTATAATGTTAAAAAGGAGGCCATTTGGCCCATTGTGGTCATGCCAGCTCCTGGAGGGTAATCCCATCAATTCCACTCCCCCTTTACCCCTGCAACGTATTCCCTCTCATACATGCCCTTTGATTCCTTTTGCCGCTGACCTAAACTGAACGGTGATATTCAGTAGCCAAATAATCCAGCAGCACGCCTCATCTGGTCATGGAGAGGTCATTGCAAACTCTGCACAGGTAGCACATGAGTTCAAGATTGAACCTGAGTCACTGGAGCTGTGTGGCAGCAGCACTTTGCTGTGCTGCAGTAACAGAGAAAACGATGCTTGAGTGTTCTGGAAGCACTAATGCTGTGTGATCATAAGGGAGGTGGGTTAATGCAATGTCCGCTGACCTCCAAAGTGAAAGGAGAAGAAAGTCACTCGCGCAGTGCCTGTTACACACTTTACTTATGAAGAGTGGTCACTATTGTTCTGTAGGAAACACAGCAGCAAATGTGCTCAAAGCACATTCCCACTCATACTAATAAAATAAATGACCAGATGGCAGATACAATTTTGTCAGGCAAGGGTATTGGGGGTTAGACTGTGATAAGACTATTGAACAGTTCCGTTATACGATGAGATGGACTCTTGACCTCACAATCTACCTTGTTATGGCCTTGCGTCTTATTGTCTACCTGCACTGAACTTTCCTGTAGCTGTGACACTTTACTCTGTACTCCGTCATTGCTTTTACCCTGGACTACCTCAAAGCACTCCGTACTAACTCAATGTATCCACAGTGTTTAATGAATTGACCTGTATGAATGGTATGCAAGACAAGTTTTTTTTACTGTACCTCGGTACAAGTGACAATAAGAAACCGATACCAATGCCAATAAAGACTTGGTTTCCTCCGGGTGCTCCGGCTTCCTCCCACATTCCAAAGACGTACGGGTTAGGAGGTTGTGGGCGTGCTATGTTGGCGCCGGAAGTGTGGCGACACTTGTGGGCTGCCCCCAGAACACTCTATGCAAAAGATGCATTTCACTGTGTGTTTCGATGTACACGTGACTAATAAAGATATCTTATCTTGTGGATGGAGTTAAGATAGAAATCTGCTGGGAGCAACTGAATGATACAACAAGGTCAAGGGGCTGAATGACCAATTTCTGCTCCACATATCTATAATCTGGTCGGATGGGCTCTTGGGCAGCACAGTGGTGCCGCTAGTAGGGTTCAGTCCTGACATCTGGTGCTGTCGGTGTGGAGTTTACACATTCTCCCTGTTACAGTATGGATTCTACTCCAGGTGCTCCATTTTCCTCCCACATCCCAAAGGTGTTGTAGGTTTATTGACCACTTTAATGACCCTAGTTTAGGTGAGTGGTAGAATATTGTGGGGGGGGGTGGTTGATGGGAACGTGGGGAGAATGGGTCACAGGAAAAGTTAGTGGGGAGTGGGATTGGTTCGTAAGTCGGAAGAGACTTGATGGTCTGAAATGACATCCTTCTATGTTGTAAGGAAATATGAAAATATGATAGCTTCTGAAACATGAGCAGTCCAGAATACCAGGAACCTTGGCCTTCCTAAATAGTGTCATGAGATGTTTATGTCCAACTGGAAGGGCCAAGTGTCTTCAGTCGATAGGGGCACCTCTTGCTGCCGTACTCCTGCATTATTGCAATCTGTCTCTGAAACAGAACTTTAGGCCATGATTTTCTGCCTTGCATGTGAGGGTGCTGCCAATTAGCTGCATTGAGAGTGACAGTAACTCTTACCTATGAAGATGCCAATGTACAGCTTCGTAGGGCTGGGGGTAGGGTGTACTGGCAGGGCTGTTCATCATTAGGCACAGTAACAACATGTGGCCATGCATATATATACATGTGTGTTCTAAACATGCCCCTTTTAAAAACAGTCAAATTTAAATTTCTTTGCCCTTCCTTGCCCTCACCTTTAACCATTACTGATACAATCCTGACATGACGAAATCCAGATATGCACCCCAAACATTATAGCAAAATAATATTCTCAAACCTGTCACTGTTTGCTTGAGATATTGGTGTTCCTTTTTTACTGATGCCGTGGCAGACTCATAGCAATCCCTTCCACCGCTGATGTTACTGGTAGTTCTTCATAAGCTGTGAGGGTACAGTGTGCGTACAGTATTAACAACACTTTACTGCCTCAGTTAAGAAATTGCTTTCAATTCAAAATGTGCAGATACAATGCCATTATATATGCTGTTAATACTGTGACTGTTACAAAATGCTGCTATCTTCTTTAACTCCAGTTTGACTCCATTCTAAAGTTAGATCATCTGTTCAGATCCTTGATTTCAGTTCTCTTTATGTATCACGCATGTTCTCGTAAGAACAGGACTAGGCCACGTAACCCCTCGAGCTTGTTTCATCATTTAATTTGATCATGGATGATCTGTATTTCAACTCCATTTACCCACATTTGACTTAACTCCCCACCAAAATACCAGATGACACTATTAAAAATGTATCAAAAGCAACCCTGGGATAAAGATACCTCTGATTGTTATGTGTAGTGACATTGCATTCTTTCTGAAAGTATGTTGTAAACAGTGACTAATCTGTATGTTGCGTCTCCCTCTTTAAGACATAAACCATTGCATGTGTCCTAACTTCTCTATCTTTGTTTCATATGAGTCAATGTTAGAATTTTTTAGTCAATTATTTCGACAGATGCTCCATGTTAGAAAATGACTGTGCAATTTGAAAGGTGCAAAAACATTACATATTCGGAGTTTGTTTTCATACAGTTTACCTTTATGTATTCCACTGCCCTGGTGTAAATTGAAATGGGATTATACCTTACACACATTGGTTCTTGAAACAGCTCCCATCTGTCTGGCTATCAACGGTGAAACATCTATGAGATTTGAGGTTTGTTCCAGTGTGGGCATGAAGTACTCGAGGTTTTTTTTTATTAAAGTTGCCCTGTTTGCACTCAGGCAGATGATCAATGCTAACAGCAACTTCTTGCATTTATGAAGTAACATAGAAAAAAAATTCCTGGCGCTTTGCAGAAGTATAGCCAGGCAAGTCTTGGCATTGAGCCAAGGAAAGATAAATTAGGTAGCGGGCCAGAAAGCTTGGTCAAAGAGTTTGGTTTGAAGGAACACCTTGAGGGTGGAAGGAGTTCCAGTCCTGTCCCAAGGTACTTAAAGGTTTGAGACAGGAATGGAGTGGCATGAATTTATGAATTTGGGATTATATAGGACCTATCACTACCTCAGGACATCCAAGGGCTTCACAGATAATTAAGAATCTTTAAGAGCAGCCACTGTTATTATAGAGGGAAATCCAGCAGCCAATTCAAGGGTAGCAAGATGCAACCAATAGCAACCAGTTTAAGGAGCTGATGGTGGTTTTTTAGTGGCTTTGGTTGAGAAGCAAATATTAGATGCTGGGGGAGCTGGTCTGCTCTTCAGTGATGAAGATATATCCTCCAGAGAACGTAACTGAAGCATCTGAAAGAAAACTGCTTCACCGGAAGAGTAGCACACACTCAGTGATCTCCCGAAACGTCCACGCTTGAGTCAGGATAGATGCCATGACCTTTTGACCTGGAAGCCAGAGGAGTTTGCCCAATCAACCAAGACTGTCATGTTCCATTCATGACTATTTTCACTGATGTGTAATTTCAAGCTTCCAATATTCCTGTGAAATTCTAAATCAGCCCTCTGCACAGTCTACTTTCCTTAATGCAAAATTGTTTAACTTGAATTATCTCTTAATTTGAATTGAAATTGTACAAAAAAATCCCACCTGCTGAGCTGTTTTATTAAAATTATGCAATTTGAATGACTGGATAATTTGACTTTAAAATAACAGGAATACACTGCATACGAGTTAAAATCCCTGGTTCATGATATGGTTTCGCAGTGATTATGGTACTGAATATGTTATCCATTGGTCTGGACATATGCCAGCTGGAAAACACTAGTAAAAATGACCATAGGCTGTCACATTATTGTAAAAATTGGTTCAATAATTTAGGGAAGAGAGCCTACCATCCCTGTCAGGACTGGCCTATGTGTGACTCCAGGCCCATATTAACTACTGCCTGCTGCTCAGCAATAAGACAATGAATTAGAGCATCCAAGGATTGCCTGTTCAAGTGACATCATCAACTGAGGATGAATTTAAAAAATGTTTATGCAAAGTTCACTGTGCACATCAGTCACTGAGATCTCCAGGGTCATGAGTAGGTCCGGCACTTAACTCAGCAGCTTCTTTCTCTTCAGATTTACACTTGCTTCTATTTAACTTGATTTACGCCCAAGTGTCAGTTAAATGGCATTGATTAAGCGTCATTGCTGCCATCAGGATTGTAAAAAATGTTAAAGAGATGGATTGGGGAGTGTTTTGTCTGTGAAGTAAACCATATGCTTCTCGAAACATGCTGCAGTGTCATCAGAAAGCTTTCAGATTAGGATTATTGTAACAAAAATAAGTCAAGTTTCTTGTTTTGATGAAATGGACAATAGCATTTTAAGTCTATCTACTGTCCTGTCATTGGATAACTTAATTTGAAAATGATTGAGCTTTGAGCCTTGCAGCTAACTATGGTACATAAAGCGTTTAAGAGAAGTGATTTAGAACATTGGGTGGAGCATTGCTCCAAAGGATTAGGAGCCTGCAGGTAAACTTGTTTGGAACTTTCAGATCATTGCAACAACCCTCAGGTGATTTGTAACAAGGCTCAATTTTTTAATACCGCCATTATGTCATTGTAGATAGAGTCATACAGCACAGAGATAGGCCCTTCAGCCCAACTCATCCATGCTGACCAAGGTGCCTTCCTGAGCTAGCCCCATTTGCCTGTGTTTGGGTCATACCCCTCTAAACCTTTCCTATCCATGTACCTGTCCAAATGGCAGGCACGGTAGCATAGTGGTTAGCATAATGCTTTACAGCGCCAGTGACCCGGGTTCAAATCCGGCTGCTGTCTGTGAGGAGTGTGTATGTTCTCCCCGTGTCTGCATGGGTTTCCTCCGGGTGCTCCGGTTTCCTCCCACGTTCCAAAGACGTACGGGTTAGGAAGTTGTGGGCGTGCTATGTTGGCGCCAGAAGCGTGGCGACACTTATGGGCTACCCCCCAAATCACTACGCAAAAGATGCATTTCATTGTGTGTTTTGATGTACATGTGACTAATAAAGATCTTATCTTTTAATTGTTGTTATCATATCCACCTCTCCCACTTCCTTGTTCCATACACCTACCACCCTCTGTGTGAAAAACTTGCCCCTCGGATCCCCTTTAAATCGTTCCCTCTCACTTCAAATCTGTGCCCGATGATGCTGGAGGAACTCAGCAGGCCAGGCAGCATCCGTGGAGAAAAGCAGGCGGTCAACATTTTGGGTCAGGTCCAGCATCATCATGTTTTTCATCTAGATTCCAGCATCTGCAGTCCTTTATTTCTCTCTTAAATCTGTGCCCTCTAGTTTTAGACTCCCCAACCTGGGAAAAAGACTGACCGATCACATCTATTCCTCTCAGGATTATATATACTTCTAAAAAGTCACCCCCAGCCTCCTACACTCCAGGGAAAACAGTCCCAGCCTATCCAGCCTCCCCTTATAACTCAAACCTTCCAGTCCCAGCAACATCCTTGTGAATCTTTTCTGCACCCTGTCCAGCTTATTGACATGTATGGCTTAATTGACAAACTGTACATAGCATTCTTTCACCGTCTTAGAATGTCACTGAACATCTTTTGGAGCATTTCTTCGAAGTGTAGCTACTCTTGTGATGTGGGAAGCATGGAGCCAATATCCACTGAACAAGGTCCCACAAAGAGTCTTGAATGAATAACTCTTGAGTTGGAGGGATGTTTGCTGAGGAATTAAGTATCAGCCAGGACCTTGAGGAGAAGTCCCCTGTTCTTCTTTAAAACAGTTCTATGGTGAGCATGAACGAGTTGGGCTGAATGGCCTGTTTCTGTGCTGTTATGGCTCTATGAATCTCATCTCACCTTTTAAATGTTGTAATTGTACCTGTCTCTACCACTTCCTCTGGCTGCTCGTTCCATATACCTACCACCCTCTGTGTGTAAAACTTGCCCCTCAGGTCCTCTTTCAACCTTTGCCTTCTCCCCTTAAACCTATGCCCTCTAGTTTTAGTCTCCCCTACCCTGTGACTATCTACCCTATCTACGCCCCTTGTGGTTTTATATACCTCTATAAGGTCATCCCTCAGCCTCCTTCGATCCAGGGAAAACAGTCCCACCCTATCCAAACTCACCTTATAACTAAAGCCCTTCACTCCTGGCAACATCCTTGTGAATATTTTCTGCTTCTTCTCTGTCATTATCACTCAAAATAATGATCCTTCCTCTGGTTCACTTAATGGAAACCTTGAATTGACATTTTGCACTGAAGTTCATGGAGTGAGGTATCACCATTTCATCTTTTATATGGGTGCAAGGACATACAATATAAATAACTGAGTGGCCTGAAACAGGATTTGGAAGCGGGGAAGTTCTCACTGCACCTCTGTGTCACAGGCGGATGTGATGCATCTCGTGTGCGGGTGAAGGGAGTTAGCACGTCACTTGTTACTGCTGGTGCCAGTGGGCCAGTGCTTCTCACTTTCAGCCTACACTGCAGCTGACAGCATTGAGAGGACAGCCGGTGAGGAGGTCTCTCCCTGCCGGTACTGACTCTCCATCAGCAGGTCTTCTGTTACTCCTCCTGGCAATGCAGGGGGACTGGGAACTTTGCAGCCTGATTCTTCAGGTACAGGAGAATCTGAAATCTGCTGCTTTTAAACAAAAGATCCCACTCCTCCGTCCTTGGGAATGGTCCAGTTTTGACCTGGTGTCTCTGACAATTTATGGAAATTACCAGGGCTCTGGGAATTTCTGGATGAACTGTGAATCTGGGTCATCTCTGTCGAAGACAGAAAGGATGTCCTCAGTCCTTGCCTGGTTGTCAATGCAATCACTGGCTGTTTCAAAACATGCACGACACCAGCACTCCCACTGAGGAATCAGAATAGAAGGTCTTCACACCTTTCCCTCGTACCTGAGAAGTAAAATGTGTTTGTTCTGTTTAGAGTTATGTAGTTATACAGCACAGAAACAGGCCCTTTGGCCCAATTCATCCATGCTGACCAAGTTGTCTACTGGTCCCATTTCCCACGTTTGGCCCATATCCCTCAAAAGCTTTCCTATCCATGCACTTGGCCAAATGTCTTTTAAACGCTGTCATTGTCACCTATCAGTCTTCTAAGCTCACTGCACAATCTTTCCTCAAGGCAATCCCTTACATCAGGACATTTAATACAGGCATATCCTTCTTTAAATAAGGAAAGCAGTAAGCTATATTTCACTGGAGACACAAGAGACTGCAGATGCTGGAATCTGGAGCAACACACAATCTCCGGGAGGAACTCAGTGGGTCGAACAGCATCTGTGAGAGGAAAGGAATTGTCAACATTTCAGGTCAACACCCCTGGTTCTGATGCAGGTTTTTGATCCGAAACTTCAACAGTTTCTTTCTACCCCACGGATGCTGCTCGACCCACTGAGTTCCTCCTGCAGATTGGTTGTTGAGCTGTATTTCACTTGTGCCTTCATTAAAGCCCTGAACTATTACAGCAGGACTTCCTTACTTTTTTGCTCCATCTCCCTTGCAATTAAGACCAACTGTTAATTACCTTTCTCTATTGTGTGCTGTTTTACAAGGCTACCCACATTTCTCTGGACATCACATTTAGTAGCCTCTTAAACCATAATATGCTTTTCTATTCTTCCTGCCAAAGAGGACAAGCTCACATTTCCTCCTTCACATTACGCCTCTTCTGCCATCTTCTTGCCCATTCACTTAACTCTGCCTCCATCCATCTCTGTGTCTGACCAAGAGAGTGACTGGGTATTTGCCAAACAGACTTAAAAGAGGAGCTGGGTAGTGCAAAAGACCTGGACTTAACACTGCCAGGAGAATTCCAAGCTCAAACTGGAGGAACAGCACCTCATTTTCCGCCTTGGAACCTTGCAGCCTAACGGCATGAACGTTGAATTCTCCCACTTTAGGTAACTCCCACCCGCTCCACACCCAACATTCTTTTCTTCCCTTACCCAGCCTCTCTTTCTTTTTTCTACCTCCCCGCCCCCCTTTTTCCCTCCTTACCTGTGACCCATCCCCTGGTGGATCTGCTCTCCCCTCCTCCCCCGCACCTGCCTATCGCTGTCTCTTACCTGCATCTATCACCACCCTGTGGCCACCCCGCCTCCTCTCTTTTATCCACCTATCACTGCTCTGCTTCCCCCCCCCCCCTATATATTGGGCTTCCCCTTTTCCTATCTTCAGTCCTGAAGAAGGGTCCTGACCCGAAACGTCGACCACCTGCTTTTCTCCATGGATGTTGCCTGGCCTGCTGAGTTCCTCCAGCATCATTGTGTTTTCCATCAATGCAAAAGACCCCTGAGGGCACCTTTCTCTCTAACCACTGATGGGGCACGATAGAGTCATAGGGTCGTGCAGCTCAGAAATGGACCCTTCAGCCCACCATATCTATGTTGACCCTTTTGCCCGTCTGCACTAATCCCATTTGCTTGCATTAAGACCATATATGCCTTGCCTATTTAACTGTCTGTCTAAATGCCTCGTAAATATATCTGTCTCCCCCACCTCCTCCGGAAGCATGTTCCAGATATCAACCACTCTCTGTGTAAAAAAAATGTTGTGAGGTCTGGAAAATGAGATGGATTGGATAAACTGGAGGTTTTTGCATTGGAACAGAGGAGACTACAGGCAGATGTAGTAATGATCTTTCAAGAATCAATAGATTCTGGCATGGTTCTGGAGGACTGGAAAATTGCAAATGTCACTCTGCTATTTAAGAAGGGTATGAGGCAGCAAAAAGGAAATTATAGACCTGTTAGCCTGACATCGGTGGTTGGGAAGTTGTTGGAGTCGATTGTCAAGAATGAGGTTACAGAGTACCTGGAGGCACATGACAAGATAGGCCGAACTCAGCATGGTTTCCTTAAAGGAAAATCCTGCCTGACAAACCTATTACAATTTTTTGAGGAAATTACAAGCAGGCTAGACAGAGGAGATGCAGTGGATGTTGTGTATTTGGATTTTCAGAAGGCCTTTGACAAGATGCCACTCATGAGGCTGCTAAACAAGATAAGAGCCCATGGAATTACAGGGAAGTTACGAGCATGGATAGAGCATTGGCTGGTTGGCTGCCGGTTACCAGTGGTGTTCCACAGGTGTTGGTGTTGGGGCCACTTCTTTTTACGTTGTATATCAACGATTTGGATTATGGAATAAATGGCTTTGTGGCTAAGTTTGCCAATGATACAAAGATAGGTGGAGGGGCGGGTAGTGTTGAGGAAATCGAGAGTCTGCAGAGAGACTAGGATAGACTAGGAGAATGGGCAAAGAAGTAGCAAATGAAATATAATGTTGGAAAGTGTATGGTCATGCACTTTGATAGAAGAAATAAATGGGCAGACTATTATTTAAATGGGGAAAAAATTTCAAAATTCAGAGATGCAAAGGGACTTGGGAGTTCTCGTGAAGGATACCCTAAAAGTTAACCTCCAGGTTGAGTCAGTGGTGAAGAAGGCGAATGCGATGTTGGCATTTATTTCTGGAGGAATAGAATATAAGAACAGGGATGTGATGTTGAGGCTCTATAAGGCATTGGTAAGACCTCACTTGGAGTACTGTGTGTAGTTTTGGGCTCCTTATTTAAGAAAGGATGTGCTGACGTTGGAGAGGGTTCGGAGAAGATTCACTAGAATGATTCCAGGAATGAGAGGGTTAACACATGAGGATCATTTGACAGCTCTTGGGCCGTACTCTTTGGAGTTCAGAAGAATGAGGGCGGACCTCATAGAAACATTTCGAATGTTAAAAGGCCTGGACAGCGTAGATATGGCAAAGTTGTTTCCCATGGTAGGGGAGTCTAGTACAAGAGGGCATGACTTCAGGATTGAAGGGCGCCCATTCAGAACAGGGATGCTGAGAAATTTCTTTAGCCAGAGAGTGGTGAATCTGTGGAATTTGTTGCCATGGGTGGCTGTGGAGGCAAAGTCATTGGGTGTATTTAAGGCAGAGATTGTTAGGTATCTGAGTAGCCAGGGCATCAAAGGTTATGGTGAGAAGGCGGGGGAGTGGGGCTAAATGGGAGAATGGGCCAGCTCATGATAGAATGGCAGAGCAGACTCGATGGCCCAAATGGCTGACTTATGCTCCTTTGTCTTATGGTCTTATGTAACTGAGGTGTATGAAATTCTGAGGGGCCTGGATGGGGTAAATAGGAAGGGCCTGTTTCCCTCAACAGAGTGGCCCAAAACCAAGGAAGGTAAGTGAAGTTAATTGGTAGAAGGAATGGAGGGCAGTTCAGTAAAAAGATTTCCATCCAGAGGGTGGGGGGGGGTGTCCTGAGAGGGTGGTTGAGGCAGAAATTGTCAGCACCTTGAAACTGTAGTTGGATGTGTACTTGAAGAGATGTGATCTACAGAGCTATGGATTCAGTGATCCAAGGTGGGATTAGGCAGGAGAGTCCTTTTTCAACTGGCACAAGCTCGATGGGTTGAATGGCCTCCATGCTTTGTCATAAATTTTCCGTGATTTTTACTTAGCATTATCAATGATAATGATAAGTAAACTCTGAGCCCACAGTACTAATCCTGAGGCCCCAGTTCTAACCCTGAGGCCCAGGTTCCAACCCTCAGGCCCCAGTACTAACCCTGAGAGCCCAGCACTATCCCTCAGGCCCCAGTACTAACCCCGAGGCCCCATTTCTAATCCTGAGACCTCAGTACAAACGTTGAGGCCCCAGTTCCAACCCTCAGGCCCCAGTTCCAACCCTCAGGCCCCAGTACTAACACCGAGGCCGCAGTTCTAACCCTGAGGCCCCAGTACTAACCCCGAGGACCCAGTTCTAACCCTGAGACCCCAGTACAAACGTTGAGGCCCCAGTACTAACCCTGAGGCCCCTGTACTAACCAGTTGCAGCTTGCCAACTTGAAAATGACTTGTTTGCCTGTGCATGTTCTCTCTGCTCACCAAACCTCCATCCAAATTAATATAGTAACCTCTACCCCTTGAGCCCTTATCCTCTGCAGTAGCCTTTTCTATTGCTCCTTGCTAGGTGCCCTTTAGAAATCCAAATACATTCTATCTACTGGTTCCTCTCTATCTAGCCTGCTGATAATTTCCTCAGAGACCTTTAATATTAAAGACGTTAATCATGAGAGTTCCTTGAAGTTCAATGCGTTAATTTTATAGCACCGAATGTGCAGAGGTGGGTGTTAACAGCAGCCGATATTCTTATGCATGTTTAGTGTTGGCAACCAAAGGCCAATTTCTCTCCTACTTTCTTCCCTGGCTGTAGCAGTTCCAAAGCATAGCAGGGTTACCATCAGGGAATGCAGAGCTCCGTATCTTCTGTGGGGCAGGATATGAAACAGAACGGCATTTCAGGTTTCTTCAGGCTGAGGACCAGTGAAGGTTTGCTCACAACAGGCAAATCCTGGAGCTGCCCTCAGGAGTCATTAAAGGCACTATATAAATGAACGTTATCACTGCAGCCACAACCTGAACTATTCCATGGAAAATGCTCCAAAATTCTTCCCTTTGTCTGTTAACCAATTATTTTAAATCTTTTTTCGTTGATTACTAATGCAGTGGAAACAATTTTTCCTAATCTACTCTTTCCTAATCTACTCATATTCTGTATATGTCTGTAAAATCTCCCTTCAATCTTTTCTGAAGGTGGGATAGATTAAAAATGCATCTAGTTACTTAAAACTGGGGATCATGAGAGACTGGAGAGGCCAGGACTGTTTTCATTGGAGTTCAGGAGGCTGAGAGGTGACCTTATAGGAGTATATAAAATCATGAGGGGCTTGGATAAGGTGAACGGTCAGTCTTTCTCCCAGGGTAGGGAAGTCTAAAACAGGCACGGTAGTGTAGTGGTTAGTGTAACGCTATCACAGCACCAGTGACCCGGCTTCAATTCCGGCTGCTGTCTGTGAGGAGTTTTTACATTCTCCCCGTGTCTGTGTGGGTTTCTTCCGGGTGCTCCGGTTTCCTCCCACATTCCAAAGATGTACGGGTTAGGAAGTTGTGGGCATGGGGTGCTGGCGCCGGAAGTGCAGCGACACTTGTGGGCTGCCCCCAGAACACTCTACGCAAAAGGTGCATTTCACTGTGTGTTTCGATGTACATGTGACTAATAAAGATATCTTAAAGGACATAGATTTAAGGTGGGAGGGGAAAGATTTAAAGACAACCTGAGAGGAAACTTTTTCACACAGACGGTGGTGGGTATGTGGAACAAGCTACCAAGGGAAGTGGCAGAGATGGGTGCAATTACAATGTTTAAGAGATATTTGGGCATGCAAAAGTTTGGGCACCCCTGGTCAAAATTTCTGTTACTGTGAATAGCTAAGCGAGTAAAAGATGACCTGATTTCCAAAAAGCATAAAGTTAAAGATGATACATTTGCTTAATATTTTAAGCAAGATTACTTTTTTATTTCCATCTTCTACAGTTTCAAAATAACAAAAAAGGAAAAGGGCCCGAAGCAAAAGTTTGGGCACCCTGCATGGTCAGTACTTAGTAACGCCCCCTTTGGCAAGTATCACAGCTTGTAAACGCTTTCTGTAGCCAGCTAAGAGTCTTTCAATTCTTGTTTGGGGGATTTTCACACATTCTTCCTTGCAAAAGTCTTCTAGTTCTGTGAGATTCTTTTGCCGTCTTGCATGCACTGTTCTTTTGAGGTCTATGCACAGATTTTCGATGATGTTTAGGTCGGGGGACTGTGAGGGCCATGGCAAAACCTTCAGCTTGTGCTTCTTGAGGTAGTCCATTGTGGATTTTGAGGTGTGTTTAGGATCATTATCCTGTTGTAGAAGCCATTCTCTTTTCATCTTCAGCTGTTTTACAGGCGGTGTGATGTTTATTTCCAGAATTTGCTGGTATTTAATTGAATTCATTCTTCCCTCTACCAGTGAAATGTTCCCCGTGCCACTGGCAGCAACACAAGCCCAAAGCATGATCGATGCAGCCCCATGCTTAACAGTTGGAGAGGTGTTCTTTTCATGAAATTCTGCACACTTTTTTCTGTCCACAGGACTTGTTTCCAAAATACATCAGGCTTGTTTAAATGTTCCTTTGCAAACTTCTGAAGCTGAATTTTGTGGTGAGGATGCAGGAAAATTTTGAGAAAAAAGGGTGCAGAATTTCATGAAAAGAACACCTCTCCAACTGTTAAGCATGGGGCTGCATCGATCATGCTTTGGGCTTGTGTTGCTGCCAGTGGCACGGGGAACATTTCACTGGTAGAGGGAAGAATGAATTCAATTAAATACCAGCAAATTCTGGAAATAAACATCACACCGCCTGTAAAACAGCTGAAGATGAAAAGAGAATGGCTTCTACAACAGGATAAAAATCCTAAACACACCTCAAAATCCACAATGGACTACCTCAAGAAGCACAAGCTGAAGGTTTTGCCATGGCCCTCACAGTCCCCCGACCTAAACATCATCGAAAATCTGTGCATAGACCTCAAAAGAGCAGTGCAAGCAAGACGGTCCAAGAATCTCACAGAACTAGAAGCCTTTTGCAAGGAAGAATGGGTGAGAATACCCCAAACAAGAAATGAAAGACTCTTAGCTGGCTGCAGAAAGCATTTACAGGCTGTGATACTTGCCAAAGGGGGTGTTACTAAGTACTGACCATGCAGGGTGCCCAAACTTTTGCTTCGGACCCTTTTCCTTTTTTGTTATTTTGAAACTGTAAAAGTTGGAAATAAAAAAGTAATCTTGCTTAAAATATTAAAGAAATGTGTCATCCTTAACTTTATGCCTTTTGGAAATCAGGTCATCTTTTACTTACTTAGCTGTTCACAGTAACAGAAATTTTGACCAGGGGTGCCCAAACTTTTGCATGCCACTGTATAGACTAAATGCAGGGAAATGGGACTAGCTCAGGTGGGCACCTTGCTTGGTGTAGATGAGTTGGCCAGAAGTTGTTTCAGTGCTGTATGACTCTTTGACTCCATGAGGTGCTGTGGGCCTTTAGAAGCTGCAGAGATCTATAGCTCCCAAATCTGCAACTCCCCCTTCCCCTGACTAATCCCTCACCCCTCCGTTCCTTCAAGGCTGATGACCAATTGGCTTGGGTCAGCGTGCAAGAGCGGGAGCATCCTTGAAAACGTGTTGCCAAGCTCGTGTAGTTGCAACGCGGATCGTAGCATTAGCGCAACCCATGGGTCAATTGAAAACTCTGCCGAACTGTTGTGTTTTATGAGGAAAGGCTGTGGACAATTTGGAAACTAATGACAGGAAGAGGCTTCAATAGCAATGATGGCAGAATCTGGCACACTGTGCAAAACACAAGGTTGAACTTAGCAAAGGGATGATGCATCTGTGCCACCTCCTTAGGTCCCCCTCATCCCTGGTGTCACTTTGCAACCAATTTATTGCATCCCCTGTAGCTGAGTATTCTGGTCAGAATGAAGGCGGTGGACTAATGATCTATTGGTATTGGTTTATTATTGTCACTTGTACCGAGGTACAGTGAAAAACTTGTACTGCACACTGTTCGTACAGATCAATTCATTACACAGTGCATTGAGGTAGTACAGGGTAAAAACAATAACAGAATGCAGAGTAACGTGTCACAGCTACAGGGAAGTGTATTGCAGGAAGACAATAGGGAACAAGGTCAGACAAGGTAGATTGTGAGGTCAAGGGTCCATCTCATTGTATAAGGGAACTGTTCAATAGTCTTATCACTGTGGGATAGAAGCTGTCCTTGAGCCTGGTGGTACGCGCCCTCAGGATCCTGTATCTTCTGCCTGATGGGAGAGGAGAGAAGAGAGAATGACCCGGGTGGGTGAGGTCTTTGATTATGCTGGCTGCTTCACCAAGGCAGCGAGAGGTATGGACAGAGTCCATGGAAGGGAGGCTGGTTTCCATGACGCGCTGGGCTGTGTCCACAACTCTCTGCAGTTTCTTGTGGTCCTGGGCAGAGCAGTTACCATATCAAGCCGTGATGCGTCCAGATAGGATGGATTCTATGGTGCATTGATAAAAGTTGGTGAGTGTCAAAGGGGACATGCCAGATTTCTTTAGCCTCCTGAGAAAGTAGAGGCGCTGGTGAGCTTTCTTGGCCATGGCATCTATGTAGTTGGAGCAGGACAGGTTATTGGTGATGTTCACTCCTAGGAACTTGAAGCTGTCAACCCTCTCGACCTCAGCACCATTGTTGTAGACAGGTGCATGTACACCGCCCCCTTTCCTGAAGCCAATGACCTGATCTTTTGTTTTGCTGACATTGAGGGCAAGGTTGGACCTATGCATGTTCAAGCACAGTTACGCACCCGCCATATACCCAGTATTTAGTAAAATTCTCCATCTTTTGTCAACAAGGCAACATGCAATCAACCATTTGCTGACCTACCTGCCTGCACTAAAATATCAGCAGTGACAGAAGGTGTACCAAGCAAGACTCCGTTCCCTGTTCCACCAAGCACCCAGGATTGTGGTCTTCAGTGGTTAATCCCTTGGTGAACCTCATCAACCTCTCTTGTGAAAAGACTGGGCCTACTCCAAGCCTTTTCTGCATCGTTACCTGAGGAAACTGGCCAAGTAACAAGTTCTCTCTGTCAAACCCAGTCCTGACTTGTTCATCAATTGACATTAGTTCTGAAATGTATGCATCAGTAAATAATTTATGTCGGACTGCAGTTTCATGTTTACATCAAACACTTTCCAAGTCGTAAATAACACAGAGTATTGGCTTTTAAGACCCTCTTTTATGTCTTATGGAATCAATATTGTGTGTTGCAGATGGCAGCCCGTCTGTGATAGATGAACCACACTCTAGCCTCCAGTAACAAAGTTGATTTTCATGATTCTTTGTTATTTGACACATTAATATTCTTCTTCAGAAGGGCTTTTACACTTTTCACCATAATGCTGATGACAGGCCAATTTATACTTTGCTTATACATTCAACATAGCAACAGACTACACAAAACAATTTGAGTGAGGAAATGAGTAGAATTTCTTTTTGCCGAGGGTTATTGTGATCCAGAATGTGCTGCCTGAAAGGATGATGAAAGAAGGTTCAACTGTAACTTTTAAAAGAGAATTGGATGTATGCTCGACAAAGAATATACGACAGGGGTATGGGAAAGAGCTGGGGAATAATGTAGCTCATTGGATTGGTCTTTTTGAGAATTAGCATAAGGACAATGGGTTGAATGGCCTTGTTCTGTGCTGTTCAATTCTATGACTTCTGAAATTAGGATTATGCATTATGATTCAGTTACAGCTCCCATACATTTGCAAAGCGTCTGATAACTATGAAGAGTTTATAAAGAGTGGAGCAAACTCTATCATCTTATACACTTCATTTAGCAGAGGCTCCACACAGGCATAAGTGCGCGCCTGATCTCCTTTTCTTATCAGCAGCCTAGCGAAGTAACATCTGTAATATATTTTACTACAGCAAAACATTGCTGCTGAGAGGATTTTGAGAGGATTAATCTTGGTACATGTGCACATCATACCACTGTTGAATAGATGAGTGCTTATGCATATGTGCCATACGTTGTGAGGGCTGAATCATATTAGTGCTATGAAGCATTAGGACGACCCTGAAGGAAGTTTAGAAGCAAAACACTTCACCAATTAAATTGGTGACTTTAAAGTGAAGGGAACAGAGTGTGTTTACGGCCCATTTGCAGGCACCTAACTAATGTATGCAGGCCAGGAGACCTGGGGCTCACTTTTAAGTTGGGCCTCTGACCTTACTTCTGTACTCTAGAGGCAGTCTGCCCACTTTGAAAGGATCAGTTTCAGGCCTGCCTTCCTTGTCGGCAGTACCCTTGGTTGAGGAAAGGACAACAGTGGAGTCAGGCAGATGGGGGAGAAGGGGAAGGCAGATCGAGGCCAGGGACAGGCCCATGGTACTGCTGTCACTATGGGAGAGTACCTACTCCCATCCTATTCATCTGTTGACTTAGTTTATTGGTGCTGGTGTGCTGCCTCGAACCCATCCATAACATTTGAAACTTCAAAGCCTAATTTGGGAGAGTTCCTTGTGGATAGGAAGGTGTCCTAACACTAAGCTCCCTCACAAACATGTAGAAGTCCCATCTATAATAGGCATACAGCAGAGACACGCAGAAAATATGAGCTTGAGTATGTTTTAAGTGTCCTTGGGACACAGAACATGACCCTGTAAAATTGCTACTTTTTTGCCATATGTTTTGCCCAACAAGGATTAACATCTTCTCCTGGATTGTTCACACTTCTTATTTTCTTTGCTTATTTTCTTTCCTGTGAAATATTCCATTCTGGCTCAGAGCGCAGGGAGTATCTTGCTCGGAGACCATCAATGATGGTGAGGTGTGGTTGGTAGAGCATTGTGCAAACACAATTCATGTTCACTGAAAGTGGAGTCACAGGTATACAGGGTGGTGAAGACACCTTTTGGCACATTGACCTTCATCAGTCAGGGCATTGAGTATAAAAGTTGGGAGGTCATGGTGCAGTTGTACAGGATGCTGGTGAGGCCTCACTTGGAGTTTTGGTCGCCCTGCTATAGGAAAGATATCATTACATTGGAAAGAGTGCAGAAAAGATTTACAAGGATGTTGCCAGGATTTGGCTTGAGTTTTAGGGAGAGGTTGTACAGGCTAAGACTTTATTCCTTGGAGTGTAGGAGATTGAGAGTGATCTTATAGAGGTGTATAAAATCATGATGGGCATAGGTCGGGTGAATGCACTCAGTCTTTACCTCAGGGTTGGGGAATCAAGAACTAGAGGGCATAAGTTTAAGGTGAGAGGGGAAAGATTTAATGGGAACTTGAGGGACAACTTTTAATGCAAAGGGCGGTATGTATGTGGAATAAGCTGCCAGAGGAAGTGGTTGAAGCAGGTACAATAAGTATTTTTAAAAGACAGTTGGACAGGTACATGGATTGGAAAGGTTTAGAAGGTTATGGGCCAAATGCTGGCAAATGGGACTAGCTTAGTTGGGCATCTTGGTCGGCATGGGCCAGTTGGGCTGAAGGGCCTGTTTCCATGCTGTGTGACTCTATAACAAATGTTATATCCTAGTTTGGGATAGCCAACAAGCAGAAACAGTTCTCTTTTTGCCTCTTATAGAGATCTGATGTCTGACTCACATTTAAACTATGTATGAAGCCTGCTCGTTCTCCTCTGAGTTAACAGAAGGGCAACACCCTCTCTCTAAAGGAGGTTTGTGACTCTATAACATAGTCACAAAAACAATTCCAAGCAGGATCCTCTTTACTTACGGACTGTGGGGTTTTGGATCTCACACAGTGGTGGACATGAAGCTAAGGAAACACATGAGGTAGAAAGGAATGGAAATGACATCTGCACTTAAGAATAGCTTCTTGCCCGCTGCTGTCAGACTTCTGGACCAATTGCCTCTTCCACATCCCCTTCCCTGTGGCGCTGCCACATTCTCGGAGTCTTATTTCGCCCCTCTCCGTTATTCTGTCATTGTCACTTTAGCCTTTCTTTTTGCACTAGGTCAGTTTGCACTGCTATACTTTGCATCATTCCATTGTTTTATGCTCTGTATTTATTGTTGTATTTACTATTACCATGATTATTGTTTACTCTGTGAGCTTCATATGAGCAAGGGATTTCGTCGCACCCTGGTGTATATGACAATAAACTAATCTAATCTAATGAAGTAGGATGGAAGGAGGCTGGTGTGGAGCCTAAACACAGGTAGAGGAGAGAATGAATGGGTGACTTCTCTCCGTTCTTTGTAACTGGACGAAACTGTCCAGGATGGCCACAGCCAACTGAGCTGAACTTCCACCCTGTTGACTAATTGAATTCTGAAAGCTTGGAATTGTTCTTGTGATAATGATAAATCCTAGTTCTGGATGTCCCACAGCCAGAAACATTGTTTGCCTCTCTGCTGATATCTGGTACCTCACCCATATTTAAACTCTGTGTGAAGTATGCTTGTTTTCATCTGCTGAAATAATTGATGGGTTCTGGCCTCAATCAGTATAAGGTTTGTTTTTTATACATGCTGTAAGTGTTAACAAAGGAAGGAGATGGCCATAAAAATTATTCCAAATGCATTAACCTGCTCTCACCCAATACAAAGCCCTGACCCAAGTTCTCCAGGAACTGGTTTCTAATGCTTCTGTAAATCCTCAGTGAGAATAGCAAGTGTGGCACGTTGTGCCAAGCAGTGTCAGTTCCTGTATTTTCACCCGCATTTCGCAATGGGATGATCTTTCTCTTGATGGTGTCATTGGGGACATCCACGGAGAAGAGGCTGGCCACACAAGGGGAGAGAGGCCAAACTGAGCCTCCCCAAGCAGCTGGTTCAGCTGTAGAAATGGGATGGAGCCTGGGTTAGAACCTGGACCAGAGGAAGGCCTGAAGAGATGGAAGAACAAACACGATTGCAGGAAGAAAGACTAAGACATAACTAGACTGGAAAAGACCATCTGGCCCCTCCCACTTAGTCATGTTGCCCTCACTTCATGATACAAACATTCCCCACCCACACAGCCGTGTAATCTCCCAGGAGAGGTGAAAAACAAGACCAGCTTTGCAGCAGATGAATTTTAGTCATTGAGTGGGAGGAACCGCTCAGTGTCGAGTCTGTCCAAGTGCTGGCCAAGTGAAACGAGTTCCACTTTCCAAGTTCAAACTAAACCAGTGCAGAATAGCTGAATACAAATCTGGCCATTGTCCATTCACACAAAGAATGGTTGAATCAGGTCTGAGGAGTAATGCTTGCCGTTGTATCTCTACACTAAATCTTAGTGCAAGTTCTCAGCCAATGATATAATTGTGGAGTATGGAAGGCATCATTCATCGTACAAGCAGGAGGGTAAGAGTGTTCATGTGTACTTATTTAGAACTTGTATGCAAGTGAGTTTGTGTGGAAATAATATGACTTTAATAAGACATGGTTTACTTATTTAAAAAGACAAATTTATATAGAAAAATAATGGCACAATTATATTGAACAGGAAAGACTTACATTTATATAGCACCTTTCACAGTCTCAGAATATCTCAGAGCATTTTATGGGCATTGAAGTACTTCTAAAGTACAGTCACTGATGTAGGAATTCTAACAGCTAGTCTGCACACAGCAAGTTTACACAAATGTTAGCAAGATGGAGACACAAGAGACTGCAGATGCTGAAATCTGGAGCAAAAAACAAACTGCTGGAGGAACTCAGGGGATTGAGCAGCATCCGTGGAGGGAAATGAAAATGAAGGTGGCTTGACTCCAAACATCAACTGTCCATTTCCCTCCACCAACGCTGCCTGATCTGCTGAGTTCCTCCAGCAATTTGTTTTTAAACACATTAAATTGATAATGCTCAGAAAACCTGTATTAAGGTGTTGAGGGATAATTAGTGTCCTGGACACTGGGGAAAGCTCCTCTGCTTTTCTCTAAGTAGTGCATAGGAACTGTTGTCCTTTGCTTGAGAACTGGAACAAGACTGATGTCATCAAAAAGACAAAATCTCCAAGAAAGAAGCACTCCATCGAAACTGTATTGGAATGTCAGCCTGGAATTTATGTTCAAATAAATGGGTGTGACTTGAACCCACTACTCTCTGACTCAATGTGCTTCCAGTACAGCCACAGTGGATTAAGCAATGTCTAAATATGCCCACTCTGCACAGAATGTGCAACACAGTTTAATTCACATTGAATCTAAGTTAACTAACTCCTGGATAAACGTAGCTTCTGGTGGTGATGAAGTGGGAAGATCAAAGGATGCCAGATGTATACTGGCAATTTTTTTATTCCTGAAAAAATCTGATGCGGATTATAAAGTTCAGTAATACTATTCTGTACACTCCCATTGCCAGAGCTTCCTGACTCAGCAGCTCTCTCCCGTGCTGCAGGTAACACTGTGTGAATGCCGAATGGGTTTCTTCCTTTGACTTGTTCTGCAGGCTGTGTATTTGTTAGTTCCCTGCATCTGGGACGTGTCTTCAGAAGTTGGATGTTTGTTCAACTGCCTCCAGGGCCTCACCTCTCACTAATTCAGTAACTGCCTGCAACCCTAAACCCTCCGAGCTTTCTACACTCCGTCAGCTCCTGCCTCTTGTACGCTTCCAAATTTCTTTACCCTCGCACCTCGGTTGCCATGCCTTCAACTTGATGATTCGGTCAGAGGCAAAAACCACAAAACTCATATTTAATCTCATAGGTCCCAGGAGTGAATGGCACTTGATTCATTTACGAGGGTAGGCTGCATGTGGCCAGGTCTCCAGACATCTGCAGTTTAATCTGTACCCCACAGCCAGTGCCATTAATGTAGTAAAACGTGCTTCACAGGAGCATTGTCAGACAAAGCTTGATACAAAACCCAAGGTGAAATCCTGACAGGTAACTAACAGCGTCCTCAAAAACATAGGTTTTACAATGATAAGATAAGATATCTTTATTAGTCACATGTACATCGAAACACACAGTAAAATGCATCTTTTGCATAGAGTGTTCTGAGGGCAGCTCACAAGTGTCGCCACACTTCCAGCGCCAACATAGCATGCCCACAACTACCTAACCCGTACGTCTTTGGAATGTGGGAGGAAACTGGAGTACCCAGAGGAAACCCATGCTGTCTTGGGGAGAATGTACTAACTCCTTACAGACAGTGGCCAGATTTGAACCCGGGTCACTGATGTTGTAAAACGTTACGCTACCGACTACACTACCGTGCCTCTTATGGAGAGAAATAAGGGGAAAAGTTCAACGGTTTTGCATCCAAATGGCTGATAACTGCCACTAATAAAGAAATTAGTAATGAATAAGAAGCCAGGGCCAGAGGAATGTAGAGGATGGATTTTACAAGGTGTGAGAGGCAAAGTCACAGAGGCAAAGAGATTTGTCTAACAACTTAACATCTGGTTACAGGGAAATAACATCTTAGCTGCCTTCTTGGGAGTCTGGACACTCTTGAAATCAGATAAATAAGGGACAATCTGGGAAATTATAGGCCAGTGAGCCTTACAACAGTGATAGGGAAATCACTGGAGAAAATTCTTAAGGATAGTATTTACTTGCAGTTGGAAAATCATGGACCTATTATGGATAGTCAGCATAGCTTTCTGAGGGGGGAGGTCATGTCTCACAAATTTGGCTGAGTATTTTGGGGAACATAGAACGTGGAACAGTACAGCACAAGAACAGGAACAGGCCCTTGGGCCCATGGTGTCTGTGATGAAGATGATTGGTGGAGGGAGGGCAGTGGATTGTTGTCTACATGTACTTCAGTAAAGAATTTGACAATGTCCCTCATGGCAAGCTGATCCAGAAGATTCAGTCATGGTGAGTTGGTAAATTGGATCCAAATTTGGCTTGGTCATTGAAGACATAGTGTAGAAGTCAAAGGATGTTTTAGTGACTGGAGGTCTGTGACCAGTATGATTCTGCAAGGCTCAGTGGTAGGGCCTCTGTTGTTTGTAATATATGTTAATAATTTGGACAAAAATGTAGGTGGTTTGATTAGCAATGCTGCAGATGACATGAAAATTGGTGGAATTGTGGATCATGAGGAAGGTTGTCGAAAGATACAGCAGGATATAGACCTGCTGGAAATTTGGGCAGAGAAATGGCAGATGGAGTATAATCCAGACAAGTGTAAGATAATGCATTTTCGGAGGTCAAATGCAAGAGAAAAGTATACAATAAATAGCAGGACCTTTAAGAGCATTGATTTACAGCGGGATCTTGGGGTGCAAGCCCATAGCTCCCTGAAGGTGGCAATACAAGTAGGTTGCGTGGTAAAGGAGGTGTATGGCATGTTTGCCTTCATTGGTTGGGGCATTGAGTATAAAAGTTGAGAAGTCATGCTGCAGCTGTATAAAACTTTGGTTAGGACACATTTGGAATTTGTGTGCTGTTCTGGTTGCCATTACTATCGGAAGGATGTGGACGATTTGGAGAAGGTACAGAAGAGGTTCTCCAGGATGTGGGTGCTTTTAAGAGGGGCTTGGATGGGCACATGAATGAGAGGAAGATGGAGGGATACGGGCATTCTGTAGGTAGAAGGGATTAGCTACGTCGGAACAACATTGTGGGCCTAAGGGCCTATTCTATGCTGTACTGTTCTATGTTCTATGTTGCATAGGTTGGAGGATATTAGCTATGAAGAGATGGTGGACAAACTTAGATTGTTTTCTCTGGAGTGTTGGATGGTGAGAGGCAACCTGACAGAACTATATAAAATTATGAGAGGCATAGATAGGATAGATAGGGTAGGGTTTAAAGGAGATGTCAGAGGCAAGTTTTTTTTTACACAGAGAGTGGTGGGTGCCTTGAATGGGCTGCCAAGAGGGGTGGTAGAAGCAGATACAATGGTGATATTTAAGAGGCATTCAATCAGACACATGAACAGGCAGGGAATGGCAGGATATAGAGCATGCGAAGGGATATGGGATTTGTTTACTTTAGCATCATGGCCGGTTCAGACGTGGGCCGAAGGGCCTGTTCCTGTTGTGATGATACTGAATGTACCGTCTGAGAGCTCTAAATTTGTCAAGACTTTAAGTTTTATCTGGCACAAGTATTTACGAGTACCCTCACTATAGGGAGATTATACTGTATCAACCTACACTTCAAGGACTAGTTTACTTCACTACTTTAGTCTCTACGGAAAGGTCTAGCTGTCAATAATCACTATTTCGAGCAGTGGGTCCCTCCTCCCAACCAAGGAGAAGATACTTCCAGCTAATGAAGCAGTTTAAACACAGTTTATTTTATTTTAAGTGAGACATTTTTAATTCTAATAAGTAATTCTTAACAACGACTTGTAACTTACAAAGGATTTCCAAACACGAGTACAGTTCTTACAAGCTAAAAAGTCATACCAACAAGTTGCAAATGAACAAGTCATCTGTCGTAAAAAGCTGAGGAATGAATTCTAGGTCTTCTTTCTGTAACCCCTTCTATCTGTCACTCCCCCTACCCTGACTGCTTTCTAACATTTACACTGTTTTTTCACATAGTTGACATCATTAGTGTGTGATGTTTTTTCAACCACATGTCCAGGCCAGGTGACTGGAGTGTTTACTTAAGTAAACGTGGATCCCCATTGTTCTCTTATTTATGTTAAGAAGCTGAGCAGGGAATGTTGGTTAGAAGTTTAATTTAGCAAACAACAAACATCTTGAGCCTTGGACAGTTTCTACTGTTTTTGCAAAAGGGATTTCAGTTTAATGAGCAACCACTTCTTGACCTTTGGACAGGTCATGCTGTCCTGCTGAAAAGCTGAGGTTAGCAATAAACCTTTTTGGGGTTCCTGCTGTTGTGCTAAAAAGCTGAGGTTAGCAATAAGCCTTTTTGTGACCTGGAAAGTGAATATCCATCACACCATGCTGTACTGTTCCATGTTTGTAAAATCTCATTTTCAAAGTACAGTGTGGTCCAGGTCAGTAAGGAGTGAAAACAGATCCTGAGGGTTGGGTCACATTGCATAGATGAGAGCTCTAATCAGGTTTCAAGCCTCCACACTGGATTTTTATTCAACTGATTTTCCAGTTGTGTGTGTCACTGGCAAGGCCAGCATTTATTGCCCATCCCTAATTGCCTCTGAGAAGGTGCTGGTGAACCGCTGCAGTCAGTCTGGTGAAGGCATTCCCACAGTGCTGTTGTGTGGGAAGTTCCAGCATTTAGACCCAGTGATGCTGAAGGACTGGTGACACATCTTCAAGTCAGGATAGCGTGCACATTGGAGGGGAACCACCAGGCAGTGGTGAACCAAAGCGTTTCCTGCCCTTGTCATTCCTGGTGGTGGAGGTCACCAATTTGGGAGATTCTGTGGCAGTAGCCTGGGTGAGTAAGTGAAATGTGTTTTGGAGATGGTACACATTGCAGCCACTTTCCACAACTTTCTAAGATAAGATGAGCTATCTTTATTAGTCACATGTACATCGAAACACACAGTGAAATGCATCTTTTTGCGTTGAGTGTTCTGGGGGGCAGCCCACAAGTGTCGCCACACTTCCGGCATCAACATAGCGTGCCCAGAACTTCCTAACCCGTACATCTTTGGAATATGGGAGGAAACCGGAGCACCCGGAGGAAACCCACGCAGACACGGGAAGAACATACAAACTCCTTACTGATGGTGGCCGGAATTGAACTCAGGTCGCTGGTGCTGTAAAACGTTATGCTAACCACTACACAATGAATGGTTACAGTAGTAAATGGGATGCCAGCTAATTGGGCTGTTTTTCCTTGGATGGTGTTGAGCTTCTTAAAGGTTTTTGATGCCACACTCATCCATCATGGTCCTGACATGTCTTGTATATGGTGGAGAGGCCTTGGGATGTCAGGAGGTGAGTCACATCCCCAAGGATACCCAGCCTTTGACCTGCTCTTGTAGCCACAGCATTTATTTGGCTGATCCACATGAGTTTCTGGTCAACAGTTACCCCCTGCAAATTTGATGGTGAAGGATTCAGCAATGATAATGTCATTGAATGTCAAGGGTAGATGCTTGGACTCTCTCTTGCCTGACACTTTAGTGGCACGAATATTTCTTGCCACTTATCAGCCCTTAATGTAAGTTGGTAAATTGGTTTATTATTGTCACATGGACTGAGATACAGTGAAAAACTTGTCTTGCATACAGTAAGTGTCACAGCTACAGAGAAAGTGCAGTGCAGGCAGATAGAAGCCGGATAGAAGGTGTCTTTGAGTCTGGTGCTACATGCTCTCAGGCTTTTGTATCTTCCACCTGACGGGAGAGGGAAGAAGAGAGAATGACTGTGGTGGGTGGGCTCCTTGATTATGTCGGCTGCTTTCCCAAGGCAGCGGGAAGTGTAGCCGGAGTCAGTGGAGGGGAGGCTGGTTTTCATGATGGACAGCGTCAATTGGAAGAATAGCTGATGCCTTTGAAGCCCACTGACCCTGACTCCAAGGGCTGTAGGACATACTCATTCCTGGACTGACTTGAAGGCAATGCAGTGACGCAGCAGGCAGCCTCGCAGCTCCAGAGACCAGGGTTCGATCCTGAGCTTCAATGCTGTCTCTGTGTGGAGTTCGCAAGTTCTCCTTGTGTCTTTGTGGGTTTCCCCTTGGTCCTCTGGTTTCCTGCCACAACCCAAGGATATGCTGTTTGGTAGGTTGATTGGTTGCTGTAACTTATACCTAGTGCAGGTAGAGAGCAGGTGAGTCAGAGGGGAGTCAATAGGCATGTGAGAGAGAGAGAATAACATGGGGCAATGGGATTGATGGGATTACCCTGAGAGCTAGCATAGACTGGATGGGTTGAATGGACTCCTTCTATGCTATCATGAAATGTGATGAGTATGAGAGGTGGAGGAACCAACAGTAGGAAGTAGCCTCTCTGATCTCATCCGTCTCTCTGTTGGGGACACACTTGTCCATGTTGGTATTGACAGAAGTGACTACAATGTAATCTTTATGAAGATAAATTGGAATTGGAATTGGTTTATTATTGTCAAATGTACCGAGGTACAGTGAAAAACTTGTCTTGCATACCGTTCATACAGATCAATTCATTACACAGTGCATTGAGGTAGTGCAGGGTAAAACAATAACAGAATGCAGAATAAAGTGCTACAGTTATGGAGAAAGTGCAGTGCAGGCAGATAATAAGGTGCAAGGTCATTAAGAGGTAGATTGTGAGGTCAAGACTCCATTTTATCGTATTAGGGGACTGTTCAATAGTTTTACAGCAGCAGGATAGAAGCTGTCCTTGAGCCTGGTGGTACGTGTTTACAGGCTTTTGTATCTTCTGCCTGATGGGAGAGGGGAGAAGAGAGAATGTCTGGGGTGGATGGGGTCTTTGATTTTGTTGGTTGCTTTACTGAGGCAGCGAGAAGTGTAGATAGAGTTCATGGAGGGGAATCCATGTTGTCCAGCACATGCTGCATGCAGGCACAGTCTGTTTCATTTGTTGAGGATCTCCCATTCTGCTTGATACACCACCTCTTCGTCTTATGCTTTAAAGCAAGGAAGTCTTGCAGAAAGGACATCCCATAACTTTTGGACATACCGAAGCACTTAAAAAACAATAGCTATATAAATGAACTTCGGCACTAATCATTCCTGCCTTGACTTGTGCGGTACCAGCTCTCAGAGGACTGTTACACTGATAGTTTTGAAGAAAAGCTTGGAAGTGTTTTTTTGGCCAGAATTTATCCAACTGGGTAAATTGGACACTTTTCTTATTGCTCTGTGTGAAACCTGGCTTTCTGAAGATTGGCTGCTCGTTTTCTACAGACTCCAGATGTTGGTATTGGTAATTGGTTTAGTATTGTCGCATGTATCAAGACACAGTGAAAAGCTTCAGTTTGCATGCCATCCAGTCAAATCATGACATACATAATTACATCATGGCAGTAAAATAACCAGAATGCAGAGTATGGTGTTACAGTTACAGTGAAGGTGCAGTACAAGTAGACAATAAGGTGCAAGGGCCACAACAAGGTAGATTGAGAGATTAAGAGTTCATCTGTTAGCGTACGAGAGGTCCGTTCAAGGGTCTGATAACAGCAGGGAAGAAGCTGTCCTTGAGCCTTGTAGTAGGTGCTCTCAAGCTTTTCTACCTTCTGCCCCACGGGAAGGGTGGGGGGGGGGGGGAAGAAGAGAGAATGACCGAGGTGGGAGGGACCCTCGATTATGTTGGCTGTTTTCCCGAGGCAATGGGAAGTGTAGACAGAGTCAATGGGGAGGAGGCTGGTTTGCGTGGTTGACTGGGCTGCGTTCACAACCCCGAGGCTGTGAAAGATGTTGTACAACTGCACAGTCCTTCTCCCCTCATTACTGAGGAAAATGTATCTGGATATGCGGAGTTCCATCCAATGCATATGCAAAAGGCAGCAAGCAAATCAGTGGGCAGTTGACTTGGCCACCTGTTCACATACAGTTTTAGGTTATGTGTGAGGTTCTAGCAAATCTGAATAGAATTACTGTCAACTGGAACATTAGTTGAGTAATGTTCCGGTTATTTCTATATTAGTTGCTCATATTGCATTACTCACATTTCCCATTGTACCTGAAGCACATTGTGCAAAGTTCACAAAAATTGCAAGTATCCATGTACAGAGTACTTGAGGTAAATGAAGTGACATTTAGTAGAATCTACAATGTTGTCAGCTCACATAATGTCTAATTTCTTGCATTGTTAATTGAAGGAGGCAATTGAGCTGGCAAATTAAATATTCATATAATTTAATTTAACCATTTGTTTGAGGCCATTAAAACTGTCATGTTTAACGATTTACTGATGTTGATAAACTTACGCGGTTGTATTTTTTAATGATCTGCCCGGGGACCTGAGCCCTTGCAAACAGAAATTCTCCATGCTGTAACCATCATGCCAGTGTATAGTTTCACACTCACTGCCAGTTGTTAGTGACCATGGATACAGTTCTATCATTAGTCAAAAGAAATAGATGATGTAGAACACAGTAAGAACAACACAGCTGCTCTTTGTTTATGCCGAGAATATGGTAAAATGGCACAGAATGTGCTTTGTTGTGGATCCACTTTCATTTCTGTCTTGTGCCGTCAATTTGCAGATTTAAAGTGTTCCAGAAAGGAAGAGGAAGACTTGCATTTATTTAGCGTCTTTTCCTGGCCTCAGAATTTCCAGCCAATGAGAGACTTCAAGTGTGTTCATTGTTATGTTGTTAGGAGACGTGATTGCCCATTTACACCCAGCAAGGTTCCACAAACAGTTAGACGATTAATGACCAGATAATCTGTTTTAGTGATGTTGATTAAAGGATAAATGTTAGCCAAGGCACTAGGGAAAACTCTCCTGCTCTTCTTTGAAATAGCACCATGGGATATTTTATGTCCACATGAGAGGGCAGATGGGGACTTGATTTAATACATCCAAAAATGTGTGCAACCGATGAAGTAAAATGGGATATTTAACATCCAGTCCTTCTCACATCCTAGTATATTTGGCCCATGGGGGTGAGTGTCATTGAATAGATGTATATGAAATACTATTGTCCTCTCCATAAGATAGAGGAGCAGAATTAGGCTATTCAGCTCATCGAGTCTGCTCCGCCATTAAATTGTGGCTGATTTTTTTCTTTCAAACTCATTTCCCCATCTTCTCCCCATAACCCTTAACCCCCTTACCAATCAAGAACCTATCAATCTCTGCCTTAGATACACCCAATGACTTGGCCTCCACAGCCCTCTGTGGCAACGAATTCCACAGATTCACCGCCCTCTGGCTGAAGAAATTCCTCCTTATCTCAGTTTTAAAGGGATGTCCCTTTATTCTGAGGCTGTGCCCTCTGGTCTTAGACTCTCCCACTGATGGAAACATCCTCTCCACGTCCACTCTATCCAGGCCTTTCAGTATCTGATATGTCTCAATGAGATCTCCCCCCATCTTTCATCGAGTACCGACCCAGAGATATCAAACGCTCCTCATATGTTGAGCCTTTCATTCCTGGGATCATTCTTGTGAACCTCCTCTGGACCCTCTCCAGGGCTAGTACAGCTTTTCTTAGATATGGGGTCCAAAATTGCTCACAATATTCCAAGTGCAGTCTGACCAACACCTTATAAAGCCTCAGCAGTACATCCTTGCTTTTATATTCTAGTCCTCTCTATTAATGGCAACAACAATTTTAAACTTGTTGAAGTAGTAGATAGAACAATTTTGTACAAAGACATTAAGTATTTATATGTTGAGATCATGGAGCAATTTCAATCCCCAAGATATTAAGGCCTTAGTCTCTCAAATCCTCCCAGTGCCTGTTATGTCAAATCTTGGTTTGATTTTAAAACCTGGCTACGTTAGTCCGTCTACCATGCACGTAGTATATATGTGGCCTACACTCCAAACAATAAAAATTAATTCATTTTTAAGCAAAACAATTTTAAGTAAACATTGATGAAAAAAAAACCTTAAAACTTGATTGGCAGTCAGAAGTCCAAATCAATACCCGAGGGTGCTTGATGGAGCATGGCTTAGCACATTGTCCTTTCCTTTGGAACCTGGCTTTGCTTCCAGACCAGACTGTGTTGATAATAGAGGCTTTGTCACTGAGGTTCCAAAGTGGAAAGTTTTAATGCAGTTCCTTGCAACGTACAACTGCCCATACTTGTGTATGAACACTGCAGATAGGTTTGGATTCATTTATATTGAGGTGAAGCCAGCAACGAACTGACAACCCGTGGAGCTCAGAGCATAAGGAATAACAAAGGCATAGAGGTCTTGAAAGGAACCTGGAAGTAACAACAAACATTTATAGGCCTCCTTTCAGGGCCGAGCGATGCCCAGAAGTGAAGTGTTAGTGGCTGCTGTGAAGTAGGGACGGTGGCAATTCATGCACAGCAGTGAGATAAATCATCAGACGGCAACGTTGGGAGTAAATAGATGAGGACACTGAGGATAACTTCTTGGGTTTTCTGCAGAGTCGTGCATGGGATATTTTTACATACAGTATACCCAAGAGGATCAAAGTCTAATGAATTATGTAGAGATGCCACTTCTGACTAGTATCTGCCTAGATTATTGGTTCCTGGAGTAGTAACCGTCCAGACTATATCAGCTCCCAGAGGAGCATTCCATTAGTTCTGCTCCCCTCCTCCTTTCTTCCCTGCACATCTGCAATTTTTCCCCCTCAGACGCACTCTCTCCATCTCCCCCTTTGATTCTTTTTTTTGCCACTAACCTACATTCTGGGGTGATTACCAGTGGCCGATTAACCCAGCTGCAAGCGGGAGGAAACCGGAGCAGCCGGGGGAAATCTCACAGGCTCCACACAGGCAGCACCCGAGTTCAGGATTGAACCAGGTTCGCTGGAGCTGCAGGGCAGCAGCACTACCTACTGCACCACCGTGTTTCCCCCATTTGACCCAATAACCTCTAATGCAGTGCGACCACTGGGCTAAGGTGAACCTGTTTCAAAGTCTAGGAGTCAGAGAAGGAAAAGCCTATGATTGACAGAATAAGTCTCTACAAGTTACATTCAGAAAACCTGAGCTTTGGTAACAATGGGACAAGATATATGGTTACAATAGGATAACATACAGAAAAGAATGTCAGCACTGATTGCACATGGGAGATTTACCATCAGGAAAGTTTAAAGAAGCTTAACGTTTTTATTACCATGACAACTTGGCACTTTAAACATGGAAGAGCAATGCAAGAGGCTTCTGAGAAGTACAATCCCAATGCAAGATGTTAAAGAGAAGTAGGAGATTTTTTAAAAATTATTTTTATTTACAGCGTGGTAACAGGCCCTTCTGGCCCAACGAGTCCGTGCCGCCCATTTTAAACCCAAATTAACCTACCCGTACGTCTTTGGAATGTGGGAGGAAACCGGAACACCCGGAGGAAACCCATGCAGACACGGGAGAACGTACAACCTCCTTACAGACAGCGACGGGAATCGAACCCTGATCGCTGGCACTGTAATAGCGTTAAGAGGGTGATCAAAAGTATGGTTAAAGAGATGGAGCTTCAACTTGTGTTTTCACGCGACTGGGGGCAGTCAGACCACAAGGGGCAGACATTCTAACACACAGTGTGTGTGGGGGGGCAGGAGAAAGGCAATCGTGGGGAGGGGAGATTATGGGCTTGTAGTGACACAGATAGCAATGAGGGAAATGGGGGGTAAAGGTCAGTATTAGCTGGGTTGGAGATTGTGGGGAAGGGCTTACAGGTAGATATCAGATTTTTTTTTAGATATTTATTTATTGGTCACATGTACATCAAAACACACAGTGAAATGCGTCTTTTTGCATTACTGAAAATGTGCTGGGGGCAGCCCGCAAGTGTCACCACGCTTCCGGCGGCAACATAGCATGCCCTCAGCTCCTAACCTGTATGTCTTTTTGGATTGTGGGAGGAAACCAGAGCACCCGGAGGAAACCCATGCAGACACGGGGAGAACGTACAAACTCCTCACAGACAGTGGCTGGAATCGAACTTGGGTCGCTGGCACTGTAGTAGCGTTACGCTAACCGCTACGCTACTGTGCTGCTCCTGCACCTGAGTGGTCTGGGGAGATGATTGGAGGGACTAAGAGTGTGAGGAAAGGTCATAAGGTCACCGAGAGTCACACTAGCTCTGCACCTATTTAACCAATCCTATACAAATCGTGTTTCCCTCTCCCAACACTCGCGAAAACTCCACCAAGGTTCTGCCACTCACCTGCACTCTAGGGGCAGTTAATAGCGGCCAATTAATCTGCCGACTTGCATGTCCCTGGGAAACCCATGCTTTCTCAGGGAGAATGTGCAAACTCCACATTGAACCTTGGTCACTGGACGTGTGAGGTAGCGGTTCTTCTAACAGGGCCAGCAAGTGGGTTGGGGAGGAGTCAGATTAAAGATAGTGGATATTCTCAGAGTCATGCAGCATGGAAACAGGCCACTGTATCCACACTGACCGCTGAGCACCATTTACACCAATCCCATTTTAGTCTCCCCAGACTCCCTTCAACATCCTTCAGATTCTACCACCCACCTGCACTCCAGGAACAATTTACAGTGGACAATTAACCGACCAACCCACCGATCCTTGGGATGCGGGAGGAAATCGGAGCACCCGGAGGAAGACCCACGCAGGCATAGGAAGAACAGGCAAATTCCACACAAGAGTTTAGGAGGTCAGCTTCGAACCCGGGTCACTGGAACTGCGAGGCAGCGGCTTAACCAGCTGTGCCACTGTCCCGCATTGGGTGAAGGCTGATGGATGGCGCGGGGTTGTTAATTGATGGCGTGGACACAGGTAGAAGATGATGGAGAGCAGGGTTAAAGCTTCCTAATCCCCTCTCCCACAGAAAGTGGAGGCTGATTTCTGTGGGAGAGGGGATTAGGAAGCTGAGAGAAAACAGAATTTACTGTAAGGAATGATTAGCCATCCTGGAAGATCGTTCACTGCCAGACTTCCCGGCAGTGACCCACTTAGGGAAGGGCCTTTTAACCAAGAGAAGTCCCGACCTGCCCTAGTTATACCTCCAATACACTTGAGGCCCACGCTGCTTACGTGCATTAAAGAAAGGCATGTGATGCCAATAGTGCGTGCATCTTGATTGACATCACTACACAAGACCAATGAGCATCATGTGTTTTCACGTCATATGCACTGAGGACTAGCTATCGAATACAGAAGCACAGTATGTGTACACAAAGTACCCAGTCACAATTAGCAGTCGGATTTCTGATAAAAATTCTATTGCGCGGTGGATTAAATTATAACACTAAAGGGCCAGATTTCTCGCCGGTGGATTTAGGTGAGATATAAAAGAGCGAAGAGTGGAACAGGTTCAAGGGAAGGAGTCATATCATATATTGGTTAAATCTCTGGCTAAATGCATGGCCACATAAATTGGGAGGAATGCAATCTAATTAAATCAAAATGATCCCAATGAGTACTTCTCTTTGGTATTCACCAGGGAGAGGGGTCTTGATGACGCGGAAGGGAGTGCTGGTAGGGGTAATGTTCTCGAGGTTGTAGATATCAAGAGAGAGGATGTGTTGAAGTTGTTAAAGAATATTAAGACAGATAAATCTCCGGGGCCTGACGGGATTTTCCCCAGGCTGCTTCGAGAGGCTAGGGAGGAGATTGTTGAACCGCTGGTAAGGATCTTTGAGTCCTCATTGTCCACGGGGATGGTGCCAGAGGATTGGAGGGTTGCGAATGTTGTCCCCTTGTTCAAAAAAGGTAATAGGGATAGGCCAAGGAATTATAGACCGGTGAGTCTCACATCTGTGGTGGGTAAGCTGTTAGAAAGGATTCTAAGGGATAGGATTTATGAACACCTAGAGAATCATGGAATGATTAGGGACAGCCAGCATGGCTTTGTGAAGGGAAGATCTTGTCTCACAAGCCTGATAGAGTTCTTTGAGGAGGTAACCAGGAAGATTGATGAGGGCAGTGTGGTGGATGTGGTTTACATGGATTTTAGTGAGGTGTTTGATAAGGTTCCTCATGGTAGGCTTCTTCAGAAGGTCAGAGGCCAAGGGATCCAAGGAAGCTTGGCTGTGTGGATTAGGAATTGGCTTGCATGTAGAAAGCAGAGGCTTGTGGTGGAAGGAGTGCCCTCGGATTGGAAGGCAGTGACTAGTTGTGTCCCGCAGGGATCGGTTCTGGGACCTCTACTTTTTGTGATATTTATAGATGACTTAGATGAGGGGGTGGAGGGCTGGGTTAGTAAGTTTGCGGACTACACTAAGATTGGCGGTGTTGTGGATAGTGTGGAGGGCTGTCAGAGCTTACAGAGGGATATTGATAGGATGCAGAGCTGGGCTGACAAGTGGCAGATGGAGTTCAATCCGGAGAAGTGTGAGGTGGTACACTTTGGAAGGACAAACTCCAGGGCAGAGTACAGGGTAAATGGCAAGGTACTTGGCAGTGTGGAGGAGCAGAGGGATCTGGGGGTTCATATTCACAGTTCATTGAAAGTTGCCTCACAGGTGGAAAGAGCAGTTAAGAAGGCCAATGGGATGTTGGCTTTCATAAATCATGGGATTGAGTTTAAGAGCCGCGAGGTGATGATGCAGCTTTACAAAACTCTAGTTAGGCCACACTTAGAGTACTGTGTTCAGTTCTGGTCGCCTCATTATAGGAAGGATGTGGAGGCGTTGGAGAGGGTGCAGAGGAGATTTACCAGGATGCTGCCTGGTTTAGAGAGTATTGAATATGAGGAGAGGCTTAAGGTGCTAGGGCTTTATTCACTGGAAAGGAGGAGGATGAGAGGAGACATGATAGAGGTATATAAAATATTGAGAGGAATAGATAGAGTAGACAGTCAGCACCTCCTTCCCAGGGCACCAATGCTCAAGACGAGAGGGCATGGCTTTAAGGTTATGGGTGGGAGGTTCAGGGTAGATGTCAGAGGGAGGTTTTTCACCCAGAGAGTGGTTGGTGCATGGAATGCACTGCCTGGGGTGGTGGTGGAGGCAGATACATTGGACAGGTTCAAGAGCTTGTTGGATAGGCACATGGAGGAGTGTGGGATGGGGGGATATGAGGGAGGAAGGGGTCAGGTAGTGTGAGGGTGGTTTGATGGACGGCACAACATGGTGGGCCGAAGGGCCTGTTTTGTGCTGTATGGTTCTATGGTTCCAACTAAACCAAAGTTATTTATTCAGAGGGATCACTCATATTTGTCAGTAATAAACATGGCCAAAAGGATTTTGGGTGGTATTATTACATTTGTTTAATTGAAGTCACGCTTATCCGTACAATCTTGAGGTCAGGCTGTACCTAGACAGTTATGATTACTCCTGGCTCTCCCAGCCTGGCAATGAAGGTGAAAACAACAGCAGCAAGTCTGTGCCTCTGTGTCTTGTCTCGGAGTCAGGAGAAGGAGGGTCCTGGGTCAGAGACACAATCGCACTGGTTATGGCTGACATTTGAATACACCTGTGGAAAGAGGAGAAGAATATGGATTGAGGTAGCACCTTCCACGTCCATTTCAGAATGTCCCAAAACAGTTAATTAGCTTTGGGTCTTTACCGTAGTGATATTCGAGACGTGGCAGCCGATCTACGGACAGCAGGTTCCCAAAGGCAGCAAAGGGAAAATGACCGGATAATCTGCTTTTTCAGAAATGATGTGGGATAAGTATTGGCTGGGATGACGAGATAACTTCCCTGAGGGAGCACTGAGAGAATGCTTCACAGTTGGAGGTGCTGAGTGAGACATTAAAGCTAGGCTCTGTCTGCCCTTGTCAGATAGATACAAAAGACGCCATGGCGCTATTTTGAATATGACTAGAAGGGGAGTCCTCTACTTGTTGTCATGGCCAATATTTATTCGTCAACTAACAATAACAACAGCTCCATTTATAAAGCACCAGTAATGTAGCAAAAAAAAGCACCACAAGGTTCTCCACGGGAGCGTAAGCAACAATAAAATTGATGCTGGGCCACACAGGGAGATGTAGGGCAGAAGGCCATTGATTGCAGAGATGGGTTTTGTGCAACATATTGGAGAGGAAGGAGAGTTGGAAAGGAAGGGTTGCAAATCCCAGAAGGTAAGGCTACTAATAGTGGAGAGATTAAATTCAGAGACACTCAGAAGGGAGTAACCTAGAGGATTGCCAATATATTGTAGGGTTACATGACCAGAGGGGATTACATAAAAAGGATAAGCTCAGGGGATTCCTGAGATAGAAGAATAATTCTAAAGTTGAGGCCTTGCTTATCTGGGAACCAACAATCACGGAGGTGATGAGTGAGTGTGACTTGGTATCTTCTTAAGTAAAAACAGCAAATGCTGGAAGTACTCAGCAGGTCGGGCAGCATTTGTGGAGAAAGCATCAGAGCCAACGTTTGAGATTGAAAACCCTTTGCCCAAACTGGGAAAGAGAGAAAGTTTTAGTTTTAAGTTGCAGAGAAGGTGGAGGAGGGGTGGGTAGGTCAAGTCAGTATCAGTGATAGGGTGAGACCAGGGTTGCTGTGGGGATAAGTTGTGGAGGTTGATGGGTAAATGGGAGCAGTTAGAGAACAAGGATACAAACAAAGGGATGTACAAGTGAAATACAGAGATGTGAGACATGCCCAGCAATGGAGAGAAAAGTGCCGATCACTGACTTACAGCAGAAAAGACTTGTTCTGATACAGATAGAGAAAGTTGTAGAATTCGACATTGCATCCAAATGACTGCAACGTGCCCAGATGGAAGATGAGGTGCTGTTCCTCAAGCTTGTGTCGGGCCTCGTTATAACAGTGCAGTTGTCCACTTCTCCCTGTTCTTAAGCAGTCCCTCAGATCGGGGACGACTTGCTTTTCCTCTGGTTTTGTGGGCTCTGAGGTGGCGGAGAAGGCCAACGTGGGACTCTTCCACAGACGGGGCACCGACGGAGTGGATGGGTGGGTAGCTTATGCACTCCTCCTGCTGCCCGTGCAGGGCTTCCTTGTGCTCCCAGTCCCTGGGATGATAAGGGTGGGGAATGAGACCAATCAGACATGGTTTCAGACAGTTAACTCTGGAAGGAACGAAGAAATGGGCATGAGATTTGGCGATTGATGAGCTGAGGCAAAGCTGGAGTCAGATGGTGTTACAGAGGTGGAAATGGTGATGGTATGGATGAATACAACATCAGGTATGCCGTATTTTCACACAGTTACTGAAGGGGCTGGGGGGGGTTGAATGGAGCCAAAGGATTGGCCACTGTGATGGGGACAGAAGATGATAGCGTCAGTCTATCCAGTATCTTCTTGGAGGAAATATCTGCTCATCCTGAACTGGATTACACTTTCTACCATCTGATCCATGGAAACAGTTATAAAATCTATGAAATCTTGGAAGATGACAACCAGACCATCCACAGTAACCATAGCCACCTCTGTGAACTGCACTTTGACGGGTGGGTGCACAGTGGCACAGCTAGTAGAGCTGTAGTCTTGCAGCTTCAGAGACATGGGTTCAATCCCCACCCCGGGTGCGGCCTGTGTGAAGTATGCTCATTCTCCCTGTGACTGTGTGGGTTTCCTCCGAGTGCGCCAGTTCCCTCCCACATCCCAAAGACATACAGGTCGGTAGGTTAATTGTCCGCTGTAAATCCCCCCAGTGTGCAGGTGAGTGGCAGGATCTCGGAGATGTTGAGGGGAATGTGGGGGACAATAAAATGGGATTAGGATAGTATTAGTATAAATAGGTGATTAATGGTTGCTGCGGACTCAGTGGGCCAAGGAACTGTTTCTGTGCCGTTTGACTATGAACTTAGAAAGTTGTCTGAAACAAGTAGGATGCGTAGCTGTGGGATGTGGATGGGGAATGACACTGGGAAGTGACCAGAGATGGCCTTTATATGTGATTGGGGCTTGGACTGGTGACTCCATTTAGCGACTTCCAAGTCCATTATGAATGAGGTGATCTTATTGAAATGCACAAAATTCTAAAGGGCTTTAACAAATTAGATGCAGAGTTGATGCTTCCTTGGCTGAAGAGCCCAGAACCAAGGACCGACCACATACTCCAACTAAGGGGAGGACTGAGATCAGAAGAAATTCCTTTGGAAATTTGAATCTCTGGAATTTTCTACCCATAATTACTGTGGAGGCTTAGTCACTGAGTACATTCAATACATTTTTGGATATTAAGAGGCGGAGGGTTAGTGTTGGAAAATGGAGCTGAAGTAAAAGGTCGGCCCTGGTTGCAGCCACTGTCACAAACCACAGTGGGCTGAAGGGGCTGTTTCCATGCTGCCTGACTCTATCATCTTTATTGAATGGTGGAGCAGGCATGAGGGGCCAAATGGCCGACTCCTTCTATGTGAGTGCTTGCTTATTTCTTTCAAGCAATAATTCTTGCCTATTAGCTGCTCAATGGAGCATGGGTGTCCAAACAAAATGGGTGAAAGATGTGGGATTACCCTCTTCCCCATCAACAAACTGGTGAAGACAGGTTATTCCAACGGCAGAAGGGGTGGACAGCTTTGAAGAAAGGAATGCATGGGAACGGTAAAAGAAAGTGGTCAGTGTATTAAATTAAGAATGAAAAGTTTGAGCTGGAGTCAATGAGACATGGAGATCCTTGCCGTCTTTCATTGCTTCACTCACTAGCAAGGTGGACCTTCACTGTACTAAACAAAAAGCCCAATTTGAATCTCACCAAACCTGACTCTGTCAATCTAACTCGTCAGTGCCTCCGACACCAGATTAACTTGTTTCAATTCCCAGGAATAATTAGGAGCAAAAGATTTGCTTTTCAAACTGATCAGTGAAAGTGAAACGCTGGCTATTTATACTTCCAAGAAACACAACCACTCAATTCCAGCAGCCTGCAATTCAGAATCGACCAATCATTTTTTTTAACGAATTAACATTCATCGGAAAGAAACAGAGACGATCTTAAATATAGTTGTCCGAGTTTGAAAAAGTCTGGATCGTTAAAATATTTGGAATGAGAAGAGATGAGAATTATGGCTTTGCTGATGGAACTGCTAAACAACTACCAGGCGCCGCAGAAATCCTCTTTAAACGCCAAGATTGAATCAATCAGTAATAATAGATATGAATGTCATTACAACGAATCATTATGTTAGTGAAACACCGCTTGTGTGTATGTGTTTTTTTTGTTGCAACAAAAATGCCTAAAAGCTTTCTGTGCTGGTGGAAGTGGGGGAGGGTGATATTGAAGGCGAATGTAAGGAGGGTAGTGGGATGATGGGTGTGATACGCTGGTAAAGGGAAGTTGAAATGATTGAGGCTATTTGAAGGCATGAAGAGTTGCATCCTTCTGTGGGCAGGGTATAATTTACAGAGCTGAAAGTGGGAGTGAAATATCTCCTCAATATCCGTGTTTGTCAGCAGAGATGAATGCATACATCAGGAAACAATGTTTACGTGTGTTATTTCCTTATTCTAGCCTGTCAAGCTGTCAAGAGAAAGCTAATGGCCGCCGAGACAGCCAGGCATGAATGCAAGGAGGGAGGCCTGGGAAAAGACTTTGAAGAGAGGGGCTATTGTGGTGGCCACTTAATTTGAAAGGAGCTGAAATTACGCAGTTTATTAAATTAGATATCTGCTTAGACATGGGAAAGAGAGAGGGGAACATTCAGAAGTAGAGGAACCCAACAGCACAAGAAACTATTTAAACTGACCATAAAATATTTCTTGTTTACTGCTTTCAAACAATTTCTATTCGTTTCAACTTATGTGCCACATCCTGTTTCTGCGTGTTTACATACGACTCCTGTTTAAATTTTACTCCCCAAAAATGATCGTTGCATGGCCCGTTGCAGACGCCAGCACTAGTTGAACGTCTTCATTGCAAGTCGCTGCGCCAATTCTGTCCCGGTCCTTGTTTTACCAGTGAAGTCTTCCCTCCCACAGTTTCCCGTCAACCCTTCTCAAAGTTGTCTACGTCCCCCGAAGGAGTGGGCTCGGGAGTTTTTCTCTTGATTGATATTTAAACTAGAAATAATAATACCAAAATAAACTTCCGTCTATGGGAATCGTGGATGGAAGATTAATTTTGCTGGGGGCAAGAATCAAAACTGGATCAATTAAACACCAAGGCTTTAAGTGATCTATCCAGCCTGACTGAGCCTCGATCCTGACCCGAGTATTCTTCTTTATTTAAACCACACACTCGGAGATTGGAAGAGTTATGTGCACAGCCAATAGCCAAAATTTGGGAGTTAAAATATTTATTTCTTAAAAAAAGACGGTTAACTCGAAAGATTTTAATCTCTTGATTTTTAAGGGATCCTTAGAGTGTCTTTTTAATCCATTTGGCGATCTGTAGAACAAAAAGTAGTTGATGGATTTTTGGGAAAACCTTTGGGATTTTGGAAGATGGACAGAAATGTGTCTCGGTGCGAATCCTGTTTCGCTGCTGTTAAGAAAAATGCAAGTTGTCGAGCTGTCTGAATAAAGTATATTACTTGCTGTTTCGGTTTGGGGTTCAAATCCGAGGGGTGCAGGAAGATTACAGGCAGCGACAGTGTAAAAAAACCAATCGGAATTAGCTGAACTCTCAGGAACCACTTTTATCATTCAGTTGAAAGCCTTTACAAAAAAAAGTGCCCGTGAAAACTTTTACAAGAGAGAGGCCGTGTTGCACATTTTATTCTCTCTGTGCTTCTAAAGGTGATCAACAATATAGACCCGAGGTGTTGAAAAGGTGACCCTGTGAATCCTTATTAGCCTTCGAGACAGAAGCACTTTCGGGGTGACTATTCTTTCTTGATGTTTACATAACCTGTGTAACCGCAACTTTCCATTTGGCAGTGAGCTTTAGCACCAGGCTAGTTGTTAGCTTGTCAAGAGTACTTCAGACCTCAGAGGTAAAAAAAGAGAAGCCCTTTTCCCATTTTTATCCCCACCCGGAGTACAATCCATTTGCCAGCAGGTTTCTTTTAACAAACAATTTCTCGTGCATTTGCATCACCTATTGATAGCTGATCTTTAAACTGTTGTATTGTGCTCTTTGTTTCCTGCTTCAGTGAAAACAAAAGCAGACCGGTGCCTGCGAACGGTGGATTTGCATGCGGCTAACATCACCCGACGAGAATAATTGCTAATACATATTTATGCGGCACAAATTTGCCATTTGTTTATGCATAAAATTATCAGCACCACAGGCTGTATATCTAGAGAGAACGGTGACCTTTTTAGTTCAATAAACAGAAATAAGCCTTTAGTGCTTAGTGAACAGATTTCAGGGGGGTAGTTTTATTTTGCCAGATGATTCTGATGTCGCGGATAAAATTGGGGTGGGGTGATGGGGAGAGAATAGTTTCACCCCTATAGTAACGTGCTCATTATATCTTTCTCCCCCCAAAGAGAATCTATATTAGGAGCTCTCGAAACAATTGAGTGCAACGGGGCCATCCTGTCTAATTACTCCGAGACAGAGGAGCTAAAGAGGGATTAATGATAGTTGACAAGTGCAATTAATAATTAAAGCAGAGCTGGGAGTCAATGCAATAAGCAGATGACAATAGCTGGGGTAACTGTACATGACAGCTTTCATCCGTTTCAATCCGAAGTGGGCTCTCTGGCGCGCACACACCAGAGTGTGAGACAAAGCGCCTGTTATGTGACCACTCGGTGTAACCGTGGGTACCTCCGTCCTGCCCGCTCAGGTATTCTTGTTACCTTTCACAGTCAGGTGTTGGCGCGCCTATTTAATATTCATGTTTTAGATTGTAGGAGGGGAACACAGAGTGAAAGGTTGCAGCGAGCTGAAGCACTATTTCCATATCAAAGGCAGGGTTTGAGGCCTGAATGGTAATTAAACTGCCCAGATTTGATCTCTCTGGTCTGCTTGTGTGTGCGCGTCTATAAAAGGCGGTGTTAGACAATTTCACAGTTACACGGCGTGTTTAGAAAGTGGTCAGCTTTTGATTAAATACACAAGCTATTTAATTTTTTAAAAAAAGCAAAGTTCAAGTACATCATTTTTTGTATTTAAAATTTGAACTGCAGATTGCCTGCATAAATATTAAAATGTAACACTCCTCGCCCACATTGTAACTGTCAGAAATCGATTTATCAGTTTAGAAAAATTACTTGCTATAACACAAGACAACAATCAGATTGACATTTATTTCATAGGACAAGAAAACCTCTCCGGTGCGTTTTCATGTAACATGAAGATTGCAGCCGCATAAAGCCCTGTAACAAGGTTCAGTGGCGTGATTACATCGTGTACGATATCAGACTTTTGAGCAGCACAGGTCTTGCTGTTAATCGAACTGGCTGTTGTGGCAAATTGAGCGATTTTAAACTGTCATAATCCAAACCCTTGCTCCAAAATATCTTCCGCATCTTTCGAACCAGTCTGTATTAGATGTTTAAAATATACCTGTATATGTTGCTGAAAGTATCTTATGCACTATTCTGCAAGTTATACTCCCTAAACTTTATCGAAGCATTATTTGCCGCATCCCCGATCACCTGAGGATAGTCGAGGTTGTGCGCGGAGCTTTTAGAACAGCGGTCCTAGCCTTTGATTATGGTGGGAATGGGAAGTCTTGTTCCCTTGGTTTTAAGTGAACGCGCAGTGACTGAATGTTTTGTTCCTTCGATAACACTTTTCATCCACCCTCCGACGTCTCTACCGTCTAATCGGAACTGTTAAGTGGAATAAATCGAATCCACTGGATATTTTAAAGTTAATGCTTTTTTTTTGAAGGCGGCTTTTCTTCCAGTAACCCTTGTAGTAAAGATGATTGTAATGGATGCTTAGGAAAACGCAGAGAGGTCGATCAGTTCCAGTGTTTAATTAAATCATAACTATACCCATAAGACAAAATAAAACTATCAATATCAGTCACTAAAGCTTCAATTGGTCGCAGCATTCACAGGGTGTTCCAAATTGCCACTGGTGTTGGCGTGGACAAATGCTTTGCGACCGACTTCCTGATTATATCGCTTGTTCTTGGTTCCTTCATGAGAAGAATTGTTCCTCTGTAACGGCCCTGTCAAGTCCCGTTAACATTTTAAGCACCTCAATCGGATCGCCTCACCGTCCAATCATAAACTTAAGGAACCTCCCTTCATCGTTTAACTCCCCAAACCCAAAAGTCATTAAAACACTAGTCAAAGTACAGCACGGGAACAGGCCCTTCGGCCCAACTCGTCTGTGCTGACCAAGTTGCCCACCTGAGCTAGTTTCAGTTGCCTGTATTTGGCCCATATACATCTAAACTCTTTCTTTCTATGTGTCTTTTAAACGTTGCAATTGTAAGATATATATAAAACAATGAAACTTACAGAGTTAAAATCGCGAGGAATTCCGGGAACAAGGCTTGCGTGCTCCTCCGACGTGCTGGGGTCTTGCTTGATCATTAAAGTTGAAGACTGCTGGAAAAGGGCCCGATAAATGTTCAGTAGCCTTGGAAGAAGCAGGAGACTTTTCCCGCGCACGGCAACACATTGACAGGATCAAACATGGCTCCTACACCTCAGCTGCCAGCCGCGTCCAAACGCGAGGTGACCAATTTCCACCCATTTGTACTTTGTCACTTGAAATTCACTGCGAGCTTTGGAACGAGCCTGACGCCTAGTATGGCCAATGGAAATTTTTTTTAAAATTCCAGATGCAGATGCTGGAAATCTGAAATAAAAAGAGAAAATGCTGGAATACTCAGCAGGTCGCGTAGCATGTGTGGAAGGAGAAAGGTAACTGGTTTATTAGGGGTGAATGTTTCAGGTCCCAATTGGAAAAGGGGGAAAGCCGGTTGGTTTTAAGTTGACACAGAGGATCGCAGAGGGATGGGTAGGACAAAGTGAATACTTACAATAGGGTGAGACTAAGGTTGCCAGATTTTAATAGTTAACTCTGCTGTTAGGCTTTAACTTGTATCAAGTCCTGTTTACTGGATCTTACTAGGTAAGATGCTGAATGAATCTCAGGAAGACTTGGGCACCTCCCTTAAACAGACCATTGCAGGGGGTATCACAGAGTGTTTGCAGAGAACAGGCACCGTATACATGGCAGCTCCAATATAGCCACTTGGACCTCACCACACCAGATTGTCTGGATTGCGGACAAATTGATTTCCTCTCCCATTATATCCGAATTGCAGAAGTCAATTCATCTTATGAGGCTGTAGATATAATTTGGGTAATTCCAGTTGTCAATTAATGAAACCCAATTGTAATCTTCTGCCATTCAGTTGACAGAGGAGCATAAAAACTATTAGATAATAAAATACCTCTTGGTAAATCTTGTTCACCTTTATCATTTTGTTGGCTGCTTGCTCCAACAGTAGAGTTATCTAATCATGGTAAACTATCACTATCAATTAGTCAACATCAGAAAAAAAATCCCAGCGGTGGAGGCCTTTAAAGAACCACAGGTCAAAAGTTAACAGATCAATTGAAATATGTTACACTTGTGATTCTCCCACCAATAGTTTTGAGAAATCAGCGACATACAGTTTGACTGGTCTCTGGTTAATCTGAACACCTATCATTTTTGTTAATTTTACAGTGTGAAATAGTCTGTTGGTCTGGTATGTCTGGTTAGTGTATGGGAATCCACAGCGATGTAAATCATTCATACAAGATCAACTGATTCCAAGACATAAAGACAGCATTTAAAGGAACATTGCTGCACTGCCTTATATTTACTAAGCTTACAGGTCAGGGAGGAAGGCATGATTGCTGATGTCCACCAGTGAAACATTCCTTGATGGTAACTTAAATGGGCAGAGTGCAAAACAAGTTGCAAAAGGAAAAGTATTTTATACAAGAACAATAAGTGAGCTACTGGCGGAACTCAGTGGGTCAGGCAGCATATGTGGAGGGAAATGGTTGACATTTTGTGTCGAGTCCCTTCATCTGAACTTACCTCCTCATATCTTGATTCTATCTTGTGTCCCCTTGTCCAGTCCCTTCCCACTTACATCCAGGACACCTTGCATGCCCTCTGCCATTTTAACAACTTCCAGTTCCCTGACACCCACCACCTCATCTTTACCATGGATGTTCCATTCTTGTGTCTCCATTATACAACAGTAATTATGCCCTTAAACTTATTTTCAGTATTTGTATATATTTTCAATAATGTGCATGATGAAGTAAATTTACATGAGATGCTTAATCTAAAAAGCTGCAATGTTATTTCACTATTAACCCTTTTGATGGAGTCTGCTAACTGTTGTTGAAATGAAACGTTTTAATATAGCTTGATCTTGTTTTAACCTGACATCAGTAAAATGCTGGAATCCATCATGAAGGATATGATATCAAGACATTTAGAAAATTATTGAACAGAGTCAGCTGCTGACTGATCACTCCTGACTAATCTATTGGGGTATCCAGTAGAATAAATGGGGGTGGGAAACCAGTGCTGTATTTGCATTTTCAGAAAGGTTTAGATAAGATCCCACACAGAAGATTGGTGAACAAAGTTAAAGCACATAAAACTGAGGATAATGTACTAGTGTGGATTGAGAGTTGGCTAACGGAAATCAAAGAGTAGGAAGAAAGGAGGACAGTCTGTGAGCAGAAGATATCTTGAGGATCTGTGCTTGTTCATAATGTACAGCAGCAGCTGCTTAAGGGGTTCCAATGTAATATCTCTAGATTTGCAGATGACACAAAACTAAATGGGAACGTGAATGAGCATGAAGGAGAAAAGAGGCTTCAAGCATAGAGAAGACAGGTGAGTGGGCAACAGTGTGACAGATGGAGTTCCATGTGGAAAAATGTGAGGTTATCCACTTAAATAGAAAAAAATATATAAATTCAGATTGTTTTTATACATGGTGTGAGTTTGGGAAATGCTGATGTTCCGAGGGACCTGGGTGTTTTTCAAGTTCAAGTTTATTGTCATGGGCCTTCATGTCCAGGTTGTACATGCCATGAAAATTAGTTTTGTACACCAGTCATTGAAAAGTAATGTGCCGGTGCAGTGGACAGTTAGGAAGGCAAATGGTATGTTGCCCTTTTTTTGCTGGAGGATTTGAGTACAAGGATAAGGACATACTACAACTTTTATGCAGGAACCTAGTAGGGCTACTGTGTGTGAGTTTGGTCTCCTTTCTGTGTACTTGCTAGAGAAGGAAGATTCTCCAAACTGTCTCTGGGATGGCAGATCTGCCACATATGGAGAGACTGAGTCAGTTCATCCTCTATTCTTTAGAGTTTAGAAAAAATGAGAGATGACCCCATTGAAACGTGCAAATGTTCTTAGAGGATTCAATAGGGGAGATATGGGGAGGACGTTTCCCTCGGCTTTGGAGTCCAGAACTCGGGGTGACCATCTTAAAATAAGGGGTAGGTAATTTTGGACTGAAGTCAGGACAAATTTCGGCTCAGTGGGTGCTGATTCTTTGGAATTCTTTACCACAAAGGGCAGAGATGGCCCAGTCTTTGGTTGTATTTAAAGATAGATTTTTCGCAGAATCAAGGTAGGTGGGAAAATGGTGTTGAGGTAGTCGAATAGCCGTGATCTTGTTGCATGTAAAAATAGGCTTGATGGGCTGAATGGCCCACTCTTGCTTAGATTTCTCATGTTCCTATGTTCAAGGTGGATGATTGATTATTTTGCAGTGAAAATAACTTTGAAAAGGGAAAGGGATTACATCATCCAGCCGCCAATGAGTTATTGACCACATGCTGTATTAGGAAGTTAATTAGATCGGAGGGTGATCCTACCATCTCATTACAACATCAATTCGGTCTTTATTGTGTGCTCCTTTTGAAAGCCATCCCTCAAGATGCCCATGAGTCGGAAGGTTATGAGTGCAAGCCCTACTATGGAGAGTTACACACAGAATCCGGAGTGATATTGTGGAATACTGAGGGAATGCTGCACTGTCATTGAATCTGGCTTTCAGCAGAAATGTTAAGTTAAGGCTCATCTGTCTTCTCAAGTTGACATAAAAGTCACCGGGCATGGCCTTGAACGGAAGGAAACACTCCTCCAAATTCTGGCCAATATTAAGAAACATCAAGAAACTCCTGCAAACAGTTTATCTGATGATTTAATTCACTGATGCTTGTAAGAACTTGCCTTGTGTAAATTGGTCGGCAGATTTTCCAGATTACACTACAGATCAGAAGTACATTTACATAGAACATAGAACAGTACAGTACAGGGCAGGCCCTTTGGCCCATGTTGTTGTGCCAAGCTAATTAAAACAATGACTCCTAATTAATCCCTCTTCCCCACAAATTGACCATATCTCTTCCTTCTCTGCATATTCACTTGCCTGTCTAAGTCTCTTAAAAGCTCCTCTGTTGTCTGCCTCCACCACCACCCCTGGCAGTGCATTCCAGGCTCCCATGACTCTCTGTTGCAAAGGACTTTGGATGCTCTGAAAGGCACAATATACATGCAAGTTGTTTGCTTAAAATAAACTCACTTTGCAGCCACAGGGGTTTTAGACACTTCCGAAGGAGGGAAGCTAGGTGATGATGACACTAGAACCTGGATTTAAATCCCAAGTCGAGCTGTGTGGCTAATGGTGTGAGGAAGAGGGGAAGCAATATGGCACCTGCAGCGAAAAACCCGGGAGGTTTATAATGTCTGCCTGACCTCAGCTGTTAGTGCTGGCCAGCCAAGAGGTCTACTGCAGCGGCAAACCACTCGAGGGAACCCGAGGAAAGGTGTCTGGCAGGTAGGTGAGTGGCTGGGTGGAGGACAGGGTAGATCCAATACTTCCCTGTGGGGCCTGGATGTTCACACCTGATCTTCAAGAGAAAACTAAACAAAATGAGATTTCACTGAAGTGTCTGGGTATCCTGACACTGAGTGTGGTTCCTGCAACTTCTAGCCAACTTTTAGTTAGAATGGTGGGGAGTCACAATAATCCTAATGCGTTTGTGAGACAGCTGCCTCCTCCTACCAAGAAGATGTCAGCAAGAGGGCATTAAGAATTCAGCGGTAATCAGGTTGCTATTTTCACAACCTGCCATCCTGTACCCACCAGTTACGCAGTGTTAAAATTGGCCCTGAAGAAGAATTTCGTTGCTTGCATTTCCAGCACTTGGAATTTCAGATCTGATATGAAGGTAGTTAATTGAACTTGTGTCTCTTGTATCTACACGGAGACAGAGGAACCTAAATAGTACCTAAAAAAAATGTGATAGTACCTAAAAATGTTATTGCTTCTGGTGGGTAGCATTCAAAATGAGTGAGACACAAGAGACTGCAGATACTGTAATTTGGACCAAAAAACAAACTGCTGGAGGAACTCAGCGGGTCAGGCAGCATCTGTGGAGGCAGAGGGGTGGTCGACGTTTCAGGTCAAGATCCTGCGTCAGAACAAGTGGTCCAGATGTCTGGGCCAGTCATGGGGGGCTGTGGGGGTGAGGAGGGGGTGGTGGCTGAATGAGACAAAATCCCACATTGTAATTTGAATTCAGTTTAAACAAAAATCTTAAAGCTAGTGTTAGTAAAAATGACAATGAACCCAAACTGGTTGACCAGTGTCCAGTGATAAAGCCTGCTGAGGGAATGCTGCACTGTCATTGAATCTAACTTTCAGCAGAAATGTTAAGGCTCATCTGTCTTCTCAGGCTGACATAAAAATTACCGGGCATGAACTTGAACAGAAGGAAACACTCCTCAAATTTCTGACCAACATTAAGAAGCATCAAGAAACTCCTACAAACAGTTTATCTGATAATTTAATTCACTGATACTTGCCTTTCAGAGCATCCAAAGTCCTTTGCAACAGAGAGTCATGGGAACCTAGAATGCACTGCCAGGGGTGGTGGTGGAGGCAGACAGCAGAGGAGCTTTTAAGAGACTCTTAGACAGGCATGTGAATATGCAGAGAAGGGAGGGATATGGTCGATGTGTGGGGAAGAGGGATTAGGTCTCAGTCTGGACTAGCTGTGAAACAGTCCCATTACTATGAATTGATTCTTAACCACTTTCTGTTGTGTTCTGGCACATCAGTCCAACATTTTAAGATCAACTGAGCATGGTCAATAAATCCCATCCTTGCCTTGGATGACACCCACATCCCTAGATTGAATTAAAAGACTATTAACATTTTCACAGCAAGGGATCCGAATACTGAAGCTCCAAGCTTCTTTTCCTTTTGGAGTTTTTCCAGTTTACTTACATATTAAGTGAAAGGTATGTGGAAAATACATGTATCATATGTTTGTTGAATAAGTAACAGCCTATCTGGTCCAGTTACATGCACAGAGTGAATTGGAGTTTTTGGTCAGTTTTATTGAGAGCTAATCTAAAACTGACGTTTTTAAGTTAGCATTATTGTCTCCTATTGTTTGGGCTGTTTGTCTAATAACATTACCAATGTACTTACTTTATCCAAATACCTCTGCTAATTCGTAATGTTCTAAAGCAAAAGAATTAATTGTCCTTAAGCTACTGATACAAACATGCTGAATGTGAACATCTACTGATGGGGCAGTAGTGCAGCTAGTAGAGCCACTGCCTCGCAGCTCGGGAGACCCAGGTTCAATCCTGACCTCGGATGCTGTATGTGTGGAGTTTGCACGTTCTCTCTGTAACCACCTGGGTTTTCCCCCAGTGCTCTGGTTTCCTCCCGTGTCCAAAGATACGTGGGTTAGGATGTTAATTGACAACTGTAATTTCCCCCGAGTGAGGAGGTGAGTGGTAGAATCTGGGGAGGAGTTGATGAGAACGGAGACACAGGCACGGTCGTGTAGCGGTTAGCATAACGCTTTACAGTGCCAGCGACCCGGGTTCAATTCTCGCCGCTGTCTGTAAGGAGTTTGTATGTTCTCCCCATGTGTCTACGTGGGTTTCCACTGGGTGCTCCGGTTTCCTCCCACATTCCAAAGATGTACCGGTTAGGAAGTTGTGAGCATGCCATGTTGGCATCGGAAGTGTGGCGACACTTGCGGGCTGCCCCCAGAACACTCTACGCAAAAAGATGTATTTCACTGTGTGTTTCGAAAGATGTATTTCACTGTGTGTTTCGATGTACATGTGGCTAATAAAGATATCTTATCAAGATTCTGCGGATGTTGGAATCTGGAGCAAAAAATGCTGGAGGAACTCAGCGGGTCAGGCAGCATCTGTGGAGGCAGAGGGATTGTAAGGAGAATAGGTTAGAAATAAGTGGGGGACTGGGATTGCTCCATAAAGCAGCTTAGAATAGATGGACCAAATAGAGTAAAGGAATATGTAATACCGTGTTTAAGAAACATAACATGCTCTCATTTGTTTGCCTTCAACAGTAGAGGGGAAACAGATTGTATCCTACAGCTGTGCTGTTTTCAAACTGCTGTGAAGTTTTATTTCCGTAATTATTCTGATTATTCAATGTTGTATTCCTTTCCTTGAGCTACAGAGTCCCATCTTTAAGGACTTGATCAATCATTAATAAACAAAAGGGACAGCATCAGCCAAAGGCAGTTGTCCTGGAGCAGAGCTACTTCTTTTAAAAAAAAATCTGCACCCTTTAGTGCTATCTTTCTGGGATGCACACCACTAGGACTTCCACAATCCTCACCCCAATGTCAGGCCCTACGTGACTTGACTATCTTATCTCTTGTGAAGTCACCAACCTGAAATGAGCTAAAGCCTCAGGACGGGTGAAAGAAACTGTTGCAAATATACAACAACGACTGTTAGGAAAAGAATATCTGATCTACAAAATATGCTTTGTCCCAGCATCCTGCCTCTTGCAAACCAGAGAACCTCCCGTCCCCCCTCCCTTTACAATGTCCGTAATCTGGCTGATCCGCTAACGGCTGGAAATGGCCACTAAGTTTCTGGTTTGAGAGGGGTCTACCAGATGGCCTTGGAGAATGGAGCATGCAAAATATTCACCATTAACAATACCAGCACTGAACATCAGGTCCTGGTTGAGTGTGCACATTTCAGGGAGAACCTCAATTCATAAACCCTTGATTTTACATCCAACTAAATGAATGTAAGGAAAACTAAAGCTCATAAACTGCAGAAAAGCACCAAGTTTCATGAGCTGGGAAATCTCTGCACTGGGTGAGGTGGTATTAATTACAGAAACCTACCCCAGCTAGAGAACAGAGATCAATACAGCTAATTTACAGCACTCTTGATTTTCTGTGTAAGTGGTTAGCTACTGGTTTAATAGAGTCATACAGCACGGAAACAGGCCCTTCAGCCCAACTGGTCAATGCCAACCAAGACAAGAAACCACTCATGGCAGGTCAGTTAGGATTGGCAGTAAATTTCACCCTCGCCGTGGATTTTTGAAATAATTTGGATTACAGGATTGTAGCTATGGTTAATCCAGAAAATTAATAGTATGGTTGAATTCCATTGTTTAAAGTAGGCCTGGGGTGATTGAATTCAAGACTTGAATTCAGTCACCCCAGCCCTACTTTAAACAATGGAATTCAACCATACCATCACAAAGAAAAAATGATCATGAAGTCTGCCAGTTGTTGTAAAACCCTCATCATTCCAGTCCAGTGATCGGAACCTGATACCATCACCTTACTTGGCTCCTGGTCCATTTGATGGGCCCTCAGTGCCCTTAGAGGATAGGTTGAGTGAGCTAGGTCTTTTCTCTTTGGAGAGAAGGAGGATGAGAGGTGACTTGATAGAGGTGTACAAGATGATAAGAGGCATAGATCGAGTGGACAGTCAGAGACTTTTTCCCAGGGCGACAATAACTAACACGAGGGGACATAATTTTAAGGTGATTGGAGGAAGGTATAAGGGGGATGTCAGGGGTAAGTTTTTTTACACAGAGAGCAGTGGGTGCGTGGAATGCACTGCCTGCAGAGGTTGTGGGGGTAGATACATTAGGGACATTTGAGAGACTCTTAGATAGACACATGAATGATAGAAAAATAGGGGGCTATGTGGGAGGGAAGGGTTAGCTAGATCTTAGAGCAGGATATAATGTCGGCACAACATTGTGGGCCGAAGGGCCTGTACTGTGCTGTAGTGATCTATGTTCAATGTTCTATAAGGATTGGGAGCAGAAGTAGGTCATCTGGCCTGATCTAATCTGCTATTCTTCAAGAACACCTGAGCACCATTTTCCTGCCCTATCCTAATATTCCTTCATTCCCTTGAGATCCAGAAATGTGTCGAGCTCTGCTGGGATGAATTCAATAACTTAGCCTTCATGAACCTCCGGGGCAGAGAATCTCCACCTTCTGCGTAAGTCCTAGATGGCCTTCCCCTTATTCCGAGACTGTGAAACCCATTCTACAATTCTCAGCCAGGAGAAACATACTCCCTGCTTCCAGCCAGTCGAGCCCTGTAAGAGTTTTGTAAGTTTTAATGAGATCACCTCTCATTCTCCTAAACACTAAACAGCATAGGCCTGGTCAGTCCTTCCTCATACAGTACACATACCATCCTTGGAATTAGGCAGGTGATTCTTCATTGCCCCCCCTCTATGGAATGTGTATCCTTTTTTAGATTAAAAATTAATCCAATTTTAAAGCAATCACCTGCCCTTCAAGGATAAAGAGTGCCACCGCCTGAGGCTTGCCATGAATGGGTATCAAATTCAGCATAGCTAACAGCATCCACACCTTTCGAGCAGTCATAGAAAGAGTCAGGTGAAGAGCCTCCCTTCATGAACCATTCATCTCTTTAATCTCTTTAGTTTTGGAATCTCTATTTAATAAACTGTCCTCATTTCTGACAGAATATTTTAAATTTATATTCCCTTGAGTGTAAGGTTAGCCCTCTTGCATGCCAATGGTTCAGGGACTGAGGAGGTGAACATACAGAAAAATAAACTGTTGCCCCAAATGTTATACATGGAGTCACTCCAGCTCTCTACACGTGGAGTACCACTACTGAGCCTTAATTTTGGATAAGGAGGATCCTATCACCTATGGTGACAAACATACAGACACACACACACATACACACACACACGCACACACACCTATGTGATAATGTAAAATGAATGGAAGTATGTAGGCATATACCATCAACTTTAATGAAAATAAAAATAGGTATATATAACGGGCTGTCAACCTACCATCATATATTTTACAATACTGTACAGTCAAAATCTGCCCTGTATTTAATATGCCAGTCATTATGAAGGTAGAAATTTCCCCATTAAAATAAAATTAAATCAAACTTCATAAACTGAAGCAAATGGTCTCCTCTTCATGTGTATATGCCGTTATATTAGCTAAATTTGGTGCTGGAATGCAGTTTTTGATGCTGTTCTATGTGACCTTTCTCCCATTTACAAAGGAGGTTCTGGGGCCATTTAGTTTCCAAGGAAAAGATCCAGAGCTTGGCTAAAACACTTCTATGTATTTCCATAATTGGACAAGTTTGTCAAAGGTCACTTGCATTGTTATGTCAAAAATGCACCAGATCAGTCTGTCTTTAGTCAGTTCAGCAAGAATAGTACCTTGTAGTAAAGAGCTAAATGTTTATGTGACATTAATAAAAAGAGATAATGTTCAAATTAAGGATGAATTTAGAATCACTCAGAGGAACTTGGAATATGGTGGCTGCTTTAACTGAATTGTCCTTGTTCTGTGAGCTCTGGGGCCCCTAGAACAGGTAATCCCGTAGGTAGCAACGTGAGATTACCATTAGTCGTACAAAACCTTTGCAGCAGACGACCGGTGAATAAAAGACTGTTTTTCAGATTGTCAAGGGTCAAGAAACTGTACAGAAGATGTTTTTATATTCCTATCACACCTGAGCAAGGGATTCCAGCTGCAGTTTCAATGGAATGAAGAACACGCTTGTAACCTGTAACAGATAAATAACCTCTCCTTTCTGTTACACACACATGTAAACTCATTCTGACATTACTACTTCGATGCTGCAGATTTTGAAAAGTTTGAACATGGTTCCTCAAGAATAGACGTTATTATTCATTATTTCCCAGGATATGGATGTCACTGGCAATGCCAGCATTTATTGTTCATCCCTAATTGGCCCTGATCTGAGGAGGTAGCTTATAGTCGACCACTTGGTGGATCTGAAGTCACATAGAGACCAAGACATCAGTGAACCAGATGTGTTCTTACCACAATCTGGTAGTTTCACAGTCACCACTCCTAACACTTCATTTTCAAATTCCACTTTTATTTAGCTATTGAATTTAAGTTCTCTAGCTGCCATGGTGGAGCTTGGAATCATATTTCTGGACCAATACTCCAATAACTTAACCATAATGTTACTGTAACCCACAAGAACAGACACCCATGTGTAATGAAGTTTTATGCATTCTTTTGCACCCAGAAAATGTATGTTTTAACATGTTATTGGTAGTTTAAAATTTTGCATATTAGACAATGAACATATATACTTAATGGAATGCAGTGTTGCACAAGAATGCATGCGTGCCCATTCCTGTGTATGGGCAGGGGGGAGATTACTCAACCAAGCCAATGAAATCGGTTCTTGAGTGGACATTGATTCTTGTTTGTCCTGTATTCTGAGATCATTGCTTAAATTTCAAAGGCAGTTCAGCATGGATTGTTAAAGAGGGTCAAGGTTAGGGCTGGTCACATGCTTTATATGTACAAAAGCTCCAAGATAGAAATGAGTTGGTGCTATTTGTGGAACTGAAGCTTCTCAAGCCACTTAATGTACTCAGCTATATCCAGGTGGGCTTTGTCTTCAACTTCAACACAAGATCTTTGGGTGTGCTTAAGCTGTGCTTAAGAGAAATTGGGATGCTTTCTGAGGTGCTTTAAACAAAGGCATCTGTGCAGAAACCTAGAATCAGAGACAATGGTGTTGTCTACCCGATGAGAGCTTGGCTGAGCTCGCTAGGTTTTGACCTTTAATAATCTTTCAGTAGACATTAAGATAGTATTCTTCAGCTAATAATGAAATCTGTGGCAATATTCACCTGAACTGTTAAATCCACCCAGCTTCTCAATATAAAAGTATTTCTATATTATGAAACTCACTTATTACCAATTACTTTAACTGATGAGGAATTGAATAGGTAGGATCAGGGGTAGACCTTGTTTGAGAAATGTGAGGAAGTTGCCAACATATTATCTTGACCAAGGCCTCTCAGTTAATCCCGTTGAGATTGGTTCATGAATCTACAGAAAAGCCTCCATTTCATTCCCAAGGACCTCTGTTCTCATCTGCAGCCTCCAGGTTTATCCTGTGAATCCACAATGATCACAATCTAGCCTTCCAAATGGACCAACCATGTCAACTTGTGTTTAGGTAGTGGGTTAAGTGTCCCAAAATGCTTTACAGGAGTGTCAATTGGAGTGGAAGGAATTGGCATTGAGCCAAGGAAGAATATATTGAGGCATGACCAAAGGCTAAGTTAAAGAGCTATGTAAGCATTTGGAAGTAACCAGCTTGGTCCTCTTCCTGACAAATCGTGAGATCAAGTCCCCCCGGCACCTTACATTAATCTGCCCTGACCCTCACCTCAGTTGGTCAAACTGATCTCTGCACTGGGCAATGTGTGATGGGACAACAATCATAGAAGCGTAGAAACATAGAAAAACTACAGCACAATTCAGGCCCTTCGGCCCACAAAGCTGTGCCGAACATGTTCCTACCCTAGAAATTACTAGGCTTACCCATAGCCTTCCATTTTACTCAGCTCCATGTACCTACCTAACAGTCTCTTGAAAGACCCTATCATATCAGCCTCCACCACTATTTCCAGCAGCCCATTCCACGCACTCACCACTCTCTGAGTAAAAAACTTACCCCTGACAACTCCTCTATATCTACTCCCCAGCACCTTAAACCTATGTCCTCTTGTGGCCACCAATTCAGCCCTGGGGAAAAGCCTCTGACTATCTACCCTATCAATACCTCTCATCATCTTATACACCTCTATCAGGTCCTCCCTCATCCTCCGTCTCTCCAAGGAGAAAAGGCCGAGTTCCCTCAACCTGCTTTCATAAGGCATGCTCCGCATTCCAGGTAGCATCCTTGTAAATCTCCTCTGCACCCTCTCTATGTCTTCCACATCTTTCCTGTACTGAGGCGACCAGAACTGAGCACAATACTCCAAGTGGGGTCTGACCAGGGACCTATATAGCTGCAATAATACCTATTCAAAAATTCAATTCCCCGATTGATGAAGGACAACACACCATATGCCTTCTTAACCACAGAGTCAACCTGCGCAACCGCTTTGAGCGTCCTATGGACTCGGACCCCAAGATCCCTCTGATCCTCCACACTGCCAGGAGTCCTACCATTAATACTATATTCCACCAACATATTTGACCTACCAAAGTGAATCACTTCACACTTATCTGGGTTGAACTGCATCTGCCACTTCTCAGCCCAACTCTGCATCCTATCTATGTTCCTCTGTAACCTCTGACAGCCCTCCAAACTATCCACAACACCCCCAAACTTCGTGTCATCCGCAAACTTACTAACCCACCCCTCCACTTCCTCATCCAGGTCGTTTATAAAAATCACAAAGAGCAAGGGTCCGAGTACAGATCCCTGAGGTACACCACTGAGGTACCTCAGTGCATTGTTTTGTGGGCTTTAATAATCTCGACAGGAACTGACAACTTTGGCTTTCAGCTTTTCTCCCCAGTTTTACCCCTTTCATATACCCATTCCCATTTCTTTCTCTCCACTGTCGGACAATATATGTGCATCAGTTGCATTAGTCGTAGAGAAACACAGCACAGAAACAGGCCCTTCCACCCATTGGGTCCGTTCTGACCATCAAGCACCCATTTACACTAATCCCATTTTAATCTGGCTACATTCACACCAACTCCCCCAGATTCACACTCAGCCACATACTTACACACTAGGGGCCATTTACCGAGACCAATTAACCGACCAACCCGCACATGTTTGGGATGTGGGAAGAAACTGGAGTGGCTGGAGGAAATTCACAGGGAGAATGTGCAAACTCCACACACACCATGCCAGAGATCAGGATTGAACCTAGCTCACTGAAACCATCAGGCAGCAGCTCTACTAGCTGCGCCTTGCTGTCTCCTCTCACCACCGGACATTCAACAAGCAGTCAAACTTTGGAATCCGTCCGAGGCTAATCCTATTTTAAGCTGACACTTATATTTACAGTGGATCTTGATATACAACAGTGAATTTTGGTCGATTTCTCCTTTCCTCCAGGTGAAGGTGCTGAGGTCAACAAGTGTCATCCCCATACCCAACCCTTCCCCTCACCATAAGCCAATCTAACACAAAGACCAGAGAGGAACTTGCTTTTTCTGTTGTTTACTCATTCGCCGAGCATTCTCAACCCCCTGGGATAGAGAACTCCAAAGATTCACAACCTTCTGAGAATGTTTTCCTCATCTCAATCCTGAATGACTGAATCCTCATCCTGACCTTCTCTTAGTCAAATTTGAAAGACTTTGTATTTTTTTGTTCTAATTGTGTTTGTTCTTGTAAAAAATGCATATAATATTTGTTTAATTTATGTTTTTTTCTTGTGAATGGTGTGTATCTGATGCGATGTGCCTGTGATGCTGCTGCAAGTAAGTTTTTCATTGCACCTGTGCACACATGTACTTGTGCAGATGACAATAAACTTGACTTTGAGTTTGAGGGATATTGCATTACCTGTGGAGGCAGTTTTCAGATGAGTTATGCTGTCCTGTTGGAGGAAATTTTCAAACAAGAGCAGGGACTTGACCAATAAGCATTTTGTCAACAAATATCAGCTAACTTGGTCAATGGCCCTGGTTTTGCTGGGTTCAACCCATGTAATTGCCTCCAAGTTTTGGGACTACGTGCAGATATGAAAGTCCCAGAATATCCATAGAGTCAGTCAGGATAGAAATGGACCTTTAGGTCCACAGAGTCCGCGCCAGTCATCAAATACAGGTAGTTCCGCTATAATGAGATAATTACATTCCTAAGAAACGTCACATTATAGAAAGTTACGTGAGAGCAGAGCCTTCAAAGCACAGACTTAAACAGGAGCGTGCTATAACCAATGCAGCCCACATAATGCAAATACTGTTCCGTAATCCATCAATTATAACCATTTCACGGAATGGAAACACGCATTATAACAGAACTATCTGTACTCTGTTACACTAATCCCATTTTATTCTCCCCACACCCCCAGGTTCTACCACTCACCTATACACTAGGGGTGATTTGCAGTGGCCAATTTAGCTGTAACCTGCATGCATTAAGACAGAATCGGCCTCAGAAGGCTGCAGGTTCCCAACTGCACTCTGCCCCTGGCCTCCACGGAGAATCCAATAGTGGAGCAGGGAGCTTGCTGCAATTCCCAGCACTGATGTGGGGCGTTCTGCTCTTAAGTCTTTGCCCATTTGGAATTGGCACAGGGTATGAAGCTCATTCTTTGGAGTGGTTAAGATGAGAAGGAAATGTGAAAATGAGGGAAGTTACATTTTGGTCCTTGAAGGTTTTTAAATTTGCTAAAAACGGAATCTTTTCACATTAATTGTTGATTTATTTTTTCATAGTTTTTGAATGTCGGGGCATATTGAAAAACTTTTGATTAATTTGACAGCCAGCAAAGCTGGGGGCAGGGAATTTTGGGGCAGGGCTTATCTGGCTATCCCTCCTCACCCGATTAAGTTGCTTACAGCCCATGCATCACAGTGGGGTTCTTCCCACTCCATGGGCCGGCAAGATTGGCTGTGTGGATCTGTGCCTGCTTGGTGCAAAGGGAAATGAAAGTGATGCGTGCAGTTAACAAGTCCCATTCATTAAAATCACAGAAAGGTTACAGCATGGAAAGAGGCCATTGGCCTGTCAAGTCCATGTGGATCAACATAAGCGGCCATAAGACATAGGAGTGGAATTAGGCCATTCGGCCCATCAAGTCTGCTCTGCCATTCAATCATGGCCGATTTTTTTTCAACCCCAATCTCCCATCTTCTCTCCATAACTTTTAACCCCCTTACCAGTCAAGAGCCTATCAATCTCTGCCTTAAATACAACCTATGACTTGGCCTCCACAGCCCTCTGTGGCAACAAATTCCACAGATTCACCGGCCTCTGGCTGAAGAAATTCCTCTTCATCTCAGTCTTAAAGGGACATCCCTTTATTCTGAGGCTGTCCCCTCGGATCCCAGACTCTCCCACTACTGGAAACATCCTCTCCACATCCACTCTATCCAGGCCCTTCAGTATCCAGTAAATTTCAGTGAGATCCCCCCTCATCCTTCTGAACTCCATCGAGTACAGGCCCAGGGACATCAAACGCTCCTCATACGTTAAGCCTTTCATTCCTGGGATCATTCTTGTGAACCTCCTCTGGACCCCTTCCAGGGCCAGCACATCCTTCCTTAGACACAGGGCCCAAAATTGCTCACGATATTCCAATTGCGTCTGACCAACACCTTATAAAGAGCAATCCAGATTGTCTGGCTTCCCAACTTCCATCCAAAAGCCCTGCAAATTTTATTTCCTTTCAGGTGATAATCCAGCTCCCTTTTGAACACTATGAACTTGCACCTACTTCTCTCCCTGGCAGTGTATTGTCGATCCTAGATACTCACTGCAAAAAAATAGAGCTTTTCCTCATATCAATTTTGGTTCTTTTGCCAATCACTTTCCTTCCACGCCCTCTGTTTTGTTTACCCTTTTCACCAATAGGAAGAGTTTCTCCCTAAATGCTCTCCCCTGATTTCATCGCATCCCCTCACACCCTCCTGCGTCCAAGGAGGACGAGCCCAGCTTGTCCAGTCTGTCCACACAACTAAGGTCTCTGCTCCCTGGAATTGTCTCAGTGAATCTCTTCTGCACCCTCTCCAAAGCTATCGCATCCTTCCTGAAATGTGTCAGCCAGAACTGGGCTCAATACTCCAGATGTGGCTGAGCCAGTATTTTACAATGGTTCAGCGTGGCTCCCTTGTTCTGTATTATATGTCGCTAGTCATAAAGCCCAGACTTCTCTATGCTTTTTAATCTAGGGTAATATTTCATTGTTTTTTGTGAGACCTTGCAGTGTGAAAAGAATCTGTTGTATTACCTACACTACAAGGTTATCCTCACTTCAAAATTACTTAATTGCCAGTAAAGCTCTTTGGCACATCAGGACAGATGCAATATTAAAGTCTCTTTCATGAGACCGGTGTGCAATTGTAAGTTAAAGCAAGCCTCAACTTAAGATGAGTGCTTAGGTTAACCTATAGCTATTGATTTTAGTGTCTGTTGCAATCAAGGATCCCACAGCAGGGTCATTATTAACCAGCTGAAAAATATGTCTACACTGCTCACTCCCAATCCTCCACCCCCAGACCCATGGTACATGCAGAACAGTAGGCATTGACTACATGTGTGTGGTATTATTGACTCTTTAATAACAACCCGACTACTGTCCTTTCCACTACCACACAGTTATTTGACTGACCATTTGACTCATTCATTCTCTCTTAACTTTTAAGACTCCACACTTAACATCTCCCAAGCTACCACCCTCCCCACCATTGGAACAAGCCCATCATAGCTCTCATTGGCTTAACAGCAACCATTTCCCACACTGAACCATTAGAATCCAAAGGCATCAACAATTGTCCTCCCTCACAAACCTGTTCTGAAACCCATTAAAGCACCAGCCTTTTTACTAGACTTTCAAAAACCATATTTATACTTTCCTATAAACCCTTTAGATAATATTCATTGTTCTATTTCTATACTTACTCCTTTATTAGATGATAAATGTCTGATTTTAACAGATATGAGGTGCAATTTTAACCTAAACCATCAAGCAGGAAACTGGCAGGACAGTTTTATTATCTCCAGTGAGTGAGGTGCATAACAGGAAACCTGATCTGATCTGGATTGAAATTACTGCCAATATCTCAAATGGGCTCCACTTCTGTAGCACTGCTAAACGGCACTGGCTTTATCATGAATGGTTCGGTTGCAAGCAGGCAGCATGCATTTTAATCCAGGTCCAACTAGTCCATAGAGCCATGCAGCAGGGAAACAGGCCCTTTGGCCCATCATAGCCATACTGACCACCAAGTGAATCAGAATCAGGTTTATTATCACTGACTTTGATAAGGTATAATTTGTTGTTTTGTGCCAGCAGTACTGTGCAAAGACATAAAATTGCTATAAATTATAAAAATAAATAACTCACGCAAAAAAATAAGGGATAATGAGGTGGTGTTTGTGGATCATTCAGAAATCTGATGCCGGAGGGAAAGAAACTGTTTCTGAATCATTGAGTATGGGTCTTCAGGCTCCTGTACCTCTTCCCCGATGGTAGTAATGAGAAGAGGACATGTCCTGGGTGGTGAGAGTCCTTAATGATGGATGCTGCCTTCTTGCGGCACCACCTCTTGAAGATGTCCTTGATGGTGCCTACCGATATTATTCTCATTTACTAACACTTGGTCTGTAACCTTGTTTCTTGGTGATTCAAGTGCTCGTCCAGATACTGCTTAAATGTTGTGAGGCTAACTCCCTCCACCTCCCTCTTAGGCAGCGCGTTCCAGATTGCAACCACTCTCTCGGTGAAACATTTTTTCCTTAGATTCCCTCCAGCCCTCTGACACCTCACCTTAAACCTTTACCCTTTGGGCATTGCTTTTCTGGATATCAGTGATACCCAACATTGAACACATTGCATGCCTCTCCAAGAAAAGACAACTTGGAGTGTCTTATAGCCAAAGAACTACTTTTGGCATGTATTTACTGTCACAACCAGTTTGTGTGCAGCAAGGTCTCCCAAGCAACAGTGAGATAAATGACCAGTTAATTGTACTTGTTGATGGTTGAGAGAAAAATATCAGTCAGGTCAGTGGGGAGATCTCCTCATTCTTCAGAATATTGTCAGGGTGTTAGTTCCATCAACTGGAGAAGGGAGACAGGGTTCAAACACTCTCCTAACAGTGTGCACCTCCAAAAGTGACGCGTTATACTGCATTGGAGGGAGCCAGTCTTTTTTTTAAACTCCTGATAATGTGCAGATATTGTGCTGCCTGAAACTCGGTGATGAGAATGATTGACAAGTAAACTCAGCAATCGTGGAGATCAGAATTTAAAATGTCATTAGATACTGAACAAAAACGTAGTTTTGTATCAGAAACACTGACAGTGTCCACGTTAGGGGGCCAACAATAATCTCTGCATTATATATAAATACTGTATGTCCTCATTAGTGACCAAACCAATGATGAATGCTGAATAGAAGCTCATCAGGAAGGCAACAGATCTGCAGCAATTACTTTCTATGGCCAGCGTTGTCATACAGTACATTCCCAGTTCTATTTTACATATCTTGATTCATTTGTACTTTTACTTTTTATTTCTGTATTATCAATACAAAAGATTTAGAAAACATACACCATGAAAAAGCGAGTGAGTTCAGCAGCTCAAAATTTGAGGCAGATATGTCACCCTGTGTTTCACTTATTGAAGCTTTGCAATTTCGATTCATCGTAGCAGTCAGTAGAGATGATACATAAAGCATGAGTAAGATTCCAGCCTTGTACACCTGATTGATATTAAACATATGATTTATCATTTACCTCAGCAACACAGCTGTTGTTTCTCCAGTACGAGATCTAAATTGGGACTGGGTGAAAAAAAGACTGATTAATTCAAATCACTCACAACAAATGAATTGACATCTCAGCAGGTTGTCTCACTTGTCCAGACTGTCAGTGATAAACCCATGAGGGAGTGCTGGAATTATTATATTGAGATGGTTGGTGAGGGCTGTGTGGGGGGAGGGTGGTGCTCGATGCAGTGTTGCTTTTACAACAACTATTTGCATTTATATAGTGCACTTAACATGGTGACACAGTCCTAGAGACTACAGAGGTGCAGTTATCAATAAGAAATTTGACACTGAGTCACATTAGGATATGCTAAGGCAAATGATTAAAACCTTGAACAATGAGGTAGCTTTTAAGGAACATCCCAGAGGATGAAAGGGGTACAGGCTTAGGAATGGATTCTAGAGCTCTGGGCTGAGGCAGCTAAAAAGTGAAGGTTAGTAATAGAGTAATAAGAACCAACAATGCACATGATGGTGGTATTGGAAGAGTGTAGAGATGTCGATAGTTTGGAGACAAAATGAGGTTACAGAGATTGGGAGGAGCAAGCCCGTTGAAGGACTTAAAAGCAGGGAAGAGCATTTTCAACTGGAAACATTATCAGACCAGGAGCCAACATAAATCAGCAAGCATGGAAAGATGAGGTAGAAGCTTTAGGAAGTAAACCGACAGTAGGTGCAGATTCCAGACAACTCTGGTATACTCAGTTGTTTTCTGGGACACTTGTGTTCTTCCTTGGGAGCACTTGGCCCCCAATTTCCTCCACTCACCCCTCTTTGTTAAGGCACCGAATGGTTGATATGATTCATTTCAGTATGGATCCTCCAGCACCTCAACCGTCATGTGCCGTCAGTGCTCCTCAGTGGAAGCAGGTGCACTGGTTCAAGGTTTGCAAGCTAACTCATAGGTTGCTGGATTACCCATTGACTAGATGCAGGATCTCTGTTGATCCAAGCTCCAATCAGCTAATGCAGTCCAAACTGATTGAAGTCCAAGTTTATTGTCATATGCACAAGTACATGTATGCACAGGTGCGATGAAAATCTTGTAGCAGCATCACAGGCACATAACAACAGATGCATAACATTCACTAGAAAAACATAAACACAAATTATGCACAATTTTTTCAAGAACGGACACAATTAGAACAAAAATAAAATCAAAGTCCATTGTAGTGTGAAGTGGTCATAGTGTTAATATAGTGAGATAGTGATTAGAGATCGTGCAGGTTGGTTCACGAACCGAATGATTGAAGGGAAGTAGCTGTTCTTGAACCTGGTGATCTTCCTTGACTGTGTGATTGAACCAATGGAAGAACAAACTAGAGTTTTCAATTATGGAATTCCTTTGGGCCACTGGAGAAACAGTAAAGTAATGCCGAAGGCTTTGCTAAGGGAATCGGCAGAGGTACTGTGTTTCAAATGACACGTTAAACCAAGTGCCTGTGGACATAAGAAATCCCAGAGGAACAGCTCACCCTAATATCCTGGCCAACACATAACCCTCAACCAAAACGAAAGGAAAAGCTTCACTAGTCATTTTCACAATACTCCTGATGAAAGCTTGCAAATTGGCTATATTATATCATTGACTACATTTCAAAAATTAGTTAAATGGAAGTAATTTTGAGGTGTTACTGGGATGCCAAAGCTAAATTCTTTTTTTCTTGTTATTACCTCTGGATTAGTAATCCACAGTTCAAATCTCAGCAAAGCAGTTTGCAAATTAGAATCCATTTTCAAAATAAAGGCAGAAATGGCAAGGGTGGTATCTGTCAAAGGACAATGATGCGGCCTGATTGTTGTAAAAATTCAACTACTTTATCAACTGGAGGAATTTGTGACTCTTAATCCCATCCAGTTTTTATATTGTTAAGATATCAGATGACCTGTCCTGGACCCAGCACATAGAGACAATCACAAGGCAGGCACGCCAGCATCTTTACTTTCTGTGAAGGTTATGGAGGTTCAGCTTGTCACCGAATGCTCTATCAAACTTTTACAGATGTACTGTTGAAAGTATCCTGACTGGTTGCGTCATGGTCTGGTACGGCAATTTGAATGCGCAGGAATGTAAGAAGCTGCAGGGAGTAGTGGACTCAGCCCAATACATCACAGGCACATCCCTTCCCACTATCAGTAGTATCTATCTACATGAGGTGTTGCCTCAAGAAGGCAACGTTCATCATCAAAGATCCCCATTATCCGGGCCACGCTATCTTCTCGCTGCTACCATTGGGCAGGAGGTACAGAAGCCTAAAGTCCCACAACACCAGGTTCAAGGACAGCTACTTCCCTTCAACCATTCGGTTCTTGAACCAACCTGCACAACCCTTATCACTACAGTGTAGCAACACTACAACCACTTTGGTCACCGCATTAAAACGGGCTTTGTTTTTTTTTGTTTTAATTGTGTTCTTTCTTGTATAATTTTTGTATAATTTATGTTTTTCTTGTGAATGCTGCTTACCTGATGCTCTGTGCCTTTGATGCTGCTGCAAGTAAGTTTTTCATTGCACCTGTGCATACATGTACTTGTCATATGACTAGTAAACTCGACTTTGAATTTGACTGTAGGGAATTGTGACTCTTAATCCCGTCCAGCCTTTATATGACTTCAGTCCCACATTATCATGGACAACCATTATGGCCCACTTAAATCACCTAGCAAACAAATTCTGTTGTATCATTGGGCAGAGTAACAATTGGCACCCTTGCCAGTAATGCCCATATCCTTAAGAACGAATAACCCCTGCCACACACCCCCATCCCCCAATGCACCACCAGACCCTGGCGAATGAATTGAGGGAGAGTAAGTGAAAATGAGAATGCATTGCCTGAAAACAAATTTATTAGTGGTATTCAAAGGGGAATTGGATTTATGGATGAAGGGAAACTTTGCAGGGCTCTGCAGAGGAATTGGTATTGGTACAGTGGGGTGAATGAGCTCTGGTGCCATGAGATTCTGTAGTTCTATAACATTGTGTGATAACCCCATGTACAGTCAGGAAGAATGGAACTGCAGGCTCTCAAAGCCATTGTTCCAACTCCGTAATATACAGTGGCTGCGATTGTTCCTCAACTCCCACAATGACAATATTTTGTGTCTTTTCCTGGCTTCTGTTTTGGTTTTGAAGCCAGTTCCCTGCCCTTCATTTGTGGGGTGAATGACTGATGGATCTGTTGACAGTATTACACTGTGAGGCTTTCTCACTTTCATCAGTTGCTGATTTGTCCTTCCCACATGGTGAGGAAGTTCCCACCTACAACTCTACCCTCCCAGTCACCTTCCATTATCCAACTTTTCCAGAATCACTCATCCCAAATTACAAATTTACCTTGTGGGGTTATCACCTCTGCTAACCTGGATTGACTCAGAAATGCCGCAGTGATCCCGGTTCAATTGCTCATTTATTTTCTATCTAAACAGTAACTATGGAGTGAATGGCAATCAATGAATACTAATAAATTTACACATATAGGATGATATAGTGATTATATTATTAGGACAATGGTGCATAGTCAAACATGAGTTCAAATGCCACTTTTGACAGTTTGATCATTTAAGAAATCTGGAAATAAACAACTGATACCACAAGCTGTCCCTGGGTTACAAACACCTGACTTATGGACACCCCTGACATGTGAAAGAGCTCCCACAACATTATTACATTCAGAAGTCAGACGTACATACATACGTTCGTTTCTATGAAGGGCAGAACTAATTTCCCCACCCCCCCCTTTCTCTCACTCCACTTTTAGTAGTTGTACTTTCTTATCAGTCTTCTGTGTCTTTGAGGCCATTCATTACAATACTGTGGAGGCTTGGTTACCATATCGAGTGATTTTTGTGTATTTTCCGATCTATGGACAAAGTCGTCTTAAGGATGTCTGTAAAACCGGAACCCATTCATTACCCTGGAACCTCCTGCAAAAAAAAAGTGACCATGAAGCTGTTGAATGGCCCCCAAATGGATTGCCAGAATCCTGTGGGAAACAAATAATGCTATCCTTGCCCTGTCAGGCCTTCATGTGACTCCAGTCCCACACCAATTTGGTTAACTTTCAACTGAAGTGGCCTAGCTGACAAGCTACTTGTACTGAAGTACTATTGCAATAAATGTCAGTCTTGTCAGTAATGCTCATAAACTAACAGTGATAATACATTCATTGGCTGTTTAAAGAAGCTTGGAATTGGAATAGGAATTGTAATTAGTTTATTATTGTCACATGTACCGAGGTACAGTGAAAAACTTTGTTTTGCATGCCATCCATACAGATCATTTCAAAACATAAGTACATTGAGGAAGTACAAACAAAAACAATAACAGAATACAGTATATAGTGTTATAGTTACAGAGAAAGTGCAGTGCAGGTAGACAATAAGGTGCAAGGACCATGATGAGGTAGAAAGAGTTCATCTTTACCGTACAAGACGTCCATTCAATAACCTTATAACAGCGGGATAGAAGCTGTACTTGAGCCTGGCGGTGCATGTTTTCAAGCTTTTGTATATTATGCTCGATGGAACAGGGGAGAAGAGAGATGTCCGTATTGGGTGGGGTCTTTGGTTATGTTGACTGCTTTATTGAGGCAGCGAGAAGTATACACAGAGTCCGTGGAGGGGAGGCTGGTTTTCATGATGGACTGAGCTGTGTCCACAACCCTCTGCAAATTCTTGTAGTCTTGGGCAGAGCAGTTGCCATACCAAGCCATGATGCACCCAGATAGGATGCTTTCTCTGGTGCATTGATAAAAATTGGTGAGAATCCGTGGGGACATGCTGAATTTCCTTAGCCTCCTGAGGAAGTAGAGGCATTGGTGTGCTTTCGTGGCCATAGAGTTTATGTGGCTGGACAAGGGCAAGTTATTGGTGATGTTTACACCTAGGAACTTGAAGCTCTCCACCACCTCTACCTCAGCACCATTGATACATACAGGGACATGTGCTTCGCCCCACTTCCTGAAGTCCAATGACCAGCTCTTTTGTTTTGCTGACATTGAGGGAAAGGCTGTCTTGACACCACGCCAGTAGGCTCTCTATCTCCTTCCCATACTTGGTCTCGTCGTTATTTGAGATCCGGCCCACTACGGTGATGTCATCTGTGAACTTGTAGATGGAGTTAGAGCAGAATCTGGCCACGCAGTCCTGAATGTATAAGGTGTAACGTAGGGGGCTGAGGATGCAGCCTTGGGGGCGCCAGTACTTAGGATAATCATGGCGGAGGTGTTGCTGCCTATCTTGACTAATACAACAGTAACAAAAAGAAAGTTGACCACTTCTTTTGTCTCAAGATAATTGGTTCCTATGCAATCCCAGGGTTTGGATTTGGACACCAATTTATATATTCCAATGTTTCTAACAGTTGAATGAAACAGAAATCTCTTGCATTGTTCAACAGGGAACAATACTGTAAAGGAGTACAAAATGTTTCAAATCGAATGGACCACAATGAATGAAATGGGAACATTACCTATGGCATTCCTTCTGGCAGGCTTAGTCCCAGCTGAGTTATAGAAGCACAGGAGAAAGAGAAGGTACTTAGCTCCATTGGCCTATTTGTCAGTCACGGAGACCCTGGTTGATCTGTGACTGAACTCCAGTGACCTGCCTCTGTTCCATATCCCTTGATACCTTTGCTTAACAAAAATCCATCAATCTCGGACTTAGAATTAACATTTGCCCTAGTATTAATTGACGACTGCAGAAGTGAGTTCTAAACACTCACCATTCTGTGTGTCCAACTGCTTCATAGCACTGTTCCTGTAAGCCCTGTGGGTGATTTTTAACCTAGGTTGCCCACTAACTAAAAGATTAATTTCTCCCTATTTATCCATTAAATTCCATTTAGTGTCTTGGGGTGTGTGTGTGTGTGTGTGTGTGTGTGTGTGTGTGTGTGTGTGTGTGTGTGTGTGTGTGTGTGTGTGTGTGTGTGTGTGTGTGTGTGAGTGAGTGAGTGAGTGACTTGGGATATGTCTGGCCTGTGTATATCTTGGGCTGCGGGTGTATGTGTATGTCTGTGTGAGTCTCACAAGATCACAAGACAAAGGAGCAGAAGCAGGCCATTTGGCCCATTGAGTCCGCTCCAAAGAAAAAGGAAAAAAGAAAAAAAAATGAGAAATTGGGGGGGGGGGGGGGGCAAAAAAAACACACTATTCTAACCCCAATTTCCAGCCTTATCCCCATATCCCTTGATACCCCGACTATTTAGATATCTATCTATCTCTTCCTTAAACACCCCCAATGATCTGGCCTCCACTACTGTACCTGGCAAGGAATTCCACAAATTAACCACCCTCTGGCTAAAGAAATTTCTCCTCATCTCTGTTTTGAAACTGTACCCTCTAATACTAAGATTGTGCCCTCTGGTCCTGGACTCACCCACCAAGGGAAACAGCTTGACCACATCTACTCTGTCCGGTCCTTTCAACATTTTAAATGTCTCTATGAGGTCCCCTCTCATTCTTCTGTACTCCAGTGAGTACAGTCCAAGAGCCGACAAACACTCATCATATGTAAGCCCTTTCATTCCGGAAATCATCCTTGTAAATCTCCTCCGAACCCCCTCCAACATCAGCACATCTTTCCTAAGATATGGGGCCCAAAACTGTGCACCGTATTCCAAATGAGGCCTCACTAGTGCCCCGTTGATCCTCATCAACACTTCCTTACTTTTATGCACTATACCTCTCGAAATGAATGCCAACATAGCATTCGCTTTCTTTACCACCGATCCAACCTGGTGGTTAACCTTTAAGGTATCCTGCACAAGTACCCCCAAGTCCCTTTGTACTTCTGTACTTTGAATTTTCTCTCCTTCTAGATAATAATCTGCCCGTTTATTTCTGTTTCCAAAGTGTACATGTATGTGTGTGCCTTGTTATGAGATTTGGGATGTGTGTGCATGTCTTGGGATGTGTGTGTGTGTGTGTGTGGTAGTGTTGGGAAGCAAAGGAGCTTGAATTTAACATTGCACAACCAGCTGACCTTCTCTCAGCCTAACCTTACGTTGTTTGTGATGATGAAGAAATGATACCTATTCCAATATGTCACTGCCATTGACCTATTGCAGAGAATCAGGAAGCCATATTGGATGACCGACATACTTGGGATTGGGAATGATACATAAGGACTCAAATATCTAACAAAACTAAACCTGCTCAGAATTCAATTTCTGGTAATCAGGCTTAATAGTAAACGTTAGAAGCTCAAATAGTTGATTGCAAGAAAATCACTTGGAACTGGTCTTAAAACAAGAAATAGAGTACCTTTCTTTAATGCTTCAATGCAAATGCCATTCTTTAGCAGAGTTACTGTGGTGTCCATTGTCCTTGTGAAGGGAATATTCTGTACCAAGGAAGGTAATGTACAAGTGGGGCAATATTGCAGTTTAGCTCTGAAGAGTAACTGGAACACAGAACATGAAACAGTACAGCACTGGAACAGGCCCTTCAGCCCACAATGTTGTGCTGAACTAGTAATCAGATGCCCAACTAAACTAATCCCTTCTGCCTACTCAATGTCCATATCCCTCCATTTCCTGCACATTCATGTGCCTATCTAAGGGCCTCTTGATCGCCTCTATCGTATCTGCCTCCACCACCACCCCTGGCAATGCATTCTGGGTACCCACCATCTATCTGTAAAAAACTTGCACTGCACATCTCCACTGAACTTAACCCCTCTCATCTTAAGTTAGTATTATATCTCTGGTATTAGACATTTCAACCCTGGGAAAAAGATACTGGCTGTCTACTCTGTCTGTGCCTCTCATAATCTTATAAACCTCTATCAGATCTCCCCTCAGCCTCCACCGCTCCAGAGAAAACAACACAAGTTTCTCCATCCTCTTCTTTTGGACATGCCCTCTAATCCAGGCAGCATCCTGGTAGATCTCTTCTGCACCTTCTCCAAAGTCTCCACATCCTCCCTGTAACAGGGTAACCAGAATTGAATGCAATTCTTCAGATGTGGGCTAACTAGAGTTTTATAAATCTACATAACTTTCTGACTCTTGAACTCAGTTCCTCAACTAATAAAAGCAAGCATGCCGTACGCAATAAAGTTGTGGGCTCAAGGAACTGGTACAAATTATGTAGTATCCGACTCCAGTGTGGAACTGAAGGAATGTTGTTCTGTCAGAGGCTAAAATGTGAAGATGAAATCTTCTTGTCAGTCCTTTTGAGTGGATATAAAATATTCCATGGTGTTTCTGAAAAAAAGTGGCCAATATTTATCTCTGGGTGTTAATATATTGGAAGCAGTTCAGAAGAGGTTTACCACTCTGATATTTGGAAGGGATGGGTTGTCCAATGAAGAAAGGTTGGGCAGATTAGACTTGTATACACTCCTGTTTACAAGAGCGAGAGGGAAACTTGAATTAAAAATGTAAGATCCTGAGGAGTCTTGACAAGGTGGATGTGGAGAAGATGTTTCCTCTTGTGAGAAGCTAGAACGAGGGCTCACTGTTTAAAAATAAGGGATCACTCTTTTAAGACAGGGACGACATGAATATTTTTTTTTCTCTGGGGATCATGACTCTTTGGAACTCCCCTCCTCAAAGGACAGTGGAAGCAGAACCTTTGAATATTTTTAAAGCAGAGGTAGATAGATTCTTGATAAATAAAGGGGTGAAAGATTAACATGGTTAGGCAGGACTGCAGTGTTGTAGTTACAGTCAGATTGGCCATTCAATGATAGCACAGGCTTGAGGGGCTGAGTGGCCTACTCCTGTTCTGATGTTTTTATTTGTTTGATAAATGCTGCTGTTAGTGTCCTTGGGGTATGTTTGCAACATTAGCAGTGCTACTGAAATGGAAATTGTTGGTGATGTCATTGAGGTCATGAAAGGCAAAGAATGTTCTTTCTGTTTGTATTATTTCCTGTTTCAATTAATAGTGTCCATTGTAGGTCAAATATTAATAATGCAACTCTTGTTAAGGTGAATTTGCAAGAATACTGCAGAATGTATTTCTCCTGCACAGTTCTCAGTTAAAGTGGATAAAGAAAATGAGCTGGTTTCAAAAGCACACTCCACACATATGGTATCTGTGAGTCCCAGTCAGTCAGTCATAAATTAATTAAAAGTTGAAGTGATCCATAGTGGAAAGCAGATCATTTTACTGGTAAATTGCTCATTCTTTTGTGCCACTTAGTGTGATTTTACTCCTGCCCATCATTGTCTCTCATTGTTCTGTTTAACAGAGGGGGTCTGAGCCAGGAGCATGCCGAGGTTTCAGCTAATGACAGGAAGTCTTTAAAGTTGCCCTGTATTTCATCTTCTCAACAGGAGTTTCTGGACGCATCTACTGTTTGATCCCCACAGTGAGATTATTGCTGCAGTTAATTAACAGATCCTCCATTTACTTGCACTCGTCTGAAAGTGTACGGGAAGCCTGAGGGTAATAATTCAGGGCTATCCCCACTGATAAATGCTTACAGGCGGAGGGTGCGCTTTACATTCAGGACAGATGTCCAGGTATTATGGCTGTTCATTTTGAGAACACAAGAACAGCAATAGGCCCGTAAATCCCTTGATCCTGCACCCCATTCAATTAATCATGGCTGATCCTAATTCTATCTTTAAAAAAAAGGGAAGTTCGGTTTCATGAAGCACTTCTGTAGATCTCTGGACGTCCCAAAGCACTCTAATTTGACACGTGGGGTGAAGGTATGGAAATGCAGCGGCCCAATGAGTACACAGCAAGATCCCACAACGACCCAATAACCCGGACGATCTCGATATTGCGATAACTTGGAGACACCAGAGACTGCAGATGCTGGAACCTGGAGCAAGACAGCAAACTGCTAGAGGAGCTCAGCGGGTCAGGAAGTATCAGCAGAGGGATGGTCGACTGATGCCCCCGAGACGTCGACTCCACAGATGCTGCTGGATCCGCTGAGTTTCTCCAGTAGTTTGTTCTGTGCATCGCGATAACTTCCTTATTCTTCTTCCACATAAAATCACGGGGTACTTCATGTCCATTTGAGCGGTTGGCCGGCTGTCCAGTGCTTAGCATCTAAAGATAGACTTGGTTTCAATTTTACCCTGTGCCGGGAGAGATTGCCTGTGCGAAATCTTGTTGCACGTGTGTTTAAAATTCCCAGATGGATTTTACTTTCAAGTGAAAGTAATTTGCCGTTTCCTTTTCAGATTGCTGTAAACGGTTTAATGAAATAATCCGTCTCTGAAGTTTGGCAGGCACTTTTTTTAACAAACAAATAGAACCCCGCCCACTCATCCCAGTTAACAGCTTCCCGCATGTACTGTCATTGGAGACGATTAAAAATATCCGCCTGATATTTTTCAAAACGAAACTGAAACCAAAACAACTCGGTGTCTTTTGGGAATTACGTCTATGAAATAAATCAGGGAGAGGCATGGAATTTGACTTGGGTATTCCGTTTCTGTGTCGACCGTCTGACGAATTGCAATACCTTTTTATAGGGTTCAACCTACCTCGCCCATTCGTTTCATTTTGCTGAGCATATTATATCTGCAATTATTATCGATTAAAAGCCCAACACCGTTTCCTGGTAACTAGTACACAACGACAAAATGTTTACAATCACCAAAAACCCTAGCATCAAAGTCAGCTCTGAAACAACTTTTAACGCCAACCTCTCGAACGCGAGTGCAGTTTTTAATACTTTCCATTTATTTCCGTACCTTGATTTCAACGGATTATTTAACCCTTTGAATGGCGAAAACTTTTTTTTTAAATTCCGCTTAGTGTAGACTTTAATTTGTATTACCAATTCAGTCAGTTGTGCGGTAAATCAATATTAAAATCGCGGCAGCGTCAACTAATACAGGATTGCTTCCAACATTCCGTAAAGAGCGATACGGAAAGTAAGAGGTATTCGCCTATGAAGGTTTTGGAGTGAAGTGCTCGTTTAAAGTGTAAACCTTAAAACCTGACAACTAAACCAGAGCCTGTTGTTGGGACTCCTGTTGCTTGGGTTCTGAGACGAAAATAAAATGGTTAGTTGCGCTTCCAGCTGCTGAGTGGTCCATTGAAACTAATTAAGGCTGGCTGGAGGTGGGACAAGCCAGCGGTTTCGCTGTTTTCCCTTCCTACCGCGCCAGTAAGGCAGTAATTGCTGGGTGATTCAAGGCGTCACATCTCTTCTCTCCGACGCTAACATCGCAACTACCCTCCGCCATTCACATCAAACTGATGCCAACTGCTTTTGTGTTGCGGAACTGATGGATGAAGAGCTTTCAGTCCGCTGACAATCTGTTGGAAGGTGCGTCAGGCGATGCACAACGCCTGCTGAATGTGGACATTGCTGGACCACGGGGCCACCACACTGCGAGAAGGGGCTGGCTTTTCCACCCTCCCGGGTGAGCGCTGCCTCAGTCACGACATCCTCGTCCCGGAGACAGAAGGTGGCGGGTTCCCTCAATACCGGGGACTCGGGCACAGAATGTGGCGTTCACACTCGGGGACAACCCGGGCGAAGTGTTGCACCGTGAAGTGGTGCATTCCAAATGAGAAATGAAGAGTCGTTCCTGGCCAATATTTCTCCACCCCCCCCCCCCCAACAAATTAAATGCGATTGCCTCTTTGCCGTTGTGGGAGCTTGCTGTAGACAAATCGGTTGGCAAAGTCCGTGTTGCAAAAGTGACCACACCTCAAAATTACTTACTGAAACTGTAAAGCTTTTCGCTGCATGCTGTAATCTCCAAGAGGTTATTACCAATGGAACCCTCTTGTTAAAAGCATGCCTTCTCTCTTTTTAGGTTAAAAAAACCACGTGTTTTCAAAAACCTGCCTTAACTCAGTGTTTTAGTTAACATACACAATACAACCCTCCCCACCAGCGAGGAAAGGGTCTGGCCGGGAGACACTCTGGACCAGATCCTTGGATTACCCTTGCCTTACTCTCAGGAGGTGCTGTTGCTGTGTGTTGGGTCGGGTTTGTGGGGGGAGGGTGGTGCCTTCTAACAGCGCGGTGTCACCTTCGATCTGGATGGTTAAATGATTGAACGAGAAAGGCCTGATTGCAAAGAAAACAGGACCCGATTTGTTCGGGGTCGGTGGACGTGGTTGAAACCATCTTGTTGGTGGATACCTCTTCAAGTCATTAGGCTGTCAGTTTTGCCTAGTCTGTCAGGATTTATAGTTGAGAGGTGTGGGCCGTGGTCAAAGGATTAGAAGGCGAAAGACTGTGTGTTGAATGAACTTTAAACCTCATTGCCTGGCCTCTGGCTGTTCGTTTCCCTTTACATCGACCAGGCAAACTTCAGCGGATAATCATACAAGTGTTGAAGGTTATATTGATTTTTAAAAAAACCGGTCCGTGTAGCAATTGGATCATCGAGGTCCACGGGAGATATTCTGTCAGGAGGTCAGGTATAAGTACCAAGACGGTGCACTTTAAGAGTACTCTTAATGCCGGTCGGGGAATGCGATTACCACTAAAATCATAAGACCCTAAAACATTCGGCCCATCGAGTCTGCTCCTCCATTCTATCATAAGCTGATTCATTCTCCCATTTAGCCCTACTCCCTCACCTTCTCACTATAACCTTTGATGCCCTGGCTACTCAGAGACCTATCAATATCTGCCTTAAATACACCCAATGACTTTGCCTCCACAGCCGCCTGTGGCAACAAATTCCACAGATTCACCACTCTCTGGCTAAAGAAATGTCTCCGCATCTCTGTTCTGAATGGGCGCCCTTCAATCCTGAAGTCGTGCCCTCTTGTACTAGGCTCCCCTACCATGGGAAACAACTTTGCCACATCTACTCTGTCCAGGCCTTTTAACATTCGAACTGTTTCTGTGAGGTCCCCCCTCATTCTTCTGAACTCCAAGGAGTACAGCCCAAGAGCCGTCAAACATTCCTCATATGTTAACCCTCTCATTCCTGGAATCATTCTAGTGAATCTTCTCTGAACCCTCTCCAATGATGTATTCAATTCCCCAATAACTGGTTTCAATACAACTTGTCGATTGCAAAAGGATTTCAATGCAAGAGCAAAGATGGACTCGGAACATGCTGGCCCTACTCAACAGGTTAAACAGTATCTGAAGAGGAACGGGGCTAAACGTTTCAGGTCCATGACCTTTCATTGGAATGGTCAACAAGCTGAAACACCAACTCTGTTTCTCTCTCCACAGATGCTGCCCGACCTGCTGAGTGTGTCCAGAATTTTCTGTTTTATTTCAGATTTTCACTTATATTAATTTAGTTTTGCTTTCAGACTGGAGATGTCCAACTCCAATTATACAAGGCCTTGGTGAGACCACGCCTGGATTATTGTGCACAGTTTCGATCCTTTTACATGGGCCCAGGTCCGTAGTTCACTGAAAGTGGCTACACAAGTGGATAAGGGGGTAAAGAAGGCGTATGGCATGCTTGCCTTCATTGGTCGGGGTGTTGAGTATAAGAGTAGGAAGTCTTGCTGCAGCTGTATAAAACTTTAGTCAGATCACACTTGGAGTATTGTGTGCAGTTCTGGTCGCCCCATTATAGGAAGGATGTGGAGACTGTGGAAAAGGTGCAGAAGAGGTTCACCAGGACACTGCCTTGATTAGAAGGTATGAGCTATAAGGAAAGATTGGACTTGGGTTGTTCTCCTTAGAGCGTCGGAGGCTGAGGGGAGACTTGATGGAGGTTTTTAAAATTATGAGAGGCATAGATAGGGTAAACAGTCAGAATCTGTTCCCCAAGGTAGGAGTGTCAAACGCCAGAGGACATGCTTTTAAGGTTAGAGAGGGAAAGTTTAAAGACAGCGTGAGGGGCAAGTTTTTTATGCAGAGTGGTAGGTGCCTGGAATGGGTTACTGGGATAGTGGTGGAAGGAAGCAGTTTGGTGGAGTTTAAGAGGCTTTTAGATAGACACATGAATATGAAAGGAATGGAGGGATATGGATGATACACAGGAAGAGGACAAATCGGCATCAAAATCGGCATAACGTTGTGGGCCGAATGGCCTGTCCAGTGCTGTACCGTTCTATATATCTGCTGAAGGAGTGCAGGATTCATCAGGCTGGTTCCTGATAGTCATAAGAGGAGAGATTGTGTTGACTAGGCCTCTACTCTTTAGAAGAATGAGAGGTATGAAATACTTAGCGGGCTGGACAAATTAGTTGCTGAGAGCATGTTTCCCCTTGCTAAGCAGTACAGTGGTAGGGGTCAGCCACTGAGGACTGAGACGAGGAGAAATTATTTTCACTCAGAGGGTGGAGACTGTTTGGAATTCTTCATCCAAGAGGGACATGGAGGCTCTGTCATTGAGTTCCTTCAAAAGGGGGCTGGATAGGTTTCTGGATATAAGATCAATCGGGGTGCTGAGGTGAAAAAATGGAGACACAAGGGACTGCAGTACCTTGTATTCCAACCTGATGGCATGTACACTGAACTATCCAATGTCGGGTAAGCTGCTCCCCCTCTGTCCCTTTTCTCTCTCCTCCTGATCTACCCAGTTCCTCCTACACCCACCCCAGCCCCCCCCTCACCCTGTTTCATTCCCCTCCTCCATCTGCCCGTCACCCACACCCTCCTCCTACTGGTTCCCTCCTCCCACTGTTCCCATCTTCCCTCCCCACCTCCTTTATTTGTTCCCATGTTCCACCTTCCTCTCCTCTCAGATTCCATTGTCTGCAGCCTGTTGTCACCTCCACCTTCCAACCTCTGTCCTGATGAAGGGTCTCGGTCCGAAACGTTGACTGTTCACTTCCCCCAAGCCCCATAGATGCTGCCTGACTCGCTGAGTTCCTCCAGCTTCTTTGTGTGTTGTTCCAGATTTCCAGCATCTGCAATCTCTCCTGTGTCTCCACCTTCCAACCCCTGTCACTACTTTCCTCGTCTCCCCTCCTCCATCTGACAGTCACCCCTCCTCACCTGAATCCACCTATCACCTGCCAGCTCCTGCACCACCCCTTCCCCTCACCTCTCTATACCGGCTCTGCCCCCTTCAATCTTTCAGTCCAGGTGAATGGTCTCAGCTTGAAACCATGGCCATCCCCTCAAACAATGAAATGGTGTATCGCCTCAGGAGGCCACATGAATGGCAATGGTACTATGGTTAAAAAAAAAGTGTTAACACTACTGAATGTATTGACTAAATGATGTTCAGAATATAAAGAGTTTTGCACCGTTTTTCTTTTTGTATATATATTTTATTATGAATAATGTTTATTTTTGAAATAAAAAATACCCTCCGTAGACGCTGCCTGACCTGTTGAGTTGCTCCAGCATCTTGTGTGCGGCTGAGGTAGAAAATTTGGTTGAGTGAGGAAACAGATTCGAGAGGGCCAACGGCCTTCTCCTGCTCCCATCTCTTATGTTCTCACTTCTTTTGCCGCTGATAGATCTTCAGTGGTATGTGTGTGTTTGTGAAAGGCCTGCTTCTGTATCACTGCTTTTGCAGACAGTGTGTTTATGCTAGGAAGACTTTGAGTTCACATTGACTTTGCAAGGTCAGGCTCTGGAATATCAAGCACTCGCTCGCGTTACGAATACTTGCTTTGTGTGCTGGCCGCTGCGTTAACCACTGGCGGGGCAGGTCGGGTTAATTATTACAACATCTGCCAATCAGAAGTAATGGTTAGGAAAGTGTTACTGAGAAATGCAGTGGCACATCGAGCTGCGAACCGCTCTTACCTGCTGCCCAACGCACTGCTGCTGAATTCGATTTAGGACTGTGTGCAATGCATCAAAAATGAACCAAACATCAGGAGCAGCGCAAAACTAATAATCATTCTGAGCTCGGTTTATAATCACCCTAATGAACCATATGGAATCACAGCTGTACTCCAGTAAGACTTTATACCTAAAAGTGCAGACTTATTACTGTTCATCTTTTCCCCCCTTGGCATAGGGCTGGTACTCCTACTGACCAAGCATATGGGTGACAGCTCTCCCTTCAGTAGCCAGGGCTGCGAGGGTCCATCGGGTGGGGGTGTCCACGGGACCTGGTAGACTTTGAGAGCGCACCCAGCAAGCGACTGCACAGTGCGGTCCCTCAGCTGAAGGGGAAGCCAAGGGTATGTGGGTGTGAAGACAGAAACACCAGGAGTGATGAGTAAAAAGAGAAACGTCACTTTTCACCACCCCAGAATAACCCAAAACATTTGAAGTTCAAGAAAATATTGTTGGTTAATCCCTTCCCACCTATACAAAAATAGAAACAGTCAAGACAATTGTCACCCATTCAACCTTTGTCACGTTGGACCTGTGATCACATTTAGAATTGTTCCACTAGTTATGAAAGTTCTTTGGGATGTCCTGAGCAGGGAAGGCCGCTATATAAATGCCAATTTCATTGCTGAAAGTGTTAATGTATAATGATGACTTTGAATGCATTGTGAGGTGGTTAAAATCGGTGCAAAACCCAACTTTGTCCTATTTTCCTGTTCTTTTTTAATGTAAGTGTTTACAATAGCGGCTTTCTGACAGCACATTTTGCTGAATGGGTTTGTCTTTCTACTTGTTAAATTTACACTTAGAACATAGAACACTACAGTACAGTACAGGCCCTCGGCCCACAATGTTGTGCCGACATCTTATCCTGCTCTAATATCTATCTAACCCTTCCCTCCCACATAGATCTCCATTTCTTTATCATTCATGTGTCTATCTAAGAGTCTCTTAAATGTCCCTAATATATCTGCCCCCACAACCTCTGCCGGCAGTGTGTTCCACACACCCACTTCTCTCTGTGTAAAAAAACTTACCCCTGCCATCCCCCTTATATCTTCCTCCAATCACCTTAAAATTATGTCCCCCTCGTGTTAGCCATTGTCACCCCGGGAAAAAGTCTCTGACTATCCACTCGATCTATGCCTCTTATCATCTTGTACACCTCTATCAAGTCATATGTTTACAGAACATATATTTACTTACAAAATATAAATGTTTTTTTTTAAAAAATTGATTCTATGGCATGCTGTGAGTTGACAGTATGAGGTATTGGTATTGGTTTATTATTGTCACTTGTACCGAGGTATGGTGAAAAACTTGTCTTGCATACTGATCGTACAGGTCAATTCATTACACAGTGCAGTTACGTTGAGTTAGTACAGACTACATTGAGGTAGTACAGGTAAAAACAATAACAGTACAGAGTAAAGTGTCACAGCTACAGAGAAAGTGCAGTGCCATAAGGTGCAAGGTCACAAGGTAGATGGTGAGGTCAGAGACCATCTCATCATATAAGGGAACTGTTCAATAGTTTTAGCACAGTGGGATAGAAGCTGTCCTTAAGCCTGGTGGTACGTGCCCTCAGGCTCCAGTATCTTCTACCTGATAGGAGACAGGAGAAGAGAGAATGACCCGGGTGGGTGGGGTCTTTGATTATGCTGGCTGCTTCACCAGGGCACGAGAGTCCAAGGAGGGGAGGCTGGTGTCTGTGATGCGCTGGGCTGTGTCCACAACTCACTGCAGTTTCTTGCGGTCCTGGGCAGAGCAGTTGCCGTACCAAGCCACAATGCATCCAGATAGGATGCTTTCTATGGTGTATCGATAAAAGTTGGTGAGTGTCAAAGGGGACGTGCCGAATTTCTTTAGCCTCCTGAGGAAGTAAAGGCGCTGGTGAGCTTTCTTGGCCATGGCATCTTGGGTGTGGGAATAGACATGGATTGACCTTCAAATGGAAGTAATCAGAAGGAAGCCCCAGCCCCACTAACGTGAAAGGAAATGGAGAAACACTGAGAGACAGAGCTGGTGGAGCCACTGTCTCACAGCTCCAGTGTCCAGGGTTCGGCCCTGACCTACGTGCAGTGTTTGCTCACTCTTCCTGTGACTGCATGGGTTTCCCCCTGTGTGCTCCAGTTTCCTCCCACATCCCAGAGATGTGCAGGTTGGTAGGTTAATTGCCCCTAGTATGTAGGTGAGTGGTAGAATCTGGGGGGGGGCAATTAATGGAAGTGGGGGGGGAGAATAAAATGGGATTAGCTCGTGCTTGATGGCAGGCACGGGTTTAGTCTGCTGAGTGGCCTGTTTCTGTTCCTTGTGATTCATGTGTAACGTCTTATCATTTGAGTTCAACGCATAAGCGAAGTCAGTTAATTGTTAATGTTGTCATCCATTGTACTACAAAACTGAAACAATATAACCAGTCATTCACCGGACATTGTGCTGAAATACTTTTGTATTTATTTCACTTGTGCTATTATTCTCCAGCCCTCAGCCAGCCTATTAGCTTTTCTTTTAATGTCTTGCTTCTATGAATTGAATTTGACTTAGTGTTGCTTTACCTGACCTTGTGCCATTGTCAATGGGGAGATTCTTCTGACAGGTAATTAAAACCAATGTGCCCACTAGCACAGAGCAGCATGCAGACTGCGTTCCCAGCTTAGAGTTTGAGTTCCCAGTGACTTCTGACTCTTACAGAGAATTCCACTGAACCGGTGGTTCTTATCCTACGAGCTCTAGCAGGTCTCAATTCCAGCTCTTGATGTGTGATGTGAATATCACAAGGCTTCAAGAGGACTGGAATATAAAAGCAAGGATGTAAGGCTGAGGTTTTATAAGGCGTTGGTCAGACCGCATTTGGAGTATTGTGAGCAGCTTTGGGCCCCATAAAAGATGTTTATTTATTAGTCACATGTACATCAAAACGCACAGTGAAATGCATCTTTTTGCGTTCCTGAGAATGTGCTGGGGGCAGCCCGCAAGTGTCGCCACTCTTCCAGCACCAACATAGCATGCCCACAGCTCCTAACCTGTACGTCTTTGGAATGTGGGAGGAAACCAGAGCACCCGGAGGAAACCCACACAGTCACAAGGAGAACGTACAAACTCCTTACAGACAGTGGCGGGAATTGAACCCGGGCCACTGGCACTGTAGTAGCGTTACACTAACCGTTACACTACTGTGCTGTATTTGACAAAAGATGTGTTGGCATTTCAGAGAATCCAGAGGAGGTTTACAAGAATGATCCCTGGGATGAAAGGGTTAACATATGAGGCGCTATTGATGGCTCTGGGCCTGTACTCACTGGAGTTTAGAAGGATGAGGGGGGATCTCATTGAAACCTACCGAATATTGATAAGATCTTTATTAGTCACATGTACATCGAAACACACAATGAAATATATCTTTTGCGTATTCTGGGGCAGCCCGCAAGTCTTGCCACGCTTCTGGCACCAACATAGCATGCCCACAACTTCCTAACCCGTACATCTTTGGAATGTGGGAGGAAACGGGGGCATCCGTAGGAAACCCACACAGACACACGGGGAGAATGTACAAACTCCTTACAGACAGTGGCCGGAATTGAACCTGGGTTGCTGGCACTGTAGAGTGTTATGCTAACCGCTACACTGCCGTGCCTGCCCTGAAACGTTGAAAGGCCTAGATAGAGTGGACGTGGAGAGGATGTTTTCAGTAGTGGGAGAGTCTAGGACCAGAGAGCACAGCCTCAGAATAGAAGGACGTTCATTTAGAAAAGAGATGAGGAGGAATTTCTTTAGCCAGAGGGTGGTGAATCTGTGGAATTCATTGCCACAGACAGCTGTGGAGGCCAAGTCATTGGGTATATTTAAAGCAGAGGTTGATAGGTTCTTGATTAGTAAGGGTGTCAAAGGTTACGGGGAGAAGGCAGGAGAATGGGGTTGAGAGGGAAAAATAAATCAGCCATGCTCGAATGGTGGAGCAGACACAATGGGCCGAATGGCCTAATTCTGCTCCTATATCCTCTGGCCTTACGGTCTTCAGGCTGCAGTTGTGTGTCGATGGGGCTACAGCTGGAGGAGCATTTGACTAAATGTAGAGAACAGAAACTACCCATATGAGCCTATAAAGGCAATTAGAGTCATAGAGTCATACAGCATGGAAACAGGCCCTTCGGCCCAACTCATCCATACTGACAATGTTGCCCGGTGAGCTAGTTCCATCTGCCTGTGTTTGGCTCATAGCCCTCTGAACCCCTCCTATCCATGTACTTATCTAGATGGCTTTCAAGTGTTGCTAATGTGCCCGCCTCAACCACTCTTTCTGGCAGCTCATTCCAAATACGCACCACCATTTGCATTAAGAAGCTGCCTGTGATGTCCCTTTTACATCTCTCACCTCTGATCTTAAACCAATGCCCTCTTGTTTTTACCGCCGCCTCCCTGGGAAAAAGACTGTGTACTTTCACCCTGTCTATGCCCCTCATGATCTTGTACACCTCTATCAGATCACCCCTCAATCTCTTACATTCCAGGGAATGAAGTTCCAGTCTACGCAAACTCTCCTTGTAACTCAGGCCCCCAATTCCAGACAACATCCTGGTAAATCTTTTACTGCACTCGTCCTAGTTTAATAACATCTTTCCTATAACAGGGTGATCAAAACTATACACAATACTCCAAGTGCGGCCTCACCAACGTCTTATATAACTGCAACGTAACTTCCTAACTCCTATACTCAATACCCTGACTGATGAAGGCCAGTGTGCCAAATGCCTTCTTCACCACCCTGTCTACCTGTAATGCTGCTTTCAGTGAACTATGCACTTGCACTCCTAGGTCCCTCTGTTCTATAACACATCTGACCTTTTTCATTTATTCCTTTCTGTACATCCTTTCATTCCTCTTTCTCCATGTGTTTCCCCTTAAATACGTACAAATTATTCGCCTCAACATTTGGTTGCACTTCTGTATTCCAACCATTTTCTTAGTAAAGTCCTTGTTGCTGAATTCCTTATTGCATTACTTGTGACATTCTCATTTTTATGGGCACTGTCCCACACGGAAACATCTTCCCTATGTCCTTCCTATGAGATATTTTCATTATTCCCCTCAAGTGCAGGTGAGTGGTAGAGTCTGGGAGCAGTTAATTGGAGAATAAAATGGGATCAGGTCACTGCTTTGGGTTGTTCCTTGCCAGAAGATGGGGCCCCACCCAGCTGGTGTATCTTTCCTCTTTGGCTTTGGCTTCAATATCTCAGGCTTTCCTGCTTTGTAAGAGATGAGGCATTGTGGAATAGTGTGACCCAAACTCAATTGAAACACAGTGGCTTTAATTGACAGTGTAAGTTCACATCTAATTTGGATGAAAACATTTCACTGCGTTTACTGTGGAGTGAAATAAAATTGATCCAGTCCTCCCAGACACAAGCAGATGCAAATGGCCTTCGACACCAGGGATTCAGCCTAAATGGGATGTCAAGCTCAGCAAAATGCTGCACATGGACCGAGAATCAGAATCAGGATTCTTATCACTGACATATGTCGTGAAGTTTATCGTTTTGCGGCAGCAGCACAATGCAAGACATACAGACCTAACAACTACTATAAGTTACAAAGATAAGTAAATAGTGCAAAAGAGGAATAACGAGGTAGTGTTCATGGGTTCATGGACCGTTCAGAAATCTGACAGCGGAGGGGAAGAAGCTGTTCCTGAAACATTGAGTGTGGGTCTTCAGGTTCCTGTAGACAGCACGAGAAAAAGAGGTCGTCCTGCCCATCATGCTGATGCCGACTCTCTGAAAGAGCCACTCCCCTTCACTCTGCATCTCCCTTTTCCCCCTTTAGGCAAAGATCCAGTTCCTTTTTTAGAAGGTGCCGTTGAATCTCCATCCACAACCTTTTCCAGGCAACACCTTCCAGATCATAACAACAGGGTGAGTTGTTGTTCCACACCTCCCCTGCCTCAGTTATGTTAAAACTTTGCCTATTGACACATCCGCCCTGGGATCAAATTCTCCCCAGTTATGCAGTCAAAATCTCCTGGAAATGTGAAATCTTGTTAATCTCCCCATTATCTTCTGTTCTAATGTTAATGCAACAACAACAACATATAAGATATCTTTACTCGTCACATGTACATCAAAACACACAGTGAAATGCATCTCTTGCGTAGAGTGTTCTGGGGGGCAGCACACAAGTGTCACCACACTTCCAGCGCCAACATAGCATGTCCACAACTTCCTAACCTGTACGTCTTTGGATTGTGGGAGGAAACCGGAGAACCCAGAGGATACGGGGAGAACATACAAGCTCTTTACAGACAGTGGCCGGAATTGAACCCAGGTCACTGGCGCTGTAATAGTGTTACACTAACCGCTACACTACCGTGCCTACCCTACACTACTGTGCTACTATAGCACCTTTAGTATAGTGAAAGCAGCTGCATCTCGGCTGATTTCACAATATTAAAGGCATAACTCACCTTCACTTCCATTTTGATGGTTAATGTCAAGAAGGTGCGGGGACAGATGACCAAAACTTTGTCTAAAAGAGAGAAGTTTTAAGCAACAGCTTATAGGATGAATAAGTTGTCAACAGTTTTAGAAGGGAATTCTGGAATTTAGGACCATAACAGCTGGAATTGCAGCCAGGAATGCTGGACTAACTAAATCTGGGGATGATTAACAACCTAGAACTGAAGGACTGCAGAGGTTCGGAGGGTTGGACGGCTGGAGGAGATTACAGAGATTGGGAAGGGCAAGGCTGTGGCAGGACTTGGAAATGAGGCTGAGGATTTTATAACTGAGACTTTGTTGAACTAGCAGCCAGTACAGATTAACAAGCAGGGTGACAGGCGAATAAGGTTCGGTTAGGTTAGGTGGGAGTTCGGGGATGGGCAACAGAGGGCAGAGTGAGGGAGGCATTCTAAGAGGGAATTGAACTTCTTTACTCCAGATGTAGAATGAGGGATGAAAGTTTCAGCAGTAGATAAGAAAAGTGAACGGGGCTGGACAGTGATGCTTTCAATATATGATTTGAAGTAGAAAGCGGGGCCAAAAAGAGTTGGAAACAGAGTTTCTGATAGGGAACCAATCTCAGTGACTTTGGTTGTCTGTGTATACAAGGCCATTTCTGCTCCTCCTGTGCTATAAGGCAGACAAGCAGTGTGAAAACTTGGGAGCCTTGAAAGGTCGAGAGAGTTTGGAGGTGAGGTGAAGCTGGGTGTCACCAGTTACTATGTGGACACCAACTGCGTTTCAGTGCGGTTTGTCAAGGGGCAGTGTATGCATGAGAAGTGTGCGGTGACCGAGGATGGATCCTTAGCATTGAAGGTGGTGAGAAGGGAAATCGTTGTGGGTGACGCTCTGGCTACAGCAGGGTGGGTGTGAATCGCTGCTGGTGAATGCAGCCTCACCCACGTGGATGATGGTGGAGAGGCATGATGGAAGGTGTGGTCAACCCCATCCAAGGCTGTAGACCATGCCCTTTGTTTCCACCCACCTATTACAGCAACAAGTGCCATGAATGAGGGAGTGGGTTACTTGTACTTTTAACAACAGTGTTTGAGTAGAAACTACGGCCCCAGATACTAATTGTGCATTCTTTGATGCGTGTGGCCTGTTGTTTCTGCTGTAACCTCACAAACACACTGGAGGCTGCAGCATCAACAACAAAGGTTGAAGTGATAGCCCACTGTGCCAGTCAGCAGCACGATCCCACTGATAGTCTGGACATCTGCTTAGAACAGGCGCTCCTTGTCAGGTTTCACTTCATGCTGCGTCCGAGTCATAAGTGTGAATGCTCTATACTGTACATCCACACATATATTTATGCGCGTTCACACACACACACACACACACACACACACACACACACACACACACACACACACACACACACACACACACACATGCGCACACACATCACCACACATACACATACTATCACACACACATACCACACCACACATGCCATCACACACACACAGACACAGACACACCACCACACATGCCATCACACACACACAGACATGCAGACACCATCACACACACAGACACACCACCACACATGCCATCACACACACACAGACATGCAGACACCATCACACACACAGACACACCACCACACATGCCATCACACACACACAGACATGCAGACACCATCACACACACAGACACACCACCACACATGCCATCACACACACACAGACATGCAGACACCATCACACACACAGACACACCACCACACATGCCATCACACATACACACGCCATCACACACACATACTACACCACACACTGTCAAACATGTCATCACACTCACAGACATGCACACACCATCACACATACACACACAGAATGCCACAAACATATTAGCTCTTCCATTATATATACACAGTGCTAACTCAGCGATAAAATGAGGATCACTGAGAACCACCTGAATAAAATCCTGGCATAGAAAGAACATTACCTACCTCAGTTCTTTCTCCCCTCTCCCACTCTACATCTCTGAAGAGAGAGAGAGAGAGGGAGAGTGTGTAAGGAAAGAATTGGACTGAAGTGGAAATGACCTTTTTTCTCAATAATGTTTTCCAAGAGAGGTCCATCACGTAAAGAAGGAATAAAGTTGGTTAGGATTTTTAATGGAGCACTTTACCGATGATGCCCCAGATGAACAGATAGGAACGAAGTTAACGTAAAAATGCCACTTGGCAACTTTTTTTCTGTGTAATGAAAGAATATCTGCCAAATCGTTTTATTTTCGTTTTGCTCCACAGGCTTTGGTCACCCCACACTCAAAACAATGGACAACTATTTTCTAAAAAAAAATTCCAGTTTTGATCAAATGATAGCATCTATTAAGAACTTGCACTTATTCAGCCAAGCAGCAGTAGCTGAGATGCATATGCTTGTCTAATTTTATTTAAAAGCATTTCACTTTTTTCCCCCTGTTAACATTGTTGCTTTTGCACAGACAGTAATGGGTTTCCCTTATGCCTTGGATTGTTATGATCATGTAAATTTATTGGTGCTTAGAAGAACGGAGCTATTAAAACATTACAACAACCATTACAGCGTGTGTCTGATGTCGTTCTCCTAACGAACATATGCTTCCAACTGAATGCCTAAACTCTTATTTATGGATTTAATTTAATGTGCGGAAAGAATTCAAAATTAAATTCTGTACTCGCCTCCGGAGAGTGTCAGTGTATAATAACATGGTAATTTTTACACATCTTTATGAGAAATGGGAAAATTAATTCTTTTTGACAAGTTGTAATTATTCGACTTGGAACAGTTGCAGCTGAGCAGTTTGTGAGGCTGTTGTCTGGTACTGGTTTCTGTGAGATGGGTTTGGGGGTGGGGGGGGGAAGGAGATGTTTGTATATTGGTTGGTTTATAATATGTGACACATTCCCCACTGCAAATTAGCGATGAGCAATCCGAAAGGGGCTGCAAACTCCTGTCACTACAAAGAAAGTTACACTTCACCTTATATATTTTTAAATACCCTCTTCTAAATGGAGGGTTTTTTTTTGAAAGCCATTAAATTGAAACAAAAAGTCTACTTCAAGAAGATCGCTTGCCCAACCCTCCCTATCGATTGGATGGTTCGGCCTACAGGTTTATTTGTACAGATTTGGAGGTCAGATGTAAATACTTTGTCTTATCTCATTCCGTTGTTCTCTGCCTCTGTTGTATTGTTCCATGTTTTTTCCTGTGCTTTGATGTGCCACACACCAGGTGTTCATGTTCTGAATTACACATGAAAGGGCCCATATTCCATGCTAATTAAACCAGCAAAACTGCCTGTATACTGTTTCTCTAACCAGTTAACACCCCCATCCAACTCCCCACCCCCCCATCCCATCCCACCCACGCACATACCGTACACTTTGGGTATTGCTGGCTGACATCTAAGATAAATGAAAGTTCAACTATATGTACATAATAAAATAAAGCATCATGTGTTGTAAGTGGAGCTTTGACTTTGAAAGGTTTCCTAATTGCATTGACAGCAAACTTCTTCTAAAGTGGGCAAGTGAGTGCAATTACATTTTTTAGTTTTACTTTCACAACTTGAAACTTTTTCCCCTTTTCCTCTCTTTTTCCAATTACCCTGATTTCTCAATTTTAACAGGCGTGTTTTACTTTTCTGTGTCTCTTATAATTAAACTTGGAGCCTTAATGATCTGAAAATCCCCATTCAATGTCTTCTTCGTGGGCGGCCCCCTTTTTGATTCACCCACACCAACCCCCCCCCCACCCTCAACCCCCAGTTCAGCTGGATAAAAGAATAGTTTGTCATGCACAAATACGGTGCACATAAATCAGTCTTAAGTCTCTGGCTATTGTCTGACAAGCCCTACCATGAAAGAAAAAGAGAAAGAGACATTTGATAGAGTTGTGTGGATAGCTTGAATGGACAAGGATGTTGTCCATTGTCTAGTATTGATCCCATTTTGGTACTGTATAGACCTTTCTAATTATACTGTCTGGGCTTGCAATGAAAACAACTTGAAGAATCCTGGTCATTCAGGTTAGACCCTTCTGGAGATTATGCACTCAAAGACATTTATCTAGATCTCAAATATGTGCTTGCATTCAATCAGAATGGCGAAGTCACATTGTACGATTAATTCAAAGTCTTCATGCGTCACCAAAATTTTCATTTTGGAGCACTTCTAATAAAAAATAATCCCAATGTGCATAACAGCAGCAGGAAGGGGATGGAGACGGTGGTGAAGGTGAGGTTACAGCTATGAGTTAAAGAAAGAAAGGTAATCGAAAGCTTTGTCGGCAGGGTAGCTTCGCAAGTGACTTTATAATTCTATTGTATTGAGTTACTAATTTAGAAGATCAATACTATTCCAGAAAATGAATTCAAATCCCATCAGAGTTTTGGATTCTTGATAAATCTGAGAAAAAATAATTTGGGAAATATAAACCTGTTATTAGTGAAAATGACCACAAAGCTTGTTGTAAAATCACAAATATCGCTTGAGGGAATGACACCTGTTGTGCGATCTGTTTGAGGTTCAAGTCCTACAGTTAGCTGCCTTCTGAAGGCATTCAGAACCGCTGCTACCTTCTCAGGGTGAGCACTGATGAGGAATAAATGCAAATCTTGCAAGAGGCACCCACATTCTGAGAGCAAGTAAACCTGGGTTGTTTGCAGCACCATCCAGGCAATTACTCATTGATTCCTGGAGACTTCAGGATAAGCCTGGAGAGTTGGCACCAGTGCTTTGTACCTAAGTAAGGACTGAAAGAATACTGGCACGGAAATTAATTACAAAATCAGAACAGCTCCAGAATTGGCAAAAAAGCATATTCTAACTTTGTATGTGGTTTCCTTAATAAAACAATTGAAAACTAGCAATTTTCTGTGAGATTTCCTGCTTAATGTGGCCATAATTTATTGAAAAAGAAATTCTGGTTTGAATGTTCATGGGTATCTGCCATAATGAGGTCACTGCTGGCAGTTTCACAGATTCATAGACAAAACCTCAAATAAAAAGTTAATTCCCATAATGTATTAACCAGGGTTAACATCTACTAAATCTGATTATTTAGTTAGCTCCAGTGCACATCTTTATTTCATTTGCCTGCCTGATGTTGTTGAGCATATTGAATGTCAATAGCAGATCAGGTGGTCCGAATTGTAAAAGCCTTTAAGTATAAGGTGTAGGTTTTTATCCTACTGCGTTCAATGCCAGACTGAAGGATCTGATCTGAATTGAATACTGGAAAGAAGAGTCGAGGCTGAAGCATCAGCAGCAAGTGAAAAGGAAAAGTGAGGTAAAGGATATATATTTTTCACATTGTTAAGTGTACTAAGGGTTGCAATGTTAGCGTAGTGCAGACAATAGACACACAAGAGAGACCTATAAACAGCAATGTGATAATGACCAGATAATGTGTTTTCCAATGATATTGGGTGAGGCATAAATGTTGGTGAGGACACCAGAAAAAAAACTCTTCTGCTTTGCCTTGAGCTTTCCCGTTCAGCTGAAAGGGCAGTCCAGGCAAAAGGAAGCACCTCTAATTGTATTTCCTCAGCCCTGCATAGGATTGCTAGATTGGAACATTTGTTCAAGACGCTGGAGTGGGGTTTGAACTTACAATCAACAGACTAAGATAAGAGTGCTACCAATGAGACAAGGCTGGTGCAGGAAGGGAGAGGGTGAGACCTGGACAATTGCTGACTCCATCCTGACAATTCAGGTCCTCTAAGCTCCCCTTTACTTAAGGTAGGCAGAAGAAAGGCCTTTAAAATGTCATTACATAAGCAAGGTTGCCAAAACACTCCCATAAATAATACTATAAAAAGATTTTTTTCTTATTCAACAGGGCACAAGTTTATATTTTAGAAGAATACAGTTATAGACTTGTGCAAATGTCACCTCCCAAAAAGATTGCTGTAATGCAGGTAGATACTAGGAATTAAACGTCCCTTGCGAGGAGTATGGGCAAGAAGTAAAGCAGACCATATCTCTGGAAAGGGGATTGAGCCTTAGTCTGGAAGGTGATTCATGGTAAATGCATGGAGAATTTGATGCTGAAGAAATACATTCAGAAGATGCTGATCAGACAACCTGTGCCCTCTGAACTTTCAATGTAACGAAACCTCCACTTGGAGTATGGAGGTCACAGACTGAAGAGGTAAGTAGAAGGTCTTTTGGAGCAGTGATGGAAATTATGGTATTATTTTCATTTAAGTGAAAATAATTTTAATACAAAGTGAACTCCTCTAAGCTACATATAAGTTACACTCTGATCTTCCTCCTTGAAGCAAACATTTGAATTCATATCCAAATCATTCATGCCTAAAGAAAGTAAATCTCTATCTAAGTAAAATTCCCCATCAGAAAGGATGCCAGATAGCATTTTAAGATGCCAGGGAGTTATGGGAAGTTATATCACTTTGGTAGCTGGTAGCGAACAAGTTAATAAGCTATAAAAGGCAGGTATTAAACCTTCAAATGATACTCACACTGGTGTTTGAATTGTGCCTGGTTTTGAACACAAAGCAGCAGCTTTCCCCAGCTAGACCAGTGGGTGAAATTATATGCATGCTTTGTGGTGCAGTTTTCAGGATTTGTCTTGTGTAATTATAGCAGCAGGTGTTGGGGTTTAGACACTGAATTCCACATTTAAGATGCGGGGAAATGTTTTTCTGAATTTGATGTTTTGTTTATGATGATTCTATTTTTTTGCTGTTTAAAATGCAGCAGTAAGCTAGCACTAAACAATGTGTGCTGAAAGGACTGTGCAACAGCAAAGCCTCATGTGTTACTGTTGGTCTGGTTACGTGGGAGCCCAGTGTTGGCACTGTCCGATTGATTTATGAACTCTACATTGCAGCAAGTTTCAAAATTCAGGTTCTTCATGCTGAGCCCTTCCAACTGCTTTGCTGCTCCCAATCTGTGTGATCTCTGTCAACTCCACAATCCTCCAGATCTCACCTCTCATCAGCCCCATATATCCCTGCCTGTGTCTTTAGCTCTTGGAATTGGCTCTCTAATCACTCTCCACCTTTAAGACGGCAATGCAAGTATGAGCAGGTGATCTTGCTTGTGTCATTGTTTAAATATCGGACCAAACTCCCAGCTCTTCCAAAGATGCCGTGGAACCTTTCACGTCTGCCTGAGCAAGCAACCAGGGCTTCAGTTTGGTGCCTCCACCAAAAGACAGCACCTCCAATTGCACCGCACTCCCTCGATGCTGCCTTTATAGCCTCAGCTGGTGTTTTCTGTGCTCGAGCCTTAGAAATGCGTGTTGTTCCTACAACTTTCAAACTCTGAAGTAAGAGCACCAGAGGAAGCTTCCCAGTGATTCCTTCCTAGATGGAATCCAGCAATACCTTATCATACGTACAAAGCAATTTTGAAGGACTGGAACATTTTCCAGGATTGTGGCATTGTGTAAGTGGAAATTTTGTTGTGTGGTGTTGTTGTTAGATTGGTCTTTCTCTCTCTCACCTCATAGATTCTCATAGCATGGAACCAGGCACTTTGGCCCACTGACCTTACTGACCACCAAGCACCCATTTTCCACTAATCCCACAAAAACCCCATTTCATTCTCCCGACATCCCTGTCAACTTGCATCCCCTTCACCTACACATTGGGTCAACTTACCATGGACCATTATCCTACTAACCTGCAGTTCTTTGGGAAACCGTAGCACCCGGAGGAAACCCACACGGTCACAGGGAGAATGGGCAAACTCCACACAGACAGCACCAGAGGTCAGGATTGAAGCTGGGTCTCTGGCGCTCTGAGGTAACGGTTCTACTGGCTACTCACCTGGTTCACTGTGCCACTCACCTGGTTGTGACTGGGTTAAAATCTCGCCTAGTCTTTAAACATTCCCAGGGCTTCCTTTAGCTTGAGGACGAGAGAAAATGGAATGCACATACCATCACAGGGCAAGTGGCTTAAGTTCATTTAATTGCAGTTGAGCTGACTAATCTCTCATGTTAGAGAAGCTTGCAAAGTGAAAGAGTAAACTGGAAGGAAGAATCATGATTCACAGAATGGTTAATGCCTGTTAACTACACAACATAGCCATGTGAACACAGCCCTCCACCTCTCAATCTGCATCCTTCCCCCACCCGCCACCCCTCTTCCCTGTGCCCTCATTCTAGCCACTGTTTTAACTGTGACCTGCATTTCCATGGCTGCATGCCCTTTGGAAGCACATGGGAGCTTCATGAATTCATGCAAATAGGGGCCCAGTTACATCATCAGTGGGAGTGATTGTATTTTAACATGTGAAGTCCCACCCTGCAAGGATTGGTCGTGTTCTTTAGGCCTTGCGAGGAGAGTCATGACATCCAACATTCACCCCCTAGCCCTCGCAGAAGTCCTTTCAGAAACACCCTCCACATGAATTACCTGGTTTGCCGATGAAATAGCCCTTGGCTCTGTTACCCAGACTTCCTTGTCCAGACTCCAGTCAGCTGACAATTTCCTCTCTCCTTGGGTAGGGAGACGTTGGTGCACGAGTAAAGGCCTCGACTTTAGACCAGTGAGTGTGTTTTGTACTCCTGTAGCTGCATCCAAAACCACCGGAGGATAAAATTAACACCCTATGCTTCAGGCAGAGAACAACATCTCAGTTCAATGGCTAATGATTGAAAAGAAGAACTTGTGTCTGTATGACACTTTACCAAATATTTTCACAACAGACCATAAACCTGTACATACCTTGAGCAACTTTGAAGTGCAGTTATAGTTGCTGTATAGTGTAGGTATGTTCTTCATAGCAATGGGATATATGACCAGTTACTCAATGTTTTGGTAGGGTCAATTGAGAGAAGACTGTTGATTAGCACACCTGGAGAAATTCCTTATTTCCTTGAATTGTGTAAAGGAACCTTTAACGATTCATTCATAGAGCAGGAGTCTTGGTTTATTGTCATATCATAAAGTGGATAAAGAGCACATAATGTAGATGTTGACTACTCCAGTCATGGATCTGGCACTAGTTCTTATGAATTTGATTAATCACATTGTAATGACGTAACCTTCCTCCAAGGCCACACACTGGCCTCTGTGAATTTTTCCAGCTGCACAATCCTCAGAAAACCCCTTTCCAACTCTAGCCCTCTGGGCAACCTTGACTTAGTCACAATTGGCAACAGCACCTTGCATTGTCAATACCCTAATCTATGATGTTCACTACTGAACCTTTCAATTCTCTGCCCTCCTTGAAGATGTCCCTGAAAATTGAGTGCTTTTACCAAGATGTTAGTTACAGTTATGACGTCTGCATCTTTAGTTTGACGTCAATTTTTGTCTGATTTTGCTCCCATTATGTGCTGTGGGCTATTTTATTAATTAGAAGTATTATATGAATGGAAGTTGTTACTGTGGAAGACATTTTACTTAAGATTGTAATGTGGGGCAATTGGACAATCCAATTGTTGGGCACACTCAATGAACCTAATGTTCTCTTGCTGTCTTTTGTGAAGTCAATGAAAGCAAGGTTAAAGATTTTAAACTAATATGCCAGGATTTGGAAAGGAGAAAATGGTATTAGTAAAAAAATAAACTTTTAATTGTTGCAAAATAGGTTCTTTAATACAGAAAAGTAAAGTTGCTTTCTCGGCCTATATGTGACTCCAGTCTCGCACCACTATACATAACTCATCAGTGACTCAAAGTCACCAAGCAAACTCCTGATTGGTTTCAAACTGCTTTTATAGAATATTGTAAACCATAAACTACTCAAGGACAATTGGGGTTGTCCACAAATGCTGGGTTTTCCAGTGATATCCATGTCTGGAAAATCATTTGGAAATAAAACCCCTTTGTATGATCTGAAGATGAGCACGCAGGCTATGACAGGGTTCCGTTCCTGAGAACTATTTGTAACCCGAACTGTTTGTAAGTCGGAAATGAACAATGACAGTGTTGTGGGAGAGGGTCACAGAAACAGCGGTGAGAGGAGAGCGAGCAGGCATGGGAAGAGTGGCTGCCAGCCGGCCTCACCGACTTGGTGAGTGAGCGAGAGAGTTTCTCCCAGCTCTGCTCGGCTTCACCCAGCCAACGATTGCGACTTGGGGGCTGGGGTGAGGAGAGAAGGCACACGGAAATGCCCCGTTCCCACCCAGCAGAAGATGCCTGCCGTCCCACAGCAGCCTGCAACTCCATCCCCATCCATCCTGCTAACCGCTCGAACACTCGTTTGCATGTAAGGGCTGTCCATAAATTGGGTGTTCGAAACCTGGGAAGGACTTGTACTGCTTAGTTCTCAAGCTAAGCAGCAATACTACTTCATTGAACTCTAAAGCATTTTTGATACATCCTGAAATTGTGGAAAGATGCTATTTTAATGCCAGTTCTTACCTAGCACACTGTTGCCTCTTTAAGACCTCTAGAAATAATTCTCTGGATGCATAGATGTCATGTACTATATAAGTGGACGTTTTAGAGTGGCATATATACTCCTACCTGTTTTCATAATGAAAAGGTTGGCAAGGATGCATTTATGTTACAATGCACTTGTTCAGTGCTGATTATACTGTATGCAAATGGCCATTCTGTGGTTCCCACTTAATCATTACAATGGTGTCAAGGATTGCTTTACCTTAAAAGAAAAATAACAAACAGTTGGTTTGCGATGTAACAAATGTCATCCCGAAAGTTTTTCAAATCAAGCTTAGACTGGGCGGCAAGGGGGCGTTTCAGGTGACAGAGCTGTCAATCATCTCTCTTCCTGTACTGTTTCTGACTGCTTTAACTTCAGACAGTTGAAAGGGGAAGGCACACTTCCTCAAAAACACCAATTATTATAGAAACGGATTAGATGTGAGTCAGTGGTAAAATGCTGGTGTATTCTGAAGCATTTTGTAAGGAAACAATGCTGTCGGGAATGACAGCTCTGTATGATAATTAGCATACACACTTTTGTGGGGCTGCTCCCACTCTGACACTGTCTATAAACACTTGAGCAGCTTTTTATGGAGCTGCCAGTAGGCATCAGTGCCCTGCCGGCTAATGTGCAGACCTTACTCTACTGGCCTGCAAACCCAATGAGAAGGAAATAGACAAACAGAAAGAGATGGTTGTATAAGGAAGCTTCCACAGTCTTGGAAAGTCACAATGTGTTTCACATAAGCATTATAACTGCTGCAAAACAGGTAATGCAGGCCTATCTGTGCACAGCAAGACTCCGCCAACCAGAGAAACAAATATGAACTCTTTTTGTTTTGTGACTTCGGGGATAAGTGTTAGGCAGGACACCAGGAGATTGCGTAAACCTTCTTCAATGAATACCATGGACTATTTTACTTGACAGAGCATTCGGGATATTTGACTTAAAGATACACCTCATGTCTTGCTCCCTCCCTCCTGCACTGCAGTGTTGGCCAGTAGTATGTGTCTGGTTCTACTGGGCTGGGCAAAGAATTTATCTCGTTTTCATTTAAACATTCCGGTAATTGTTTGATACAATAACAATGCATTGCAGTTACCCGCCTAGGCTACTCCAACAGCACCTACCAAACCTGCAACCTCTACCACTAGGAAAGACAAGGTCTTCAGCACTTGGGAGCATCACCACTTGCAGGTTCCCCTCTAGTCGGGTCCCATCCTGACTAAAAAATATATCGCCATTCCTTCATCGTCTAAATCCTGGGAACTCCTTCCCCAACAGCACTCTGGGGCACCTTCACCAGATGGACTGCAGTAGTTTAAGAAGGCAGCTCACAACCATTCAGGGGTAATTCTGGATAGGTAGTAAATGCTGACCTTGTCCAGATTCCAAAAACTGAGTAAATAAGGAAAGAAAATTGAGTTTTTGACACAGCCTGTCAATCAATCTCTGTGAATTAGTCTTCGACAGACCCAAACATAAGATGGAGAAATTCCCAATGCTTTGGGACATCAGTCCAGAGTTACTTGTTCTGCCCTGACATCTTACCTTTACCATATTATCTTTTCTGAAACTTACTTGCATCTTGTTTGAGCATCGCCAATGAGGCTGGTATTCACTGACTGTCCCTGATTACACCCCCAACCCCCCATGCCCCCCCCAGCCATTTCAGAGGGCAGTTGTCACCACATAGGTGAGTCTGGAGTCACATATGGGCCAGAGCAGGTAAGGATGGCAAATTTCCTTCCCTGAAGGACATCTAGTGAACTAGATGGGGTTTCACATCATTTCAATAGTTTCACGGTCACCATCACTGATACTGGCTTTTTAATTCAGATTTATTTAAGTATTTGAATTTAAATTCCCAGGAAGCCATGGTGGGATTCAAACTCTCTCTCCGGATCAGGTCTCTGGATGCCTGTCTGCTAAATTAGCCACCCGGCTGCTGTACATACATTGATCACTTATTCACTGAATAATGCTTCCATTGCTTAGTTCTGAATTCCGGTCTCTTCAAGGGCCGGCACGGTGGTGCAGCGGTTAGCACTGCTGCATTACAGCTCCAGGGATCCAGGTTCGAGCCCAGCCTCTGGCTCTTCGTGACAATGAGCATTTCCTCTGGTGCTCTGGTTTCCTTCCACATCCTAAAGACGTGCTGGTAGGTTAATTGGCTGCTGTAAATTACCCCTTAGTGTAGGTAGGTGGCAAAATGCATCAAAAAGAGGGTATGTGTAATAAGTGGCAGGAGGACATGGTAATGAGGAAAGGGGAAATAGAACTGCTTCCCTGGAATCTAGATGAGTCCTGATGGGCTGAATGGTCTCTTTCTGTGTCATTGTAAGATAAGGTTAGGCTGCATCTGGAGTATCACATCATTTCTGGCCGCCCCATTACAGGGAGGATGTGGAGGCTTTGGAGAGGGTGCAGAAGAGGTTCACCAGGATGCTGCCTGGATTAGAGGGTGTGTGCTATAAGGAGAGGCTGGACAAACTTGGGTTTTTTCTCCGGAACGGCGGAGGCTGAGGGGAGACCTGATGAGTTTATAAATCTATGAGAGGTTTAGATAAAGTAGACAGCCAGTATCATTTTCCCAGGGTTGAAATGTCTAATACCAGAGGGCGTGCATTTAAGATGAGAAGGGGTAAGTTCAAAGGAGATGTGCGGGGTAAGTTTTTTACACAGGGAGCTGTGGGTGTTAGGGGTGGTGGTGAAGGCAAAAATGATAGAGGTTTTTAAGAGGCTCATAGATAGGAACATGAACATGCAGGGAATGGAGGGATATAGACCTTGTGCAGGCAGTAGGGATTTGTTCAGGTAGGCAGTTAATTACTAGATGAATTAATTCAGCATAACATTGTGGGCCGAAGGGCCTGTTCCTGTACTGTTCTATGTTCTATGTTCTATCAAGAGTTGGCTGTTCATTTGGTTTTATTGCATTGGGCACAGGAAGGTAGCTTGCAATAGTCTAAATGTTTGAATCCCTTCAGCATCTAACACAGATCAGTCTCTTTGATAAGAGTACTTGCCTCCCTGTGAATTAAACGTCTGTGTGTTTAAACCAAACCTTGCCCCTCACAATAAAGGCTAACTTCCCAATGCGCCGATCAGATAAGAAATAAACCCTGCTTGGAAAGTTTTGTTTGGGTGGATGTCAGACATATTTTGGGAGGAACAGCATTCTCCTGCTGCTCTAGGAGTAAGGATACCACATGTCCTTACATAGCAACAGTCCTTTCAGTTCAAAGGTCAAAACCTAATAGAGATCTGATGTGGTGCAAGACTTTAGTTAAAGGGGAAGAGGATGAGAAAAGTCTATTTCTCCAACATCATTTCTGTTCCGCTTAAACATCAGCCTCATTTTGAAGATCACTGACGCTTCCACAAGGGTGATTTGCTCCAAATAATTTATATCTATTGGATGGAAGTTAGTCCCTCTTGCTTTTAGTCTGTAAGACAAGGATAATGTAATTGCGTGAAATTCCTGAGTTTGTGACCGTAGCAGTGAGAGTAAGCAAACCGTCAAACCATGAGGGGACTGACAGCAAAGTACAAACCAGTCGTCAGCTGATATACCCATTCTTGTGTCCTGTCTGCAATAGGAAAACACAGTGAAGAGGCTGACCCAGGGGTGTTGCAAACAGTCGTTACACCTCCAATGTTGCTCCATTGGAAACCACTGGTTGCACCTCTGGGGAAAATGGCTATTGACTCAAGTTGATTTTCAGACACTGGGACACACGGTTAGGGCTGACACGAGAGGGGTGCTGCCGAATCGGGGCTGTCGTCTTTTGCAAGAAACATTCCACTACCTGGTCACCTTTACTGGATACAAAGGGAACACGGCAGTAGCTGGAAAAGAGCGTGGGCACCAAGCACCCATTTTTTTACACTAATCCTACCTCAAATTATTTTATTCTCCCCAAGTTCTTACCAATCCACCCCCAGCTGCTCCCATTCCCTTATATGATGAGATGGACTCTTGACCTTACAAACTACCTTGTTGTGACCTTGCACCTTATTGTCTACCTGCACTGCACTTCCTCTGTAGCTGTGACACTTTACTCTGTTTTCTGTTATTGTTTTTACCCTGTTCTACCTCAATGCACTGTGTAATGAATTGATCTGTATGAACAGTATGCAAGACAAGTTTTTCATTTGTGCAAGTGACAATAGTAAACCAATACCAATACCAATTCATTCACACACTAGGGGCAATTTATGGTGCCCAACTAACTTACCAACCCACACATCTTTGGGATGTGGGAGGAAACCGGAGCACCCAGATGAAACCCACGCGGTCACAGGGAGAACGTGCAAACTCCACACTGATAGCACCTGAGGTCAGGATTGAACCCGGGTCACTGGATCTGTGAGGCAGCGGCTCTACCAGCTATATCACTGCACAATCGCTACATTGCTACAATGACTCCACTTGGAAATCAAGCCATTTTCTGTCCTGAACTTGTGAAGGACGCTGTATAAATGCAAGCTTTTCCTTTTGTATTTCTTCTTGATGCCCAGAATATTTCAGTAGGTGCTACTAGCTGGTGAAGGCACAAGATTTTCACTATGCTTTCCGACTATTGAAGATGGTGCCACTTTCACTTTCCGTGTACTCCAGTCTAATTCCATTACATGTGCACTGTTGTGGTGGTGATTCAAACCTCCCAGAGAGCCCATCATAGGAAATGTAATGGTTGGCAAATACTAGTTCAGCACTCATGATCCATGGTGCATTGTTTGTTCATGTCATCCACAACTGGTATGTTTAACTTTACAGCAAAAGCACACTGCCATACAGAATCAGAATCAGATTTATTATCAACGACTTATATGACGTGAAGTTTGCTGTTTTGCAGCAGCAGTACAGCGCAAAGATAGAAAATTACTATAAATTACAAAAATAAATAAATAGTGCAAAAAACAGGAATAACGAGGTAGTGTTCATGGGATCATGGACCTTTCAGAAATCTGATGGCAGAGGGGTAGCAGCTGTTCCTGAATCATGAGTGTGGGTCTTCAGGCTCCTGTACCTCCTCCCTGATGGTAGTAATGAGAAGAGGGCATGTCCCAGGTGGTGAGGGTCCTTAGTAATGGCTGCCGCCTTCTTGAGGCTCCGCCTTTTGAAGATGTCCTCGATGGTGGGGAGGGTTGAGCCCATGATGGAGCTGGCTGAGTCTACAACCCTCTGCAGCCTCTTGTGATCCTATGCATCGGATCCTCCATACCAGGCGGTGATGCAACCAGTCAGAACGCTCTCCACCGCACATCTATGGAAATTTGCAAGAGTCTTTGGTGATAGACCAAATCTCCTCAAACTCCTTTCATTTAACTAACTGCTTAAACACACTTGTACTTTCCCCACTGCTCTCAATAGTTTGTTGGCATTGGACAATATGATGAATTCATGTTTAATTCTGATACTAAAGTCACCAAGGGTAAATGGAACAACCGAACTCATGAAGGTGCATGTGCTCCTGTTGCCAAAGACCTCATTGGAACAGGAGGTGTGTTCTTAGATCATTTCGTTAATGCATTTGTGGATGCTGGGGCAACTGGGCCTTTGAAGGCTGCAATCAACTGATGCTTACGTTAAGGGTCTCAAAGGACAGGGAGCAAAGGTGGGGAAATGGAGATGGCGTGAAGATCATCCACAATCAAACTGAATAGCAGAGTAAACTCGAGGGACTGAATGGCTGAGGCATGTTCCAATATTTCATTTAAAGGTAGTGGAGACCTATTATTTTCAGAAGAGAGACTGTGCTCAATAGCTTTGTTTTATAAATCATTGTACTTATCAGTCAGCTGAGCTGACAAGTGGCTGACCCACCGACACATGAATTTGTGCCTTAATGCACGGTGATAAGACGCTCAGATCAGAGATTTTCCTTCACACCTGTGAGGGAAGGATGAAGAGCTTTCCAAAATCTTTTGAAGGCAAGATTGCATTTTCCCATAATGAATGTCCCAGATCTAAGCCAGTGTGCGAAGCCACAGAGGCATTGGAAAGGTCTGTGGATAATTATGGGTCTCAAACCTGCTATCGACAAATGGTAAGGGAACATTTGTTCTCATTCAATGGGAATTGAAAGAAACAAAGTAGGAACAGAGCTTTGAAATCATGATGAGCTAGAGTAGAGTGAAAATGGAAAGGCTTTTATTTTCTTATTTATTTATGAAAAAAAAATGAGAGGCCATTTGGTCCATCGAGTCTATGCCGGCTGTCAGAGCAATCCCAATCCCCCCACTTTTTTCCTGATAGCCAATTCTCTTTCACATGCCCACCAGCTTCATTCTGAATCACCTGCCACCGACCTAAACTTGGGATAATCTATGGTAGCCGATTAACCTACCAGTATGCATTTGGGATATGGGAGGAAACCGGAACGCCCGGAGAAAGCCCAAACAGTCGCAGGGAGACTCCATGCAGACTGCACCAGAGAATGGGATTGAGCCCTGGTCACTGGAGCTGTGAGGTGGTATTACTACCTGCTGAGCAACTGTGCTGCCCTTAAATCAGGAGAGTTTGTAATCTGCAGAACCAGTTTAAGGAGTAATGATGAGGCCCCAGATTTGGCAGGAAGGATTATGGTCAGCTATCCAGGCTCACTATTATTAAGAAGTAAATTGGACTGTAATTTCCAGAATGGTATCTACACAACTAAAGATCGTTGGGAAGTTGGTGTCCAAGTTGCTCTGCTCCTGAGGGAACTGCACTGAACTGGTATCATGCCAAAAGTTCAGCGTTTCAGTGTATGACAGGAGCAAAGCAGTGGTCCTTAGCCATTAAATACCCAGTAAATAGCTCAGAAAAAGTTAATATTTGTCCATTCAAATATGTTAAAATGTGATGACTCGTTAAATTTTAATTGCTATGAGCATCTTCTCTGGCACTTTTTTTTAGAAAGAGTCTAATCTTTCTGATCTTCATGATTGTTGGAGATATATCAAAATTAAAATGAATAACTTTCTCCCCCATATCTCTCTCTCACTTGTAATATCATCATTTTGTTTTTGGTGCATCATTTGGCATTGAATTAGATATTCTAATTTAAAACTTCCTGTTTTAGACCTCTCTGTTTCTGGGTACGAGTTCTTTAATCTGATTGGTTAATGAGATGAACTATTGCTTGCCCTCCTTAGGAGACACATCCTTTGTAGTAACACGGGGCTGTTTTGATTCCCTAATAGGTACAAACCATTGAACACCTATAGGCAACTCTTAAGTGTAATAAACAGCAAGCCCCATTAATTCACTGCTGACTCCAAAACCCAGCCATTGTATTTAAAGGTTACCTCACCATTCCTAATGCAGTGCGTATAAAAACCTGCAGCAAATATATTTTACCATAAGCCTACTCCTACCATGATTAATGGTTAATGGTTGAGAGAAAACCTAGTATATCTCTGGATGATTCAACATTGAGGAAGCTAAACCAAGGAGAGCCCTGGTTTATGTTTTGGTGAACCAGGGTGATATCAGGAAATTGCAGCTGGATTACTGATCCAGGGCAAGGAACGCCATCCAGGGTTCCAATCCTTGATAGCTCTGAAGCAAGCACTGCTAGTTGTATGTATTTGCACGTCAGTCAAGAATAGGATTGACGTTGTTGTGAGATGCTTCATAATCAAATCTAGATAGACACGATAGAAGTCTTAATGAATCTGAATTGCTGGTGACATTGAACACTTGGGTGAGGTACAGGGGGTATCATTCCTCCACTGTGAGTAGGTGCCTTGGGAAGGAGCAGTTGGATGCAGTGACTAGACAGTAATTGTGAGAGTACCTAGCTGTGTGCAGCACAGGTTGGAGCTAAACAAAAATCGAGCATGCATGTGCTTCCGAACTCACCGATCCCAATTTTGACACCAATCCTTAACAGGATTACCAAATATTTGACAAGTTGAATTACCTATTATACGTCTAAGCTAAGGATATCTTCTGCCAGTTTACTCATGGTCTCTGTGTTGCTTTCCTCAATCTCACTGTGCATAAGTGCAATACTCCTGGGAGCAAGCATCCTGATGCAGCTGAGTATGACTCTATGCGTGGACCTAAGTGACAGGATAAACTAAATAGATACGCAGCCTTTTCTCACTCTTTTACCACCTACGTGTGTTCCGATAATGCCATTTGCACTTTGTGACAATAATGCACTTCATTGCCTGTTCAGTAAAGATCGGGACACGGAGTGCCTATTTTTACTGAAATGCACATTTTCTTATTTTCTCGTAATCATCACACTGTATATTTGCCTCTCTAAATATCCTTTACTGCTTTCTTGTTTGATCCTCTGGTCTATTTCTATGATTTATCTCCCTGTATAAAGTTACTGCCCTGTTGTATTGGTTCTCCTAGCATTCCCCTCTTCATCTCTATACCTTTTGACTGCAGTCACAGCCAGATGTGTCCCACAGCTATTAGTCAGCTGTCCAACAGCTATTGATACACTGCATGCTGTTGTTTGACGTAAAACTTAATTGTAATTGTTAGAAATTAACTGAGCACTCTCCAAATCAATAGCACCATTGTGCGTTGAGTCAGCTTTCATAAGGTAAGCTTTCAAGCAAATTGTTTATTTAAAGCATCTGAAACTAGTAACAGATGGAGTGCCAGACATAATGGACATCTTAGTAATAACTCCTTTCATGAATGTCCAATTAAACAAAGGAAATAAAAATGAAAAGAATGATTATATTTAAATTCACCCATACATGTGTAAACAGAATGCATTGTGCAGTATGGTTGTAAACCAAGTTTATCTTATTATTCTTATTGTGTAGCCTTTGTATTTGAGCGTGAAGTCAAGTCCCTTCTTGCCTTTACTTTAAAGTCTCCACCAATTGACCAAAGCACAGAGGATTTGCATAATCCGATATTTATGGAATTGTTCAATTAAATCAGAGCAGCATGGTCCGGTTCACTACTTTGACTGACATGGTTGTGTTTGAACCTTCCTTGAGCAGGTAAATCTGAGAGCAGAAGTAGTTTGTGTCCATTATATAACATCTAAAGGAATTGTATGACCATGTGGATTAATTCATTCAGATACCACAAGCAAGTTTGTATGACAGGATTAGAAGGTGTTACTTGACTGGGACAAAGAAAAGCAGATTTGGGGCTTCAAGCTGTTTGTTTAGTCTTTCACTACATCCCATTTAAAATCTTGTCTGACCAGTCTTTGCACTCTTTACATACATTGATGAATATAAATATCAATTGTCCTTTACAGATATATAACCATTGCAGCCTGCTTTGTCGGTGACTGCATTTAATTCAAACACATACTGTAGCCCCTTTCAAATCGAAGGTGCTGGCCTGTGTAATCTTCCCTCTTTCCTAAAACAAATGCGGTCTGAAGTTGACTGAAACACACTTTTCATTAAAATCCATTGAAAACATTTCCAGTGGAGTTACTGTTTGGATGTGAGATCCTGACTGACGTGAACTCTCTCTAAAGCCCCATTCACACTGCAGCTGTGCATTCTGGCTTGTTCTGATTTTTCAGCTGCTGCAAATTAAACATGCAATCTCAAAATGGTGAGAGTTTACTAGCTCGGTTGTAATTATGCTCTTAAAAACTTGCCCCAAATGTGTACAAGTTTTAAAACTGGCACCAAACTGAGATTGGATCACAGTTCAGAACCCCTCACTGCAAGATATCGAGCTCCTCTTTCATCGTGGCTGATCAACATCAGAGCACTAAGATCTGAAATCATTAGAAGAATTGTTTTGCAAAAGTATCAATAAAAGCTGGGAAAGTCATGTTGCTCTGACATAGTGTCCCTAGCCCACTTCCTCAATCCTTCTCTTGCATTCCTGAACATCTTGGTGAAGTGTCCTGTGGTTCCAAATGATTGCTGGAAAGGCATATTTAAATCTGACTAGCTACTAATAACCTGATTTAAAATCTTGCTTCCTTTGGCCTCACCTTTTAGGACTCCTATTTGATGGCATCAGACACAACTTTTAATTGGGAAAGGTATGCCAATCCAAATCCAACTGAGTTCAGAGCAGGGAAGTATGCAGTAGAGTACCTATATATGTGATATAGAATATATACATCTGACTTGGGATTACAGGGTACATTTTCCCAATTTGTAAGTGACACAAATTGCTATGATATTGTAAAATATAAGGGGAATATTAATAGACTTCCAAGAGATATAGAGGGGCTGGTGGAATGTGTGGATAGGTGGCAAATGAATTTTGATGCCAAGAAATGCAAATGATGGGAAGACTGAGAAGAGGCAATATAAACTAGAGGGAACAATTCTAAAAGGAGTATAGGAACAGAAAGATCTGGGGATATATATGCAAAGTCCCATCAAGGTTGGTTGGAGATGTTGAGAAAGTGATTAAAAAAGCACACAGGATCCTGGACTTTATCAATATAGGCGCAGAATACAAGAACAAAGTAAGTTATAAACACAGAGCCACAGCAGTGCGTGCAGTTATGGGTGCTACACATCAAGATGGACGTGAAGGATTTGGAGAAGGTGCAGAAGAGATTTACAGTTATGATTCTGGGGATGAGGGACTAGACGGGGGGTATAGTTCTCCTTGAATCTGAGGAAGGTTCAAGGGGATTTGATCATGTACAATCATGAAGGATATAGATAAAATAGCAAGAGAGGAGCTGTACCCATTATTCAAGGGTTGGGGTGGTTAAAGAACCAGGGCTCATAAAATGAAGATGATTGACAAAAATGACTCAATGAATAACTTTTTCCTTTTTTTCTCTTTCAATCTTTTTATTAAGTTTCAAATTAATATGCATAACATTAGTGATTCTACATGCGGTGCGAAGAGATCAGGATAACAATAACAGTTAATATATACACTCACAGGGAATAAAATATATAATCTGAGCCTCCCAATCTCTTACTAAGTGAGCATGATACAAAAGAATTTGAAAAGAAATTTAATTATATGAAAAGAAAACCCCCAAAATTAAAAAAAATAAACAAAAGTAAACCAAAAACTTCAAAAAAAAAGCTGGACTGATATTTCTTCGGTTAAAAAAAAACATTATTATATCATTAGCTCCGCTTCGCTATATTCAAAGGTTATTGAAAGGGATTCGCAAAAGGTCGATAACTTTTTATACAGTGGGCAGTCAGTGTCTGGATAGCACTGAAATTGGATTCAATTGGCAGCTGGATAGATGTCTGGAGTTTGCAGGCTGTGGGGAGTGGACTGGGTTGGAGCTGGATCAGACACCACGTGTAGAATGGTCTCCTGTTGTGATCATTCTGTGATCAGTCTGAATCACTTCTACTGAGCTGAATCAATTTGAATGGGAGCAACTGAGATAGAACACTGAACCAGATCAACAGGGCTCAATCAGTCCAGAGCAGAGCAGCTGAGCTGAGTCAGTCTGACCCTGATCAACTAGCGTTCTTCTTTGAAATGGTGTGATGGGATCTTTCACATCCACCTGTGACAACCTAGGGTTTAACATCTGATGTGAATAGGAACACCTCTGACAGAGTGACAGTCCCTCGGTCCTGCCCTCCCCAGGTCTTGACAGTTTAATACTCAAGTCTCTGAAGTGGTCGTGCATTGATGACTCTCTGACAGAGATGAGAAAGACACATACATGTCGATGCTGTTTTAATGTTCACCCTCACCCAACATCACCAGGACACACTACTGGACCATTACCTCCATGCAGTTTGTGTGGGTCCTGCTGTTCACAGAAACACACAAGATGCTGGGGGAACTCAGCTGATCAAGCAGCATCTGTGGAGGGGAATTTTTTAATATTTCAAATATAAATTTTATTCATAATTAAAAATATATACAAAAGAAGAAACAGTCAACCTTTCCGGTAGATACACTTCATCTGGACTGAAAAATAGAGCCTTCCACTCTCCCCTCCTCCATCTGCCTCCCCGATCCACCTATCACCTGCCAGCTCCTGCTCCACGCCTTCCCCTCACCTCTTTATACTGGCCATCTCTCCTCTATCTTTCAGTCCAGATGAAGGGCCTCGACCGAGAACTTCGATTGTTCATTTCCCTCCATAGACGCTGCCTGACCCGCATCTTGTATGTAGCTCCAGACTCCAGCATCTGCAATCTCTCCTGTCTCCAGCCTGCTGTTGACAATTGGTTACCCTCTTCCCTGCTTTTCAGCAGGGGCTACACTTCACTGGCTGAGAGAGAGATAGAGCACGGAAACACGTTGAAACGGATTCAATAGATGTTCTATCAAAGAAAACTATTTCTCCCCCTTGTTATCATAACTGCATCAGAATCTTGCTCCATTGGGTGTCATTCACGCCAGCTCAATTGTAAGGCAAATCGCAGTTCTCATGACGGTTTGCTTGTTATCGCTGTCTGAGGATCAAAGTTAGCAGTGGCCACAAACCAGCAAGCTGATGATTGGCGGGCAAAGAAGTTGTAGTTACTCTTAAGTGACTCCAGCTTCTTGTAAAGAGCAGGGCCCATGCAATTGACTTTGAGAGCGAAGTCAATCCCTTTGTAATCAATTTGAAATGCTATTCACACGTTGCTTTTTAATTCTGACATGTCGTAAATTACAAAGCAATCTGGCTTTGCATTGCCTGTTGTTACGGTAATGATTTTAAAATCTTGAGGTTCAAGCCCACATCATTGCTCAACATCTTGCTGAAGGAACAATGCAAAGTTTGGCAGCTGATGGGACTTTACGCTTACAACTTTCAGAGGCCTCAAGCTGGCTACCCTGCCGAACTGTCCCGTGGCAGAATTAAGTATCTTTAATTATGAGTGAGAAATTGTGAGTGATTCCTCGAACCTTCAGACTAAACCACTGTTAGTTTGCAACTGCAAGAGACCTTTGAAGTCCAGTTCGCAACACCCAATCTGCTGAAGAAACTCAGCGGGTCGAGCAGCGTCTGTGTGAGGAAAGGAATTATCGACACTTCGTTATCGACACTTCTCAACTGAGTCCTGATGCAGGGTCTCGACCCGAAAGGTCGAGAATAACTTTTCCCCCCACAGATGCTGTTCGACCTGCTGAGTTAGTCCAGTAGATAGTTTGTCGCTCCAGATTCTGCAGTCTCTTGTGTCTACACACCAGGTTGAATTAACCTGACTCCTTTGTTCAGTGGGGGGCGGCATTACTCACTCTATAATGCTTCTTTTTTTGATCATGCAAATACATTGATGGTATCTCATAATAGTCAGTTCTTGGAACAGAGGAGTCTGCAAGATCTGATGGCGGGGACAGAGCAGATGGACTGAGGCTGTTCTCACCGGTGGAGGGGTCGAGAACTAGGGGAAAAGGAATGGGTGTGATTGCTCAACGAACCAAAAGTAACATGGGGATTTCTTAAAATGTATAAAATGAGTGGTTAGGATCTGGAATGCACAATGAAGAGAAGTGCTCGAGGTTCTAGTGTTCAAAGGGGAGCTGGATAGGTTCCCGATATGAGCTATCAGGAGGGGACAGGGGACTGGTTGGATGTCTCCAGAGCAGACGGGCCGTATGGCCTCTTTCTCTGCTGTAACCTTTCTGTAACCCTGCCAAAATAGCAACAGTGCCACCGATACTTGTCTGAGTTGATTTGCTCTGAGCTACATGCTAAGCAAGTTTATCAAATGTTAGCCGTTTCAATTGTATTGACTTTGTGGAAACACTTATTGTCATGCTAAGAGGCGAATATGCAAACTGTCTCCCTTGTTAGCGCTCGTCGTGTCTCCGATCTCTATCTGTCGGGGAATTTTAATACATAAAGAATCTCTGTCCCTTCCCGCCCCACACTCCGACTCCCGCCACGGGGGCTGCGTTTCCCGGGCTGGTGGGAATGCTGGAACTGTATCGCCAAATAAAAGGAAGCATTTGTTTTCCGAAGCTACATGGGAGAGCTGGAACATCAGTCGGAATCCAGTTCACTCAGGAAACTCTTCATTAGCGCTTCGCACACGTGGACGCCAGATGCATCCACGGAGAAGGAACTGAGCAGATTTTAGGTAATAATCTGCCTTTGTTTTCTGACATTGTTGGAAAGATCAACTGGCCGTTGACTTCGAGGATGCCAGCGTCCCCAACTCGACCAGCTACCTTGGAAAGCAGGGACGATTCTTTCGAATTTACTGAACGAGAACAAAACTAAAATAAAAACGAGCAGCGCAGATCAATTAAAGCCGGCGAAGAAGATGGATAACGTTAATTAATCTACATTTTAAATTGTAATTATGTCATCCCACGAGACCGGGAAACAGATCAAATTAAAAATTAAAATGTGATTCAATCTTCGACAATATGAAATAAGGATTCATCAACTTGTGCCTCTTCCGAGTGGGGCGTTTGAAACAGAATAGGTGGGTTTCAGCGGGAGTGTGGGCACTGCATTTAATAGCAGTGAATTTTCTTAGACTATCTTCATGGGAAGTGGTTCAATGTTCAGGTGAAATACCAGCGCCACAAATCAGACGCTGCAGCTCCGATATTGCTGGGAAAACTCCTCCCCAATTTTCCAATTTGCACTTTCACAGAATTAGCAGAGACAAACTTTTTTTTCCCTACTTGCTTTATAACCCGGTCCTTTTTGCCACCTTCCACACTCCCTCTTCCCCCCCCCCCCCACCTCCTTCAAACATCGATTTCAGAATCAAAGGCTCCCAAGCATTCCTGGATAGAGAAGCTCATTATTTAAAAAACATTATTTTTGGTTGAAAGTCTGCAGGGAATATCTTCCATTATCCATTCGTCATCTGCGCTAATTAAGTTTCTACATGAAGTTAGGTAAAATCTGTTAGAAATTAACACTGTGCAGTCTTCCAGGTTGGATCACCAAGTTACAATGGGTAGCTTTCAAAACCTACATATGGCCTTCCTTCTAAGGAATTGATTAAGTGAGTCCGGATGAAATTCAAATCCTTCGATTTGACCTTTGCCTGGCCTGAGAGGTTGCAATTCGCATAACAATTTCCTTTTGTTCTTTGTTGCAGTTATTAATCCAACATGAGCTTCGAATTAATCAGGGTGATGCGTTGTTACATTTCTAATTCACAGCCCTACTGTTTGTGTCTTTTTTAATTAAAGCAGAATGATAGCATGCTGATGTTGGCTTCTTTGCTCATCACAGAGGGAAAGGCTAAATGGGCAGGATGAGATTAGTCCAAGGTTCCATTTAATTGTTTTCTTCTTCCTTTTAAATAAAGGCTGTGAGTGAACATGCTAATTCCAGGCTGTGGCAGCGAGTGCAGTCACTGTAGTTCAGTTCCATCCTCTAATGGCTTTGGAGGTCAGTGCATTTCGAGGCCTCAGTCGTTTATTTAAAGAAAAACGCTGAATCTCCCCCCTTCTCCTCCTCCTCCCCCCCCCCATCACTTTACCTCTTTATTTTACCATCCCCCAGTGGTGCTGTTTGATGTGATAAAAGAGAAAAATGTTGTCTAACACTCTGAAGGCTGGTTAATTTGCGTTAACCAGATGAAAACAAATGCAGTACATCATATTTCATTAGCAGTCCTGCTTAGCTGTCCTTCATTACTAAGTGCTTCCAAGCCTCACTCTACGGAAGACGCGTGATTAGGCCAGAAATAATGCTACTTTCCACGTTCATTGTATTGTAAATTACCTTTTGGGTTCACTACTCCATCAAGAGTCAGGGTACAGGATTCGGTGCTGATACATTTTTGACTACTCTGTATACATAAGTAGAATTGAGATCATTATGTGGCCCTGTATTTGAGTAATTTTTATTTAAGATGTCAAACAATAGGCTGTTGATTGAAAGGACAAGAACAGAACAATGAACTTCTGTGCCACATAATAGACCACCATTTGCAAGCTCTGCTTTAGAAGGGCCCTTTTTATTGTTTTTTGTACAAAAATGAATCTTGGGAGGAGGAATATTTTGCTGAGGTATGTCATTATTTTGCAAATTTCTATTATCTCATCATGTTGTCTTCATTGTAAATTGCAGCTAATTAGGAACCTAGTTAGAGCTTGGGCTTTGAGCCTGCTTTTTTTTTGAAAGGAACACACAGATTACCACACTACAAGAGAGGAAGGAGTAGAAAAAGGAGATTAATCTGGTTACCTTGGCAACCCTCGCTTCCATCTGCGAAGAACAATACATTTTTGTTTCCTTGGCTCAGTTCAAATCTGTTTTGTTTAGGAAAAAAACGTGGCCTCTACAACAATGCCGAATTCTGTCTGCTGGGTTTACCGGGTGCAATTTCACTGCAAGTTAGGCTCTAGAGGGAATGGGAAGATGAAAGAAAATAGCTTGAGCGCTGTCAAAGGTCGTGACCTTGCTGCACAAAGCTAGCAGTTTTTTTTACTCCCAAATCCCTTCTCCTGAAAAAAAAAGCTCTTAATGAAATAATATACTATGGATTTGGACACCTTGTAGTCTTTATTAAAAGCGAGGATCCTATATTTTGATTTGCCCCATTAAAGCTGGAATCTTTACAGTAGGATTACTTTAAATATGACGGCTAACTTTCATTTTAAAGTAAAGCCCTACTTCATTCAGTGTCTGAATGACTTGCCAACACAGCGACCAACTTGCGTTGAAAGTAACTGTTCATGGTTTGATTTTAGTTTTCCTGCCAACTTCTTATCCTCGCTTCGCCGTCTCCCTCGCCATCTGAAGCCCAAGTAATATTCCTTGACAGCCTGTCTAGGTGGCCTTAACCATCTCCTTTCCAGGCTGCAATCCGCATCAGGACATGTGGGAGACATGCGGAGAAGTCACGACACCAGATGGCATGGGATATTTCGGTCAGATTTTTGTGCTGTGCATAACGGGTTTAATCGAAGCTATCAACCTGATTGCATTGTGAATGAAGCAAGGATAGATTCGTTTCCACTACTGCGCACTCATTTTTAATTTTAAGAATTGGCATCCAAAGTAGTACCGTTTTACTTTCCATTAATACCTTTACACTTGCAATCGCAACTCGGCATCGCACAGGAACAGCTGGAGAAACTCAATGAAACCATTGTGTGCACTTCCTCCTACCTGCCCTGACTGAGGTACACCACCCCCCCAGTACAGCCCAAATCCAGGGGAAAGAGTTTATCTTGGTGTTCGGCCGAGTTCCTGTTATTTTTTTGCGATCGAATTTAAATACAATAAGTCAGTGTTGAATTTCTACTGCTGAATTTGTTCTACGTTAAGATTTTCGGGTCTGTTACCAGTCCCTGTGAATGTACAGGAACGGTTAGAACCAATTCACGCCGGTAATATATTTACATTTTATTTTACCTGCACCAGGGAATGATGTTTTGCAGAGTGTAGTACTGACCTGAATAATCTTCCAGTTGTAAAACAAACAAATCTGTTCTATATGTGCAGAGTTAGAGGTCCCAGGAACGGTTTAAATGGCTGATTCTTTTCCACTGTTGTAGATTCAGTGGAAAAAATGTTAAATGCATTAACTCTGGTAACATATATTGTTTCTTTGTGAGCGTGTGTGTGAGCTCGATGAGTGCACGCACGTGTATATATGTTGTGCGAGCTTGTATATATTCGCGTATATGCGTATGAGTGTGTATGTGTGTGCGCTTGTGTGGATTATTTACTCTTTGGTATTTGAGTTGCCCTGGAGAATGCCGTCAAAGCACAATGAAAGCTTTTATCTCTGTTGGCAATGGTAACCGTAGCCCCACTGACCAAGAATGGTCAATATTTGTCGAATCCTTCCCTGTAATTGGAAAAGATTCCACTTATGCACTTTGTAATGGCTGGTTCGACTAATGGAGCACAAACGAAAAGGAAGGAATGTTTTAATAAATATTTTCCTGATAAACATGCGGCAGAGGGTATACAAGAGATGACTGCTGCGGAGCAAGATGCAAACTGGAAGTCTTGTCTGACTGCTGCCACAACTGGGCTGGGGCAATTGACTGCGGTTTTGGCCTGTGGTCCCAAGACCCTTAATGTTGCCCAGCTGCAAGGCAAAAAGTCTGGGTTTTATTTTTAGTGTGCACTCTGCCAGCATGGACATGGGTTATAGAGACTGTTTAAGCATTGTCTACTTCACTTCCCAGAATAGACCAGTTAATCACTTTGGCTTTAAAGGGAATTTCCTCATGGAATTCTCTGCAGAAAATCTAATCAACTGACCTGCAGAATCCAACAATAAAAGGCCTTTTATTTTGGGCGGGCTATATACTGTAGCCTTTTGTGCGGCGTGAACCCTCCCAGTAGGAGTGGATAGTTGGGTCTGTGTGTTGTGTGTTATGTGTACAGCTTTGTATAGACTTCTAACCAGATGCTGAAGTGCATTGGCCAGTTTAGTCTCAGTGTGTATATCATCTCATGTCAGGTCCCATTACCTGATTACCTCAGTCCCCAATCAGACTGGATCTGGATACGTTCCGATATTATGGCTATTCCACGCTGCTAGCTTTTTTTTAAAAAGTGGGACTTCTCCCTGTTATCTTTCTCTTGCTTGCAGCCCGGTTGGTCAGGAGAGATTAAAGAGAGTCAGGATTGGGGCTCGCTGTGGCTCTATGCTTCCTCTCTCTCCTTCGCGGCACAGTTAACTGTTAAATCTTGGCTCAGGGACTCCTCACGTTTCCATGGAGGTCGGGTTTAAACTTGATCTGATGACTTAAAAAAAATCTTGCCAGTAAATTTGCACCATTCTGGTGAATCTAGTCCTCCCGAGAAATAACAGAGAGACCGATCGGGTGAGTGACATGTTGTTTACAGGTTTCCTAAACGGGGCCTCTGCAGTATTTCATATGTCAAAGTTGCCTTTTCTTCCCCCTAACAATGCCCGATTGTTTTTGCGGAGAATATAGGTTCCAAACGCGAGAGAATGCGGTGCTATATTTTTGCTGCCAAATTCCTATCTCTTGTTTTTCTTTGCAAAGCGCTCACAAAGAAGCCATAACTTACCATCAACTGCGAGCTTTTTTTTTGATGCCACAAAGCTCCTCTGTTGCTTGGCAAATAAGCATTTTTGGACAATGCAGAGGCAGCCATCCAGCGAGCTCGTCTGTCACGGTGGCAGTGGCGAGCAGCGAAAGTGGCTGAGTCGACCAGCAGTCTGATCATGTCGGGACCTGCGGCAGTTAAAGTCCAGGAGACGGCTTCTTCTTTAAGACATTCCGGCAACTCTTAATACTTTTTTTTGCTGTTTGTTGTGCCTCCTTGCCTTTTTGTTGTTTGTCAACAGGAATTTCAGACGCAGGATCAGTTGCATCAGCGGTATGCAAAGATTGATAGATTTAGTTTGAAACAATTGTTGGTACTTGTTTTGACAGAGGCAAGTTCCCGCATTCAGCATGCTCAGCGGTCCCGGATTGCCTCAGGAATTCAAAAGGTGAGTTAAACTCGGGAGAAGCGAAATAACTTTTTGGAAGGGGCTGATCTCCGTCTTTTCTGTAACCCTCGCTAATTCCGACCATTTTAAATGTTTAATGAGAGCAGAAACGAAAGTTAACGATGTCTTGAATTTCAATAGGGTAATATTCCAAGCTGCCAGATTTTGAGATGTATGTATTTTGCTGTTTGTTTTTTTTAAAAAAAAATCATTGGGTTTGTAAACAATAGTGCAAAAACGAGTCTAGTCGGCCCATTGAGGGTGTGCTAGCGCTTTGAAGGAACTAGCCAAATTGTCCCATTTGCACGCATTCCCGCATTTGTTTCACCCTAGTTTAAGGCAGATTTTATATTCAGCGTTATTGGTGGTTGCTTAAGGAGTTTCAGCTGCGATAGGAAATGGAGCGCCTCATTGCCTAACGCACTTAAAGTTGCCACATGTTGATTATGAAGGAACGGCGGTGGGGTGACCATGTCCCACTTTGCAAGGGAATAGAACTAGGCTCCCCAGAATTCGATTGCCCGTGAGACCTCCTCGGTGCTGTCACATGATTTGAGATTGGGCCAATGTTTGCCATACCACATTTGAGAAGTTAATGTTGGTCAGAATGCCTCAAAGCCCGAAGTAAGTTCTTCATCTTCCTGTGTGTTTCCTAATGTACTATTGATAATTGATGGCAGTATGACATTAAGGACTTTGTTCTTGCCTTCTTGTGGACAGGAAGCTCTGCTGGCAACCTCAGCTCTGAGGCAAAGGGAATACAAAGATTGCTTTGGTTGTCTCAAGGAGAACGGGACAGGATGGGTGATGGGTTATATTATCATAAAGAAGGATTTTATTTTCTCCCTTCAGGCCCTTGTTTAACCTAATATAATTACCCATACATCTGCAGTCTTTTTCCCCCCAAGTTGCCTGTGGCTCCTTTTGGCAATAGCGGGCTTTTCAGAAACAATTTGTTTCATTTCATCTCACTTTGAACCTTCGTCTTGAAACGTCGGGAAATAGTTCACCAAGGTTTCTGTGATCAGAAAATGAACCCGAAAGGGTCGCGTGTCACGATTGTTAACTCAGAGCCTCGATGTTTATTCCATCTGCAGAAAACTTGTTAAATTGATCCCCAAAATTAACGTAAAATGCACCGAACGGAACGGACAAGATTGGGTTTTTAAAAAAAGCCTTCCTCCGCCCCCCCCCCCCCCCCATTCGTTGAATGCGGACATTGTATACCTAAAACTTAACAATGCAGAGTAGCAACAGTTTTCTTTACACCTACAAAGACCTCCTCTCAATTTTTTTTATTGGCAAAGACGGAAACAAACGTTTCTATTATGTTAAAGTAAAATAAACAAATTGTAATGGCGATTTGCAGATCTCCTTGTAGGCTCCCACCCCCCTCCCACCCCCCATAACAGAATTATTGGCATGCGTTCGGCGCGTTTGGAGAACAACAGTTTATTCAGCCGGACTGTCGCTGAATTTTAATTCATACAGATCGCAGTAAAGATGGAATGAACTACTGAGTGTCAAAATCTTCGGTCTACCCTTTATACGATCAAATGATGCTTAGAACTGCCACTATTTTCAAGTGCGCTCAACTGAATGTAGAATGGAGCATTTCCACTATGTTGCATTTAGAGCAGTTAGCTGTAGGACTAGTATCAGGGGTATAGATGGAGTGACAATTGCAAGGAATAAGTGATTAGTAATAATATAATTCCAGCACGTGTATCTTGAAGAAGGAGTTTCAGACCAAATATTTGCAAAAGCCCTGTGAAATTATTAAATCCAAGTAATTGACTGCTATTTAGCTCTTTAGGTATTGAATGTCCTTTGGGATTTTAAGCATGTGAATAGTTTTTCTTTAGCATAAGACGCTCAGATACGATAAAGTGTATGTATGTTATATATATTCAAACGTTAATACTGTCAAAGAGCCTGGAAATGAAGTTAAGCTTGCAGAGAGGCAGTGGGGTGTTAACTCGTTGTGTGCCGGATGCCTTCCACGGTTACTGGAATCAATGTGGACACCTCAGCGCGGGGATGATTGTCTGAAACTGTGGTACCCCAGATAGGAAGTAAGTTACAAAAGGCAGGCAGGATTCTTGAAATACTATAAAGGGAAAGTCTATATTTTTTGTTGGCTCTATGCAGCTGAGTGTGAGGGTGCATCGAGCCGACACACTTCGTAAGATAGTGTGAAAGCGTTGTCAGCAGACGCTTGAATATAGACCGGTGCATGTGCGTAAACTTTCTCACCTGGTCCGCGGTGCGGGAAGAGTTTTCTTGAAGTCTCAGCCACGTAACAGGCAGAGCGTAAAGGCAGGGCGATGCCAAAGCAAATTCAGCGTACGGAGGTGCTTTGGTACGAATCACCAACAGGAACAGAGCCCCGCTGATTCAGATTGCGGGTTCCACAGTCCGCCATGGTGTAAGGATGGGGAAAGCAGACAGGTAGCAACGTGGAGGGGGGGGGGGGGGGAGCGAAAGTAGCAGGTGGATCTGGACACAACGCGGGGAAGGAAAGGGACTTAACGTCCAACTCTCTGCAATTATGTCCTGCTTGTTTTTCTTACTAAATATGTTTGATATATTTATTCCTGCATTACAAATTTGCCTTCATCAATGCATCATGGTACGATAAAAGACCAAAGTTTAGACTTTTTAAGAAGTTGCTCCTTTTAATTTTGCTTTGTTTGGAGTTAATTATTGCCAGATAACTTTAAGTTGTTCTATGGGAGGTTGATATCATTCGGCACGGGCAACTTCATCCTCCTTTGCCGCCTGCCGCATTGAGGAGCAGAGTTAAATGCTACTGGAAGGGACTTGACATCTAAAGGTCACCCCTCCCAGCTCTCCAGCTCCCTCACATTAAAGAAATATCCATCCAGTTCTCAGACACACTCGGTTTAAACGATAGACAGTTATTAAAAGCTCCCTTTCCCTATCTGCTCCGGAGTGTCTGCATTGTGTTTCTTTTAAATCCCCTCCATTCCTTTCCTCATTTGTTTACAGTCCATGTTCACCCCTCCTTTCTTTAACTAATCATTCTCCCCTTGAGTCACCTCCTCCTGCCTTCTTCAGAGTCAGAATCAGGTTTATTGTCACTGCCATATGACGTGAAATTTGCTGTTTTGTGGCAGCAGTACAGTGCAGAACATAACATCTATAAATTTACAAAAATAGTGCAAAAAAAGGTAGTGTTCATGGACCATTCGGAAATCTGATGGCGGAGGGGAAGAAGCTGTTCCTGAAACGTTGAGTGTGGGTCTTCAGGCTCCTGTACCTCCTCCCTGATGGTAGTAATGAGAAGAGGTCATGTCCTGGGTGGTGAGGGTCCTTAGCGATGGATGCTGCCCTCTTGAGGAACCGCTTCTTGAAGATGTCCTTAATAGTGGGGAGGGTTGTGCCCGTGATGAGCCAGCTGAGTCTACAACCCTCTGTAGACTCTTGCAATCCTGTGCATTGGAGCCTCCTTACCAGGCAGTGATACAACCAGTCAGAATGCTCTCCATAGTACATCTATAGAAATTTGTAAAAGCCTCTGGTAACATACCAAATCTCCTCAAAGTCCGAATGAAGTAGAGCCGCTGGTCTATCTTTTCACGATTGCATCAATGTGTTGGGCCCAGGACAGATCCTCTGAGATGTTGATGCCCAGAAACTTGAAGCTGCTCACCCTTTCCACCTTTGACCCCTCAATGAGGACTGGTGTGTGTTCTCCCGACCTCCCCTTCCTGAAGTCCACGATTAATTCCTTGGTCTTGCTGATATCCAGTGCGAGATGTTGTGACACCACTCAACCAGCCGATCTATCTCACTCCTGTACACCTCCTCATTGCCATCTGAGATTCTACCAACAACAGCGGTACTTTTCTTGCTACCTTCTCCTTTCTTTCCTCCCTTCCAGAAGAAGCTGACTTCCTTTATTTCAGTACAGTTTCACAACTTCTCACTGTCCACCGAGTAAACCACAAACATAATCCGCATTTATGTAAAATGTGTGATGTGAGCCCTATCAGCATATTCACCTGGGGGGTGTTAAACATAATCCGCATTTATGTAAAATGTGTGATGTGAGCCCTATCAGCATATTCACCTGGGGGGTGTGCAACACAATCACCTGGCTCAACTGTCTTATTGTCACTCCAGGGTGTATATATATACTGGGTGATAATAAGACACTATCAAGGGCTCCTGAAGAGTGATAAAGGGTGGATATGTTGGTACTCTTTCCCCTCTCTAAGCCAAATACCGCACCCTTACAGATCCCACCCTCAAGAATGGATAACTTTGCACAGACAGGAATCAATAACTCAACAATGAAGACTTCAGGGCCATTTGAGAAGCCAAAAGTTTTGTAAAACTGAGAACTTTTTAACCATAGACATGCACTTAAGGGGAAGCTAGATGGTGGTGGTGCAGGGTAGGAATAAGAGGATGGGGGGAGATGAAACAATGTGGGAAGTGGGTCCCACAGAACATGAACTGTTGTGAACTTTAAAGGTTGAATTGTAACCGCGGTAAAACTCTTAAGTAATTCTCTGAATGGCAGAGATTTAATTTTTTTTTTGTGTGAGCAACTGTATTAAGTTACAAAGTAAGCCATTTGGCCCTCATAGCCCATGCTGGCCCTCTGAAAGAATGATCTAATTAGTTCCACTATCCCTATAACCCTGCAATTTACCTTTAGAATTTTTTTTTAGGCTGCCCATTCCAAATCAAAGCAACACGCTGTCTTTAAAAAAAAACTTGTCTTCCCTCTGATTCTCTTGCTAGTTATTGTAAATCTGTGTTCAGCCTCCTTCTCTTGGAAATAGACATATTTATTCAATCAAACCTCTTCATAATTTTGAACACTGCTATTAAGTCTCTTCTTGACCTCTATGCTCCAAGGAAAACAATTCCTTCAGTGTCTTCTTGCAGGTGAAGTTCCTTGCCTCACTGGTCTAACCAGTGTAGTTTAGTTCAACTTCCTTATTGACAAAGGGCTAGCAAAATTGTATATTCTTATGTGATAGTGTGATAATGGTCTTGTAATCCTTGCTATGATAACCTTAGAAAATCAATTACTGAATGATGGACAGTATTGGAGGATCTTGATCCAGTCATTAAGGATAGCTACATCATAAACACATTCCTTTTAGATGCGTTTGCCTTGTTGTCACACACAGTGGTCGTGCAGATCCTACCCCCAGTGTGTTTCATCTCAAGAATACAGTCCCAGCGTAATTGTGACAATTGCCAGTGAGGCATCCTATCACCCTGCTGTGGGTTAGTGGATTCCAGCAATGATATGAATCAAGACAGTCAGTTTAGATTGCATTTGTCTGCAGGACCAGAAAACAACACAGGATGGGTGTAGAGTTTGCATCTGTTTTAGATGCAGACTACATATGGAAATCAATCATTACTACCAGCCCTAATTAAACAATAACTTGATTGAGTTATATTCCCAAGTAGGAATATTTCAGCAGATCCCAGGCTCAATGGTCAGTCAGCATGCCATGCATAAGCAACGGTTTTAATTCTGTGCTGGAATACTATCCCCCTACTGTTGGTCAGCTTCTTGTTCCAGTAAAATGTGCTCTAATGCTAGTTCATACCCGTAGGCATGAATGTCAATGTAGGTTTAGTTTTGTTAGTAAAGGCCACAGTATTAACACATAAAAGATATCGGATTCCTCCTGTTGGTGTTTGCCAGCCACACTGGTAACATAGTGCATGTGTTGGGCAGTTTTAACCCATTCAACTTGCGGGAAAACTGTCTGGATTACAGCTGGATCTGTTTTTTTTACAGCTCACCTGATTCTACTTTCCATTGGCTCCAGAGGGAAATAGAATAGAACAGTATGTGAAGCCTACTATGATAGGAAAAATAAAAAAAAACTACAGATGCTGAAATCTGAAATAAAAATAGAAAATGCTGGAAACACTCAGCAGGTCATCTTTTTGCAGATGCTGCCTGACTTGCTAGGTGTTTCGAGCATTTTTCTGTTTTCTTTCTGCATTGATACAACATGCTCTGCAACAGTGCGAACAATGTAATATACTGCAGCAAAGCGAAACGGATTAAAATGTGTGACCACCTTGAGAAAGTGAAGGAAGAATTTTCATTTATCCTGTGATTTTAGTGACCACATGATATCTCAGAAAGCATCACAGCCCTTAAGGGTCATTTAATGTTGTAATATATGCAATAGACAACCTATATGTGCACAGCAAGGCCTCTTAAACAGGGCTGGGATTGGTGATCAGATGAGCTGTATTAACAAAGTGACATGGGGGATGAATATTTACCAGTATATTGGGAAAATGTTACTGTTTTCGGTCAAATTATTGCACATGAGGGGAAAATGTGGCAGTGACTTAATGTCTCATTTGAGTGATGACTCCTTCAACAAGATTTAAAAGACACTTTGATGGGTACACGGATAGGAAAGGTTTAGAGGGATATGGGCCAAACCTAGGCAAATGGTACTAGGTATCTTGATCGGCATTGACTAGTTGGGCTAAAGGGCCTGTTTCCGTGCTGTATGACTGTTCAACACTACCCTAGACACAGCAGAGCTGCTGCCAGGAGTCCTGAGTCATGGAGTCGTAGAGTCATACATAGTGATCTAGTGACCCATACTGTATAACTGTAAGGGTCAAACATAGTGATCTAGCAGCCTGTGGTGTGTAACTGTATAGGTCAAACATACTGCACCTGGTATTCTGACTGTTTCCCATCCAAGTAGCAACCAGTCTAGACTCTGCTTAGCTTCATGAGATCAGATGGCATCAGGACTTTCCAGAGTAGTGTCAACAGGCCTGTTATATTACTAAATACTAATCTGGCGAATATGAGTTCAAATCCCACCAAGGCAGAAAACCTAAATTCAGTAAAAAAAAAATTCCTGAAATAAAAAGATTTTAATTTTTTAAATGAAAAGAAATCATGAAGCTGTTGGAACGAGGGAAAAAAAACTTCAACTGATTTACGAATGTTCTTCAGGGAAAGAATCCACTAGTCCGTAATTGGTTGTACTGTGCTTCCAATCCTGCACCATCAGTGGTGACTCGTAAGGACTTTCGTGATTGGCCATGCTTGGGCAATCACTTGAATCAAACTCTTTTTCAATAGCTCATGAATGGGACCAACCAGAATCTTCTCAAGAGATAGATAATGTATGCCAATCTTGCCGGTAATGTCTGCCAACTGGTGATGAATTACTAAAACTAAATTTTGTGGAACACTGCAACTATTGCAATATATATACAGGTTAGTCTGACTGAATTGCAAAAGCACTTTTTTGGAACAAATGTTGGGCATTTGATATTTAATAGATGACCCCCTCCTGCCTGGGTAAGGAACCATTTCAGAACTATGATTTTAAAGGACCTCAGTGATCACTGTAGGTTTTATGATAATTCAGAAGTTCTCTTGTCACTTCTTTTGACTGACTTATAGTTCCAAATTTTTAACTAAAGTCATATTCTCCAGCTCCCATGCGGTATTTGAACCCATGCACGTGATAGGTTGCAAATTGAACAAGGTCTGCCACGTTGAGTGGCAGCTGTTGTGTGGCCATATTACATTTCTTCTTTTTGTCTTGTTTCTGAAGGATGTCTTCCAAGAGACCGGCCTCTCCATATGGAGAAACAGACGGAGAGGTAGCCAATACGACAAACAGACAGAAAGTAGAAGAGGTCGAAAGTGACGGACACTCTGCTTTTCACCTGGCTCTTCCCCCAAACTATTCCAACAATCTTCACACAGAGGAAGTACATACCCCGTCCACAATGACCAGAGAGGCTTCATGTTGTGAGAGTCCAACATCTCTGCGTGACACACCGGTATGTTCAACCTCATTGCCATGTCTCCACTGAGTAGGCAAGTCTCATCATGTTGGCTGATTGTGATAAAGGTGATGTTTTGGGAAGAGGCCTTATTGATGCTTAAATACAAAGGACATAGTTGTGCTCCAAACACATCCTGGTACAATTGCCACCTCTTAGAGATATAGAGTCATACAGCACAGAAGCAGCCCTTTGACTCTCCATGTCCATGTCCACCATCAAGTTCCCACCTATTTATAGAGGTGTATAAAATCATGAGGGGCATAGATTGGGTGAATGCACTCAGTCTTTACCCCAGAGTTGGGGAATCAAGAACTAGAGGCCATAAGTTTAAGGTGAGAGGGGAAAAATTTAATGGGAACTTGGGCAACTTTTAACGCAAAGGGCGGTATGTATGTGGAATGAGCTGCCAGAGGAAGTGATTGAAGCAGGTAAAATAAGAACTTTTAAAGGACAGGTATGGATTGGAAAGGTTTAGAATGTTATGGGCCAAATGCTGGCAAATGGGACCAGCTTAGTTGGGCATCTTGGTTGGCATGGGCCAGTTGGGCTGAAGGGCCTGTTTCCGTGCTGTATAACTCCATCACTTTATTCTAATCCCACTTCCCTGCAGCTGGTCTGTAGCCTTCAATGTTTTGCCAATTCAGGTTCTCTTCTAAATACTTCTTAAAGGTTGTGAGAGGCTGCCTCCAACCTCAGGTAGTGCATTCTAGATTCCAACCACACTCAGTGAATGAATTCTTCCTCAGATCCCCTCTACATCTCCTGCCCCTTATTTGGAGCCTATAACCTGCTGTTTTTGACACCTCTGCTATTGGGGAACTCGTTGGATGTATTCAAATGTTCCTGAAGATGTCATCAAAGGACATTCCATTCCAACTGTCCCACCCAGTAAATGTCTATCTTTAATTTTTTTTTCAAACAATGAATGAATGCAGAAAGAAAATGACAGAGAAAAGCAGACTGGCTTCATAACGCCTTTATGATTTGTCCTCTGGAGCAGCTTGCAGTAATCACCAGGAGACTCACCAGTAACCCCTGGAGACACCAGGGTGCTCTTGAAGGATTTGCAACTGTAGGTCCCAGATCTGAGATGCATAGAGCAAAGTTGGATATCTTAACCATTTTAACTAAATAATAAATCTTGATCAAAAGGTGGCTAACGAACAATGATGCCTATGGTCAGTTTAAATGCAGAATGCCACTTTGGATGATAATCTTCTGTTTTCCCAATAATTTTAAGCAAATTGAGTGTAAGAGTTAAAAGCAAAAGAAGTAACATGAATACAAGTAACTTTGCAGTAACATCAATTTGCACTTGATTAATAAGCATCTGTAAAAGATCGTCACACTGTAAGGGGGGAACAAGGCTTTAGAAAGAATTAAAAGATCAACTATGAGTAAAGTCTGTAAGAGAGAACATCTGGTACAATAATCAACATGAGTGCTGTATGTGAAGTTAAAAAAACCATTTGAAATAAGGAACTGTTTCTCAATAATCTTCAATCCCATTATGTCTTCTAAAATTTCTCACTGAGATTGCATGCATTCATATGAGGATGGAGAACCTGGTCTATTTTTTATTTATTAACCTCATCGCCAGATGGAGTATGAGTTAAATTTTAGGTAAATCTCTCTCGCCTGGAAGTTCAATTGCATAACATTGTTTTTATCAGCATTATGCAATTGAGAATCTATTTTCTTCTGGAGTAAAGCACAGTATCAACCATTTCCTGGTCATTTTGTCTTGGTAGAAAAATTCCACGGGGCACTTCCCGTTGACAACCATCCTTGCAATCACCATGTCATTTCTTTGTAGCATTTCAGGGGAATTTGAACTGTGTTGTGTGTTAGGAACTCCTGACACACATGGTTTTACCCTACAGAAGCAGGAGATGGCAAAGTACCCTTGGGCCTGCAACCACAGTGAACAATCCCCATCCTCTGATCAATAGCCACCAATCACAATGATCAGCAGTGGGACTTCCTGTTCCATTTTCTGGTTCCCAGACAGTTGTGCTCACTTTTGTGCTTTCCCAGTGGGAATGGCTAACCCAGGAAAGGCGGTAAATCGAGGTTTGGTCTCTTCTGATGGTCTTGAGTCTGCTCTTGACTGGATGTAACTGGGAAGAACTGTCATTGGGGTCTGTGATGGCAAAGGCAATGGGGTTGCATAAAGATGGTAGTTCCATCGCTTTGAAACTATTGGAGAATAATTAGTAACCGCAGGGCAGAAACAATGACCAAGATTTAAAGTTTGGTCAATGACCAATGAAACAATGACCAAGATTTAAAGATTTCAGGTATTTCAAGAATGGTTAAGAAGAAATATAAGAGAAGCTCCTAAAATAGAAACTAATAAATTCAGGTACTGATTCAGCAAAATAAAAATGTCCCAAGGTACTTCACGGCACAGACACAATGAGATATTAGGGCAGACGGCCAAAAGCTTGGTCAGAGAAGAATAGTGCAGGCAACACAGATTACACAAGAAACTAGTACTAGCTGGGTGGGGGCAGCTGGTGAGCATGAACTCAATGGGCTGAAGGGCCTGTAATCATGCTGTATTACTCTGACTATGACCCCTGCTGTCGAGACACGAGACCCCTGACCCTGCTTTCCTCCAGTCCTCCCAATCCCGTGACGCCCCTTCTCTCTTGACCCTGACACCCTTCCACAAACTGCCAACCTCCAATATACCGCTACCCCTCTGCTTCTCCCCCACAGTTGTTCTTCCAGCATCTGATTCCCTCTGGTCCCAACAAATTCCTGGATTCCTATCCCCTTGCCCACTCACCTTCATCAATCCCAGCCATCTGCTGGATTCTGAATCATGCCTGCTTCCTACATGTTCCCCTTCACTCCATAATCCGGACCCCAAATACAAGGATTCAGTTACTGCTTCCCCATGCACCCAAGGCCCTTGGCATGTACTATAACTCCTAGGCACATCTATCTTGTCCCTACAAGATTCCCATGTGCACGATGACAATTCCATATCCCCCCAGCAGCCTGCCCCTGAGTGACTCCAGAAAATCAGGCGATGATTTGTGTTACAGTGTGGAAACTCACTGTTGCCTTGCACTTATTTGGAATAGAGTTTGGATTTTCCATGCATTTAACTTCTGGACTGTTGGAGTTATTAGGGAGGGAAGCTTTTCATCTCCTCAGTCTGAGGTTGATTCAAATGCAGGAGAAATACAGCGCTACGCATTGGACTGTTAGCAAGTCACTTCCTAAGGAAAAATAACAGCATACAAGGACTGAATAATCTGTCTTCAGAAGCTTTTATGGAGTAGATATTTCCTTTCTTCAATTTTTTTATTAGTTTTCAAATTAATACAGATTGATATATAGCATCAATGTTTATACGTGTAATACAAAGAGATCAGGATAGCAGTCATGGCATAGATAATCATAAAGAACAATAAAATATAAAAAAAATCTGTAGATCCAATGAACTCTTAGTAAATGAATATAATATAAAAGAAAGGAAAGAAAAATTATATAAATTATATAAATTTTTAAAAAAAAGAAAAAACCCAAATCAATAAGAAAAATAGTAAACAATATAAACTAAACTAATCAGAAAAATTTCAAAGAAAAACAAACAACAAAAAAAAGAAAAGAAAACTGGGCTAAAATTTCTCAGTAGAAACAGAGCAATATTATGTCGTCAACTCCGTTCCTCTAAGTTGGAAAGTTATTAAAAGGGGATCTACATCATGTGAAAATATTGAATAAATGGACTCCAAATATCTTCAAATTTAAGCAAAGGATCAACAGTGCCACTCCTAATTTTTTCCAAGTTTAAACATGATCTAGTTTGAGAAAACCATTGAAAAGGTTCCTTCCATTTAAGCAAAATGGATAGTTTGGCCATTAATGTAACAAAAGCAATCATACGGTTAGCGGAAGCAGATAAATGGCCAGATTCTGTCCTTGGTAATCCAAAAATTGCAGTGATAGGGTGAGGTTGTAAATCAATCTTCAATACGTTTGAAATAATGTTAAAAATGTCTTTCCAATATTTTTCCAGAAGAGGACAGGAACAAAACATATGTGTCAAAGAAGCCACATTCGATTTACGTCTATCACGTATAGGATCTACATGGTTATAAAAACTAGCTAACTTATCTTTGGACATATGGGTCCTGTGAACTACCTTAAACTGTATCAACAAGTGTCTGGCACACATTGAAGATGTATTAACTAAATGAAGAATTTTCTTCCAAGTCTCTGTGGGTATAGATGTCTGGAGTTCACTTTCCCATTCGTTCTTAATTTTGTCCAATGATTCTAGATGTATTTTCATAATTAAATCATAAATTATTGCTATCAAGCCCTTCTGATAAGGATTAAGACCTAAAATTTTTTCCATAGTTTCAATTTTGTAAGGTATCGGAAAAGAGGGTATAATAGTTTTTAAAAAATTTCTAATCTGCAAATATCAAAAAAAGTGATCAAGGCAAATTATATTTATTAGACAATTGTTCAAAAGATGAAAAACAGTTATCAATGAATAAATCACGAAAACATACTATTCCCTTTTCCATATGGAAAAAGCTGAGTCAGCTCTGGATGGATGAAAGAAAAAATTAGATTGAATGGGACTTGACAAGTTAAATTTATTCAATCCAAAAAATTTACGAAATTGAAACCATATTCGTATTGTATGTTTAACAATTGGGTTAGTCATATGTTTACTTAATTTGGTAAGTGCAAAAGGGAGTGAAGCTCCTAAAATAGAAACTAATGAAAATTCAGGCACTGATTGGTGCTCAAGGTATACCCATTTGGGGCATTGAATTAATCTAAATCTTGTATCCAAAAAATTAAATATCTGATATTAATTGCCCAATAATATAATCTAAAGTTAGGCAAGGCCATACCACCATCCTTTTTTTAGATTTTGTAAATATTTCTTACTTAACCTTGGGTTTTTATTCTGCCAAATATATGAAAGAATTTTAGAATCAATAGTGTCAAAAAAAGATTTTGGGACAAAAGTTGGAATTGCTTGAAATAATTATAAAAATTTTGGTAAAATATTCATCTTAATCGCATTAATTTGGCCTACCAATGCTAAAGACAGTGGAGACCACTTAGTAAATAATTGTTTAACATGGTCAATTAAAGGCAATAGATTAGCTTTAAATAAGTCCTTATGTTTCTTTGTAATCTTAACACCTAAATACATAAAATAGTTACCAATCTGAAAGGTAATTGGCTATAAATTGGGGTTTGCATATTTAGTGGAAAAAGTTCACTCTTATTAAGATTTAATCTATAGCTAGAAAAAACACTAAACTGATCTAGTAGCGATAGTACTGCGGGGATAGATTCATCCAGATTAGAAATATAAAGTAACAGGTCATCTGCGTAGAGAGATATCTTATGAATCATCTGTCCGCCAGTAATGCCACATACACTTGAAGAGTCCCGAAGTGCAATAGGCAAGGGTTCTAAAGCAATATCAAATAATAAAGGGCTTAACGGGCAACCTTGTCTAGTATCTCGAAAAAGCCTAAACCAAGGAGATCTTTGATTATTAGCAAGTATTGAAGCCATAGGTGTATAATAAATCATTTTAATCGCAGATATAAATTTAGGGCTAAAGTTAAATTTTTGAAGTATAGTGAATAGATATTCCTATTCGACTCTGTCAAACGCCTTTTCAGCATCTAGTGAAACAACACATTCTGGAATTTGGGATGAAGGGGTATATATAATATTCATTAATCTCCTGATATTAAAATGTAAATAATGATTCTGAATAAATCCTGACTGGTCTTCAGAGATAATTTGTGGGAGAACCTTTTCCGGTCTATTTTTTGAATCTACATTTAATAAAGAAATAGGTCTATGAGATGCACAATCAGTGGGATCTTTATCCTTTTTAAGAATTAAAGAAATAGTTGCTTCGGAGTAGATGTTCCCATTTGCCCAACATGCAGTCTGGACATGGAATCAGATGTGCAGCCTAGGAGTAGAATTGGATGTGCAGTCTAGAAAGGAGTCAGACATTCAGTCTATACTTCCAGTCTGAAGCTGCTGTTCAGATATACGGTGTAGAACATTGGCTGTGCATTGAAGCAGGGCCAGGCTGATCTGCCATTTGTAATGAGGTCATTGTTGATCTATATCTACCTGCTTTGGTTCCATGAAACAGTGGCTGTTTACCTTGAGTTGACAAGGCAGGTGAGCTGTGTGGAGGCCACAATCCTGTGCAGGCAGTAATGCAATATCTTCCTGTTGTGTGCTGGGGGCAAATAAAAATATCTGTTCCATAGACCTGACGACTATCTTGCAGAGGCTGAATGCCAGCTCTCTGACATCTCTTCATACCTGCCTCCAAACCAACACTCCACCACTGAACATCAGGCCATAGTCTCCCAGACAGTTTTACTGACCTCCTTTCCTTCATTACCCCCAGCCTTCATTCCACAACTCTGCACAGTTCACTCCTACCTCCCTCCCAAGATCCATTTGCTGGATTATCCTGGTAGACCCATCATTTTGGCCACCTCCCGTCCCATAGTATTTATTTTTTCCAGCCTTTACTCCTTTGTCTCCTGCCCAGTCTCTTCCGACTGACACCTGATGCCTTCTGCCACATTGGCAGTTTCAGTATCCTGGTCCTAACCAGTTCATCTTCCCCTTGGATGTCCAATGATGGATTATAATGGCACGGCGGGGCAGCAGTTAGTTCTGCTGTCTCACAGCTCCAGGGACTCGGGTTCTTTCCTGACCTTGGGCACTATCTGTAAGAAGCTGGCACATTCTCCTGTGACTGTGTGGGTTTCCTCCAGGTGCTCCAGTTTCCTCCCATGTCCCTATGACATGCTGGTGGATTAATTAGCAACTATCAATGACCCCTTGTAAGTGGCAAAATCCCCAAAAAATGGGAGTTGATGGGCATGTGAGGGAGAATAAGTTGCCAGGATACAGAGGAAAAAGGGCAATGAGGCTAATGAGATTGCTCTCCTGGAAGCTGGCATGGATCTGATGGGTTGAATGGCCTCACTATGTAGTAAGAATGAATCCCTCCACACTAGGATGATCAGAGGACCCTTGGCTTCTTTGGTGAAAGGAGGTCCAGACTGTAATCCCCTCCACCACCAACCTCTTCTCTGGCTGAACACATTCCCATATTGAATGATTTCTCATTTAATTCCACACACTTCCTCCAAATCAGAGGTGTAGCCATTGGAGTCCATGTGGTCCAAGCTACACCTGTCTCTTCATGGGATACCTGGAACAGTCCTTGTGTCAGTCCGTCTCTGTGCCCTTCCTTCTCTTTTTCTATTACACTGGTGATTGAGTTGGTTCTGCTTCCTTTTCTCTGACAGGGTTTGAAAGTTATATCACCTTTAATGCCAATTTGATCTCAGCTCCATCCCTGACTCTTCCCCTCCCTTTCCCAAATTTCATACTTTCTTTATCTCCATCTTGGGGATCAGTTAGCAACCGATATCCATTGCAAGCCAGACTCCGACAGCTATCCTGACCACACTCAACTCCCACCCTGCTTCCTGTAAGGACTCCATTCCATTTCTCCAGCTTCCACCATATTTGTTCTGACACCCAACATCTTTCACAGGTGCCTCTGGTGTGTTTTCCTTTTCCCTTGACTGTCACTTCCCCTCCATCATGCTGACTGCGTCCCCTCATTTCTGTTCTCATCCCTTCCCACCCAGAGCAAAGAGAGTTGCCCTTATCGTCACTTTGTGCTCCGTCAGCTCCACAGTCAGTCACTTCCGCCAAATTCAGTGCTATCCTACCACCAGACCCTTATTCCCCATCCCTCCCCTCTCAGCATTCTGCCCTCTGCAATTCCCTGATTCGCTCTTCCCTGATCCCTTCCCAACATTCAGGGATCCAAACACACCTAAGTGAAGCAACAAATCCCTCACACTGCTGGTAATCTAGTGTAATACACAAAAAGTGCTGGAGGAACTCAGCAGGTTAGGCAGCATCCATAGAGGGAAATAAACAGTTGACATTTTGGGCTGAGATCCTTCATCAAGGGTCTTGACCCTAAACGTCGACTGTTTATTTCCCTTCGTAGACGCTGCCTGACCTGCTGAGTTCCTCCAGTACTTTCTGTGTATTGTTCCAGATTCCAGCATCTGCAGAATTTCTTGTGTCTGTCTTTGTAGTCTAGTGTACTGCATTTGGTGCTGAGGGTTTTATCTCCAATACATTGAGGAAACCAAGGCACGTTGGGTGACAGCTTTGTATAACACCTCCATTCAGTTCAGTAGGGGACCCTGAATTTCCAGTCACCTGTCGGTTAAACTCTCCATCCCATTCCCACTCTGACCTCTCTGCCTTTTGGCCTCTCAACCATTCCAATGAAGCCCAACCTTAGTTTGAGAAACTGCACTTCATTTTCCAACTGGGCCGTGGGACTCAACACTAAATTCAGCAGTTTCAGATCGCCTGGGTCAGAATTAGCCAGCTCTGTCAAAGTCATCAACCTGTAACATTAACTCTTATATCGTGCCTGTCCTCCCTTTTTATTTCAGATTTTCAGCAACTGCAACATTTTGGAGATCAAAGTTCCAGCATAGCATTTCTTTCTCCTCTTTTCTTACCCATCTCCTTCAATTTACACCTCCCACAGACAGATCAGCTGTGACTAACAGGTCTTCATCAGCCTCTCAGCCAGCACCACCACTGTGTACAACATTGGGTCTCCACACTATCATAGACATTTCTTCTGTCCTTTTTCTGCCTTCTCTGCAACTTAAATTTGTTTCCTAATTCTGATGGAAGGGCATCAAACTGAATGATTAACCCTGTTTCTTTTTCCATAGATGCTACTGGGTGTTTCCAACATCTTCAGTTTTGGCTTCTATTCTACAGTATTAAAGGAACTTCTTCTGACAGTCTTCTGAGAGAATTGTATTAGTATCAGAGTGTAACTCCCAATTTACCTTTTATGCTCCCCACTTGGTCATAGGACTGTGTCATCTGTTTAATTGTGGCAGTGTTGCCAATTCTCCTGGAAGGTAACGGCAGCAAATTTAGAAGAAATGTCACAGCATAATTAAAATATATACAGCGCACATGGAAAGAAAGGTTACTTGATCATTAAAATTTCTCACCAAACTTGTGTTTACCCAAATAAGAATGAGAGCCAGACTTTTCTGCTTGCCGGCCCCTTTGTCAGGTAGAGTGTGGCTATTGATAGTGTAGACCTCCTTCTACCTTGCTCTGGTATTGTGGCAATGTCCACTATGGCACTTCACACAGCGGCCACCCTCTAAAAGGAAAATTATCTGGTGATAATTAGTGCTGCAGTGAGTGAAGTGCTTTTCTTTTTTCGGGTTGCTGTTGTCTCACATCTATTTGGGGCAGGGTTGAAGATCGATGGGGTTCATAAGTCAGACGATTGGATAGTGGGGTATATGATGGCAGTAGCAAAGATGGGCATGTTGAGTAACCAATGGTAAGGAGGTGGGCTGCAGGCCAATAAGAGGCAGGGGGTCATGCGATGAAGTCAATTGGAATTCATCCAATCAAAATGGGCAGACCTTTACCATGTGCCTAAAGACCGAAGCAACCTCTGTGCCTGGGTTGGGGAGAAGGGGTGTAAGAATGCCAAAGAAAGAAGGGCATGCATACACTGGGTAAGGAAGGGGAGTGGCCCCAAAGTAATCATCTAAAAGACTATTGTGAGATTGTGGACCCATGCGCACATGCTTACCCCAGGGCTTTTAAGGGCATTGCCTGCCCCTCTGAAAACGGGTGGTAGGGGGTAGGTGGAAGCTTGCAGTTGCATCATCCATGACCTTATTGAATGGCGGAGCAGGCTAGAGGGTCTGACTGGCCTGTTCCTGATCCTAAATGGTATGTTTGTGCGTACATTTAAACGACTACAAATATCCGCTCTCCCCACTGTAGAGTGAAGATCGTAAGACCATAATAGATACAGCACCAAGCACCATATCCTTTTAGCCACTTTTTCACAGCATTTGCTGTCATTTGTGCACAGTTGTCAACTCTAGTTGGATATATTCCTGTAGGTTTTATCACATGACCGCTGACCTCGGACCACTGCTGCCGGCCCTCGCTGGAATGCCCCTGATGCGCAAATTACCAGGGCCACTTGGAGGGAAAACTGACACAACTAAACCCCGTTAAACAATTCTTGACAATCAATAACCCTCACCCATCCTCCAATAATTTTGCAACCGTGAATAAAATGTTTGCAAAAAAAAAGTGGAAAAGAATTTATTTTCAGTGCACCTATAATTCCATACTTCAGTGCCCAGAAGATTAATCCTTCAGTCTCAGAAAGCTGAAACAATCCTAGAGCATTGGATAAACTAATTCTGGAAGGACAGCATTTCCACTGTTAAATCCAGCTCCCTCTTCCTGGCACTAGGCTCATGTATCCAGTTTTTCATGGATCAGTGAAGCTGCAGCAGGGGTAAGAGGTGGATTGAGCAGTGTAAATGTCAGGGTCTGGATCACAGATGCTGGGGCCAATGAATTCATATTAAAATAACACTAATTTAAAGACATCTCGCAAGTTGAGGGAGCCGGCATAATATTCACGGCTGCAGTGAAGTTCCTGTTTGCTTTTTCATTTCCATGTGTGTCACATCATCCTTTCTGGATAATCTTTGAATCCCAACCAATCAGACACTGTATAAGCTTTCATTACAGGAGAAGCAAATCTCGGAACATAAAATGTGGCTTAATCGCTTGCTCTGGTTAGAATGACATCCACCCAGCCGCTTGTTTAATGTCAGGCTATAGAGGGAGGTAAAAAACTGCTGGTGTAGAGCCAGGATCAATGGATTATTTAAGATCTAAAACATCCTCTCCAAGGATTGTGCCCATTCACATATGTAAGATATTAAGTTTGCATAGATTACCTACAACCAAATCCATTCTGACTGGCAGAGAAGTTTAGAGAGATTTACATTAGAGAATCGAGAGAACTCAAGGGCTTTGTCACAGCAATTGTATAAAGTGATAAACAGTGTAAATCTACTAGCATGTCCCTAGATAGTGCAGAGGCTTACAGCCTCTCAGAGCGCAGATTACTGCTTTATCTTGTCATACTGAATTAACGCACTGGAAAACCATTAAACACTGGTGACCTGTTCATCTTTGAGAATTGCAGCAACAAGAAGATGATGCAGTGATGGTATTTAAATTTTTGTTTAACAGCAGGTTGCTTCTGAGTTCCAGTGCTGCGGTGTGCACGGGAGGAGATGGCAGAAAATCACTGGCAATATCTCCATGCATAGCTCAATCAGCTCACTTTTAGCAAAACTAGGGGCCATTAATATAAGGTAGTTGCCAATAAGTCAATAGGGGCTTCAAGAGAAACACTTTTACCGGAGAACATTGAACATGTTATCACATGGAGTGGTTGAAGCAATTAACATAGATGCATTTAGGAATAGGCTGGATAAATCATAGGGGAGAAAGAAATAGATGCTTACACTGATTGGGTCAGGTGAAGAGAGCTGGGAGGAGACTTGTGTGAAGCATAATTGCTGAAAATAGATATAAGAAACAGAAGCAGGAGTAAGCCATTCGGTCCGTCTTTCCGGGACTGTCATTCAATAAGCTGGCCAATCTTTTACCTCCGCAACAGGATAGGAAGGGTTTAGAGTGAGGCTTTATAAGGCGTTGGTCAGACCACATTTGGAGTATCGCGAGCAGTTTTGGGCCCCATACCTAAGGAAGGATGTGCTGGCCTTGGGGAGGGTCCAGAGGAGGTTTACTGGAATGATCCTGGGGATGAAAAGGTTAACATACGAGGAGCGTTTGATGACTCTGGGCCTGTACTCGCTGGAGTTTAGAAGGATGAGGGGGGGATCTCATTGAAACCTACCGAATATTGAAAGGCCTGGAAAGAATGGACATGGAGAGGATGTTTCCAGTAGTGGGAGAGTCTAGGACCAGAGGGCACAGCCTCAGAATAGAAGGATGTCCCCTTAGATCAGAGATGAGGAGAAATTTCCTTAGCACCAGGGTGGACGGCTGTGGAGGCCAAGTCATTGGATATATTTAAAGCAGAGGTTGATACATTCTTGAGTAGTAGGGGCGTCAAAGGTTACGGGGAGGCGGCAGGAGAATGGGGTTGAGAGAGAAAAATAAATCAGCCACGATCAAATGGCGGAGCAGTCTCGATGGGCTGAATGGCCTAATTCTGCTCTGATGTATTCTGGTCATACGGAGTCACAAGAGACTGCAGGTTGCTGGAATCTGGAGCAACACAAAATGTTGGAGGAGCTCAGCAGGTCAGGCAGCATCTGTGGAGGGATATGGACAGTCGACATTGACTGTCCATTTCCCTCCATAGGTGCTCCTGACCTGCTGCATTCCTCTAGCATTTTGGTGGGATATGGGTCAAACACAGGCAAATGATCAGCATGGATGAGTTGGGCCAATGGGCCTGTTTCTGTGCTGTATGACTCTATGACTCTTAACACTTCTGTGCACTGATACCGTATCCCTTCGTTCTCTTAACATCCAAATAGCTATCCAAACTTGCCTGGAATATATCCAGTGACTGAACTTTTACACTTCCCTTGGGTAGAGAATTCCAAATATTCCTTGCCCTCTGACTGAAGAAATTTCTTCTCATGGTCCTGAAAGGCTGTCTCCTTAATTTGACAATGTGACCCCTGGTTCTATACAACCGACGTTTTCTCATCTATCCTGTCAAGCCCTGCAAGAATCTTGTGCATTTCTATGAAACTGCCTGTTGTTTTCCATAACTCGAGGGAGTGTAGGACCAGATTAAATCTCCCCTCATTCGGTGAACCCGTTATCCCAGGAATGAAGCTGCACTCCCTCCATACACAAGTATGTCCTTCCTTAGGTTGGGAGAACTCACCTGCACACAATAATTCAGATGCAGTCTCTTCAGGGCCCTCAATAATTGGAGCAAGCTGTCTGTATTCTTGTATTTAAATCCTCTTGCAACAAAGGCCAGCATATTGTTTCCCTTCCTAATTGCATAACTTTCAGTGATTAATGTACAAGGACATCCAAGTCCCTCTGAATGTTCTGCCTTTCCCTTTCATCTACAAGGTGGATGACCTCACATTTTCCATATTATTTTCATTTGCCGTTTCTATGCCCATTACTGAACCTGTCTATATCCCCCTGAAATCTCTTTGTATCTCCTTTACACTGCATACTATCATCGGGCTTTGTATCATCAGCAAATATGTTATATTTGATCCCCTCATCCAAATCATTGATATTGATTGTGAACAGTTAGGGCCCCAGCACCAATTCCCTGTGGGACACACTAGACACAGCCTCCCAACCTGAAAGTTAACCGGTTATACATCCTTTGTTTTCTCGCTGTTAACTAATGCACACTGGAATTTCATCCCCCATAATCTGCACTCTAATTTTCTTTTAATAACTTTTTTTTTGATACCTCATTGCAAGCTCTCTGGAAGTCCAAATACATAATATCTCTCTCACCCTTTTCTATTCCGTTGTTTATAACCTAGAAAAGCTAACGGCTTGCTCAAACATTATTTCCCTTTCAGAAGTTCATATCGAGTGTTAGTACAGTCATGGGTGGTTTGAACCATGTGATTCTATTTGCCTCAAACATAACATCAGTGGTGTATTTATTGACAATTCACAATCAGCCAATGAATTGCAGGTAGGCTGAGGTGTACAATTCATCCCAAGCATTCAATTGTGAGGCAAAAAGATGTGAAATTACTCAGAAAATAGAGACCCACGTAATACGGAGCAAAGGAAACAAGGACTGCAGTAACTTTTCCCAAATGAAGCAAGGTCACTTTGCGGAAAAATGCAGTGAGTGGAGGATAATGACTGAAAAGTAATGTGCATAAAATCAGTTAGAGTGGTGCAGAAACTGTACTTGATTGGCAGGGGAACTACCTAATCATTTCCACTCTTGCACTATCACTATGTACAGCCTAAAATTAAACAATGGTAACAATTTAAATCTGACACATAAAAGTAAGTTCTTTTAGTGGCAAATCAACAATTGTCAAGTGCATAAGTAAATTGGCTCTCTAATGTGGAATCACTTTATGCGAGAGTGTCTATAAGGGATGATTGCGTGAAATTTAAAAAAAAAACTGCCCACTAAAGCATTAAAAGTTTGTGGAAATTATGGATGTTGAAATAAAACGCATATTTCAACAACACTTTGTTGGACCAATGTGTCTATTTTTGATAACTGTGTTTGTTAAACTCTTTTTCAAAAACGTGACTTAAGTTTGGAATATGCTTGCTTCCCCAATTTTGTGGAGGCACTCCTCAATGCATTCTCCTTGTCAGAATCATTTAAAGCCACTTTAGTGTTTCATGTATTAGCTTTGAGAGGTTCTCGGTGTTTCAGTTGTTTTCTCCAACCTTATGATGTTTCCAGATGTTTTGGGTTATGGGTTGTGAGCAGAGTAGTTGGTGTCCCAGCTGCTGCTGGAACTGACACTTCTGTTCTTACTATTTCTTGTCATTGTATTTTGCCTTGTTTGCGCTTAGCTAAGCCAATGAAATGGGGTGTGCCCTGTCCCCATCCGATTTACTTATGTCAGGATTGTTTATGCTGGGAGAAGGGCGATAGGGTAACGTTTATATATGTATTGGGAGCTTCAAAAGAATTAAAAGATTGCCTTTGGAACCCAATTTGGATCAGTGAAAGCTTGGGTAAAGTTCAAGCTTTGGACTTTCAAGATTAGGATTTGGGTTGGTTTTTGGTAGGGGATTGTTCCTGAGTCAGGGCTTTTGGTGTGGGGTTGTTCCTGAGGTGGGGTTTTTGGTGTGGGGGTGTTCCTGAGGTCGGCGACCCACCCTCCCAAGAAATATACCTTCTGCTCTTCAGCATCTGGAAAACTTCAGCATAAAAGACATTTGGAAAGATCCATGGTTAAACACATTTGGACAGTCAAATGGATCAGAAAGGTTTCGAGGGATATGGGCCAAATGCAGGCAAATGGGATCAGCTTGGAAAGACATCTTGGTCGGCATGGACAAGTTGGTCCAAAGGGCCTATTTCAATGCTGTGTAATTCTATGACTCTATGACTCAGCCTACTTCTGAACAATCAGAAGGCAAATGCAACGCTGAAAGTCACCTGTATTTTCAGGGCTATTTGACTGTGGAAGTCTTCGCTTTGAGGTTTGCAAGCATCTATCTGTGGTGTTAGGGGGAAACTCTGAAACACGGCTGACATTGGGAAATGCTGGCTTCTGCTGTGACGCCTTCCCTTCCCATATTATGAAAGATCAGTGGGCACGATAGTCACCCTGCCTCAAGATTATGTATCAGCGCCTTCTCCCTCCTCCACTCCCCACAACCACAACCTCAACCCCAGTAGCAGCCCCCCACCCCTTCACCCAACGCTCACCACACCTTCCACTTTCTTGTTGCTTCATTGGCAAAAGAAAGCGGGAATTAATCTCTCAATCTTTCAGGGCAAGCTTCTCATTGAAAGCAGGAGACAAGCTTGCTGCAAGATTTTTTTTTCCCTTGAAGCACTTCTGAAAATTAGGCCCATCATTTTAACAATTTGACACTACTTTCAGATCTTTTCTTCATTAATTAAATTAACATTGAATGCCACCAGCTATATGAACAGTAGTCTCTTTCATCTTCATTATAACTACCTGCCTGGGCTTCTTGCTGTGAATTGAGCAGTTCAATCTGCTTGCCAATTCAGTGCAGTGAGTTCCCACCGAACATTGTAGACAGGAGAGAGCCTTTCAACCTCCACACCCCCCACTCCTAAATTAGAAAGAAGAAGCACTCTATAAGGTTTGGAGGTCATTCATTTCAAACCTATGATAAAAGCTGCAGAAAAACTCTTGTAGGATCTATACATATCCTTCCTTTCATACAAATGTACCACAGGAGACAGAAGCAACAATTTCCATTACATATTAAACTCATACATTAAACAAAAAAAGATGAAAGCAAATATATTCAGGGATGTCTGTTGCATTTGAGTAGTTGCAGAAGGCTATTCAGGACCGAATAAGTGGAAATTAATTGGAACACAGAAGAAATAGAAACAGAATGGGAAATTTAGTATAATTATAAAGAAATGCAGACAAATAAGTTATTCTTGAAAGACCTGGAATAAGGCAATTCACATTTATAGCCATAATATGAAATTAGTAAAGGGCCTAAACCCCCTTTAGCCTCCAAGTCACTTTTTGGCACCTAATTACTAAATGGAACAGCTTTATTATGTAGGCCATTAAAAATAATGTGTTTTGATAGTTATGCTTTTTTTTCTTTGTGTTCCTGAGGATTTGCTAGGAATTGCCTTTTTTATTGGGTAGGCTATAAAACATTAATGCTGTGCAAATATTCCCTTTTATAATTTATAGCGCGCTTTAGAATTTGAACGATTCCCAACTTTAAAGGGACCGTGTGTTTTTTAAAATCATTTGGTGTAGTTGATGAAAGGGTGGGCAGGTTTGGATTCTCCACCCCGCTCCCCACCACCCCCCCCCCCCCAACAATCTCAGGCCACCCCCACCTGGAGTCGCAGGAGTTGGGTCGGCCAATGACGGTGTGAAGGTTCCACTGCCATCCGCTTTCACCCTGCTGCATTTAAAAAATGGAGTTGGTGCAAAAAGTCACAAGGCACTCGGAATGCAGCAACACATGTCAGAAAGTGGGGAGAGGATTCAAACCGAGCTGAAACATGTCATGATACCAGCTCCTGTAGGGGAGGAGGGTTTGAATTTTCTGTTTGCCAAAGAATTATTGTCCCATGGACAAGCCATAGGGGCAGTCAGCTAAGTTTTGATGCCCAAACTAGCTTGCTTCTGCTAACAAACATTTCATCAGTTTAGACTTGTAACTGAAGGTCTCTGATTTTTGCTGTTTGGATATAGACTTGGTGCACTCTAGCTGACAAATCATTAACCCATGTTGCAAACTTAAAGGCATTACTGCTGATTTTACACATTTATGCGCTATAGACTCTACACAATAGGACCAAAACTCCTTAATCTCATGCAGTTCCCATTTGATGAGCACACGTGATTAGTCCAGGAGCCCAGATCACAAATCCCACAGGTGAAATGACCTGATCAAATGTCAGATTGCATGGGATTGAATAGGATGTACAGCACAGAACCAGGCTGCTGTATCTAGCTGGTTTATATGACTGTTTATGTTCCATGTGCACCTCCTCTCACTTCATCTAGCACTATCAGCATGTTTCCTGTGACTGCTAATCCAGCTTCCATTCATTGTGTTGGTGTTGCTCATCTGTACCGTTACTAGTGATAGCAAGTTCCACAGTCCTATCGGATTTGGGCTACGGTTATAATGCTGGCAGCAGCAAGGCATTCTGAGTCCTGTGGTTGAACTGATTGGTGAGAGCATTAAGGAGAGAAAGAATGGTAGACCAATATTATCTCCAAGTCACTTAAAAAAGAAGCTGAATGTTTGTGATGACACAAGAAAAGTTTAAAATGACACATGCAATGTGGGTATAAACTCTTCTAAACCAACGTAACTCCCATATTATTTTTATGTTTCCCCCTTGGAGCAGGGGTGGCTGGGAAAGCACAATGTTATTTGCCCATCTCCAATTGCTTCTGGGGTGTTGAATAAGGAGCTGTGGAGTTGTGAACACAGCCCAGTCCATCACGCAAACCAGCCTCCCCTCCACTGACTCCGTCTACACCTCCTGCTGCCTCAGGAAAGCAGCCAACATAATCAAGGACCCCTCCCAGCCCAGTCATTCGCTCTCCTCTCTCTCATTGGGCAGAAGATACAAAAGCCCAAGAATATGTACCATCAGGCTCAAGGACAGCTTCTATCCTGCTGTTATCAGACTCTTGAACGGACCTCTCATACGCTAAAGGATGAACTCTTGAATCTCTTGACCTCCTAATCTACCTCGTAGGTTTTCCTGTCATTGGGGTGTGTGGAGGGAGGCAGATTATTAATAAGTGGCAGCTTATTTTAGTTTGCTTTTATTTGTCTACCTGCACTGCACTTTCTCTGTAACTGTAATAGTATATTCTGCATTCTGCTTTCATTTTTACTATCTCAGTGTAACTATGTGTGGAATGATCTGTCTGGGTGGCACGCAAAACAATAGCTTTTCGCTGTATCTCGGTACATGTGACAATAATAGACCAAAATCAATACCAATTTGGACCTTGTATTCATGAAGGAATGTTGCTAAAATGTAAATAGGAATGTGTGACCTAAATGAGAATGTGGGGACAATCTTTGTAGCATTATGCTTGGTCTATGTGAATATCAAAGAAAGCTTAGTGAGCTCTGCTATTGGGGATAGAGACTGGTGTTGCTGTGGCAGAGGTAGCGGCAAAGGATGGTTAAGCTGGTGGATGGGCTCCCAGTCACACCTACTGCTTAATGTTGGCTGGCGTTGCAGTTTCTGAGGGTTTTTGCAGCTGCACTCAAATCAAGCAAGATTTTGCCTTCATTTTACTATGATTCTCTGGAAAACAATCTTATATTTCTCTCCATTTTATTTGCTGGGGACTGGTGAACCCTCAAAGTAATTTGACTTCTAATGCCAAAGAAATGATAATGACAATAGATTAGGTAGGGATTAGTAATGATTAACAAAGGCGGATTATTGACTTGCTCTGTAAGTACCAACACCATTTTTATAACTAAGTCCAGGGAAACTAACCCTGACCTCTGGCAAGTTATCAAGTGACTTGAACGTGCTTTCCCAAAATAAACCAAATATTTCTGTTTTTCCCTTCCCCACACATCCCAACCCACTGTTCTGATCAGGACCACGATGAAAATAAAGCAGCCTCTCTGTTCCCTACACACAACTCATCTACCTCACCTCTGAAGACTGAAGAAGGGGCTCGACAGAGCAGTGAGTCAGGACCCGGCACGGCACTGGGCACCCCAGAGAGACGCAAAGGCAGCCTAGCTGATGTGGTGGACACACTGAAACAGAAGAAAATGGAGGAGCTCATCAAAAGCGAACCTGAAGGTAGGCAGAAAGGAAGTGTTTTCCTTTCATTGGGGTGTGGAGAGGGAGGCAGTTTATTAATAAGTGGCAGCTTATTTACAAGCTTGCCTATCCAAAGAAAGCTCGGGACAATGTTTTTGTGGTAAATGTAGTTGATCAGTGATCTCTGTCCTTCACCAGGCGGAGTAATAATTGGAATCACCTTTGTGCTTTTAGCCTCCAGTTGAAAACTGTTCAAATAAACTCTGCAGAACAGACAAACAAAAGTTGAATTCAATGCAGAGTACAGGATTGCACTGTGAAAGCAGATGTTAATACACAGAGTTGTGCATAGAGGATTCTCTGACTTTGGTTGAATGCGGATTTGCAATGAATAAACGTGTTGCAAAGGATAAACGTGTTGTAGGTTATATGATCTGCCTTTGACAGACTGGGGTGAAGGGCTCATTGTTTTCATTGCTGTTGGTGCACCGATGGAAACTGGACTGCGTTAAGCAATTATTGGCTCAAATGAGCTATTTGAACTGGTTAATGGTCCTAGCACCGACCTGCTTTATTTATTGTCTTGGAGGGTAATTTTAACCTAACCCGACTGGCCAGAAACTGATGGGATTGGCCCAAACCCTGCCTGAACCCAATCAATGGGAAGTAAAATCCAGCGTGTTGTGAAACTGACCTTTGACCTGACCCAGGCAGTCTCTGATTGGCAGGTTAAGTTAAAATGACCCACTTTGTATTGCAGTTCAATGTGCCCAATTATCTTTGTGTGTGCGGTGTGCTGGTCGATGAGGTGAGGGAAAGTTGCTGGTGGCAAGATGGTAGGTTGTAGTTTTTCCTGATGTAACCAAATGTTTGGTTTTAAAGAAACCATCAAACAGCAACAAAATGCCATAGTTCAACTTAATTAAAAACTCCATTTAATGGTGATATTTGTTTCAAAGAAACCATAAGGTTCTTTCATTTAAAACCAAGACAAGTTTTCCATTTACTTTCCCTCCTGTCTCGAAGGAGCTGATAGCACATTGAGCGCCCACCTTATTCAAACAGTGATGCTTTCACCGTGACGGTGAAGTGGATACTTTTTGACAAGGACGCACATTACCAACAGGACGCAAACTCTCAAACTACGCACTTTTTTTTAGAGCTTTCATGAATCATAGAAGCATCAACTGATACCGAGAAATCTCTGTTCCCATCGCGCATGCGTGGGCTCCTTGAAAGATCTGTCCTGTGAGTCCCCATTCCTTGTTTTTTTCCTTAGGTCCAATTTCCTTCTGAAAGTTACAATTGAAATGATGTCCTTTGCCTTTTTTCAGTCATTATAATCCCTGGAGAACTCCCTCCCAATAAAATATCTCCTCTAGGTTCATTTGCTCATGGATATTAGACCTGTATTCTGACCTTCTTTCAGTGGAAACAATTTCCCTTTATTTACTTTATCAAAACCCCCTTTGATTTGGAGCATCTCCATTAAGTCTCTTAATCTCTGTTGTAACAAGAGCAGTCCGTGCATCTCCAGTCTCTCCACATGACTGGAGACCTTCCTCCCTTTTGACTTTGACAATTGACTCTTCCCCTTTCCCAACGTGGCAAGGAAAACATTGACATCCAAGTGTGCGCTCATACATTTTCAGCACGTTCTCCACGGTTTGAGGGAGAGGAAAGAATATTTGGAAACGTTTGTCACAAGCTGTTTCTTGCAGAGTACTTAACTGGTTCTAAAGCCTTTTTGGAACATCTTGATCCTCCCACATTACAAAGATGTATGGGTTAGGAAGTTGTGGGCATGCTATGTTGGCCCTGGAAGCGTGGCGACACTTGCGGGCTGCCCCCAGAACACTCTACGCAAAAGAGATGCATTTCATTGTGTGTTTCGATGTACACGTGACTAATATAGATATCTTATCAAGAAATAAACTGTACCTGTTGGAAATATGTAAAGTTATGAGAGGTGTAGATAGAGTCTTTTTCCTGCAGTGGAAATGGCAAATACTAGAGGGCATAGGTTTAAGGTGAGAGGGGGGAAGTTTAAAGGAGATTTATGAGGGAAGATTTTTTTTACACAGAGGGTGGTGGGTGCCTGGAACACGCCGCCAGGGGAGGTGGTAGAAGCAGATACAATAGGAACATTTAAGAGGCACTTGGCCAGACACATGAACAGGCAGGGAGTGGAGGGATGTAGACCATGTGCAGGCAGAAATTGGCACTTTGGTTGGCACAAACATGATGGGCTGAAGGGCCTGTTCCTGTGCTGTACTGTTTTATGTTCTAAGCAAATGTACTTAGTCTATCTTAATGTCTCAAGTCACTTCAGAAGGATGTAATCAGACAAAAGTTAATAACAACATAAAGTAGACATTGGGACAAGTTAGTTGAGGAGATAGGCTTGGTTGAGGATCCGAGCTGAGGAATTTGGTTCAAGGAAGGCTTTAAAGGAGAAAGAGAGGGGTAAAGTCTTTAGGAAGGGTAATCTACAAATTAAAAAAGTGGGTGGAAATCAAATATAAAAAAACTGCAGATGTTAGAACTCGAGAATAAAAACAGAAAATGCTGGAAACACTCAGCAGGTTCTGACGAAGGGACTTCGACCTGAAATGCTCACTCTGTTTCTCTTCCCACAGATGTGGCCTGACCTGCTGAGTATCTCCAGCATTTCCTGTTTTCAATTAGGCTCAGCCACCAATGGTGGAGCAAAGGGGGTACGCTAAAACCAGGAATGGAGGCAGGCGGAGGGTGGGGTGGTGGGAGGAAGAAAGCAAAGTGCAGCGCGAGTCCACATGGAATTTTTAAGAAGGCTCTGTGGTGTTTTAAAAGAGCCTTGATCTACGCAGTTTGTATTTTCAGCAGCTTTGAGTGAAGCAGTTGGTTTGAGTCTCACTAATGGATTGAGCAACTCTGCGATGAAATTACCACCTCATAATACTGATAAAATCACTACTTAGCTTCATTGTATCTCATGTTTTCCAGGCCTTGTATTTTGCATATTTGTTACACATTCTGTTGTGTTATTACAGGGTTGGAGATTTTATCCTGCTCTTTTTTTTGTTTCTCTCTCACTCCTCAGTTAAATGCCCTTCACAGTGTATTTGTGTTTTGTGCAAGTTTGCCACAAATGATTACACAAATAACTGTTAATGTTTTCAGCATGTCACTCCACATTGAGAAGAACATGCAACCGCTGAACAATATTGTATCTGTAGTGTGGAGCGGGCAAGCTCTTGAGACTGCATTAGTGAAGGCTGGAGATGTATATTAAAATTGATACAGGGTCCTCACATTATCGGTGCTGTTAAATGTACAAACAGAGGGCACCAAGCTTCTTAAATGAGAGCGAACAAAGCTTACAGAGATGTATATAGCAGAAAATCCTTTATACCCCCACAGTCATTGTTCTTTTGTTTCCTGAAAGGCCATTAAATCGAATGGCAGGTTGTGATGAAAATTTAATTAAGGCATAGTTAAATCACAGTGAAGTGGTACATTTTGGCTCTTTTCCTTCATTTGCGGTTTGAGAAGAATTAATAAGTTGAAAGCTAATGCACAGACTTGAAGGAACTGGGAAGGTGCTGTCTGTCCTTGAATGTCATGCATCCTGATAGTTTGGGGAGTGTTTAGTCACCAAACTCTCCATTGGATTGCAATGTGGTCCTATCCTCCTGTCGTGCCAGGTCTATGCTTGCACTACCACCAGTAAGTAACTGACTTGCAACGAATAAAAAATGAAAATGTTCAATCATTTCAAACTGAGGGGAGTTTCCTTGACGTTTAAAAGGGTGTGATGCTCCCATTATATTTCAGGCATGTGTGAGCTCTTTGTTACCATTTTTAAAGTTATTATGCAAAGGAGAATGTTCAGTTTGCAGGAACATTACTTGGGATTCTGCAGAACAGCAAACAAACCCTCTTACTGAGTAATAAATGATTAAAAGGAGCTTATCAATGAGTTTGGATAAAATCCTTATCAAAAGGATGTGGCTACTATTGTGGTCATGATAAATTCTATGTTTAATAGTCTGTAAAAAGACATGCTTTAAAAACTTGTACAGGTATTTCTGAAGAGTGCTGCCTTTCAGTATCCCACCCCTGCTGTTTTTACAACGGGCCAGCTCAAGGAAAAGCCAGACTGGAACAAGGCCATTATCTATCTAATAAATGAACTTCCATCCTTGCATCCTATTATGCATAATCCCAGAGTTTTTCCTCTATTAGTTGATTATTCCATTCTTTGAATTATGCTTGTATTGGCTTACACTTTCAGTTGAGTTTCAAAGGTTGTGAAGTACTCTTAACTGATGGATTGATTTGAGGGAAGGCAGTTTTGTCCTTTGCAGACAGTTTAAGCAGACTAGGCTTTTGTATGTGGATCTTACAAGAATGAGCAATGATCTTATTGCAACTCACAGGGCTTGATCAGACAGATGTGGTTCTGGTGTTTCCTTGGGCTAGAGTGTCTAGAACCAGGGGGTGGGGGGGGGGGGGTGGGGGTGGAGGTCACCGTCTCTGAGTAAAGGATTAGCCATACAGGACTGAGGTGGAAAGAAATTCCTTCATCCAGAGAGCAGGGAATATTTGGTATTCTCAACCCACGGGAGCTGACGAGGCTTGATTCCCTTAATTACTCAGGACGGGGATTGATAGATTTTTAGATATTAAGGGAATCAAGAGCATTGAGTCAGTGCAGGTAAGTGAAGTTGAGAGACAAGATCAGCCATGATCTTAGTACATAGTGGAGCAGGCGTGAGGGGCAGAATGTTCAACTCCTGCTTCTACTTCTTATGTCTTTGTGTCATCTTCTTAAAGTGGATCTAATATGCCAGATATAGATAAAGTACTTCCTCAGAAAGGGAAATCTAGAGCCAGGGTGGCTAATATTATGGAGGTAGGCTGTTGAATGTCTGTTGAATGCACCACTCATGTTTTTGTCATTCTACTTTAAGTCCTATCTTTTCTCAATAGTCAAAGCAGCCCACAGAAGACATGTAAGTGACAGGCTGATTATCTGCTTTACCTGCAGAATGAGTACCAATGGGAACCACTATTCATATTGTGTGTTGTCCTGATGCTTTTAACATTATAGTTGAAGGAAATTGCACATGAAAGGATCTAAAAATAGGTATAATCTATGGAGGAAATTTGTGTCTGTGTATGTTGGGCTTTTTCAGCAGGTGACTTTTTCTTTGCAGTTATGTGAATATTCACTTTGCTGAATGTGTGGTGTAGTGTTTGTTGTGTTTTTTACATCCGTATGTGTGAAAATTGGCAAAAGACCAGCTTGTGGCCTGGATTTGCTCTGTCTTTTTCAAAGCCTCTGTTTGACACTGCTGGCAAACATTCAAGCAGAGTATGGAACCACCGACTTGTTGGACCAATGAGCTCTACAACCTTACACCCCGTTATGCATTGTCAATGAAATGGAATGCAGATACAGATCATTGGTGTAACTGGAGGGACTTCAAGTACCCTGACAATGTCTGGGAGTGGAGCTCGTCCAGTCAAGAAGTTGGTTCTGTGTAAGAGCCCATACTTGGGGCTATGAGAAACAAGGAGTGACCTTGAGTAGTAACTGTCCAACAACACTGGTAAAGTAAGTGTTCAGCACAGACAATGAAATAGACCATTAGTTGCAACACCAGCTTCTCCTCCTCCTGCACTCTGTGCTGAGAAGCTCAGAGACACTCAGGTGTAAAGCCTGGTTAACATGCTCTATCGCACTCTGCCAAGCTTTTGAATATCAATAGTTGCGAAAATTGGTATTTATGAAGCACTTTTAATGTGGTAATACACCTCAGAGCTCTTCATAGTAGTATATTCAGAGAAATTTTGGCACAACGCCTCTTAGGTGTTAGAACAGGTGGAAGAAGTAGGCTTTAAAGAGCTCTTTAAAGTAGAAAAATGGGCGGGAGAGAACTCCAAAGCATGTCACCCATATGCCTATAGTAGGGTGATAGAATTCTGGTTCATGCAAGAATTTCTCTGGAATTGGAGAAATATAGAGACTTGTAAAGGTTTCAGGGATGCCTCCAACATTCATGCTTTCTGGGTGACGTATCTGTATTTACATGATGTCTCTCCTTCTGGTTTACATAAAAGGAAGTAATTCTGTGTAATGAAGGTGAGGGTCACAAAACCAGCATAGTTCAAGATTGGGTACAGCTATGATCATTCTTTGAAACTTGCAAAGTCTGTCTCATCTTCCCATTCACTCTTTCAAAGTTGCATACATTTGCTTTCAACAGAGTACGTTTGGTTTGTTGATGTTTTAAGATAGGATCTCCGTGTACCAGAACAGATCTTTATATCAGAATGAGCCTCATTCACATTTTTTGATATTGAAGTTAAATTATGCAAGTGAACAAGACATGACAATGTACTTGTAGATTCATGATGTTCATGACGACTCCATGCCTTGTATCTTGCTGGAGAGGAATCGGCCTGATAAATGATGTTGGAGAGACTATTGTCTTTACATTAATTACACCTGTACCACTCTGTTGCTATGATCCTTCATGCTTTTAGAGTTCTGGAGCATAGGAATATTGGAACATGGATAGGCTGCTTGGCTCATCAATAAATAATTATGTGTGACCTTTTCTCTATGTACCTGCCCTTTTCCCAAATCGTTAAACAATCTCAGTAATCAAGAATATTGTCAATCTTGATTTAAAATCAGCAACTGACTTGGCCTAAATTGCCATTTATAAAGAGAGATCCAAGTTTCTACTACCGTCTGCATGAAGCTTCCCAGCTACTTCAGTGGGAGCTGCATCTAAATATTATGTTCCCTAGCCCTGGACTCCCTAACCAATGGAATGCTTTCTCACAGGCCCTTCAGCCCAACTGCTCCATGCTGATCAAGATGCCCATCTAAGCTAGTCCCATTTGCTCACATTTGACCCATATCCCTCTAAACCTTTCCTATCCGTGTACCTGTCCAGATGTTTTTTTAAAAGTTGTTATTGTACCTGCCTCACCCACTTCCTCTGGCAGCTCGTTCCATATACGTACCACCCTTTGTGTTTTTAAAGAAAAGCTACCCCTCAAGTGCCTATTAAATCTCTCCCCTCTCATCTTAAACCTGTGCCCTGTAGTTCTCAATTTCCCCAACCCTGGGAAAAAGACTGTACACATTCACCCTATCTATGCCCCTCATGATTTTGTACACCTCCATAAAATCACCCCTCGGTCTCCTGCGCTCCAAGGAATAAAGTCTTCACCTGCCCAACCTCTCCCTTTTACTCAGTCCCTTGAGTCCCGGCAACATCCTTGTCAATCTTTTCTGCACTCTTTCCAATTTAACGGCATCTTTCCTATAGCAGGGTGACCGAACCTGAACACAATACTTCAAGTGCAGCCTCATCAATGTCTTGTACAGCTCCGATATAACCTCCCAACTTCCATGCTCAATGCCCTGACTGATGAAGGCCAGCATTCCAAAAGCTGCCTTCACCTCCCCGTCTACCTGTTGTGTCACTTTCAGGGAACTGAGTAGCACGTTGCACTGTGCATTGAATAGCAGGTCATCTAGTTCCCATCTACTCTGTCAGCTGATAGCTTAAAAACCTCAGTCAAATTACTCTTTACCCTTCAGAGAATGCAGCCCTTATAATTTAAGTCCCGTTCTATTCTAGTAAATCAGCACTGCACCCTCTCTGAGGCCTATATATCCATTGTATAGTGTGGTACTCAGGTGTGGTGCGAGCATAGATTTGTCTGACTACAGCATAATTTCTACTTCCTTGTGCTCCAGTCTAGATATAATCCAGCATTCCATTGGCCTTTTTTATTATTTTCTGTCTTTTGTCTACAACATTACAATAATCCACATAGATAAACCTCCAAGCCTCTTTGGACTTCCACTGCTTGCAGCTTTTCGCCATTTAGAAAGTATTCAGTAACATCCTTTTAGACACATTGTATAAGAGCTCACGCTTGCTTGCATTGAAGACCATTTGTCACAATTTTGCCACGTCATGCAGTCCGTTGATATTCTTAGTAATTTAGTGCTTCCATGTGCATTGCACACAATTCCATCTTATCTTTGTGTCATTGAAAAACTTGGACATGAGGGGCTTTCTATGCTACTATTTAAACCTATTATAAATATGGTGAATACAACACCAACATAGAGGAAACCTACCCACTTATCCCGATCTTCAATCTCCAATTCCTTAGCCTGGTAAATAAATTACCTTCAATTACTTTCAGTTCCATGAGTCTCAGCTTTATCAAATGCCTTATGGAAGTCCATATGAATAACATTATGATAGAAAGCCTACCTGTTATTATTGTTTGTTCTAAGTAGGTATGAAATCTGTATGATTATTTTCCGTCATTGTCTATGGTATATGAATAGGTAAATAGCATTTCCTTGTCCACTAGTTACTTCTTCAAAAAAGTCATCAAACACAACCCATCTTTTACAAATCTACCCTGATCCTCTCTGATCAACTGTTTATCCTTATTTATAGTATGTAGTAATTTTCTGACAACCATTGGCAATCTAATTGGTCAACGATTTCCTGATCTCTCTCTCACTTAAGTAATGGGCTGGCTTGTTCCCATCTCAATGAATGAATCATTAACATTTGCAAATTACAGTTTGGGTATTTGTAAAGTTATCAGTTTAAAATCCTGGTATGGAAATCATCTGCTCTTGAAGATTTATCATTCTTTATTGCCATTTCTTTACTACATTACAACAGTTATTCTGTTGACATTAATTATGCCAAGTTTTTATTCCTGAATCTGTTTTAGTTTCCTTGTGATATCAGGCACGTTATCTTCTCCATTTCTACCAGTTATTTTCATGTACGTTTTAGCCATCTTCTGTTATAAACAGCTTTTGTTGCTCCTGTCTGCACTCTTTTCATGTTGATCTTTTTTATTGTGATTTTTAAACTTTCCTCCAAGATCTTAATCCTTTTACAGCGCTGTTGACTCAAATCTAGAAAGGCACAGACAAGTTACACAGGGCACTAATTGTCAGATGGGTAGAGGAGTGTATTTGGTACGGCTGCTTATTGGTTGTAGATATTGGAGCCCGTGATCCAGATGCTTGAGCAGACTTTCTTCAATGTCCTTCAAACCAAAGATCACTCAACATGGTCATCTTGTCTAAATATTTGAAGTGTTTATCAGTGATAATATCTGCTGCTCAGTAATTTCATGTACAAGAGGCTTATCATGACTGTGCATATTGAATTTAATCAACAAATCCACTTTCCCCTCATGCTTTGTTTCCGCCATGCTGATGTGGAGGAGCTGTATATCAGGCATTCACTGAAATTAAAAGAGACCCTGTTTTAGTGGGGAGGGGCGTGGTGTGAGGGATTTCTCTGAGCGCGTATTCATTGCTATTTTTAATAACAAGAGCAAGCACAGCAGACACGCTTTCCGCGAGAATATTTTCGGAGAGCTTGCTCTGAGAGATCTTTACCACCTGAGGCCGTGGGACTAGAACCTCTAAAGCTGCCGCTGTTGCTTCCAACTCTCTTTTATTTGAGTACTCGGGGGAGGGTTTGTGAGCTTAATAAGGAGAACAGGTCTTGAGTGATGCTGTGTAGCAAGTGGACTGACTCTTAAGGTTTAATTAAGATGGCCAGTCAGACTTTATCGATCAAGGCCCACTCAAGATTGAATGGCTTCCAGTATGAAAATGCATGAAGCGCTATAATAATGGTTGTGCAATAGATAGCAAAGGAAGAAAAGGGCTGAATTTTTCTTTTCACTATGTACAAATGTTTTCTTTTGGTTAGGCCGATGACAACAGTGTGACTTTGCCTTGGTAGCGTGTAACTGCACTTAAGAGAAGTCTAATAAAGAGTAACTTCCTCTTTCATGCTGAGTTCCAATCCCCATTCATTTCCTGTTCAGAGCTATACTTCTAAATAACTTATTGTTCTTTTTCTATCTTGCAACTTTATTGTCTAATGCATGCATTGTATTGTCTTACAGAACTTGCTTTCATTGATAATTTAATTCTGCAGTCTCCCTTTTTAATAGAATATGGCTTAAGAACAATATCATTCTGTACACAATATTAATTATGGAAAGATTATTGCTGAGCTGAACACATTTCAATTTGGAATGCTGCTTTACACTGACTGTACACATCAACAATAAAGTTGACATCAAACTGTGTGCTATTGGTAACAAGCAGGTCACGCATTTGTACACAGTTCCTCTTCCTACTCTTCTCTCAGCTTGGCTCAGCTGATGACATTTTTACCTTTTGCATTATGAAGGCTGTAAGTTTAAACCCCCATCCTCAACATGAGCTAATAATGTAGACTGGCTTTGTAGCAAGAGAATACAGCATTGTTAGAGATGTACCCTTTCCGCTGAGAGATGAAACAAAGTTCTTCTTGTCTACTCAAGTAGGTGTAGAAGGTCCCATGACTTTACTGGAAGAGAACGAGACATTTTCCAGTGTCCTTACGCGCAAGTAGCAATCGGATTACTTACTACTTGTATTTGGTAGAATCTTGCTGTCCTGACATTGGCTACCATTTTATATACATACCAGTTATACCAATGAAAACTGCACAAGCCCTTTAGGATATCTTGTGGATGTGATGAGATTCAAGTTATTTAGTAAACCCCAGGGACATAATGGGCCATTCACCTCATCAAGTCTATCCTACCCTTTAATTGTTGATCCCTCACTTAACTCCAATTACCTACCTCGGTTCCATAACCTCCAATAGCTTTGGATAAAAATCTATCAATATTGGATTTCTGCTGCTTAACTACCGAGATTAAAATAGTAACAACAGATTACTTTTTCAATTTTATTAAAAGTTGTAACTTTATCAAAACAGCAAACAAAGGAATTTCATAAAAACACTTGCCTTACTTGAAGCATCTAATTTCATTTCAGATGAACTGGCTCAGTACCTTAAAGTATTTTAATCTGAGTGAGTAGATGTGTTTGTCAATTAGATAGATTATTGGATGGTTTATAAAAGGATTAGGGATTGACCTAGCTAGCAACAAGGATAAGGGCAATAAATTACCTACACAGCAGGTAATAGACTAAACTCATTGACTCCAGCCCATACCAAAGGTCTTTAGGCTTCGATGAATTTGGATTGGCGCACTAAAGGTTTAGTAGCCGCGTAACCAGGCAAAAAGCTTAGCTCTTACAGTCCAATTAAGTTTATAACGGCTGTCTGCTTTCCTGTTTAAAATTCAAAGAACTGAAACATACACTAAAATGAAGTTGGCCAAACCAGAAGGACAATCGTATTAAGTGTGATCACTCAAATAAGATATCAACTCGTGACAGGGCGTGCTTGTATGTGGGTGATCTGAAACAAACTCAGACCATAAGTGTTGGCAGTATTGCATTTGGCACATTCATACTACTTGCAGGTTTCATTTTTCATATTTAAAATAATAACCTGGACTGTGCCTTTAAACAGATTTACAGGGCCCCACTTTAATTACCCTAAAGCACTGAAAGAAGCAGGGGTGGGTGGAATACTATACCACATACGCTTATGTATTAAAGTGTCTTAGCTGAGTTCTCCAATCAACACCCTTCCCCCTCTCAATCAACCACTCCATTGGCATAAGACCCTTAATCTAGGAGGTCTGGGGAAAAACAAACTCGCTTATAGTGGCAGCTCAATTGATATGCTAGTCGTAGCTGGGTCAAGCTCAGAGCTTCTGAATACAAACCGGCTTCTGTAATTTATTTGCCTTTACCTGATGCTCCAAGGATCAGGAGATTTAGTGAATAGAGTTATTGATGGGTACAATGGTTGCTTGAGCTGCTTCAGGCCGCAATTTACTTCAACTAGAATGAGGACTAAATACTAACATATGTAAGTCTGACAATTAACAAAACAAAAAAAAAAGAAAAAGTAGGTTTAGACTCTGTAGAATTTAAACCAGACTGTTCAGACCCCATTGACTTCAATTTTATCCTCTCCTCATTTTTATGTTTGCCTTTCTTGCCTCAATAAGCCAAGCTACCTCAGTTCACAGCACACTCTCAGTACCGCACTCATGCATTGGCAGTGGTTAGGTGCTTAATTCTCAGGTGTGGGATTTGAACTCTCAATCTTCTGACTCCGAGGCGAGAGTTGTGTTCATTGAGACACAGCTAGCGATACCATCCAGAAACATCGCAAACTTGATCAGTCTCCTGTGAGAAAATGAGAGGGACATTGCAACTGGTGTCACAGATGCTGCCTGACATGTTGGTTATGAAAGGGAAAATTAGCCAGGCTTTCCATTCCTCATTAGTCTTGTTGGAAGTAGGCTTGTAATGAATCACTGAGGACAGAATCAGTCGGGAATGACTAGCATCTTCCTCGGTCCTTGTCAAAATGTTCTAGCTCATTTCCACAATGACTCTTTGCAAGGAGATACCTCCTGGTCTATTGTCCTGTGCCATGCCCAGGTGTCCATTAACCTTCCATCAACACTGACAGGGAGTCCGAGTCCAACCCTCTCTCCTAATGCAATGCCCATCCAAGCATATGTTGGTTGCCTTATAGTTTGCCGATGCTTATGTTTTAGACATCCCGGCATTCAGCGTAGCCTTGCGAGAAGGTTGTGAAGCATAATTAGAAGAAAAGCTTAAAAAAAAACAAAACTTGAAAAGACACAAGAGCAAATGAACGACATGGTGTAGCAATTATCCATTCAACTTGTGCAGTTGGCCTTTGGTCTTCTCTGCCTTAGCTGATCTCAGCTAAAGTAGCAGAGAGAATTATTACAATTGGTCCATTTCCTTCAATCTGTTAGGAGGCAAAGTGGTTCAGTTCTGATTGCTGTCTAACAACCCAAAGTTACAGTGGGTAAGTACTGGAGCAGGCTCGCTTGCAATAACTTCCAGGGTGAAATTGGCTTCGGATGCTGTGGGCTAGGACATGAAGACTGGCCTCGTGGGGAGGGAGGATGCCCTCTGGATAATTATCTCGTGACTTGTGACCTTTTTTTGCTACCTGAAGGACACTGCAAATGTTCGAATGAAAGGTCTTCGACCTGAAACATTAACTTTGTTTTTCTCTCTGCAGGTATTCTGGGGTATCAAAAACAAGAGGGCATAGGTTTGTGAGAGGTAGGAGTTTTAAAAGGGACCTTAGGGGTAAGATTTTTACGCAGAGAGTGGTTGGTATCTGGAACGCACTGCTGGAAGAGGTAGTGGAATTGGCTACAATTAAGAGGCATTTAGACAGACACTTAAATAGGCAAGGTATAAAAGAATATGGTGCTAATGCAGGCAAATTGGATTAGTGTAGATGGACAATAAGCTCAGCACGGACCTGGTGGGCCGAAGGTCCTGTTTCTGTGTTGTACAACTTAATGATATGACCTGTTGAGTCCAGATGAAGGGTCTCGACCTGAAACGTAGACTGTCCATTTCCCTCCACAGACACTACCTGACCTGCTGAGTTCCTCCAGCAATTTGATTTTTGGTCCAGATTCCAGCATCTACAGACCCTTGCGTCTCCAAATGAACGAGAGATGTTCAGAATTGTTTTAAGGCAGCAAGTTATGACCTAAACCGCACTGCCTGAAAGAATGGTGGAAGCAGAGACACGAAAATCTTTGAAAAGGGAATTGAATACGTACTTGTAAAGAAGTATTCAGGAAAAGAAGAGAGTGAAAACCATTGGATTGTTCTTTCAAAGAGCCAGCAGAGGAATGATTGGCTGAATATCTCCTTTTTGCAAATTAATCGATTTTTTGATAGCATTGGAAGAGAAAGAAACATATTTTCGTCTGATTGTAAATTAGATGGGAAATTAAAATAAAATGGACCATTTTTAAATATGGAAAGATGGTTGTAAGACAAACATTCATTTTGGGATCTTTGGAATCTCTAGTGCTCTGCAGGTAAAAAAGTATCTGCAGCATTCCACTATGTACTGCGTCTGGAAGCTTCAATGAAATGTTTAGTCTCGTGTTAATTTGTATGGCAGCTTAGACCCCGACAAACTTAGGTGTTGTTAATGCAAAATGCATCATGCAGTGTAATTATTGACTGCCACAGCAGTTGGAAATGGTAGGCAATTGAAGGTGGCATTTATTGTGAAACCTCTGCTAAGTTCTGGTCCTGCTGATAAGCCACACATCAAGACTAATGATTTATTCACGAAGCAATGAGTGTAGGTTACTCGGCTATTGTTTTTGGATGTAGATTTTGTTTGCGCACGCCATTTGTGGTTTCCATTCATTGTTGGTGTCAATCACTCCATCTTTAATACTTCCCTTCAAACTTAGAGCATGGTTTATTTCAGTTGGGCTGATTTGAGGACTTGATTACTTGTCCTCACAATGTTCCAAGTAAGTATTGGAACCTTTTTGTTTTGAGATCCAGGCACATTCTGGAACCAGCAACGATGCTGACCCCAGTTCTAGTTGATGAACAAAAAGTGCATCACTTTCTCAACCACTAACACACCCCACCATAAATTCTTTGATCCAGTTTCTCCTTTCTCTCTCTCAACGCATCTGGTGGTGAACCAGGAGTTGGCTGAATCCTTCCCACCACTCTCCATTTCCCCAGCCTCCACACTTGCCTTCATGCTGGTAATGTCGAGTGGTGGAAAGAATTAATGATGCGGTGTGTTAATGATTCAAATGTACACATTCTAAAAGTGATACCCTTTTTGTTCACTATCTAGAACTGGGGGCAGTGTCATTGTTAGTTCCTGTATGTGCCTGGAGTTGTTTGAATTGTTTTTAACACTTAGAAAGGGTGTGTCTTGGGATTTATTTTCTTGTACAATCACAGAATTAAACAGCACTAACAGACCATTGAGCCTTTCATTCCTGTCTTATTCTTTGATAGAGCTGTCCCATTCTCTTTGTGTATTGCCCAGCAATGTTCTCCAAGTTCACAATGTAACCAGTTTTGATCTGAAAGTTGCTATTGAATCTGCTTCCAGCACTGAGTCTGATATATTATTTCAAATTATAACAGCTCACTGGAAAGATGCCATTAAGCTGGAAAGAGGAGATTTACAAGGATGTTGCTGGGATTTGAGGGACTGAGTTATGGAGAGAGGTTGAGCAGGTTGGGACTTCATTCAGTGGAGTGTAGGAGAATGAGGGGCTATTGTATAGAGGTGTATAAGATCATGAGGGGCATAGATAGGGTGAATGCGCACAGTCTTTTCCCCAGGGTTGTGGAATCAAGAACTAGAGGGCATAGGTTTAGGGTCAGAGCGGAGAGATTTAGTAGGAACCTGAGGGGCAACTTTTTCACCCAGAGGGTGGTCTGTATATGGAAAAAGCAGCCAGAGGAAGTGGTTGAGGCAGGTACATTAGCAACATTTAAAAGACACTTGGACAGGTACATGGACAGGATATAGGCCAAACACGGGCAAATGGGATTAGCTTAGCTGGTCGGCACGGACCGGTTGGGCTGAGGGGCCTGTTTCCGTGCTCTATGATTCTATGACACTGCATAAAACTGTTTCTCACCTCTGACTTTTTTGCTACCTATCTTAGATCTGCCTTCCTTCATTCCTAACCCTTCTGTTATTGGAAATGGTTTTCCTGATTGAGTCCACCATTAACCTTTGAGATTGTGGCATCCCCTTTTACGTTTTGCCTCCACCTCCGCTTTAAGAATTACTGCTCCAGCTTCTCAAGACTTCTAAGACCACTGAAGTTCTGCCTTTCCAACACCATTCTAGTAAACCTTCTCTGTACCTTCAGTGACATTCTTCCAAAAGTGCAGAGCTTAAGTGCAAAATGATGTGTTTTATAATGTGGCAAAGAAGGAAAAGCAGGGGCAAAATTAAAATCAAAACTAGTATAAAGAGAGCAACTCACAAAATGCTGGAGGAACTCAGCAGGTCAGGCAGCATCGATGGAGGGAAATGAACAGTTGACGTTTCAGGTCGAGATTTTTCGTCAGGACTGGAAAGAATGAGGGGAGATAGCCAGTGTAAAAAGGTGGCGAGAAGTGGGGTGGAACAAGAGCTGTCAGGCTATAGGTGGATCCGGGTGAGAGGTGGAGCGGGAATGATGTCAGACGCTGGGTGATGATAGGTGAAAGTGACAAAGGGCTGAAGAAGATGGAATCTGATAGGCGAAGATAGTGGACCAAGGAATAAAGGGAAGGAGGTGGGGAGGGGAACCGGAGGGAGGAATGTGTGGGTGATGGGCAGATCGAGAGGGTGGGGGAAGGGATAGAGAAGGGGTGATGGGGCCGGTGGGATAAGGGAAAAAAAAAGGAGGGGTCCAGAGGGAAGTGGTTACCAGAAGTTAGAGAAAACAACGTTCATGTGTATTGTTAGAGACTACCAAGACGGAATATGAGGTGCTGTTCCTCTGTTGTTGAAAGGGAGTTTTCTTTTTAACCATTCTCGCTCATTGAGTTCCAAGGCCACATTCTGCCTGGTGCTCTGATAGATAACTACCGTAATAAATTTAGCAGCTTTAGAAATACTTCGGTGGAACGTGAAAGAGTGTATTAATCAAAGCTTATGGAAATGATTAAGGGTTTTTTTTTGTATATAGGTGAAACCAAACATGAATTGCTGTCATGCATCCAATTGATCTTCCATGTTCTGTTAACCGAGTGTGTTGGCTGTTGGTGGAAATGAGGCACACTGTGGTCAGGTAACTGATTTCTCAGTGGGCAATGTGGCGGAAGAGTACAGCATTGGGCTCAAGTCGAGAGCAATGGAGTGTCCGTAGGTTAAAGGAGGGAGATAAAATAGAGGCAGTTTAGCCATGGATTCCCACTAGCTGTTCACCCTTGTTTTGAGATACAGGAGACTGCAGATGCTGGAATCTGGAGCTGTTGGAGGAACTCAGTGGGTGAGGCAGCACTGGAGTAACTCACTCAACCTGACCTGCAGACTTCCTCCAACCGCTTGCTTATCCACCCTTGTTCCGAGTAGAGAGCAGGGCCCAGTTTGACTGTGATGGCTTCCTAGATGATTAGCCTGTGGATGCTGAGGATTGTGAATTACGTCTCCGGCAGAATTTAAAACGGGCATGGTGAATTGGCATGTTGCTTTGTATTCGTAATAGTACAAAGACCGGGTATAATTGAGCACCTGGTGTTTGTATCCACCCACTCTTAGGACCAATTTCACCCTTTCACTGTGGTGGATGGCACAGGAAGAAAGGCCACAAAGCAAAGGCACTGGGTTCTTATTGACCTGCACCCAGTAGGGGCAGTTCTCAATCCATTCAGTGTCCTGCCTCAGAGCAGGTATCAGACTGTCAGTGTGTGGCAGGGTAAACAAATATTGCCCGAGCTTGTACCTCCCTCAGCCACGGTGGGGATCTCGAGCACGCTGCCGCAGTCCGACTTGTAGTTGCTCTGTGGGTCAGTGTCACGTTCTGAACCCCATCCCATGGGGTTCAGAACTTAAACTGCACTGAACAGAACCATAGTGTAAATGCCCACACACACACACACACACACACACACACACACACACACACACACACACACACACACACACACACACACACACACACACCCACCCCATTTATGTACATGCACACCACACACAAATATATGCATACATATAGGCACACACAAAGACACACACACACAAAGATGCATGCACGTACATACACAAACATAAATGCGCAGTTGCAAGTACGCCCACATGCACACATGTGCATATACACACCCATACAGGCACACGTGCACAAACACACACACACACACACACACACACACACACACACACACACACACACACACACACACACACACACACACAAATATACACCATTTATGTACATGCACACCACACACAAATATATGCATACATATGGGCACACACAAAGACACACATGCACACACAAAGAGGCATGCACATACATGCACGAACATAAATGCACAGTTGCAAGTATGTTCACATGCACACATGTGCATATAGACACCCATACAGGCACACATGTGTGCGCGCGCGCGCGCACACACACACACACACAGTCAGGAGGTGAACAGAATGTTTACTAGAGGCATTATCTTGTAAGGTTATAAAAATTTTGCAATGTATTGTTGAATTTTCCACACACTCAAACGCTGAAATCTTTTATTGGGCAGGTTTGATTTGTTGTGGCATGTTGGAAGCAAGCTGAATCATGAAAATGAATACACCTTTGTATTGTATGTGAATGCATGAAGCTGAGTAACGGACAGCAGGGATCCATACAGCCCTTGCAGACTCTGTGAAAAGAAAGCTCAGAACTGAGGTTGAAAATCTAACTGCTGAGTTGTATAACCTGAAGAATCTGAAACAATTGTCACTTCAACAATCCTGATGTGGTAGCAGATGGTTTGTTGATCCAATGTTAGCGTGGGAGACATCCACATGTGATTTTTACCATTTGGTAGTAATTAGTTTATTGAATAAATTAACATAAAGTAGAGTATACTTCAGGCATTATTTGCAATTATTTTTCCCAAGTCTAAATACTTCTGAAGGAATGAAAGAATCAGACAATCTTTTTGAAGAGACAAAAAGCACGTTTGATTTTTTTTTACCTTAAAGCACTTGAAAATTGGCAAACTCAGCATATAAAAACACAGAAGACCAACTGCTGAAGTGGGAAAGTAAGAGTTGATTCACTGCAGAGGTGCCTGGGGCAGTAAGTTGATCTAAAATGCACAAGGATACCTGATGGTGGTTTAAGTGTGGCACAAAGCACGCACCTTGTACTAAGTGAAGGTGCGTCCAGTTTCAGGAACTGTTGCTGAATGTTAGCCAATCATCTGGGTTTTGAAAATCAAAGCTGCTTTTTGAATTTGGTTTATTTGTCCCGTGAACGGTCTCCACCAATGTCACACGAAGACCAAAGTGGGTGGCGGAGTGGTGCAGCGGGTAGTGTTGATATCCCACCGCTCCAGTTGACACGGCTTCAATGCTGACCTCGGGTGCCGTCTGCATGGACTTTGCACGCTCTCTGTACGACCATGTGGGTTTCCTCCGGGTGCTCTGGCTTGCTCCCACATCCCAATGATGTGGTGGTTGGCCGTGGTAAATTATCCCTAGTATAGGTGGATGGTAGGAGATTCAGAGGGATTGGGCTTAGGGTTAGGGGAATTAATGGATATGTGAGAGAGAGTAGGTTACGGGGAAATAGGTGGAGGAGGGAGTTTGTTGGGATTACTTTTAGAGTCAGCATAAACTGCCAAATACCCTCCTGTATCCATATTAAATAGGTGAACTCTTTGAAAGCTTTGCTTTAAAAATTGGGCTGGAATTAGCACATTACCATGAAGGAGGAAACACCCTTAATTCTGATGATTTCAAAACTAGATCAACAGCGGGAAAGAAAGCCATGTATTTTATAAAGCCAGACACCTTGTTAAAAATCTCAAATAAAATGCCAGAAATACTCAGACCTGAAACATGAAACGTGTTTCCCTCTCCACAGATGCTGTCTGGCCTGCTGAGTATCTCGAATGTTTTCTGTTTTTACTGCATTTGTATAGTTTCTCTCATAACCTTCCCAAAACACTCAATAACCCATAAGACACACTGGAAGCGTTGTTGCTGCTGTAATATTTGAAAACTGCAGTCATATAGTCATACGGCACGGAAACAGCCCCTTCGGCCCAACTCGTCCATGCTGACTGTGTTGCCCAGCGAGCTAGTCCCATCTGCCTGTGTTTGGCCCATAAGTTCTCTATACCTTCTCCTATTCATGTAGTTATCTGGCTGGCTTTTAAGTGTTGCTAATGTGCCCGCCTCAACCACTATTTCTGGCAGCTCATTCCAAATAGGCACAAAGAAGCTGCCCCTGATGTCCCTTTTAAGTCTCTCACCTCTGATCTTAAGCCTATGCCCTCTTGTTTTTAGCACCCCTTCCCTAGGAAAAAGACTGTGTGCTTTGCCCTATGCCCCTCATGAATTCTCTATCTCTATCAGGTCACCCCTCAATCTCTTCCGTTCCAGGGAATAAAGTCCTAGTCTACGCAACCTCTCCTTGTAACTCAGGCCCCCAAGTCCAGGCAACATCCTGGTAAAGCTTTTCTGCACTCTTTCTAGCATCTTTCTACAACCCTCCAAGTGCGGCCTCACCAATGTCTTATATAACTGCAACATAACTTCCCAACTCCTGTACTCAGCGCCCTGACTGAAGAAGGTCAGCGTACCAAATGCCGTCAAAGTCAATTGGGGAGAGCTTCACCCAGCGTAGCAGTTCCTCAGCACTTCATTAGAACAGCAACGGGAACTTTATGCTCAAGTCTCTGAAGTGAGACTTCAATGTATTTACTGACTCGGTGATGCCAGTGGCCTGTAACATGTATCCTGTTTGCCGAACTCCTGCCTCACCTGTGCACTTTATTCATAGTTCGACAGTATCAAAGAATCTCCAAATTGCTGATATCCAAATAAATAAAGTGTCATTCATTGAATGGAAATAGCCATGTATGCAACAACTATGATTGTATGGTTCTTTAAACAGAGGCAGGGAGGAAGGGAGAGGAAGGTAATGGTTTGTCAGTGTGCAAGTATCATGTAGTCAATGCCAGATAGAAAATGCACCATGGTTCCGATTGGGTGAAATGGGGTTGAGCAAGTTTTGAACTGCATCTTGTGGAAATTTGTACCTTTTATGGAAGACAAACACACAATGAGTCCCAGGTCTAAGCTTAGAATGGAGATTTGCAAGGAGTATGTAGATTTTAGTATGCTTCAAGAGTTATTTGTTAGCAACAAATCCAAGCCTGGAATGTTTTTAAAAAAACAGCAGTAGGAAGAGAGGAGAAATTGTCCAACTGTGTCTGTCGTCTGTATAGTTGAACTACCTACTACAGAAGACCAATGCTCATTGGCAGGGCAGCTCTGCCCTGTGATGTTGTCCGTGGGAGGTTGTGGCCACATCCCCTCCACTCTATGCAGATAGCCTTCCACAGTTGTGTATAGCAGGAGCCAAAATCACTCAGGACGCTTCTACATTTGCATTGACTTCCCATTCAAACCAGGCCATCGATCTGCTCCATGATTCTGCAAGCTGAGACGGGCAATCTGTGCAGAGAATCGCCCTCGCACCTCGGCACAACACCTTCCCCTCCCCCCCCACCAAAGCCACTCCACCATCTTGCATTAGCTGTTACCTCGTTAGCCAGTGCGGCGTGCTTCTCTCCACAATCCCCCTACAACCTCGGTGCCTGATAATCCCAGTTGATGCAGATCTGTGTGTTGATGGTTGTAGCTGAGTTGATGATAGCTCCTTTGGCTCTGCTGAAGTGAGGCAGCTTTCTCCTTCACTATTTTAAGAGAGCAGATGGCGCGTTATGAGTAAATAACCACGCTCATCCTTACGGGCGCTGCACTGCCTCTCTATGCTGCATTTTGCACTGAGTGCAGACTCGTTCATGGAACATGCCGTGTGACTAGAATACCTGGACAGTATGGTACACACTGCAAGTTCTGTAACTCCTCCAAGCTCCTAAGACCTCACACCTTGTAAACCCTTCTGCCAAAAAAAATCCCGATGACCTCCACCTGGAGTGCTTTCTGCTGTTGTCTCCTACCTTCTGTTGCAGTTTATATAATCTACATGCCTTCCCTTAAGCACAAGAAATATGATTTTGATGGCAAAATTTCATCGCTGTAGAATATTGACAATAGGCATTGACTTGGCCGCTGCATTTCAAATATTTATTCATATTTATTTCTCAGTGATGTTTAAAATATTTGATCCAGGCAGATAAAGAGAGAATAATTCAAGTGAGGACATCAAAAACAAAAGGGGAATAATCTTCAGTGCAGGGTAGTTTAGAGGTGCTGGCAGAAATCACTGTGCACAAAGAGTATAAGAAGCCTTGCCTTCTGAAGACTCAGACTGACTGATGTTTGTTGGGAAAAGATATCAAGGGTCATTGAGAAGAAATGAGTTGAAGTAAAGATTGGGCATGATCTAATTGAGCAGAAGAACCTAGTTAAGAGACTAAAGAGCGGTTGCTTTGTTCCCGAGAGCCACAAATAACATAAGTAAAAGGTACAAGTCAAACATCCCTTTGAATCTGCTCTTCCACTCAATAAGATCTGATCACTGGCCTTAATACCATTCTTCTGCTTGATCCCCATTGTCCTTGCTTCTGCTACAGTCCAACAATCTATGCCAGCCTTGAATGGAGTAATAGAGTCATACAACATGAAAGCAGGCTGAGTCTGCGCTGACCATCGAGCACCCATTTACATTAATCCTGTTTTATTACATTCTCTTCAACTTCCCCCAGATTCTACCACCCACCTACACACTAAGGGCAATTCACAGTGGGCGGTTGACCTACCAGCACATCTTTGGGATGTGGGAGGGAACTAGATCACCCAGGGGAAACCCACGCGGTCAGATGGAGAACTTAGAAATTCCACACAGCACCCGAGGTCAGGATTGAACCCATGTCACTGGAGCTGTGAGGCAGCTCTGCTAGTTGCACCAATACACCTCCATGCCACCCCTAGATACTTTGGGCTTGAATTTCTCTGTATCAACCACTAGAAGAACAAAAGTGTATCTCTGAACATCTCCCTGGAAAATCACTTTATTTCCATTGATAAAACTTCCAGCTGACAATAAACATCAATGATTCAGAATTTATAGTTTAATCCATTTTGCTTAAGAATGCTGTACATGGCTTTCAATGTGTTCATGTAGACCATGGGCTAGTCCCATTTACTGTCAGATATTCTGGTCAGTGGCTTGACAGCAGCTAAGAAAAGGTCAGAGGAGTAAGAATTCAGGCAGAACTGGGGTGATAGACAAAAGGTGTTGACTATGATATAAAAGCAGAGAAGAGTTTGCCACAGAACTAATACTGCTCAAGCTCTGTAATCATTATTACAGGACCTCTGTATTACGGCTATTCACGTAACAGAAATTCACCCTTAAAGAATTCACTAATCGCTACCCAAAGATTTGAGATAGAATTCACTCTCATGGAATTTATGTGGGAAAAACAAATAAACACAAGGGTCTCAACTCGACACGTCCACTGTCCATTTCCCTCCGTAGATGCTGCCTGACCCGTTGAGTTCCTCCAGCACCTTGTGTGTCGCTCCAGATTCCAGCATCTGCTGTCTCCTGTGTCTCCAATAAATAAACACAATATTTTTTCGACTCGCACTTCTAGAAGCACGCGCAGGTGACACAGCTTTGCGTTGCGGAAAATGGCAAAATGGACTTTCCTCTTGGAACGTAATCCCCGTCCCCGTAACATAAGGGTTCCCTGGAATGATTTTGATTTCATTGTGCTTTATAGAGGTCCAAGGTTGTTGCACCTCTTGGGTGTTTTTCTTAATCAAAAATACCCGATATTGCTCAACACTAATAAATGCTAGGGCTGTTAATTAATTGCCGTTAACACCTGCAGTTAGTGTGAAAGCCAATGATTGTGTTGATTTTTTAACTCGTTAATCACGCTGCTGGAGTTTTATAAGAAGTTTCACTCTGGCTTCCACGGGCCAATTTCAGCCAGCACATTGCCTCCGAGCTCAGACCAAATCCCCTCTGACATCAGTGCCTGTCTATATTTACTCCCTCCCTGAAGTTGGGTCTGTGGATGGAGTCCCTTCTTGTTGGGTCTTGGCCAAACTCAGTGCTTCTCTCAGCCTAAATGGTGGGAGCATCTTCACTCAGCTGACCTCTGCTCCCAAACTTCAAGTCGGAGGATAGTGTTCTGACTTCTGCTGCCATTCCGTCTGAGGGAGAGGAGAACCACGGCGCAGTCGGTAGGGCTGCAGCCCTACAGCTCCGGGGACCCAGGTTCAATCCTAACCTTGGGTACTGTCAGTGTGGAGTCTGCACGTTCTCTGCGTGAGCCTGTGGGTTTCCTCCCACGTCCCAAAAACCTGAGGGTTGATAGGATTAGTTGGCTATTATTATTCCTTATATTATTTATATATTATAATGATAATATATTTTTAATATAATAATTATAATATATTAGTTGGCTATACTGTATAACTCAATGACTTCAAAGCATCTGTGATAGGGTGTGGGTGTTTGGGAAGGAGAGGAAGAGAGAGAGAAAAGATGGGGAAAAAGGAGGACAAATGCAAGATGACTTAAAGAGACAGAAGGGAAAATGAGAGCGCGCCTTGAACCCTCACTTTCGTGAACTTTAAAGTCCAAATCCACATGGTTATTCTTTGTAAGATAACCACTTGATCCCCTTCAACTATTGGCTATTTTCCTCTGAGGCCATTATTTATATAATGCAAATATCTTACACACTGGAGCAGAACATCGTGCTTTTATAAGGGTTGCTATAGCTGTCCTTTTGTCCATTTCCTTCGCAGCTGGTAGTTGGACTCATCTTTTTAAATGGGTAAATTGGTTTACTATTGTCACATGTACTGAGATATAGTGAAAAACTTTGTTTTGCATGCCATCCAAACAGATCACTTCATCACACCAGTAGATTGAGGTAATACAAGGGAAAAGCAATAACAGAATGCAGAATAAAGTGCTGCAGTTACAGAGGAAGTGCAGTGCAGGCAGACAATAAGGTGCAAGGGCCACGACGAGGTAGATTGTGAGGTCAAGGGTCCATCTTATCGTACAAGAGGTCTTTTCAATAGTCTTAAAATAGTGGGTTAGTGAAGTGCTTTGGAATGCTAAAGTTGCCACAGAAACGCTGTGGCTTTGATCTGCTGATCTTTCACTCTCTCGGTCTTTGTAATGGGCCTTTAAGAAAAGCAATTGAAATTGTTTTGCAAAAATGTTGGTTGCACTCACACGCATTCTTTAATGCAAGTCTTGGCAAGATATCGAGGAGCGAAAAATAAAGAGAAATGATCGTCAGTCTCTGAAATACAAAGAGAATGTATTATTTTGCCCAGGAGGATTGGATGTAGGTTGCTTTGAAATGTTGTGATCACTGTGCAGAGTTAGGACCTCCGCTTCATAAAGAAGTGGCTCATATGTGAACCAGATGTTCAGAGATAGAAGGTGACCAAACTCCTAAAATTCAACATCTGTTACTGGAGGCACCAGGTCCTCAGACCCAAGGGATGGTTTGTGCTCAGTAATTCTGGCTTTGAAATCATACAGTCTCGGCAACACATACACAGTCTGTACCTCGCTGGATGCCCCTTCAAGACTAAACAGGTGTTATCTACTTTTGATTTCAGTGCATTTAAATTAATCCTGTCAGCTCAGCTGTTAAAACAACTGTCATCTCCAGCTGTTCACAATTTTCTACTGGATCTTATACAGGTTGCCGGCTTCTAAACATACTTTGCTTCTGAAGTGACTAGTGTAGGATTTTGTACTGCAGGGTTTGACTATATTATTAATGTGATCTGATTTCATTTTCCCTTTATTCCCATTCAATGCAATACATATGGCTGGAAATTGCTGCTTAGTGATCCAAAAGGACCATTTAACAACCAGGTCAGCACAGAACGAGAACATACATATTTGCTGAAGATTTATAAGTTTAAGTTAGCAGATCCTCATTGTTATTTCCTACCCTTTGCAAATTGAGCACCCCAGTAAAACATTCTGTCCCTATTCACATAAATTCCCCGTTCATCCCTGTGCACCCTGGTTTAGCAATACTTTGAAACCGAAAATTTCCCTTGTGTGTGCTCAAATCACTCCTTTGCCTCACCCCACCCTGTATCAGCAATATCCTCCACACTAAAGCCTTCATCAATCTCAATCTAAACCAGGGTGCACAGGAATGAATGGGACTTCCAGTTCCTGAGCAGATCTGGCTTCTTTCACCTCACACCTTGGACAACACCTTCCAAGCCCATGGCCTCTACAAGGGCAGCAAAAGCATGGGGAACACCACCAATTGGAAGTTGCCCTCCAAGCCACACGCCATCCTGACTTGGAAATATATCGCCGTTCCTTCACCGTCGTTGGGTCAAAGTCCTGGAACTCCCTCCCCCACGTCATTGTGGGCACACCCACACCTCAAGGACTGCAGTGGTTCAAGAAGGCAGCTCACCACCACCTTCTCAAGGGCAACAAGGGATGGCAACGAGGCTGTCTCAGCCTGCGAAGCCCACACCCCTTGAATGAATTAGAAAAAATATCGGTGGCCATGTCTTCAGTCCTAACCCTTCCTTAAAGTTTTTCACCAATTCCCCCTCTTTTTTCACCAGTTTACCTGCCCTCATAACCCCTTACATGACTTGGTGTGAAATTTTTGTCGGACTGAACTCCTGTAAATGTTAACGATTCACTTTAAGTTGTAGTATTGTTCTGGTGGATAAGACACTCACAGTAAAACTCTCTCCATTGCTAAAATAAACATGCTGAATTTGTTGCAATTTCCCTTTCTGCAACAGCAGTCCATTGAACACAATATAAAAGGCTTCATTTAATTTGAGATCCTTTTATCTTCCACTGAATTAGTGTGTTTGTTTAGCTTTTAAAATGTTTTGTGAAATAAAACAGGTCATATTAGATTTGTTAGTAAGTAATGAGCCAGATTTAGTTAACAGCCCAACAGTGTGTGAACATTAATGGCATTCATAATACGGTCGGGTTCAATGCGAAAAAGAGAGAATGCTTTTAAACTCCTTGATTTAGGCCAACTCGCATTCAAGAGAGATTGATCTCTGTAAACTGGGAACGTCCATTAAAGGGTTAAAACGATAGCGATCAGTGTTCGCAAGGTTGAACCAGTCTACATCTACAAGGTTCTTGAAGTCAACAACAAGTCTATGGCAACTAAAGAGGTAAAGGACAAAATAAAACATTCAAAAATATAAAACTTGATGCAAACCCTGATGGGTCTGAGAGAGACACCAGAAACAATATTTTAATGATCTACATACATAGACCATTAAAATGTCGTGGAAAGGTATGAAAAAATAATCAAAAAAGCTAATGGAATGCTTGCTTTTATATCCGCAGGGTAGAAGTCAAGGAAGTCGATGTTATTTTGCAGATATACAAAGCAAGCACAAGAAGAGGAATTTAGAGTTGACTGCCTGTGGAGGGGCACACAAATATTAAACATACACCCACCTATTTGTCTCAAAGGCCTCTTGTGCTCAATGATGTCTTGGGGGTCATGCCTCTTCTTGCTCCCCCCACTCCCTTGCACACACCCCAGTACAAGCCACACCTTAAATACTGAACACCACAGCTTGGGAAAGATGGACATCGACATCTCTGGGAGAACATTATGGGCTGAATAATAAAGGGTTAAATTACGAGCAGAGATTACACCTACAGGTTTAAATTCATTACTTCAGAAGGTCGAAGGGAGATTTAATGTAAGTGTTCAAGATATTAAGGAGGATCGATTTCTTCTCTCTGCTCACCCTATCTCCACAGGTTGGGCTAAGGGTTACATTTTTAAAAAATGGAGCCAGGCATTTTAGTAATGATGCCAGGAAGCACTTCCACATTCAGAGAACAGTAGAGGTTTGAAACTCTCATTCGTAAACACCAGTTGATGCCAGTTGGTTAATTTGAGATGCAAAATTGATGGCTCTGTGTCCACAAAGGGTACTAAGGTGGGTATATGCAGTTGGGATACAGATCAAGTGAGAACTCATTACATGGCCTACTCTCTTCTACAGTCTTCACGCAGGGGTTACAGATCTTTGGAATTCTCTGCTTCAGAAAGCCATGGATGTTCAGTCATTTAGTATGTTCAAAATTGGGATTGATGGGCATTAAGGGATATAAGATGGGTCAGGTATGTAGAGTTGGTGTAATCGTCCAGCAAGCTAAAGGTGCCTGGTCTTGATTCCTTTGTTCTTGGTTTATTGATCATTAGTATGGAATCATTCCCGTATGCACAGGCTTTGCAACCAACTTGACGTCTGTGAGAGTTACTGCAACCATCAGCGTGACGTTCAGTAAGATCCTCACTTCCCGATCCTGGCCTCGAACCAAGTATCTTGTCATTTCTGTGTTGGCATGGTGCAGCTGTGTTTGACTGCTGCTTGCCTTCAGTACCCAGTGTTGTCAATGTCTAGCAGGTTGAGAGTATTGTGGGGGTAGCTCCATATTCCAACACCGCCTCCCTCCTGCTGTGCCAAGGCATAGGGTGACTGAAGTGCATGGCGCTGCTCCAGGTCCCAGCTCTAGGGCTGCCAGCTCTGCTTTTGTGTGTTGCTGGAGGTTTCATCACAGCAACTCCTGCCTTAAACCGCTCCTCTCTCCCCATCCCCACCACCTCACACTTCAGGTCCATTGCCTTCCCACACCAACTGAGGTGGGAACAGGTTCTTCATACTCAGTTGGACTAACTTTTGCTAAAATTGCCTCTTTTGCTCATCTAAAATATTTTTCAATGTTCAAAGAAACTAGGAAAAAGATGGCTCAGTTTCATGGTGAGAGTTACTTTTTTTCCCTCAGGGTTGCTAAGAAGTCTTCATTTCTTATGGACTCCAAGACACTGAAGGAGGGTTGTGACAATTGTGCTAGGATCTGGAGGAACTTAGTAGGCCAGGCAGGGTGGGCGCAAGGTGGTGATAGGTAGACCTCTCCTCTTTAGTCCACCTATCACTGCTCTGCTTTTCCCTCCTATATATCTGCTTCCCCTTTTCCTATCTTCAGTCCTGAAGAAGGGTCCTGACCCAAAACGTTGACCACTTGCTTTTCTCCATGGATGCTGCCTGGCCTGCTGAGTTCCTCCAGCATCGTCGTGTTTTTCATCTAGATTCCAGCATCTGCAGTCCTTTATTTCTCTGTGCCTGGATTTGCTGGGCCAGGAAACTTGCACATTCTTCTCTCATTCCCTTGGCCGGAGATACACCCTGACATATGAAAATGGCTTAACTGAGTTACCAGGAATGTCTAGAGTCACATTTGATCTCGGGATCTTCAGATGCTGCCCTGGAACAGCTGTGATGACCCCTCTCCCTCTGGACACCTGAACAACAGGTGGACATCACCCTTACGGAAGTTGTGTGAATTCAGGTCATCTGCCTTGAAAATGGGAAGCACCATTCAGCCCTTCAAAATGCTGCCTTTGCTCAGGTCAATCTTTGACTATGTGGAAAGCCCTGGATATTGCAGGGCAAAAAAAGTGCTCATTCCATTTTCCTCTGAGCTTCCTCAAGGAAATGTCAAGAGTGTAACCTACTGACTTTGTCATCTGTGAGGTATTCTGGCTTTCGCCCTTCAGTTTGGGCTCTTAATCCATCAAAAGAAAATTCTGCAGGATATGATTTATGAAGAAAATCTGTTCTTCGTGATTTGGAGAGATCCCATTTCCATGAAGTGGCTTAGCAGTCGAATGGCAATGCAAACTACTAACAGCAGGTTACACTTGTATTCTCAACAACAGTTGTTAATGCGACTAACCTAATCCAGTCTTGGAACTTTTGAGCCATACCACGTCAACCCAACAATGTTGTTCTGTGATCTCTGTAACAACGTTGAAATAGAATTTATCCCAGAGCAGAAACATATGGATGGGCATGTGAAAGGAAAGGAACTTTGCAGGACCTGGGTGAAAGTCTGAGGTGGACGAAATGTTTAACTTATTAACAAACCAGCAGAGGTTATGATGGGCTGACTGGCCTCTTTGCATGTCAAAATCAGGAGGTGGAATAAAATGAAAAGCACCTTTCAAAAGTATATTTTTAACAGCACACATGAAACCGTAAAACAAGTTGGTTTGTTTGTTTTAATGACAGAAATGAATAATGACCCGAGTTAAGGCAGAGAAAGGGGTACTTGTCTCTTTATATGGGCCTTTGGTTTTTTATATATATACCATGCTAGTTACTGTGTTATTCTAGTTAGGGTTCTACATTCCTCTCTCTGGCTCAGATTGACTTTGCCAAGTTCCTTGATGGGACACTAATAAAGATTAATTTGTATGTTCCTGCCCTGCTACCACATAGTTTGCAATTAATTAAATAACCTGTGTTCAGGGGGGTTAATAAAAATTCAATTTAAGAAAGAAATTTGTGCTAGAAATCCTGTCAGAAGATTTGGAGCCATTAAAAAGCAATAATTCTGTTTATAAATATGAAAAAATACAATCCTGCCTCACCCTGTGACCCTGCTTCCTAAAGTTGTTTGTGAAACAATTATACTTTGACTGAGACTTGATTACAGTCTATGGACTGGAACTGGCCTGGAGGCTTTTTATTTTCATGTGATCCCTACATTAAATACACACATATCTCCTAATCAAGAGTGCTGCGTAGAACTTTATTATTCATGGGAAGGAAAACTTAATTGGGCTTGCAAGATTTAAGCTGGTGCAATAAAGTGTACAGATTTAATTTAAGGATTGGCCGTATAATTTATAAATGACAATGAACGGCGTACTGTATCATTACTAGCTATGGATGTCACCTTGATAAAACAGAAGCACAAATTCTGCAAATGCTCTCCTGCAAGAGGCAACAGATGATCAGTCCTTGTGTATAGGAGTCGAGATAGGTCAACCTGGGGGTTTAATTCCATGGAATGTAATTCTACTCCAAATTAGAATTAATTTAGTGCTTGTTTCTTTAAGAGAATGTGATCTGGATGTAAGGCTGTTGCTTCCAATCTTCCACTTTCTGCATGTATTACCATCACTCTGCAGGCAGATAGATACGGGTGCGATAAGGCAGTGGTTAAGTTACTGGATTAGTAGCCAGAGGCCTGGGCCATTATTGCAGAGACGTGAGTTCGAATCCCACTGTGGTGACTGGGGAATTTAAATTCAAGTAATTAAATAAATCTGGAATTTATAAAAACATAGTAGCAGCGACAATGAAACTACTGGATTGTGGTAAAAACCCATCTGGTTCACTCATGTTCTTTGGGGAGGAAATCTGCCTCTTTATCTGGTCTAGTCTGTATTTGACTCCAGTCCCAGCAATGAGGTTGATTCTTAGCTTCCCCCACAGTTCAGGGGCAATTAGGGAGAGACGATAAATGCTGGCATTACCAGTGACACCTGCATCCTGTAATGAATAAATGAATTTAAATTATCTTTTTCTGCTTTTAAAGTGGTTTGGGTGGTTTGCACCTCCTGCATAGATTTGGCTAGTGTTTGCAATTTGGAGCTCTCGAAAAGAATTGACGTATTGTACGGGCCATAGGGAGATGACATGATTGTGCCTATGATAGTGATTAGTCCCACACATCTACCCTTTCCCAAAAGCACTGAAAGGTTTTCTTCTTCATTATAAACTCAATACCCTTTAGAAAGTTACTATTGCTTCCTGCACACCAAGGGTTGGGAAGTGAGATTAGGTCGATCAGTCTGGATGCAATGGGACAAAGTTCAAAGTCGAGTTTATTGTCATCTGCACAAGTAATTGTGTGCACAGGTGCAGTGAAAAACTTACTTGCAGCAGCATCACAGGCGCATAGCATCAGATACACAGCGTTCTCAAGGAAAACATAAATTAACAATGTATATTATACAAGAAAGAACACAAATGGAACGTAAAGAAGAAAATAAAGTCCATTCTAGTGCAAAGTGGTCATAGTGTTGCTGTACTGAGATAAAGATTAGAGCTGTGCAGGTTGGTCCTACAGGGAGTGCACTCAAAATGATAACAGCTTACCTTGTTTATAAAAAGAATCCTCCCCTCTTCTCTCTCGTCCTTCTGTCAATTGCTTTCAATTTCTGCCCACATTTACGGTTGCTGTCTCAAAGCTCCAGATGCCCAGGTTCAAAATCCTGACCTCCGGTGCTGCCTGTGTGGAGTTTGTATGTAATCCCTGCAACTGCATGGGTTCCCCCCGGGTGAAACCCACATCCCAAAGACATACTAGTAGGTTAATTGGCCTCTGTAAATTATCCCTCAGAGCTGGCAAGTGGCAAAGAGAGTCGGAGGGGAGTTGAGGCATGTGTGAGAGAGTAAGTTGCAGAGTGGCAGGGAAATAAAGAGGGCGGAATGGGACTGATGGGATTGCTCCCTGGTCAGCCTGCAGCTGTCGGGCCAAATGGCCTCCATCCATGCTGCAGTGAATAAGTAAGTATCCTCTGTTTCGTGTGTTTGTTACCAGGCAACACATTCCCCTGGTGTTGACTCTATCAGAATCTCTATTTTGAAGACCTCTATAAAGTCTCCTCTTAACCTTCTCTGTTCCAAGAAGAAAGACCCTCGTCCTTCCACGTCGCTGAAGTTCCTCATCGCTGTCATTGAGAGGACTGTTTTACTCAGGAATACTTGGTGGAGAATTGCAGTGGATATCAGAAAGCAAATGTGTTTTAATGGGGTCTTTTCTAATCTGGTTGGTGAGTTAATTAGAATGTATAACAGTACAGCACAGAAACAGGTCCTCTGGCCCACGATGTTGTGCCGAACTAATTAAGCTAATGACACTTAATCCCTTCTGCCTGCACATGGTCCATATCCCTCCATTCTCTGCATATTCATGTGCCTATCTAAGAGCCTCTTAAACGCCTCTATTATATCTGCCTCCACCACCACTGTTGGCACCCACCGGTCTCTGTGTAAAAAAAACTTGCCCTGCACATCTTTGAACTCGCCCCCCCCCCCCCCCCCCCAACCTTAAATGCATGTCCTCTGGTATTAGACATTTTGACCCTGGGGAAAAAGATACCAGTCGTCTACTTGCATCTATGCCTCTCATAATTTATTAAAATGTTATCAGGTCTCCCCTCAGCCTCCACCGCTCCAGAGAAACCATCCCTAGTTTGTCCAACCTCTCCTTACAGCACGTGCCCTCTAATCCAGGCAGCATCCTGGTAAACCTCTTCTGCACTCTCCCCTGTCTAAAGCCTGCCTGTCCAAATGGCTCCATCATCAGCCACTGATTTGTTCAAAAGACTCGACAAATTGCTGCTCCTTTAGCTCGGGTAAGTTATCCCCAGTATATGTGGGAAACAGAAGAATCAGGGGAATGGGAAAACAAGAACAGAGAAATGAAAAAAAGAGAAAAAAAACAAAAAAGAGAGAAGGAATGGCATTGATGGGCATTCTTGAAGAGCTGGCATAGATGCGATTGGCCTCTGTCTACGTCGTAAGGAAGTATAATAAACGAGAAAATAGTTCACTTCTATAGATCTAAAATCTCCTCAAATGAAGTCTCACGTTAGTGCAAAGCTTTTCCAATAGCAGGAACAGGCTGCCAAGGCTATTTAGCGATCCTGTCAGACGTTTTAGAGGTTAGAGTGTGTTGGGCAGTTACAACAACTTCTGTTGACCATCCACTGGTGACAGGATTGCACTAAAAGAACCCTTTCAGATTTGCATTACTGTGGCCGTCATTCTTTCAAAGGTAACTTGTGTATGCACTGACAAAAAAACAATCTTCAGGAAATTGTAATAGATTAAATATAATGCTGTTACCTATAAACAAAAATAAGCTAAACTAAATCTTATGAAACAGATTCACTGTCTAAATTAAAGCTAAGAAGACGCAGAACTAAACATCCTTTTAAAGTCCTGTCATTTTGACCAGATGTGCTTTTCTGGTATATATGTGTTTGTATGACAGAGACGTACACGGGAACACTATAGTTTGTCATACCCATGATATCTAGTCTAAGTAAGCCAATTAAGAGCTGTACTACATCTTTAATTGTAGAAAATATAAACATAGGGGAAACTGAAAATTAATCTGTCAGCTAGAATTATTAGAGCATAGTTAAAGTGCTGGTGTTCAATGCAATATCCATTTCTGCTTGTAATTATAAAGTAACAGCAATTTGTCGAGTCTTTTGGGCAAATCACTGCCTGACGTTTGAACCATTTGGACAGGCAGGCTTTAGACAGGAGTGAGCTGCCGATGATTTGCTAATTGTGAATCAGTCGAACGTTTATATGGGAACGACAGGAAAACAAAGGACATAATAGTAGCCTCCCTCCTTCCACTGCCCGGCTAAAAGGAGGCATTCAGATGCCATCATTGGATGAGAGGCATTACTTATGAGCAGAGACCAGAGAAACAGGTTTTTTTTCCCTTCTAGAGCAGTGAAGATTCAGAGGAGCTCTGTTAAGTACTCAGATTAATGAATGGTTTTCATAAAATTTGGAGGTGTCACTGGAATGTGAGTTAACAAGCAATAGTTTTGATTCTCTTAAATAATTTTTCCAAATATCTGCTTTCCTGTATCTGAAAGGGAACCATTCACAATGCCTCAGCTGGTGCTGTTGATATGGCTATTCGACCACAGAAGCAGCATATCAGAGCCCAGACTTACCTCTTCATGAGGTCAGTGGTGGGAACACTCAGCAGGTCAGGCAGCAGCTGTGGAGAGAGAAGCACAGAGTCCAACCAGAAGCTCCGAGATTGCAGCCAAGCATACTATGCTTCTGCCCTCGCTCTTGGGCCAGGAACCCTGAAACCAAATATAGTAAACCTCCCCCTCTTCCCCCATCCACCCACCACTCCTGCTGATGCAACAGCAATCATAGTTTAAAAGAATGTAGGAACTAATTTCAATGCAGTTCTGTAATAATTTGGAGGATTGGTCATTGGATGCTGGAATGTTTTAAGTGGGAGCCTGGAAGGGAGCACTGCTTGTCCAACGAACCTTTGACCCCAAGGTCCCGAAGTTTCCAGCCCAGACTGATGACAGTCTTCTCTCTCTGCCAGGGTCCGTACGAAATTCCGCCCAAATGTGGGTGGTCTCAAACCAACTCCTGCTGCCCATAGCTTCCTCAAGCTAAAGCGGACACAGTGTATACAGTCTTCTAACAGAGACCCCATTGGATTAGCTCGTGTGATCTGGAGGGCGTCCAAAGCATTTTCTTGGTTTCAAGGTGGGAAGTGTTTTATTCACCCACTGCTGAGCATGTCTTTTCACAAAATACTTCACAACTTCTTCCAAAACTCAGTTTATACCATTGAAAACTTATGAGGAGACTTGGATTCCGGTTTGCTTTTTTTTGATTCAATATTTGGTCTATAAACAGAAAACGCTGGAAACACTCAGCAGGTCAGGCAGCATCCGTGGAGAGAGATACAGAGTCAATGTTTCAGATCGTGACAAAAGAAGGCACCTCAGAGTGTGCAGAATTCTGTCAGCACTGCTCTGTCACCTCCAGTCTAGATCGTGCATACAAGCCTTTAGACTAGAACTTCAACCCAGAGACACTGAAAAGCAAAATCGCACAGATGCTGGAAATGAACCTGAAACATTAACTCTCTTTCTCTCTCCATAAGTGCTGCCTGACCTGCTGAGTATCTGTTTTAATTTCAGATTTCGATCATCTGCCATTTTTTTAAAAGTTTCATTTCTCAATGTTTGCTTCCCCCGAGCTGTGACCGTGAGGGTTTGCGAGTCTGTGCTGACACTCCACCGTCTGAGAGATCATGGCTTCAGACCATGGATTTCAAGCTGGGGTTCGCCACTGGTAATGATGGTGTGTTTTGAATGAGATACGAAGTCAAGACACCATCTGCCTTCATAGGTGGGATTGCTTGGCACCGTTAAACAAAACGCACAGGAGTTGCCTTGGAGCCTTGAGTCTCAACCTCTGTTAACAAAACAGATTGAAGCATTCTTGTGAACGTTGTGTCTCTAATACTATGTGCCTGTGATGCTGCTGCAAGTAAGTTTTTCATTGCACCTGTGTACATTGGCATATGACAATAAACTCGACTTTGACATCACTGATTAACTGGTCATTCATATTAGAATCAATAAATGAAGCAGCACTGAAGAAGGCCATTCAGCCCATTATGACTATGCTGGCTCTTTGATAGAATTGGTTTGTTCCCATTCTCCTGCTTTTCTCACGGCCATGAAAATGTGCCTTCAAATATTTGGTTTGAAAGTTATTGTTGAATTAGTTTCAACTAAAACAGCATGTTCCAAATCTTAATACAGGTCCTCTCAGGGTTACAAACACCTGACTTATGGACACCCATACACACGAAGGAGCTCCCATTAATATTATTAAACTGAAAAGAGAACCAGTCTTGAAGAAAAATCCCATTTCCATGTAACCTCCCTGCAATAGCTAGACACCATGGTCTCTTAAGAACACAGGCTGCCAGTTTCACTGCTGGAGGCCACTTAAGAGACTTGCTTTGGAAAGTGACAAGCAATCGCTTCTGTTGATACTTGTGCAACAATACTCCATTAGACAATGTATAAACCACTGATACTTCAAGCCCAATGAAACCAGCCATTGAGTGTAGGACATCATGACTCTGTACCATTATAACGAGGCAGGGGAAGACAATTGATAAATGTTCATCTTAATTGGCCTTTGTCAACACCATTCATTATATTACTGTGGAGGTTACCGTATTGAGTGATTCTGTCCGACTTAAAAACAGAACCCGTTCATAACCTGGGGGCAGCCTGTAAACTGCTACTTTAAAAGAAATCCCTCTCCTCATCTTGCCTCCCTTTCTTTGACCAATTATCTGATCAGATTGGTTACAGTGTTTTCTTATCTTAACAGTGATTCAGTGCCCACTGCATTGGCATGTTGTCGCTCATTAGTAAAGATTCTTGCCTCTGATTTTGGGTTCAGGGCCACACCCCAGGAGTTGAGCATGGAGTGCAGGATGATATCCTGCAAGAAGAAGGCAACGTACTGTTGGATGCATTGTCCTTGAACTTGGCCTGCATTGCGTAATAATTATGTTTGCTACGTAATGCAGTCTTCCACCATAAAGAAAAATCAGGGGCTTACTGTAAGTTACGCTAAGTTTTTCCAATCCTGTCATGATGCCCCAGTGCAGGGCTGGGCCAGTGTGTACACTGGCATTCAGTGAATTGCAGTGCATATCTGGATGCCAGTTCCATAATTGTGGCCCATGTGTGGATGGTTCACATGCAGCAGACTTTCACACCACTTGTGGAATCTGCTTCGTCGTTAGTTCAAAGTGGCGTACTGCATCTGAATAAGTGTTGGGTTCCGGAGATGAGCACTGGGGACTGCTTTAACTAAAGTATGTGATTGGCCGAGGTGTTCTCTCTTGGGTTCACGAACCATTTCTCACCATCCCTCAGATCTTCAGCCTACCCATTCTCCACGCTAACCTTTACCCCAAGTCACTGACGACTTGACCCAACCCCGCCCGACATGGAGGACTTAATACTCTTCACCCCGTCCTCTCCACCCACAAGTCCTCGCTACCTCCCATGGCCCAAAGTTGGGAACTTAGCAAAGCATGCAGAGGAAAGACCTTTGAGTGCACAAAGTAGGCAAGGTCCGTGGTGAATCTCTGTGTTTCTTGGAACCTCATGGGTTACAGAGTTTCACAGAAAAACTGCTGCTATCAGAAGCGTGTTGGTCTGCCACACATCACTCATCAGACACACAGTTCCAGATCCTTGCTTTCTGCGTGAGATGTCAATCTGAGGTCTTCTCTGCTCTCTACAGGATGTAAAATGTCCCATGGTACTATTCCCTGGGAGAGCAGGAGAGTGTATCTTGGTCCACACATCTCCTTCAACCAACACTATTAAAGCAGATTATCTGCTCACTAACACACCATTGTTCATTGGAACTGGTGCTTTGTGAATTGGCTGCTACATTTCCAACTGTACATTATTGGTTTAGTGCTTTGAGACTTTCTGAAACTGCAAAGGGCACTGTGCAAATGTGAGGCTTTATATTTGTATCAAAGCTGTTTCTTTCTGTCTATTAAGATAATTTGAAAAATCTTAGAATTCCAAGGGGAGTATTAGGAATAGCTCATTTATTATACCTATTTGGCCCATCGTTACTCAAAAGTATCCCAAGTGCTAATTCAGTCTATCAGGATGAACTCACTCTCTGAGAGTTACCACATGCTGCAGTGTCCCTGTTTATTGTATAAGACAGCAGGTACACCCACTAATGCTGTTTCATAATCATCTTGCAGTTACTCCTATTTAATCAAGTTCATTTAAGTAATTACACCTGTTTCTTAATATAGTTTATTCCATTGAAGTGTACACCTGTTAGTGTGTTTTTTTCTCAAGCTGACATTGTACCCATTCATTTTCATGAACGTGTGTACCTTTAACAGCATAATCGTGGATCATTTTCTGTTAAGAGTACAGATTTGCAATCTACTTTTCCATTCTCTCCATTGTGAATGGTGGTCTGTTAGTTGTCCATCTTTCCAGAGTTCAATGTGTGTAAACTGAAATGTGCAGTTTTAAGTTTAAAGCAATGTTTCTCCAACTAGGGACTTAACTATTGTAATGTAACAGAGATCCTTGCTTGCCATCCACTGAAGTATAGCTTGGTGAATTTAGAGTCATAGAATCTTAAGGAGATACTGCAGGGAAACAGGTCCTTCAGCCCATTGAGTGCACACTAACCATCAACACCCATGACACTAATCCTAAATTAGTCACATTATTTTAATTCCCCACATTCTCATCAACTCCCCCCAGATTCTACCCCTCACCTACACACTAGGGGCAATTTACAGAGGCCAATTAACCTACCAACCCACATGCTTTTGGGATGTGAGAGGAAACCAGAGCACCCGGGGAAACCTAAGTCACAAGGAGAACGTGCAGACTCCACATAGACAGCACCTGAGGTCAGGATTGTTCCTGGGTCTCTGATGCTCTGAGGCAGCAACTACTAGCTGTGCCACTGTGCCGCCCTTATATAATTTATAAATATGCACAATCTCAGTTATTTTCTAAGCAGGATTGCACTACCATAACAGTTGTTAACCAGAAAGTTGGATACTCCAGACTATGATATCTGGGCTCATGGTGTATAAGGATTCAGGAATAACTTTCACAAAGGAATTCTTGAAAACAAAATGCCCTGTGTACACAGAAAGAGCACAGAAGTAGAACTGATTTGGTTGTTCTTTGAAGATAAAGCACTGGAACTGTGGGCTGAATGGCCTCCTTTTGTGCTGTGAAATTCTATGATGCATTCTAATAAATGTAGCCAAGTAAACTGAAGAAAGGTGAAACCTAAGGCACATGACTCCACATGCTGTGTGTGAGTTTTTGTGTTGTTTGATGGCAGATTGTTGACTGTTCTATACAGAAAATGAAAAGGATGTAACTCTAGTTGCTAACACTCTTCCTTCTGCTGCTTTTTCATCTTGTAAAATAACCTCACTCAACCTCGTGTAAAGAAAATAAAAATACACATTACCATAGTGCATTTTATAACCTCATGCCCTCCCAGAACAATTTGCAGTCAGTGAAGTACTTTTGAAGGGTAGTTACTGTTGTAATGTAGAAATTTATCTGCAGCAAATATCAATAATCACCAGATAACCTGATTTACATTGGGGAATAAATATCAGCAACACCACCAGGGAGAAATTCCTGCTCGTTTCCAGAATGGTCCTATGGTATATTTTATGTCCATCTGAGAAACTTGATGTCTAACACTTAGTACTCCTGAAAGTGCAGCCCACCCCTCAGTATCAGACCAGCCCTCCCTTGGTACTAAACTGTAATACCCTGGACCCTTTTCAGTGGACACATGATTACACTTGTTGCAGGGATTTATATTGGTTGACAACACTATGAGTGACCACTCATGGAGACTGAGGGCCAGGCAGATATTCGACTGTAGACACTTTCCCAGCCAAGTTGAGTCACAGGTTTGGAAAATGGAAGATGGCACCATTTTGAAGGGAAGGCACAGAATAAGTACTCTTCAAAGGATTAGCATAGTGACTTCTATTTCCTCCCACCAGCTAAGCATAATGGTGGGTGACTCAGCAATGGTACTGCCATTGAATGTCAAGGTTGATGGTTAAGTTTTTCTGTGTTTAACTGCCTGGCTTGAATATTCCCTCGTAATTATCAGCCAATGCCCGAAAATCATCCAGGGCTTGAGTGGAGATGAAGACTGTGCAGTCATCAATGAACAGTCCCACTTCTGGCCTTAGGATGGAGTGAACATTGGTGAAGCAAGCAGAGGTGGTTGGACCTAGAACAAGGCCCCGAGCAACTTTGTCCCAGGACTGTGATGTTTGGCCTTCAGTAACCATAACCAACCTTCTTTTGTGCTTGTGTCAGTTCCAGCCAATGGAGATTTTAAATTGATAAATTAGTAATTGGTTTACAGTACAGTCACATGTACTGAGATACAGTGTAAAACTTTGTTCTGCATGCCATCCATACAGATCATTACATCAGTACATCGAGGTAGTACAAGGGAAGAGCAATAACAGAATGCAGAATAAAGTGTTACAATTACAGAGAAAGTGCAGTGCAGGCAGACAATAAGGTGCAAAGCCATGATGATTGTGCAGTCAAGAGTTCATCTTTTATAAAAGAGGTCCGTTCAATAGTCACATATAGCAGCAGGATAGAAGCTGTCCTTGAGCCTGGTGGTACGTGCTTTCAGGCTTTTGTATCTTCTGCCCGATGGGAGGGGGGAGAAGAGAGAATGTCTGGGCTGGGAGGGGTCTTTGATTATGTTGGCTGCTTTACTGAGGCAGCAACAAGTGTAGATGGAGTCCATTCAGGGGAGGCTGGTCTCCATGATGTGCTGAGCTGTGTCCACAACTCTCTGCAGTTTCTAGCAGTCATTGGCAGAGCAGTTTCCATACCAAGCTGTGATGCCTCCAGATAGGATGCTTTCTATGGTTCATCTACAAAAATTGATAAGTGTCAAAGGGGACATGCTGAATTTCTTATCGCCATTGCCTTCAGTTTTCCGAATGTTACTTGATGCTGCACTCGGTCAGGTGCTTCCCTGATACCAAGAGCTGTCATTCTCAGCTTGTCCATGGGATTCAGCTCCGTATTTTCTTGTTTGGACCAGGGCTGTAATGAGGCTCGGAGTCAAATGGCTCTGATGAAACTCGAACTGAGCATCAACGAACAGGTTATTGGTGAGTAAGTGCCATTGGATAGCCAAAGGCACCTTCTGTCATTTAGCTGATGATTGATCGAAGACTGACAGCCTGGTTATTAGCCGGATTGGATTTGCCCAGCTTTTTTTGCGGATGAGACATACCTGGGCATTGATCCACATTGTTGATGGATGCCAGTATTGTAATTGTACTGGAGCAGCTAGGATAGAGGAGTAGTGAGTTTTGGAGCAAAAGTCCTCAGTACCACAGCCGGAATGTGGTTGGTTTCAGAGCCTTTGCTGTATCTAATGCCCTCACTGTTTATATTGTGCCTACGTCTGGGAACAACAGTACTGTACTAATATGGAGATTAGCATGCAAGATGCTTTTAGTCTTATCACAGAAGGGATAGCACTCGGAGATAACTGATAATCCGACTAATACAAAGACTGACAATGAGCCTTTAATGGTCTGTACAAAATAAAACTCCCTGTCTTCCTACTGTCGGTCACTCATGATGTTCAGGGGTGAGTGACAGCCACTGAGAGGCTTAAGTATTTCAGACACATTATATGATAGCCAAAGGCGCAGAAACAGCATGATTGTAGCAGTTACATGACAGCAGGAGCAGTAAATGAGTATTAAATTATTTCATTGACTTATGCAACATCTATGAGCTGAATTGAAACGCTCCCAAAGTTTGGAGAAGATGAGGCAGTGAAATAAAAACAACACATGCCGGAAACACTCAGCAGGTCAGGTAGTGTCCGTGGAAAGAGAAATGAGAGTTAGTATTTCAGGTACAAAACTCCCTTGTCAAAGGCAAGGGTAAGGGGTTCCACATACAAGTGGCTGACAGTCACCTTGCACAATTTCTCCACTCAACAGCAGAAAGTTTTTTATTGGCCTGAAGTCGGGAAGGCGCTATATAAATTCAAGCTTGCTCTTTTGTTCTTTTGATCATCCTGCTGTGCTTTTGCTTGTTCTGTTGTTCTGGTGTTTGTTCCTTCAGCCTTTCATTCTTTATTTCTGTTCTTCCTTCCCACAGTGCAACACAACTAGACATAGAGATCTGTCTGCCTCGCTTTCAATAATGAAAGAGGTTGCTACTTAGTGAAAAAAATAAATTGACACTTATTTTGTTTCTGCCGGTTCATAAAGGCCAGGATTAAAGGCAGTGGAATTGAAGCAGTGGTTACACAGTTCCTTTCAGACAAAAGAATCCCTTTCATTTCCAGACACTCCCAGTACTATTGCTAATTACAGATTGCAAACTTCAAAGCTTAACAGTCTTACAGAATTTGTATCTGCGTGTTTCTGTGTGTGCATGCATGTGCACACGTGTTTTATGTGTGTGCATCTGTGCATGGTTGTGTGCATGCCTGTGTGTGTCTGTGTGTGCATTTGTATATGCGTGTGGGTGTATTGGGAATTTGGTGGGAGTTACTGGTGGAGGGAGTGATGGGGTTGCTTATTCTGAAGTTAATGTATCACAAATGTGCCACGCTCTTAAGCTCAGAAGCATGAAGGTCTGTGCAAGCAAGCTAACAAGTTAACACATTTTATGAACAACCAGTTTTAAGGTTTGACTGGAAAGCTTAAAAACAGCAGTTTTAACACTTTGCAAGGGTTGTAGTGAGAGTGCACCATGCATATTGTTTGGAAATTTCCCTGAAATCTGTCCAGGATCATCAATTTATGGAATTTTTCTCAACAAAACACAATCCTTTTGCAAATTGAGGAATAGCTGTATTTTCACCTCTGATTTGGAAGGTGGTGGCTCCAGACCAAGTTCCATAAACAAGCACAAGACCAAAGCACCAGCTCTTGTCTCTCCAGCTCTCTCCTCTCCTTTCAGATGATGCCTGCCTCTTTGATTAAGTGATTGGTCAACTGTCCTTATGTCATCCAGTATCAGAATTCATTTGAAATTGCTCTTGTCAAATACATTTAGATGCATCATTAGGGCAATGAATGCAAATTATTGAATTAAAACATCCCATGACACAATTACAAAGAGTGGGTAGTTAGTTTCAGTATCTTTATCCTTCAACCATTACTACTTAAGCAATGAACCTGGCTTAAAAGCAGTCCTTGATCCTTATTCAATGTCCAAAGAGTTGCCACTTCAGGAGAAGACATTGAATAAAAATGGCGAGTGGGAATCCTGCTCCAAATGTAAGGAGCAGAGAGTCTCCCAATGTGCATTTATTCCTTAACCAGCACCTAAAACCAATAGTCTGCTCTTTCATTGATTGTTTTTTTGGGATCTTACTGTCTGTAAGTTGACTGACATGTTTTTTTACAACACATCAAAAAGTAGATAATTTGGTGCAAGGTGCTTTAGAATGTCCTGAGTTCACAAAGGAACTCTGTTACCTTAATTCCTCAAGAACCCTTTTCCCCACAACAGTAACTTTCCCACCTATAGACAGATTTGACAATTTCCATCCACAATCATTTTACTTTAACAGGCTGGCCTGTCAGTGTGTTGAATCTGACTGTCCACGTGATCAATTAGCCTCTAAGGAATATTGAGATTAAGGTGGCTTTGGGCAGATCAACTTTCTTAAGTCTAAAGGCTATTATAAACTTGAGCAACCTGGAAGAAATAAGGAGAAGGGATTCATAAATTAGTTTGTGCATCGATTGTAGAGTTGGATTCTATTGTGCTCTTTCTTGTAAGAATGAAAACTCAATCAATTTGCAGTTTTTTAAACACATTGGCTGTTCTCCTGAAAGCTATATTGTGGAGAGTCTAACACACTGCCACAAACCTTTGTACATCTTTATTTCAATCATATATACTTTTTCATGAAAATTTCTGATGTGTATAATACAGAACATTCAAGTTAAAATATTCATCACGTCATGTTATTCCAATTACCCAACGTTAGCCTGGCATAAGTTATAATTTACATTTATAACTTGTGCAAACTGGTCATAGGGTTTCAACACAGATTCTAGAACACTTAGTGTAAAATGGCCTTGGACTGTGGCCCTGCCCCATACACTCTTTGCAGTAGTTGCATCTAGCTGGAGCACATCCGTCAGTATATAGTCCTGGACCTTAAGAGCATTTAACACTCGCTGGTATTCTAGTGCAAGGTTTCATCCATGATGGAACTCCTGAGCTGATAGAGGTATATAAAATTATGAGGCACATAGCTAGGGTAGATAAGAGTTTTTTCCCTTAGTAGGGGTATCATAAGCAAGAGGGCATTGGTTTCAGGTGAATTTTAAAGGGAATCTGAGGGGTAAGTTTTTACACTGATATTGGTTGATATCTGGAACACACAGCCAGTGGAGGTGGTGAAGTGGGATACAATTGTAAGAGGCATTTAGACAAGCACCTGAATGGGCAATGCACAGAAGAATATAAACCAATGTGTAGAAATGCAAAAAAGGTCGACATGGATGTGATGGGTTGAAGGGCCCTTTTCTGTCCTGTATGACTCTATGACTCAAACTGGGATACTATAAGTCCAAGACACAAGCCGTTTCACATGTTTTTGCAGAACCTACTTCTCTTAGGTGGAAAGAAACTGTATCTGTACAAGGTGAAGCCTTGTGCAAAGAGTCGCTGTATATTCATGGTGACTGGAGTGGAGAAGCCAGTCGTCTCCATTTCAATTTCCCAACCGATGACTGCATTCTGCTGTCTGTGTCCAAGGCTAACTGAGATATTAACACAGTGTTTAAAAAAAATAACAAGAGCAATTAAAAAAAAAACTCAGTTGTTACATGGCAGAGATTAAAGTAGAAAACAGTTGAAAGATGCTGAAGCACAAAGTTAACCATTAGGTTAATATCAATACGTTTGTTCTTTGAAAAGAAAAGCAGTTGTATTTTTACTGACAGTAGAAATTCCCTCCAAAGAAGAGCTGAATGTTTCTAAATGATGCCTAAAAATATTTATTAGTGTTTTAGTACATTGTCACTGCTCATATCTTTCTGGGCAGTCATAATGGTGACTTCAGTGTCAAGCAGCCCTGAAAGTTGCCCTTATATGTAGTTTAAATATACATAATATACTCACCGAACCTGCATTCTTTGATTTAGATGCAGCTTTGCAATGTTTTGGATAAAGATTTCATTGACAGGGATGAAGATCATGAAATAATTGTTATTTTTTTCTCGTATTGCATCAGTCCGCTGTTAGAGTCTAGCTACACTGAACAACCATCCTTCTTGGACAATCAGATTCAGAGACATTTTGTTTTGGCAGCAAGCATGGTGGTATAAGGATGTCAAATAATCACACATAGAACTAAACCTGAGGCATGCCATTTTAAGTGCCATATGCCGATCCTTTTTTTTGCCAACTTTAGTTTAATTAGCGCCATGGTGTAAATCTCCAAGTACAATAACAGTGTCTGGCTCCACAATAGGAGAAAAGTCAATCAGAGACTGCTGTCATTCTTGGCTCGGTGCTTGAAGTTTTGCCACTGAGTCAGTGGGTCATGGGTTCAACTCTGCAACAGAGGTCTGAGGCATATTCCAGGATGGCATCTCAGCGCACTACTGACGGTGCACTAGTTTTTTGAATAGGCCATTAAACTGAAGGATGTAAAAGAATCCTGCAGCATTATTTAAAGACTAGCAGATAAGTTCTGCCAATAATTATCCCACAACTAGCACCACTAAAAAAAATATAAAGGTTATTTGATTATTTATCACAGTCTTTGCTGGGCACTCATTAATCACTTTGTTTCCCTGCTATGAAATAGTATCTACACTTCAAAACACTGAAACGTTTTGGATATCTTGGGGTTAGGAAGGGTGTTACCGAGACACAATTCGTATGGATGCCCATTGGTTTGAAATCTGAAGTTTCATGGATTTGGATGGGGTCGAAACCTAGTTGAGTTGGTTGCGATTCCTCGTGCTTGGAGTGCATGTAATGCGTTTTAAAAAGGGTTGCTAACTTGGAAGATATTTCATTGAAGGAAATTGATAGGATAGAAGCAATTGTTTCTTCTGATGAAGAAATTCAGAACATAGCCTTAGAGCTAGAACATTAAGGAGTGAGACCAGGACATATTATTCCACATGACAGGCCATGCAAGTCTGTAACTTGCTCCCCTGTAGATGCTGAGATGATTGGGTAAGTGAAACTGACATAAAGGTTTCAACAGGGTTACAGAGTCGCACAGCACTGACACAAGGGCTTCAGCCCACCTTGTCCATGCTGACCATTGCACTGGCCCCATTCATCCGCATTTGATCCATAACCTTCCATGCCTTGCTGGTTCAAGTGTGTGTCCAGATGCTTCGTGAAGTCTGTGAGAGTTCCTTGGATCTGAGATTCTGTACACCTTGACCAAGTCGCTTTTGGGGGATAGCGACAGACCTACGAGTTTGTGGCGGTTGGAATATTCCCGCTTAAATGTTGGGACCCCACTTCCCACTTGAAATTTAGAAGTCAAAACATATTATTGAAGTAGCTGAAAATGACTAAAATTTTTGAAAGTGCTTGTGTAAGGATGATGTGTGATAATGAGATGTAGGTGTGGTTTGACTCTGAAGAGAAAAAGGATTCTCTTGGAACAGTGCAGGAGTTATTATTGTACCAAATATGATAGCCCATATATATTTATTTCATTCTTATTTCATTTCATGGGAATATTACTAGAGTGGGTAACAGACTTCGCCCACTCTAGTAAGCATCCTGTGCATTTTATTTTCCTTCTTCCACTTAGAGAAAGACAGAGAGCTGCTTAGTGATGCAGATGGTGCACTCACCTCACAGCTCCAGCGGCTCAGGTTTGATCCTGACCTCAGATGCTGTCTGTGTGGAGTTAGCACATTCTCCGGTTTCGGTTCCGTTCCACTCTGCAAAGACGTGCTGGTCGGTAGGTTGATTGGCTGCTGTTAATTACCCTTAATGTGGTGGGTAGTAAGCATATGGGGGGGAGGTGCTGATGGGGACATGTGAGAGAAGGGGTAACCAGGAAAAAGTGGGGGAATGGGATTGATAGGATTGCTCTAAAGCTGCATTGACTCGATGGGCTGAATGGCCTCCTCTATGTTGTAAGGAAATATGAACATCTTTCTAACATTTGTAGTGCTAGGAGGTTTAACTAAACCCCTCAAAAAAGGGAGTGCAAAAGATGCTAAAGGCAAGATAGTCCAAACTTTGTAGTAATTACCTGATGAAAACGAATTAGGATCATCTGGTTAGCTTTTATCATCCGGGTAAACACAACGTGCAATGTAGTGGAATCTTCAGTAATCATTAGACCACTCTGCTCCAAGCATCACTGTAACCTTGACCCGAAGACATACTGATATCCAGAGTTCCGGAGGTGAACGCTAAGGTCAAGGCACCAGTAACACCAAGGAACCCTAGGAAAATGAGAATCAGTGGAAAAATTCCCCACCAGCTGGAAGCATTCCTAACATTAGGGAAGATAGTGATGGTTGTCAGAGGCCAAGCATCTCTGCCCTGGGGCACTGCTATAGGGATTCCTCAGAACCGTGTCCTAGGCCCAACCATCTTTGGCTTATTCGATGCTTATCAAGCATACCTACTTCTGACCTTGGGTCGTCATCCCAAGGTCAGCAGTGGGAATGTCCAATAAGCTTTGATTGAATAATGTTTAATTCCATTTGCAACTATTGAGAAAATGAAGCAATCCACACCCTCATGCATTGAACTGACAAATGACAAGTAAAAGTTGCTCCATGCAAGTGTCAGGTAAGAATGAGTGTGACCATCTCCCTGTCAAGGGTGTTACTGGTGCTGAATATGCCATCGTCAACATCTTGGGGGAATTACCATCAACTAGAAAATTAACTGAATAAGCCACATAAATTACTGCGGCTGCAAACGACAGTCAATTCTGAATTCTGAAGCAAATGATCCGCCCTTTGACTCCCCAAGGTTTTCCACTACTTTCCAGGTACAAGTCAGGAGTATGATAGAACTCCCTGCACTTGCAATTCCAACATCACTTAAAGAAGCTCAACATCATCCAATTACTGAATTGTCACGTCATCCACCACCCAAAACATTCAATCCTTCAATTATAGATGAACTGTGGATGGGTTACACATCATCTACAAAATGCAATGCAGCAACTTGCCCCAGCTTCCCTGACTTTATTTTCCAACCAGAAAGACAAGGACCACAAGTGCAAATCTAATTCCCCCCCCCCCCCCCCAACTTGCAAGTTCTCCTTCAAAGATGTGCAAGGTGCTGACTTGGAAATATGTCCTTATTCCCTCTGGGTCAACTGAATTCCCAGTCTAATGTAACTCAGTAGAAGCATCGTCATCACATGGACTCTAGCAATTAGTCAGCTCACCTTCTCAAGGGCAACTGGGGCTGAGTGATGAATCTTGGCCTTGCCACTAATGCCCACAACCCTGAACAAATTTTAAAGAATTCAAACTTTATGAATTAGTTCACAAATGACCCAAATGTGAGATGAGAATCCAAGTAGTCCATTCCTCCAAAGTGTTACAGTCATCACTTGTTGCAGTTCAAATTACTCATATCCTATAACCAAAAATGTTACCTGTTTGGAAGAATTCTGGCTAATTTGTGTTTTAATGTAGCAAACCCAACTTCCTATTATTTCCCAAGAGATCTTGTTCTGCAAGTAGGTTTGTTATTGCCACATGTACAGAGGTACAGTGAAGAACTTTGTTTTGCATGCCATCCATACAGATCATTTTATCACATCAGTACACTGAGGTAGTACAAGGGAAAAGCAATAACAGAATGCAGAATAAAGTGTTACAGTTACAGGGAAAGTGCAGTGCAGGTAGACAATAAGGTGCAAGGCCATGAAAAGGTAGATTGTGAGGTCAAGAGTCTATCTTATTCAAGGGAACTGTTCAATGGTCTTATAACATTGGGATAGGGGCTGTCCCCAAGCTTAGTGGTATGTGCTTTCAGGCTTTTTTATCTTCTGCCCGATGGAAGGGGGGGTGGAGAGAGAATGTCCGGGGTGAGAGGGGTTTCTGATTATGCCGGCTGCTTTACCGAGGCAGCAAGAAGTGGAGACAAGAGTTCACAGAGGGTAGGCTGGTTTTCAGGATGTGCTGAGCTCTGTCCACAACTCTCTTGACTGAGTGAAATTTTTTTTGTTTCTAATATAATTTTGTTTAGTATGTACCTTCTTTTAAGATGAGGTTGCTAAACTTGATTGGGTGCTGCTCTAAGACAGAGTTGCTAAGTCTGGTTGGGTGCTCCTTTAAGATGGGGTTGCCAACACTGACTGGACACATTACCTGAGATTTCATCACCTGAACTGTCCTGACTCTGAACGCTTGTCCTTAGTTCATTATCTCACCTTGTACACTTCCTCCCACATTAACTAAAATCAGCACGATATATAACTTGGAAGTGAATTTGAATATATGGATATCAATATTCACGTATCATTTGCATGTACCTCCACCAAATACCTTAATGGATTTTGGTCATCATAACTTTGAATTTAGGCAGTGATAAAAAAAATCTGCAGACTCAAGTGATTCAAATGAGACAAAAGAGTACAGGAGAAATAAATACAAGAGTACAGAGTGACTTGGCCTTCATAAGTTGGGCAGCCAATGCCCATAGGCTACATATGACCCATTTGCCATGGATGAACACCTCTGCGCTAACAGCACTACATGTAGATCACAACACAGCAAGCATTATCATTCAGTATGCATTTGGCTGAAAAGGCACTATGTTCAAAATAATACATCGGTGACCTTCAATTAGTGCCAATGGGTGCCTCTGAGTCTGGCAGCCTTTACATCCTCCACTTCCTTCACTCCACTATTGGCAGTTGTGTCGTCAGCTGGTTACTTATCCTATCGTCTCTTTCTAAGGCTCAGTGTCATTTTGTTTTCTGAGTTTGCTCCTGGGAACGTTATGGCATGTTAGAGCTGCTAGGTAATACAAGTTACTTTTTATGTGTCTTACATGGACACTGCTCTGCAAGTGAGAGCAAGGGGGAAATTCGCAGGTTGTCCCGTTTAATTGAGTGGGGACCTACAGGGTAAAGTAGCCTCTAAAATGTAATAAAAACATATTTAGAGCAGTACACTCTCAAAAGTTGCTAAGGTCGTTGCAATCAGTACTAGTTAGGGTCAGGTGCTATGTCTGCTGTGATAATTAACCCACTGGGTTTGAAAATAAGCTTGTGACATCACCGGGATCTGGAAGCAAGCATGTCATTTAGTGCATAAGGCAGGGGCAACTTGCTCTCTTTAATTTCTTTCTATTATTTGCATTTATTTTAACCATATTTCCAGAAAGGTGTTTGATGCTTTGCATTAGATTGTCCTGTTGTTATACTTTGAGTTTCTGCCTGAATGCCGATTAAATGAATCTGCAATTTTCTGTCAAAATTTCCTTGACAGAAGCAACAGGAGAAGAGAAACACATAATCACCAGCAATACAAAGCCAATTTAAAACAGTGTGATACATAAGACATCTCACTGCACAAGGATTACTGCAATCTTTCTTGGTTTTCATAGAACAGGTCTCTTCCTCTCTTCTCCATCATCAGGAGACCCTCTTAATAGAAGCACTAAGCTTGATTGTTGCTTGGGGAAAGGCGAGCCCTCTTCATTTGAAGCTGAGTGTCATATCATATCACAAAAGCACGTATCTTCTGGGATGCCTGTATTCTCCCTGATACAAAATTCACCTTCTCACTACTTGCGTTGGATGCCTTGGTGCATCTCCCCTCCATCAGCTCTGTTTGGGACTCTCTCAACCTGTTAGGTCACCTGGTATGGGTGCTTTCTTTGTGATCTCAGATTCTAGCCTCTAATGCAACCAGCCATCTCGTCTGTGTATTCTGGAATTGCCGCTCTTGGCTCTTCCACCTCTCTGCTTCCCTACCTCTCTCTCTCCCCACCTCAAAACTCTCCTCTGACCCTGCATCCAGTCACCCCCTTTCAGTCACCCTCTGCACCCCCTCATTCCCCTGTGACCTGCGACATTTCTGTTGGCTGTATTTCTACGTTAGGTCTGGGGCCAGAGGTACCACTAGAATCTGGAGGGATGGAGACCCTGCGATGGTAGTGTAGCGGTTAGCATGACGCTATTACAGTGCTAGCGACCCGGGTTCAATTCCCGCTGCTGTCTGTAAGGAGTTTGTATGTTCTCCCCCTGTGTCTGCGTGGGTTTCCTCCGGGTGCTCCAGTTTCCACCCACATTCCAAAGACGTACGGGTTAGGAGCTGTGGGCATGCTATGTTGGCGCCGGAAGCGTGGCGACACTTGCGGGCTGCCCCCAGCTCATTCCCAGTAATGCAAAAAGAGGCATTTCACTGTGTGTTTCGATGTACATGTGACTATTAAATAAATATCTATCAATATCAAGGAATTCCGGATTTGAAAAGCTTAATTTCTTTAACTTCCAAGAAGAAAACGAGATGTCTGCTTTCTTCCATCGTCTTAATCCTATTTAATCCCTTCAGTCAGCTCTCTGCTGAGCAGTAAACCTCCCCGCTGTTGGAAAATCTAGGATTGAACTGTGCAGTATCCCTCACTTCTCTGTCAGCGAGGATCGAGTTCATACTGTGCTACCTAGTCGCCTCCCCACTCATGCTTCTTGTTGCTTGTTCAAGGACAACGTCCTCCATTTAAGCACTCCATTACAGTTCTGAGGGAGTGCTGGAGGTGCTGACTTTTGGGTGAGACATTAAACTACAGTGCCAACTGCCTTCCAGGATGGATGTAACAAAAGAATCCTGCAACACTATTGAGAAGTTGGTTGTTTAATTGGCCACTATAAATTTCCACGAATGTTTAGCTGAGTGGTAGAATCAGTGGGTTGGTGAGAATGTGGGGAGAACGTAGTACATAGAAGAGTACAGCACAGAACGGGCCCTTCGGCCCACAGTGTTGTGCTGACATAACTATTCTCTCCTACCTACAGAATGCCCATATCCCTCTATTTTCCTCTCATTCATGCGCCCATCCAAGCCCCTCTTAAAAACCCAATTCTAAAAGAATAAAATGGGATTAGTGTAAGTGGGTGAGTGATAATTAGCAAGGACTTGTTGAGCTGCAGGGCCTGTTTCTGTGCCTTATCTCTCCATGAGCAGAAGGCTTCTTGCAGAACCTTGGACAACATATCACCCTGAACCACCATCGCAGAAATATTTAGCTCATACGCAAAAAGTGCTGGAGAAACTCAGCAGATCAGGCAGCATCTATGGAGGGAAATAAACAGACAATGTTTCGGGCCAAGACCCTTCAGCAGGACTGGAAAGGAAGAGGGAAGAAGCCAGAATAAGAAGGTGGGGGGAGGGGGAGGAGCGCACGCAGGCAGGGGGTAGGTGAGTTCAGGTAACAGGTGAGTCCAGGTGAGGGGGCAAGGTAAGTGGGTGGGGGAGGGGGAGAGGATGTAATAAGCTGAGAGGTGATGGGTAGAAGAGGCAAAGGGCTGAAGGAGGAGGAATCCAGTAGGAGAGGGCAGTGGACCACGGAATAAAGGATGGGGGGAGGGGAGGGGAGGAGATGGGCAGGTCATCAAGGAGGGGGAAGGGGGACACAGAAATAAGGGACGACAAAGGAGTTGGGGGGGGGGGGAAGAAAAAGAAGGGGAGGGGTTACCGGAAGTTAGAGAAATCAATGTTGAGGCCGTCAGGTTGGAGACTCTCAAGCCGCAATATGAGATGTTGTTCCTTCAACCTGCGTCTGGCCTCAACGTGGCAGTAGAGGAGGCCGTGGACAGACATGTCGGTGTGGGAGTGGGAAGTGGAATTGAAGTGGGTGGCCACCGGGAGATCCTGGCTGTTCTGGCAGACAGAGTAAAGTTGCTCGACAAGCAGTCAGCCAGTTTGCATCGGGTCTCACTGATGTAGAGGAGGCCACACCGGGAGCACCGGATGCAATAAATGACACCCTCAGACTCACAGGTGAAGCCCTGCTTCAATATTTGTGTCAATATTTAGCTCATTGTGGCTTTGTGGATGTTGCTGTGCACAGATTGGCTGCTGTTTGTCCTCAACTGCAGTATTGGCTTCATGTCAAAATGTACTTAATTTTCTGCAAAGTGCTTAAGGACATCTTTGGGACATGATAGGGGCAGGGCAAATGTGACCCGCATCTTGATGTTATTTGATTATCCCATTTGCTGAGTGTTGCATTTGAAGGGATGAACAGTCTGCAAGATCTGTGATTGTTATTGAGGCCCAAGATCCTCAGCAATTTACTCTGGATAAATGTGAAGTGCTGGATTTTGAGAGGAACAACGCAGAGAGGGAACAAAATGACAATATCTAGAGAAATAAGAAAGGGTAAAGGAATTGAGACGTTCACAAATGATTTGAAGCTGGTGGAACAAGTTAAAAAGGCAAATGAATAAGGCAAGTGAATAAGGGAGTTAAGAAAGCATATGAGATCCTTGGCTCTGTTAATAAGGGCACTGAATGCAAACACAAGGAAGACATACCAAATATTGATTGGTTGGATCTCGGCTGGAATATTGAGTACAGTTTTATGCACTGCACTTCAGTAAGGTTGTCAAGGTCTTGGAGATGCTATAGAGAAGCTTTGCCAGAGTAATTCTAGGGGGATAAAGAACTGTGTTTAAGTGGAGGAGTTGATGTGTGGTGAGAGCTACCAGAGGCACTACAAAATAATTAGAGGGTTTAGCAAAGCAGGCAGGGAGAACTTGTCCCCTGTGGTGAGACTACCAGTGACCAGAGGTCATGGGTTCACTTGGTAAATGGACCAGAGGAGAAATGAGGAGAAATGATTTCATACAGAGAGTTCTGATGAAAGGTCATTGACCTGAAATGTGAACTCTTGTTTCTCTCTCCACAGATGTCACTTGGCCTTCTGAGTATTTCCAATATTTTCTGTTTTCGTTGCAGATTCCCAGCAGCTGCCCTTTCCCCATGGAGTGCTGCTTTAATGCCGAACACATTCCCAAGAGGGTGTTGGAATCATAGAACTTAAGTATTTTAAAGGAATTAATTTGAGAAAGCTGGGGTGTGGCACTAAATTGGAAAGCCCCTTTTGAGAACTGGCTGAAGCAAGCAGGCCTTGAGCCATTGTGTTGTAGGATTCAATGGCTTAAAGGCTGCTGATGATACCTTGTGTGCACTGTCAGACTGCCACATGACAGCAGTCTCCTAACTGTGATAAAACTGAAGCATTTACTCTGAAACCACGATCCTTGAAGATTGCAATTGGCAGTTACCGATTTGAGTGAGAGAATTTCTCTACAGCCTCAAAGCCGCTACAATGACAATCTTTTTTTTTGGACTCAATGACATTTTTAATGCCTCAAATAAAAAAAATATAAAACATTAAATGTCATGAACAAGTAATAGGATTCTTGGAACAATTTATATTTCTTGAGACAGTGGTAAAGTGTAAGAACTAGAGCTGGCGATGCATTTCCTTCAGTTAACACAGGTTACAGTTTAAACTAACAAGGGAATGGACAGGAAATATAATATTGAATTAATGTGGTCTTAAATGGACCCAAGACTAAACCTCACTGTTACTTACACTAGTTCAGCAAAAATAAGTGATTGTATTATGTTGCTGTGAGATATTCAACGTATATTATGTTGTAAAATGTAAATTAAGCGTGATGGGATATGACACCATGTCTGGAAGTGGATGAAACGTTTTGGGAATACTGTACTATTATTACAATTTGCAAAACCTTGGATAAACTCAGCCAGTGGTTGTATAATTGGTTATTCAATCCCGAGCCCTGTTCACAGCTCAAGCCAGGAACAGTGAGCTGAGTTTGCCAAGTGAAGTGAATGTGGTGACTGTGCTCAACAGAAAAAAAAACTTTAAAAATTGGAGCCTGCCTTTTTCCTGTGGGCTCCTTTTCACCATGTCTGAGACTGGCTACATGACAGTAGCCCTTTTGTTAAATGGGGCTGACTTATTCTGATCTGTTAAATGCCGACTACCAGCTCCACAAATATGAGATAATAGCTGGGGGAAAGGGGGGTTAGAGGGGATGATGCAATGCTCCATGTTAGCAAGGAGGTGCATACCACTGACTTTTTATATTGGTGGACTGGAAACGGCGATGACATTGTTAAAGCACCCTAACCAACCAGTCAATGGGAAATATTTAACCCTTTGTGTTTTTGGATGGGATAGCGATTGCATTTATTTTGCATGCATCCTTCCCCCCCAGCTGAAAACATAAGCCACTTCATGTTGCACTTTATAGTTCATTCGCTCTCCCAAATTCCTGCAAGCACTGGGGATGCCTTGTTAACAAACTGAGCCCGTGCTGAGGGGAAGTTCAGGACACCTGGTCAAAACCGGGCCAGTCGATCTTCTAACACAAAATTACATGTTTTTTTTAATCAATCTGGCTTTGACTGTGTATAGATGGACCCTTTGAAGTGCGCTTTGATTATTGTATAAAGTGATTTTGATACGGCATTTAATTGAAGGCAAGGTGACGCTGATTCACTGGCAGACAGATCTTTAATCTCTCCCCTGATATATCAAAATTAAGCTGTTTTGTGTCTCCCTCCTGAAACTCGCCGAATAATGACCTTTATTTTGGAATTTAATTTTTCTGACCTTTTAACTTCTTGGTAACGGGGCTTTCTGGCAATCAGAGTATATTGCTTACTTTTCATTCCTCGTCGAAGCACAAAGAAGGGGTGGTATCACACACAGAGGGGTCCAGAAATACTTTTCCACAGCCCACTGATGCGGGCACTTGCTTTATTTGTAACACGATGCAGCACAAGGCAAAATGATATCTTTTAAATAAGGAAAAAAACAAGTTTGAACATTGCAACCTGTTAATAAATAAAAGTAATTCCTAATGCTACGCAAACGTGGCACGAGCTGAGGGGAAATTTGTTGTTCCCAGCCATTTGTTGTACAGTTTGTTTCAATGTCAGGACTTGCCTTAAAAGCCTCAATGGCACCTGTTGGGATGGTGGCAGGTTGGCAGAGGACAGCTGCTAACAGCCTGTAGTGACTGGTTCACCCATATCGGCGGACTACAGCTGCCCCAAGACCCCTTAACCAGCAGTTCCAAGTAAGTGGTGGGAGTCTTCAATCCAGCCATACAGCAAGATGTTAGCGAAGGGAGAAATCACTCGAGGATTGTATACTGTGTGACAGCTGGGAAACTAAATGCTCACAGACCAAAGCATTCACCTGTAATAGTGGAAGCCCCAACAAGGGGCAAGTGTGCAAACTCCCTTTCCCATAAAGGCTGCATTTGATATCCCTCGGACTTTATCCTATTTTTCAATGTTCCTCATTACAGTGGCTGTTTCACAGAGTTTAGCCACGTCTGCAACCCAGCCCACATAGTCTTTTAGCCCTTTGATCTGCGGGAATAAACTAAAGAGAGATGACTTTTTATCTGCCTTTGACTCTGTGCTATTTTGTCATTTAATTGACCGGAGGGGTATCATGCAGGATTGTTGAACTGTCGAAATGGCTTCTTTCCCCTCTCTCCAGAAACCCAGACAATTGCGGCATGTAACAGTCATTTCATTGTTTGTGGTCAGGGTAATGATTCTCAAAGAGCAGATGATTAAATAATTCTTATCTGCTTTGCGATTAAACATATAACCAAATCAGCGAGATGGGAAGTGATGCTTTAAACTGCAGATGAACTTTGCATGGGCTTTTGTGGGAGATTAAAGTTTTCTAAACACAAAATCTCTCTTTGCATTTCCTCAGAAACTCCTAGTATCGAGAAATTGTTATCAAAAGACTGGAAGGACAAGCTTCTTGCCATGGGATCGGGAAACATCGGGGAGATTAAAGGTTGGGTAAATGATCAGTTCAATTTGTCCTTGCATTCTCTCCCCGCTTCTGCAATTATTGTCGTGGTCGGTTGAAAATGGCTCTTGTGATTATTTGTTGTATGTGTGTGTGTTTAAAGAAAGTAACTAACTGTAAAACTAACAGGATGCAGCCTACTGAAAATAACTTTGAATAGACTAGCAAGATATTTTTGTCAGGTCTCCTAATTTGTTTTTGCAGTTTAACAAGGCTGCCTCATGTCATGTATGGGAAAGGATTTAGTCTTGTTCAGCAGTTTTGATGACAAGTCAGGGGTTTTATATGGAACCCAAGACCTGATCTGGTTTCTGCTTGTCGACATTCATTAGAGTACACAAAGTGGCAATTCCAGTAATAGTCCCTAAAAGAAGACACAGTTACTGTTTATAAATATGTTTAATAATGCAGGGCTTCGAGATTGTATGTCCTGTTTATTCTGCCATGTCTGACCTCAACATAATGTCAGTGGAACAAAAAGAAGTGAGGATATCCCAGTCTAGACAACAGCTCCTTAAATATACCAGCATTGTCAATTAAACTTAAACACCCGTTGACTATTATCCACAGCTCAAAGTGTTTCATGCACCATTTTCAATCCATATCAAATGCCATCCACTTGACTAGTGAATCATGTGTAGTTCTGAGCCTTTTTTTTAATATGGAACAGATACTTAAGAATATGAGGTACTGCAGTTTATAAACTTTGTAAAGCATAACATTCTTCAACTATTTCTGTCAGTTTTCCAGTTACATATTAAGAAGACCTTCTGATGGTGCCTATTCAATTAATGGTTCAGCCTGTGAAATCTGTGCCTTTTAAATTTTATGGTAAACCTGAGAAGAGAGTGTAGCAGCAAATCTCTTGCATCTTCATAATGTGCTCCTGAAGATCATTACCTAGCACTCTTGTGTGGACTGAGCACAAAACACTGGACTAACTTCTATGGGCTGGAGAAAGAAGACAATTGAGATTCCTGCCAGCCTGTCATGAAAGAAGGGCTTCTTTTCTCCTCTGACATTTTAACAGAAGGTCTTTTCTGTTTTGCAGTCCCTTCAAACACACATCTAAAGGGCTAGGCTCCACAGTGAGTTGTTAAAACAGCCACCAGTTTATTTCTCCTGCAGACTGCCGTGACAGTTGCAATTATTGTCTATTGTTGGGAAAGTTGCCCTCCGGGGCCAAATGAATCTCACTCGCACCTTCTTGTGAGGTCAACTGGGCTGACTGCTTTCTGTCCAAGAGTCCAGCATGGTGCCTCGTGAGGCTGGAGCCATGGAAAGAATAGAGCAGAGATCGTTTGATATGCTGCTGAAGAAAAGCAGGAATGTAAACTGAAATGTAAAGGGATCACAAAAAAACTATTGTCGTCTGGAATTTCTGGCTTGCAAGATGTGTGTGTGTGTGTGTGTGTGTGTGTGTGTGTGTGCACGTGTGCACGCATGTAAACGAGTTTCAAAAATACACCTAGCACGTGAACCAATTACTTTTTACTTTGGAGCTTTTGTTTTAATAAAGTGAACTTAGACAAACAGATGATATCACTTTGCACCATCTCGAGGGAGAAGGTTCTCCCAAGATCTGACCGAGGCACATACCTTTGGCGGGTTATTCAGAACCAGGGCCAGGCCTGGCTTTCTCCTGACCTGATTCAACAGGGATCACTGCATTGCAATGGGCCTTGCAAACCCCAGAGTGATTTTTGGCTTTGATAGTGGTTCTTCTATTTCTGCAGTCCCGGAGCCCCAGCTGAGATCAGCGGCCTCCAGGGAGCAAGGATCAGATGGGGATTTGGCGATCTTTAAGGTGCACTTTGAACCTAATTTTCAGAGTCCTTCTGGAAGAGCAGATACATCCAACAACCATGCCAAGTAGCACTGGTCCTCCGGCACATGCTGAAGATTCTGGGCCCTCCAGTCTTTGTAATGTCCTCTGCTCCTATAACTTTCGAGATGTTCTCTTTCCTCTAGACATTGGCCTCTTATGCATCACAATTTTCTTAGCTGCTTCACTAAAGACTTTTAAGGGAATCAAGGGATTGGTGCAGGCAAATGGTCATAATGAATGGCAGAGCAGGCTCGAGGGGCCAAATTTGCTTCTCCAGCTTTTTCTTATGCCTTCAGTTGCCCAGGTACCAAGCTTTTCCTTCGTTATTGAGGATAACACTTATGAAACATCAGTTGTTAGCTTGCCAGAGTGCTCTCTGAGTCCCAACAGTTTTGGCACACCACTGGTTAAGTAGTCACCTTGACTCAGTGGTGACCCCTTGCTTCTGTGATGCTCCAGAGGCTTGAAGCTTGGCTGGTACTTCTGTTTCATTCAGATGCATTGTTACGCCACTGCCTGATCTGTTCCCTTCGGCAGCTATAAAAGATTCCTTAGCACCATTCACAGAACGGTGGGCAAGATCTTCTTCCGGCCCAGCTATTTATCCAAGTGACTCCGGCAACAGATGAGGTGTGAACTTCCACAGAAGTTCCTCTCCCACAGCTTTGGTGGAAGAAAACCCAGAGGGAAAGAGCAGACAAACAGAAGGATCCTCATAATTGGATCATGTTTTCCATTGGTATTCATCAAATCTTCCTGGACATAAATTAATTGCTATATTTCCTACTTTTCATTAGTGATTGGACTGCAGAAGTACCCGAGTGTCTTTGAAATGTCCATTTGGCCCATCAGGTCCATGCCAGCTCCAAATAGAGCCATCCCAGTCTCACTCTCCCTTTTCTTATTTTCCCTGTAGTCCTACATCTCATTGTCTCTCGCCTACCCCATCCATTCCCCTTTGATTCATTTGCCATTTACCACACTAAGGGGTAATTTACTGTCACCAATTAACCTACCACCACCAGATGTGAGAGGGAACTGGAGCATCTGGGGGAAATCCACGCGGTCACAGGAAGAACGTGCAAACTCCACACAGACAGCAGCCGAGATCGGGATTGAACTCACGTTCCTGGAGCTGGGAGGCGGCAGCATGAACTGCAGTGTCACTTCGTACAAAAACAACATTAATTCTAGCATATAGCATATTTCTGATTTGCATCTTTGTAACTCAGAAAGATAAGTCTGTGTTTGATACACTTACTGTTATTAGCCAGGACCTCTTCATGACGTTGATCGAATTGATAGCTAAACAAATATACACTCAGGACAGGTGATGGATAGTAACTCGAACTAAATGAAATATAAAGTTCCTTTAGTAATTCTCCACTAACATTTGAGAGTCTATTTTATCCTCAAGATATTCATCCCTTTTTGTCCAGCTTTGAACAAAACCGAGCTGTGATTTCCCAATCCATTATAAGTATGCAAACTGTGGAGCAAATTAATATTCCGGAGTGTGGGGAAGTTACAAGAGTCAAAGGTGCTCATGTTGGAAACCTTGCCACCTAAAATAAGATCGACCGAACTGATTTCTCAGCAGAGTGATATTTACTTTAGCAGTTGTTGATGACATGAACTGTACCAGAGGGTCCTCTTCCCTCCCTGTCAAACAACTTTTACCAAACCACAGCCAAGATAGGTAAACCAATCCTAATGCGTCCAATTAAGTTGCCTAAGAGTGTTGAGCTGGTTGTTCTGGGAAGATAATTTGATTAGTCCAGGATGACTCTGCTTCCTAATCCCTTGATCACTGCTCCTCTTTTACTCCACTTGCTGAACTCCCACTGTGGTGATATTGAGTGTACCGTCTGAGAGCTCTAAACTTTAAGTTCTATCTGGCATAAGTATCTATGAGTACCCTCACTATAGGGAGATTATACTGTATCAACCTACACTTCAAGGACTAGTTTACTTCACTACTTCAGTCTCTATGGAAAGGTCCAGCTGTCAATAATCACTATTTCGAGCGGCGGGTCCCTCGTCCCAACCAAGGAGAAGATACTTCCAGCTAACGAAGCAGTTTAAACACGGTTTATTTTATTTTAAGTGAGACACGTTTAATTCTAATAAGTAGTTCTTAACAAGGACTTGTAACTTACAAAGGATTTCCAAACGCAAGTACAATACTTACAAGCTAAAAAGTCATACCAACAAGTTGCAGATGAACAAGTCATCTGTCGTAAAAAGCTGAGGAATGAATTCTAGGTCTTCTTTCTGTAACCCCTTCTCTCTGTCACTCCCCCTACCCCAACTGCTTTCCAACATTTGTACTGTTTTTTCACTTAGTTGACATCATTGGCGTGTGATGTTTTTTCAACCACATGTCCAGGCCAGGCGACTGGAGTGTTTAATTAAGTAAACGTGGATCCCCATTGTTCTCTTATTTATGTTAAGAGGCTGAGCAGGGAATGTTGGTTAGAAGTTTAACTTAGCAAACTACAAATATCTTGAGCCTTGGACAGTTTCTGCTGTTTTTGCAAAAGGGATTTCAGCTTAATGAGCAACTACTTCTTGACCTTTGGACAGGTCATGCTGTCGTGCTGAAAAGCTGAGGTTAGCAATAAACCTTTTTGGGGTTCCTGCTGTTGTGCTGTGGTTAGCAATAAGCCTTTTTGTGGCCTGGAAAGTGGATATCCATCACATCACAGCCTGTCAAATTCAGGAGGAGCTTAAACTTCTCTCCCTCTTTCTCCCTTCCGCCCACCCCCGCCCCCCGCAACACCCCCTCCACTGGTGACAGGGACACCTGAGAGCTTGGCGGAGAAGGAACGGCAGCTCATGGCGATGATCAACCAGTTGACGAGTCTGCGCGAGCAGTTGCTGGCAGCTCATGATGAACAGAAAAAGCTGGCAGCCTCGCAGATCGAAAAGCAACGGCAGCAAATGGAACTAGCAAAGCAGCAACAAGAACAGGTGAGTACAAATCAATGGAGTAATCCAGTTTACTGGGAGTCAGGGAAAGTTCAGCAGCAACATGCTACAGCCTCTAAATTAACAGGCTATGATGGAAAACTTTACAAAAAATCCATAGTTTTATAAAAGGATCATTTTGTGTCGCTTTCTCTAACACGCTGTGAGCATCAGATGGTTTTTGCACTGTGACCTATATCCTTGCCACCAGTTCTTAATTGCCTGGATCTTTATGACTGTATCAGTAAAATAAAAAGCCATAAAAAATTGTTTGTGATTCGTCAAAGGTAAGTGCACACAAACCATGCTGGGGCTTCGCACTGTAAGTTATATCAAGTTCCGTGTGTAAATTGTCACTGATCCACTGGGGCCTCAGAGAATTGTAGAATTATACAGCCCAAAAGGAGGCCAATGTACTCAATGCTGTTTCTATCAAAGAGCCATGTAATAAATCCCACTCTTTCCCCATGGCCCTGATTTTTTTTCCCTTTGCAAGTTTGCATCAAATGCCCTTTGGAAGTTACTGTTGAATCTGTCATCATCATCCCTTCAGTCCTAGAACATACAGCACAGGAACAGGCCCATGATGTCTGTGCCCAATATCAGGCCAAATTAAACTAATCCCTTCAGCAAGCACATTATCCTTATCTCTCCATTATCTGGCTATCTAAAAGCCTCTTAAATGCCACTATCATATCTGCTTCCACCACAAGATCACAAGACAAGGGAGCAGAAGTAGGCCATTCGGCCCATCAAGTCTGCTCCAAAGAAAAGGAAAAAAGGAAAAAGAAAAAGTAAAATGAAATGAGAAATGGGAGAAAACAGTCTCCTCCATGAGCTAAAGGAGAAAAAGAAACTATTCCTTTCTAGCCCCAATTTCTGGCCATATCCCCATATTCCTTGATACCTTGACTAATTAGATATCTATCTATGTCTTGCTTAAATGCCTCCAATGATCGCGCTTCCACTGCTGTATGTGGCAAAGAATTCCATAAATTCACTACCCTCTGGCTAAAGAAATTTCTCCTCATCTCTGTTTTAAACCTGTACCCTCTAAGATTGTGCCCTCTGGTCCTGGACTCACCCACCAAGGGAAACAGCTTGACCACATCTACTCTGTCCAGTCCTTTCAACATTCGAAATGTTTCTATGATGTCCCCTCTCATTCTTCTGTACTCCAGTGAGTACAGTCCAAGAGCCGACAAACGCTCATCATATGTAAGCCCTTTCATTCCGGGAAGCATTCTCGTAAATCTCCTCTGAACCCTCCCCAACATCAGCACATCCTTCCTAAGATATTGGGCCCAAAACTGCGCACAGTATTCCAAATAAGGCCTCACTAGTGCCCCGTAGAGCCTCATCAACACTTCCGTACTTTTATACCCTATACCTCTCGAAATGAATGCCAACGTAGCATTTGCTTTCCTTACTGCCGATCCGGCCTGGTGGTTAACTCCTGGGAGTATATTCCAGACACCCACCACTCTCTGTGTAAAATAAACTTGCCCCGCACATCTGCCTTAAACATTCCCCCTCTCACCTTAAAGCTACGCCCTCTGGTGTTTGACATTACTACCCTGGGATAAAGATTCTGACTGCCTGCCCTATCTATTGCCCCTCATAACTTTATCAACTTCTGTCAGGTTGCCCCTCAGCCTCCGACGCTCCAGAGAAAACAACCCAAGTTTGTCCAACCTCTCCAATCCAGGCAGCATCCTGGTGGTGAACCTCTTCTGCACCATCTCCACAGCCTCCACCTCCTTCCTGTAATGGGGTGACCAGAACTGCACACAACACTCCCAAGTGCGGCCTAACCAAAGTCTTATACAGCTGCCACATGATTTCTTGTCTCTAATGCTCAGTGGCCCAACTGATGAAGGCAAGCATGCCGTACGCCTTCTTTACTACTCTATCTACTTGAGTTGTCCTTTCAGGGAGCTATGGACTTGGAGTCCCAAGATCCATCTGTACATTAGTGCTGTTAAGGGTCCTGCCATTAACTGGTCAGTATCGATGAATACAGACCATTCTTTTCACAGAAGCTATTTACTACATGAAGACATCTCTACTTAATCTCTCCATTGTTTCTACTTTAAGGCAAACAATACTGGCTTGTTGGGTCTCTTTGTACAATTGTTTTCTGCCTTCCACCAGTTCTCTCTTCCTGCTCTCTTCCCCTATTCTCTTTTTCTTATTGTGCTGAGATTGAGTTCCACAAACAGTAGCCTTCATTTGTCTGGGAATCCATGCCAGGAGCACCTGAACTCACAGGTTTGCAAATCCCTCAATGAGTGGACCATTGGAGAGTGAACAGGAGCTGTGCAGTAGTCCACACCTACTTATAATTTGGTGCTCCATTCCGTCTGTTGAATTCAGCCATTTCAGTACAGGTTCAGAATTGAAGAGGGGAGAGATCTTTGCGACGAGATATAATTCTGGAAACTCTCAGCAGTTCAGGCAGCATCTGGGGAGAGAGAAACAGAGTTAACATTTTAGGTTTTATTTCAGATTTCTACCATCTGCAGTTTTTTGTTGGCATCAGTAAGTTATCCAATTCAGCAGCAGGTAACTTGTGTCTTTTCATTGCCATTTGTGAAATGTTCTTCCTAATTAAATCATCATCAGGTGTCCCACCAAGAAAAAAAAGTCACGTGACCAATACCATATATTTGGTTTGGGAACATGATTGATGATGTTCTTTCTACTTACATGCCCGTGATGATTAAGAGTGTGGACCAGAGCCCTTTTTACTGGTGTAGTGAGAAGCAACTGTACTGCCTGCACTGACACAGCAAATAAAAAATGGCAATGAGAAAGTTGGAAGTAACAACTCACATCTCAGTGTTAACAGTAATGGCATAAAAAGCATCAGGACTGTGAAAACCAATTGGCCTACCTTAACACCTCGTGGACTGTTGATTAAATCCGACACTTGCTACCTTCAGGGTGATTCACTCGGATGCCTTATGTGGAATATATTCAGGTAGCTTTCACCTCAATTTATGCTGAAGTCGTAACATGAGTCAGAATCCAATGTAACTCAAGGCAAAGTGATGCCCAGAGCAGGTTGCTTTGCTATGGTTCTGACTGGCTGGAGTGCACATCTAGTTTGGTGTGAAACCAAATTTTATAAAACGAGGTTTCCTTAAGCATCCCAGTCACTCTAAATCTGCCTTTAATTAAATCAAAGAGTTAGACAATACCATGCTTCTTGTTATCAAGGGATATGGGGTTAGTGCGCGGAAGTGGCAATAAGGTAGAAGATAAGGCACAATCTCATTGAATGATGAATCAGGCACAGGGGTCAAATGGCTTTCTCCTTTTATTCCTGGTGTTCTGCAACATTAAGCACACCTTACAGATATAACACTAGTGCCTGCAAGAAAGTGCTAATTGACATGTAGAGTCCCAGGCAGGCACTGTAAACAGAGTGATAGATCACCAGAGTGACAATTCTGTGACCATCACAAAAATACAAGCACAGTGGTCATCCACCCTCCCTGTTTTGCAATGTTCAGTTCATCCCAAACTGGTATCTTATCCTGACCATAACTCCTATCCTTTCTTCCTAGTTCCAAAGCACATTGCAAGTATGTGGTTCCCTGAAAGTGGCGTCGCAGGTAGACAGAGTGGTGAAGGTGGCTTTTGGCACACTGGCCTTCACCAGTCAGGGCACTGAGTATAGAGTTGGGAGGTTATGTTGCAGCTATATGAGACTTTGCATTTGGACTACTGTGTCTGGTTTTGTTCACCCTGCGATAGGAAAGATGCCGTTAAGCTGGAAAGATTTACGAGGATGTTGCCAGGGCTCAAGGGACTGAGTTATGGAGAGAGGTTGAGCAGGCTGGGACTTTATTCCTTGGAGTGTAGGAGACTGAGAGGTGATCTTATAGAGGTGTATAAAGTCGTGAGGGGCATAGATAGGGTGAATGCACGTAGTTTTTCCCAGGGTCGGGGAATCAAGAACTAGAGGACTTAGGTTTAGGACGATTTAATAGGAACCTGAGGGGCAACATTTTCACCCGGAGGGTGGTCCGTATGTGGAATGAGCCGCCTGAGGAAGTGGGTGAGGCAGGTACATTAACGACATTTAAAGGCACTTGGACAGGTGCATGGATAGGAAAAGTTTAGAGGGATATGGGGCAAACACAGGCAAATGGGACTAGCTTAGATGGGAATCTTGGATGGCATGGACCATTTGGACAGAAGGGCCACTTTCCGTGTCATGTGACTCTATGACCTTGAATTTAAAGTCCTCATCTTTGTGTTCAAGTCCTTAATGACTTGGTTCTTGCTCACCTTTGCACCCTCCTGCAAACCTTTAACCCGTTCATCCCTGCAGTTCTGGTTTCTTGTGCTCTCTCAACTCCTTTGCTCCACTATTGCCACCTTCAATCTTTATCCTGAAGATCCCTTCGACCAGCTCCCTGTCATCAACACCACCTCATTGACACAGAGTTTGGTCAGCCTTCCAAATGCCCCATACTTGAGGGCGCCTTTGTCTGATTGGGCTGTGAGATGTTTTTCCATGTAAAATCAATTTACCGTTTTAGGCACAAGTTATTTTCCACTGCTTTTGTGCTTATAAACTGTGAACTAGAATTTGAAAAAAGATTAGAGGAAACGGAAAACAATACATGTATTTCAACACTGTCCATTCACAACCTGAGGATATCGCAAAACATTGTCAAGCTAATTAAGTACACCTGAAAAAAGTCACTATCTCCACCTCTCCCTCCCCCACCTGGCTTCATCTGCCCATCAACCCCTCCTCACATGGATTCCACCTATCACTAGGCAAATTCTGCCCATCCCTCCCCCTCACCTCTTTATACTGGCTATCTCCCCATTTCACTCTCAGTCCTGATGAAGGGTCTCGACCTGAAACGTCGACTATCCCTTTCCCTCCACAGATGCTGCTTGGCCCATTGGATTCCTCCAGCGCTTTGTGTGTTGCTAAGATCCCAGCATCTGCAGTCTCTTGTGTCTCCTAAATACACTTGGCGTTTAGGAGATGTGGTAGGCTGGGTTGGTGCACAGTAAAATCTCCTCAAATGCTATGAGTTACGACTTGGTTAGCTGCTTAAGAATTGCTGGTTTAGGGATAAATGCCGCAGGGAAACTCCTGTCTCCGAGTGGTGCCCACTCTGTCACCGCTCAAGGAATAGAAAGGACCTTGGTTTAGTGTCTTATCCAAAAGACAGTCCTGCTGACAATGTGGCACTCCTTTAGTGCCATGCCGGGAATGTTTCCCTGGATTGTGGACACAAGGCTCCAGAGTGGAACTTGAACTTGTGACCTTCTGGCTCAGAGTTAATGAATCTACCGTGACTGAATATAAAAAACAAATTTAAACTGCATTTATCGTTATCCTGCTGAAGGATAACCAATTCGCTTTTAAAGTGATAAAACATGCTGCAGGTGACTTGTTTAAAAATGGTCAAAGTCCAAAGTGTGAATAGTCTATTGTCCTGATAGATAATAAATTCTTTGTCCTAATAATAAAGAGCTGGTTTCCTATCGCAGATCACCATTCATCGTACATATGCAAATGTCAAAGGTTCGTTATTAGCGGGAGCACAATTTATGAGCTCGCTCATTTGCCTGTTTTCTATTTTAATTGTGCTGTAATTAAAAGCCAGTCTTACCTTGAAATAATCTGTTGCAATCTGCAACAAAGCAAAAATCGCAATGAGTGTAACAACTGTGCTGGTAAACAATAAAATCACTTCATTTAATTAGTATTGTGTCACTTCACTTTGTATCCTTTGGTCGGGTTGGCAGCTTTTGTTTTTGATGAACTAGCAATCAACTTCTGAAATGCAATCTGTCGGCAAGTCAGAACTGTGCACTGCAACTAATCTTCCAATGTAGCGTGCTTAGCTTATTGTTAGTCTAATTATGTTGTACTTCCAGTTTAATTTGTGTGATGCTTTTGAACATGTATCTCCTCTAAACACACTAAAACAGAACATTTTTCATGGAAGTTCAACAGAAGAGGTGTTTTAGAAGTGGTATTTGCAGGTACATTAAAACAATACTCTATGTATCTGTTTTAATTAAAAGTGTTTTTATTTAAGGAGGGAGATTTTCCCCAGTAGGTATAGTACAAGAGCAGACAAGGTCAGAACTGTGGCGAGTTAAACTGTGTCCAGGTTGGAATCAGTTGTGAGGTCACCACTTTGACCTGGAGAGAAGGGAAATAGTCCCTGGACTTGGGCTCCATGGGCCCAGACTCAAGACTACCCAGGATAGCTAAAAAATAAAGTTTGCAGATGAAAGGCTGGGTGGCAGGGGGGATGGCGGAGGAGGAAGTTTGGGTAATTATTTTTGGGTAAACTTTCAATCTATTCCTCAACTCGGAAACAGGAAGGCTAGGCGCTCTCAACATGCAGCCACGGGGTCCTGACTTCCACCTCGTGCCTTTGGTGTAATGGCAAGCAGTGTGTGCAGAGCGACTGCAGCAGAGTGGATCCCAGGCAGCAGGTAGAATATCGAGAGCAAACTAGGATACTGCTGCGGTGGGCTTTCCAGACCAGAATGGTGCAGAAGTAGACCATTTGGTCCCTCAAGTCTATCCTGGCCCTTTTAACCAAGGATAAAATGAAAACAGGAGGGAAAGGAGCTAATGGGATTGCCTTACCAGGTGCTGGCACAGACTCAGTGGGCCAAATGGGCTCCATTAGTGCTGTATCAATTCTATAATATGCTGGAAATAGGTAGCAGGTCAGACAGGAGCTGCAGCGAGGACAATTCATCTGGATGTTGCCTGGAATGGAGAACTGTAGTTACAAGGAGAGATTGGATAGGCTGGGTTTATTGTCACTGGAGTGGAGGAGGCTGAGGGCTGACCATATAGAGGTTGATAAAATGATGACAGGTAGAAGCAAGGTACAGAGCCAGAGTCTTTTTTTCCCAGAGCAAGTGAGTCTGAAATGATAGGGCACAAGTTTAAGGTGAGAGGAGGGAAAATTAACGGAGATTTGAGGGCCAAGTTTTTCACATTGAAGGTGAGTACCTGGAACAGGCTGCCTGAGGAGGTGGTGAAGGCAGATACACTTATGATGTTTAAAAAGCATCTGGACAGGAACGTGGATAGGAAAGGTGTGAAAGGATAAGGACAAAAGGGATTAGCGTTGATAGTCGGTGCAGAATGAGTGGGCTGGAAGGGCATATTTTTGTGCTGTATGATTCTTTGATGGGTGTCTGGTGGGGACCATGGGATATGGCAAAGGAATGCAGATAGAATGCAAAAAGAGGTGGGAATAAGGTAAACACAGGAAACAAAAAGAGAATATTGTCATAGACTCATACAGCACAGAAACAGGCCCTTCGGCCCAACTGGTCCATGCTGACCAAGTTGCCGCACCTAAGCTATTCACATTTGCCAGCGTTTGCCCCATAAGCTTCTAAACATTTCCAATCCATGTGCCCGTCCAACCGTCTTTTAAAAGTTGTTAAGTAGTTGTTGAGTAATGGTGCACTAGCTTTCAATTGACACTAAAGCAGCCTCTGTTCCGTTCCCTCTCTTACAGATCGCAAGGCAACAGCAGCAGCTATTGCAGCAACAGCACAAGATCAACCTCCTTCAGCAGCAGATCCAGGTCAGAGTCCAGTCTCTTTGGCTTGTATCGTTATTGATGCTTTGTCTTATCTCCGGACTACAGAGGGACCTTTTCAGAAGAAGACCCAGTGGTTGTGTGTGTTGGGGTTGTGCGGGGAGAGTTGGTGTGTTGGGTTTGGGGAGGGCCAAGATGTTGATGCAAGCTCATCTGAAGCCAGGATGTACATTGTGCCTTCTGAAACTGCGCTGTCCGTAAGAAGTTTGTACGTTCTCCCTGTGTCTGCATGGGTTTCCCCCGGGTGCTCCGGTTTCCTCCCACATTCCAAAGACGAACAGGTTAGGAGCCGTGGGCATGCTATGTTGGCACCGGAGCAGTGGCGATGCTTGCGGGCTGCCCCCCAGCACATTCTCAGTAACACAAAAAGATGCATTTCACTGTGTGTTTCTATTAGATGTGACTAATAAATAAATATCTTAAATATCTATTGCGACTGTCCAGGCATGCAGCCTATCAACTTTGGGTGCAGTGTTGGGCCTGCAACTTCTTGAGTGAGGTTCTGCAATGGTCCTTATCACCATGATCACCCTGACCCCCAATTTCTCTTAAACTCCGATTTGGGGTTTGACCTAAAAGTCAAAGGTAATAATGCAGCTCTATAAAACTCTGGTTAGACCACACTTGGAGTACTGTGTCCAATTCTGGTCGCCTCATTATAGGAAGGATGTGGAAGCGTTGGAAAGGGTGCAGAGGAGATTTACCAGGATGCTGCCTGGTTTAGAGAGTATGGATTATGAGGAGAGACTAAGGGAGCTAGGGCCTTACTCTTTGGAGAGGAGGAGGATGAGAGGAGGTATGATAGAAGTGTAAAAAATATTAAGAGGAATAGATAGAGTAGACAGCCAGCGCCTCTTTCCCAGGGCACCAATGCTCAATGCAAGAGGGCATGGCTTTAAAGTAATGGGTGGGAAGTTCAAGGGAGATATCAGAGGAAGGTTTTTTACCCAGAGAGTGGTTGGGGCATGGAATGCGCTGCCTGGGGCGATGGTGGAGGTAGGCACATTGGTCAATTTCAAGAGATTATTAGATAAGCATATGGAGGAATTTAAAATAGAGAGATATGTGGGAGGAAGGGGTTAGATAGTCTTAGGCGAGGTTTAAAGGTCAGCACAACATTGTGGGCTGAAGGGCCTGTATTGTGCTGTACTGTTCTATGTTCTAAAGCTTAGCACGTCAAGACTGGCCATTCAACCGTGACCAGGGGTAGAGCAATTAAGTCGGACTTGGGTGAGACCACACCTGGAGAAATGTATACAGCTTTGGGTCTCCTAGTCTTAAAAAAGAAGTACACTTGCCCCAGAGAGAGAGCAATAAAGATTCCCTAGACTAGTTCCTGGGAGGAGAGACTGAGTGAACAAAGCCAGTATTCTCTGGAGTTTAGAAGAATGAGATGATCTAATTCAAGACACGAGATCCTGCAGATGCTGGAATCTGGAGCAACACACACTCATTCAAGTCTGCAGTGGCCTCTCCACACCCTCCCACACTTCCTGTGGCTGTCTGTCTTTCCTCTTCGTTCCATTTTCTGTACCCACCCGCTTAGCTTCAGTCGCCAGCACCACCATCCACTGGTAAGTCTAAGCAGCCAAGTCTGATGGGATATTTGACTGCAGGAAGCATCGCCATCAAGCTTGATCCAATGCCCACAATAAAGTGCTTAGTTTCCTCCACTCTTTCAGCAGTGTCCCATTGCCTCTGGTCCTCAACATGATATCAGCACACAACTGAATTGGAGAACAGGATCTGGGGAACTGTTCCTCCCCACAGCAAAAAGTTTTGGGGGAACCTTCTTCTTTCCAAGGTTCCCCCAGAACTTTTTGCTGTGGAGGGGAACAGTTCCCCAGGTCAGGTTTTCTTCCCTTCCTCTGCGCTCAGCAGTGCTCACCCCACCGCAGCTTCAATTGCTGCCCAGGAGAGTTGCAGAAAGGCTCTCTAAGCTGTGAGTCCAATGCTGTACAGAGGGAGTGTTACACTGTTGAAAGGGCCATCTTTCAGATTACACATTTAATCTGTGCTTCTAACTGCCCCCTCATCTGGGTTAAGGATCCTGACAGTATCTGATGGGACTAGCGAGGTGGTCACCTTGGTCGGCATGGATGAGTTGGGCCGAAGGGCCTGTTTCCATGCTGTGTTACTCTTTGAAGAACAGAAGCACCACTTCCCTGGAGTTTTGGCAAATATTCATCCCCAAAGCAAAACCACAAATGATCCACCCCACTTCCACTTGTGGGATCTTCCTGTGTTGCCGTGGTCACTGTGTTAAATTGCATTACAATATCACCCACAGTAAAAAATAAACTTTATTGCCTGTGAAAAGCTTTGCCCCTTGTGAAGGGCACTTTAGAAATGTAAATTTTTCTTTGCTTGCTCTCCCACCAACGTCATCCTGATTTAGATGAGACTCGTATTCGCTAGAGTTTAGAAGAATAAGATGATCTCATTCAAATGTACAAAATCCTCAGCAAGCACGGAACAGTCAATGCAGGGATGATCTTCCTTCTGGCTGCATGTCTTGAACCAAGGGTCCCAGTTTCAGAATAAGGGGTCAGCGATTTAGGGTGGAGATGAGGAGAAATTTCTTCACTCGGAGGGTGGCAAATCTTTGGAATTCTCTACACAAGAGGCTCGGTCATTGAGTTGCTGAGTATTTCTGGATGTTTCAAGGGATATGCTAAGATAGAAGAGAGCTGGAGGATTGGCCCTGATCTTCACAAATGGTGAAAAGGCACTTGTAAAGTGATCAGTCAAAAGATGGGCATCTCTGTTTCCCAGTAAATCACGGCTCCTTCAGGCAATTGACAGTGCCAACAAAGACACCGGGCAAAACGTTTGTGTAAACAGGTCAGCCTCAACCACTAACCCCCAAGGGTCAGGGTGATCACAAGTGGCAGGGGAAGGGTGGAGTCCGGCTGGAAGGTACTTGTTATTCCATCTGGGAAAACAGGAAGAGACACATTTGGTCACAACAAGTCCAAAGGTACTTTCTGGAGTATTGTCGTCATTGTGGGAAAGGCAGCAGCCAAACCTGTGCCCGGCAGGATCCCTAAAGCTGCATCACAAAGATGGTCAGATGATCTATTCTTAGTCATGTTGCACGACAGATAGTTGTTGCCCTTGCATCTTTGAAATAACGGATGGGAAAAGTTCAGAGGGATAAGGGCCAAACGCGGGCAAATGGGACTGGCTTGGTCATCATGGACGAGTTGGGCCGAAGGGCCTGTTTCCATGCTGTATTAAGATAAGATAAGATATCTTTATTAATCACATGTACATTGAAACACACAGTGAAATGCATCTTTTGCATAGAGTGTTCTGGGGGCAGCCCGCAAGTGTCGCCACGCTTCCGGCACCAACATAGTATGCCCACAACTTCCTAAACTACACGTCTTTGCAATGTGGGAGGAAACCGGAGCACCCAGAGGAAACCCATGCAAACATGGGGAGAACATACAAACTTCTTACAGACAGTGGTTGGAATTGAACCCAGGTCACTGGCGCTGTAAAGCGTTACGCTAACCGCTACACTACTGTGCCTGCCCATTACTCTATGACTCTATAATGCCAGGAGATCTCTGATGCCAGGGTCAGGTAGGGTCCTCAGTTTAACACCACATCATATGCTCAAATATCGGGGGTGGGTTCCATTTGTCATTCACTGTGTGTGCTGTTTAAACCGTGATTGTTAAGCTAAGGCCATTTGTGATACAAGTCAGGAGGCTTTAAATTCTGTTCTTGCTTGGTTGTGGCTCCACTGCTGTACAGAGGACTGAAATGGAGACAGGGGCAGCTCTGTTGGCTTGCGATGTTGCTGTGGTAAATCATTGTACGTCAACAGCAGCTGTTTCCATAAAATTTGAAATGTTGACTCACATTATTCACTGAAGCAGCCCCAGCTCAAAAAAAAAGCAAGCAAGTGTTTCCCATGACTTTGCAACCTTTTCCCAAACAACTGAGATTTCAGGCCTACAACTCAACAATTGCTTCTCACAGAAGCCATCGCAGCTGATGTCCTATCATTTACCGCATTGGGACCCGCCCAATGTCTGCAGATAAATCCCTGGGAACTAGAAGCTCAAGTGAGTGCTGCAATTCTACTTCAAGGCTCAGAGGTTAGCAGGGCCCGCCATTTGAAGAGCAGCAAATCAGGGCAGTTGGGGTGTTTAAGATTCAGGGTGTGGACCTCAAGACAGAGAATGCTTGAATGTTCCCCACCCCTCAGTAAAGGAGACCTTGCTAGCTAGATATTCACCTTTTTATTTCACTAGAAATTCACATTTTTGCATGTAGAATGGATGAATTTCATTATATTCCCCAAAGTGCTACATTTCCATATTTCCTTACAACTTGGAAGGAGACCATCTATCTCACAGAGCAATCCCATTCTCCACTTTTTTACCTCCAACCTATTCTCTCTGCATTCCCATCAACTCTCCCCACCCACCCCTCACTAGGGGTAACGCAGCAGCCAATTAACCTGCCACCTTGCACGTCTTTGGGATGTGGGAGGAAGTCCAGGTAACCGGAGGAAACCCACCCAGTCACTGGGAGAACGTGCAAACTCCACACAGGTAGTGCCGGAGGTCAGGTTTGAAACCGGGTCTCTGCAGCTGTGAAGCAGTGGCTCTACCAGTTGTGTCACCATGCTACCCAAGTGCAATCAGATCCCTTGTGTGTGGGTAGTAAGCACATGTATGCAAATTCGACCTGTGACTTCAGTGGTTATGATCCACTTGGCACATCAAGACGATGTAAGTAGCAACCTTACGCAGTGGCGTCAAACAATATGATGCAAATGGTGATGTCAAGCAAATGATGTCTGATGTCAAACAATGATGTCAATCAATATAATGTAAATAGCATCCAGACACAGTGAAGTATACATTCAGTGTATACTGTAACATTATGTATACAACATTCACCTCTGCAGCAGAGGTTCCTGATTAGTGTGGGTGCTCACACCAAAACAAGTCTTCACTGGAGAGTTAAATCCTGCTTTATTGACGTTCCTGGTCCACTCCCTTGGAGTTCAAGGCATTCATCGTTTTGCAGGTAGATCCTGCCGTAAGGACGTTCCCTGGTCTGCGCTTCTATTACCTTTTCCCCTTTGCCTGGCTGGAGATTGACTCTCACCTCTCTGCTGACCCCACCACACTCTCAGCAGCCCCAGCCCCTCGTGTCTGCCAGCTTCCAGTCACCTGTCTAATGCCTCACCCCACCACATTCCCAACTCTCCAGCCCCGCCCTCCGCCCCCCAACTCCAGGCCCGAACCTCTGCACTCCCTCTCCCTCATCCGCAGGACCATGGTGCCACTAAAGGAAAGTCTTTTCTGTTGTGACTATGAACCGAGTCATCAGAGAGACACTCACGACAAGCAGGCATTCTCCTGGAGACCCTCTCAATAGAATCTCTGAAACTCAAGGTACATCAGGTTTTTATACTCTTAAGAACAAAGTTAACAGCAGTTGATTCAATACAATTTCAGTAGCTACCATGACAAGATATGTATTTATTAGTCACATGTACATCAAAACACACAGTGAAATGGGTTTTTTTGTGTTACTGAGAGTGTGCTGGAGGCAGCTCGCCACTCTTCAGGTGCCAACATAGCATGCCCACAGCTCCTAACCTCTATGCCTCTGGAACGTGGGAGGAAACCCAGACAGTCATGGGGAGAACGTATAAACATTGTTCACTTCAGTATTTTGAGTCTGACAATGCTTCCTTGAGTTACATATCACAATGGGAGACACCTCTGAATGTTCAAACACCTTCACTGGGACAAAGTAATTCACACGGATGGTCTAAAAGCTTCGGAAGACAGAGAACCCAGTCACCCAAAGTTAGTGTTGTGAGGGCTAAGTCTCTGAGTACACAAATATCCCAACTATTGATAGAGCAGATATGCCTGGGACCATGTTGGATGTGCTAGGTGACAAAATCAGTCTGGTCTGAAAGCTTCCTTGAACTCGGTCACAAAGGTGCAAAGTAACTTAGTGAGTGTTGCCTGGTTTGATGTAGGTCAATTAACGTACCTCCAGTGTCTTACAATTGGCTGATGCAGACAAGAACATCTCATGGTCGCATCACTTTGCAAACCATATCTCTTGAGCAGCCAGACCCCTGTAATGGGCCAGAATCCTGCTGTTTGTTCACAATGCATGTCCTTTTAACTTCAAGCTGATTACAGCTTGCAATTTACATTGAGAACTGAAGACTGGTTCTCATTTGAATTAACGCCCAGTATATTCACATAATTCTGTAACTCCTGAATCCCCAACACTCCCCACCCCAAGGCCTGTTCTATTGTGTGTGGTTCCATGGGCCTTGTGAGCAATAAGGTTTCTCTATTGGGGGAGCTCATGCAAAGCTGATGCTCTCCCTTCTCTCGGCACCAGCCTTTCTTGGTGCTGAATCTGGCTCTTAGCTCTTGTGTTAAGCGTCCCCTTCATCCACCCAAGAAGATGACTAATTAGGGAGCATCCTATGCTTGCGTCGGTTACTTGTGTTTCCCCCTCATACTGCTCCCTATTTTTGTTCACTGCACAGGCATTGGCTGCAAGTGTGCCTGCCTTCCAAGAACAGGAGCCCCCACACCACTTTGTGACTAAGACTGAAGCTCCCTCCTTCTTCCTTCCTGTTGCCAGGCCAACCAGATACTCCCTGGTCTCCCCTTAAATGTACACTTTCTGTCAGCGGGAAATAGTCCCCCTCCTGTCCTTTCCAAGCACATCATGTTCCTGGGACTCTGCCCCTCTCCAATTCACATACCCATCGAACCATGGACCAATCCAATCTCCCTTCCATCCCATGTCTGTGGATGACGGTAATGGTTCTCCTCCACACCGCAGGCATCAATCCTTCAAACTTCCATCCTCATCGCCAACGTCCTTTGCCTCTCATAAAAACTGAACATACCATTGCCTTCCAAGTCCAGATCCATTTTCTGAGTATTCCTTTATTGAATCCCTGAATTCGGATTCCTGCCCTGACAGAAGACTGAATCTTTCTGACTAAAGTCTCAAGTGGTGGCTTGTGTGCCTGTGACATGGTAGATCTCTAGCCCTTGTCCTTCTGGACTGTTTGACGTGGCTGACCCAACATCCTCTGTGAACAGCTCTCTATTCAACTGCATGGGGCAGTACTCATCTGGTTCTTTTCTTCTCTGTTCAATTACGTCCAAAGAATTGCATGTAATGCCCTCTCTTCCCACTCCTGCACTGTTACCCCTCAGGGTCTAGTTCTACATCCTCTACGGGCTGCCCTTGCCAAAATTTTCCAAAAACAGATCAGCTCTACCTCACTAGGACCTCCGTCATTGCTGCCACTGAATCGAAATTCTCGAACTGCTTGTCCAATATCCGATGCTCTAGGCCAAAGCTTCCCCCAACTGAATATGGGAAGGGAATTGAAGCCATCGTCTTTGGTCTCTGCTTCCAAGCCATCAGCTCCAAACCTTTTCCCTGACAACTCTCTGAACTTGAGCAGACCTTAATGCAGTTTTGGTGTTGTATTTGACCTTGAACTTCCCACCACGTATTCCCGTCATCATGACAGCTTCCCCTTGGGTTCCTCCTGTAAACCTTGCCTGACTCCACTCCCCACTTGGCTCACCTCTTGAACTGCTCATCCATGCCTTGGTTATAATTGACTCTTCCAATGCACTTGCTAGTTAGCCTCGCCTCTGCCACCCTAATACACTGGAGATCCTCGAAAATCTCTGTTGCTTGTGTCCTACAAAAATTACACACATAACAAGTCCAAACAGGAGCAGGCCATTTCTGCCCCCCTACCCTTCAATAGCCCAGCAAATATTTTACCTCAGCTCCACTTCCTGCAGGATCCCCATATCCCTCAAATCCCTTATTAACCAATGATCTACTGAACTCTGTCTTGACTTGTGCAAAGTTCCACTCACTCATTCATACCCCTGGGATTTGCTGATTCTCCTGACAGGTAGTTCTGTCTTAACGCAATAGTTACATTCCTAAGAAACCTTGTGTTATAGAAAGTCACATTACAACAGAACAGTTGCCTTCAAAGATTTAAACAGGTTTTCCTGATCATGTTATAGCCGACGCGGCCTGCGTAATGCAAATATTGTTCCCTAGTCCGTCATTTGCGTTATGGGAACGCGCGTTACAGCAAAACTGGGCACAAGAGGCTGCAGATACTGGAAATCCGGAGCAACACGCAAAGGAGCTTGGTACTTTCTCCTCCCTCCCTTACCTGCCTATCACCTGCCCGCACCTGGATCCACCTATCACCTGCCAGCTCTTGTCCCATCCCTTCCCCCCCCCACCCTTTTTATACTGCTCTTTCTTTCCAATCCTGATGAAGGATCTCGACTTGAAACATCGACTGTCCATCTCCCTCCATAGATGCTGTCTGACTCGCTGAGTTCCTCCAGTTCCTTTGTGTGTTGCTTATAGCAGAACTACCTGTATTTTAAAATTCCATCAGTGTCCAGCCCTGCAATGCCCCGAAATGTCCATATTCCTCTGCTTCTGGTCTCGGACATTCTTGCATAAAGTGCTCAGCTGCCAAGGCCCTTGTCTTTGGAAATGACCCTCTCCAGCTCTGTATATCCTCCCCTACTTTGACATGCTTTGACCAAGCTGCCCTAGTATCATCTTAAGTAATCTGGTCCCAAACCCTGAAAAGATAACCTACTGTGAAGAGCATTGCCGTGTTTTAATCTGTTAAAAATACTAAATACACGTGGAAGTTCTTTGCCTGAATGCTTATATACTTATGCCCAACTGTGTTGCATACCTTGCATATGAAAGTAAGAAATAGCTTACAGTTGTATATAGTGCTTTTATAATTTTGGGTCATCGCAAGGTGTCTTTACAACCAAAAATGTACTTTTAGATATATCCACTGTTGTAATATAGGAAAAGCAATAGCTAACTCCTACAAACAGCAGTGTGGTAATTGTTTCTTGGTGGTGTTTGTGGAACTACACTTTCGAAGTTCTGCATTGCTTATTTAGTATTGAACTTCCTGACAATGTAAAGGCGTCCAAGTTAGTTTCTTCCTTCCATATAAATCCAAGAGATACAATGCCTAGCCACTCTATTTAGCTGACATTTTCATCAGAACACCTGATACATTTTGGAAGCAGGGGGTATAGGACTCGAACTTGGATCATCTGCTAACATCTTGCTCTCGGCTGCAGTAAAACTCTAGCCTGTTTCGACGACTCCCAAAGTTCCTCGAATATATTCGTACAACATCTTTCCCCATGGCATTTAAATTAGCGAGTAGATGAAGAAATGCAGTTGCTCCTTATATCTCTTGTGAATCTGTGCTTGGGATACTAAGAAGCATCTAGTTTACATTTCAACTAATTGTTCACAAGACACGGGCACATTTTTCTGGATGTATTTTCAAGGCACGAGGGATCTTGCAGCCAATGATTTCAACGGGGGCCTCTTAAATTCATGCTCTGCATTTCATTTGTTCTCAAAACTATTTTTAGTTGGGAAACTGGAGGATGATAGCAGTGAGATATTGTGAGATAGTTATTGCAGAAATATGATTTCAGTTCTGCATTTTAGGAACGCCATGAGTTTTAAACATGAGCTGAACTGTGTTGCACACATCAGAAAAAGATTGTGGGTGCTTTGAAAGTGAGCGCCTTTTATGAAATAAATTTTACACTGATTTGGAAATACTTTGTAGAGCAGAAGTTATTATGCAGTCCTTAAACAACTATTCAAAATCAGCTTTAACTCAAAACCTGTAGCAGAACTAGGAAATGCTTCTAAATACTGTTCACTTAATGAGAGTGAAGTTCGAAAACTTCTGGCTTTGATTCAAAGGCTATTTCTTCTTTGTCCCACCCTCTCTCTGTAACCCATCTCTGTGTCCCTCCAGTTTTGACCTTTTGACCACGCAGTGTTTCAACTTCTAAAATTCCCACCCTTGGTTTCAAACCCCTCCCTTTCTCCACAATCTCTAGGTCTTTCAAATCAGGCTCCATGATCACCTTTTGAGTTTAATTGCCCCATTGTTGGTGGTGAAGCCCCCAGATGCCAAGGCCTTGGACTCAGGAATCAACTCTCCTGTGTTCTTCATCCTACATGACACTCCATAAATGCCCACTTCCACCACCAAGCGTTTAGCCATCATATCTAGTACCTCCATATGTGGTTCAGTGCCAAATATTTGTCTGATAACAGCCCAATGAAGACGCTTTGCTGTGTTGAAGGTACTTCATTAATATAACAGGTTGTTCATTTTCTTTGGATCTCCACTTTTCATTGATCCAGCATTTCTTTAGTTGCCTTGGCCTTGAGCTCTGGAACTCTTTCACTGAACCGCTCCATCTTTCAATGTGTTATTCTTAAAAGTTAACACTTTCACCAAAATTTAGTCATCTTCCATATTTCCTTGCAATGTTGAAGGAGGCCATTCAACCCATCAAATCCACGCCGGCTCACAGAGCATTCCCATTCCCATTCTCCCACTAGTTTACCCTGTAACCCATTTTCCTCACTTTCCCATCAACTGACCCCAGATTTCACCACAGACCTACACACTAGGAGCAATTTACAGCAGCCAATTAACCAGCAAACCTGCATGTCTCTGGGATGTGGGAGGAAACTGGAGCATCTAGAGGAAATCCATGCAGTCATGGGGAGAATATGCAAACTCCACACACATTAGTATTACAGATCAGGATTGAACCTGGCTCGCTGGAGCTCTGAAGCAGCAGCTCTACCAACTATGGTATTGTTATCTTCCCCCAAAAGTTCTGGATTTCTTTCCTTAAACTTTCCATCTTAGTCCTCCTTTAAGGGAATTCATAAAACTTACCTCCTTCACCGAACTTTGGTTACCTACCCTAACTTCCAACTTCTGTGAAGTACCTTGATGTGCGTCACTGCGTTAAAGGTGTCATAAAAATGCAGGTAGTCATTCTAAATATTTTTAGGAACCTTAACTGAATATGAGACTGCTGTTGTTAGAGGTTATGAAATGTAAAACCATCTAATGAGACAACTTTGACCATTCTATATATCCAATATAATCCATTTATTCATCATAAACCTTTTGATCTTGGACAAGGTTTTGCTGAAATCCTCATTGTCCTGCTGGCAAATCAGGCAAAAAGCCCTACCTCCCTGAAAGGACATTGGAAGCATGATACTATCAAATAAAATCAGCAACTGATAAAAGGGGCAGGGTTTAATGGAGGTCAGCATTATATGATGTTCTGAACATCTTAAGTTCAAGGCACCTAACAAGATTTTCTATCTTTTTCAATTTGTTTTCTTGGAGTGACACTTTCTACACCATCATGTTCCATACTTAATGAAATCTACCCTATCTGTATTTGTTATCATTACGATCAGTTCCATTCCTAACCAGGCATTCTGTGAGGTCTTTGTTTAAAAGTCTATATATATATTCACAGTGATACTTCAGTGCCCTGTGGGGTAAAACCCCATCTAATTTGTTAATTTTGTACTCCCCACCTGCACTCACACAAATAACCTCTGATTCATCTATATTCATGCATTAGGCATGTTTTCTTTTAATCTGCACCGCTTTTAGGAAAGATTTTCAGATCCACCATGAGTGTACCGAATAGAAAGTTGTGCGTAATCTGCCCACTCTTGCCCAGAGCCACATTTAGGGTGTGCAAGGTATTTTGTCCTGGCTCTAACCTCAAAATATCTACAGCCATGTCCCTTGCCAATAACTTCCACCCTGGTCATCTCTCTCCTTAAAACAAACTCCATTTAATCCATAACTCCCTGTAGTAGTTATGGTTATCCCATTTGGAAAATCGCTGTTCTGTTGAGAATCACTAACCCTCATCAATGTTAGGACAGGTTATAAAAAGAGTTTGAATTAAACATCTAGTTAATCCTTTTGGGAGCTATCCCAATACTGATTGACTCTACTGATAACCACTTCTCAATGAATGGCCAGTAAACATAAAATGGCCCTTTGTTGAAGGGTTGAAGAAAAGTAACTGTTCTTGAACCTGGTGGTGTGGGACTTCAGGCTTCTGTACCTCCTGCCCAGTGGTCGCTGTGGGAAGATGTCATGGTCTGGATGGTGGGGATCTTTGATGATAGATGTTGCCTTCCTGAGGCAGTACCTCCTGTAGATACTGCCGATGGTGGGGAGGGATGTGCCTGTGATGTATTGGGCTGAGTCCACCACTCTCTGTGGCTTCTTACGTTCCTGTGCATTGGAATTGCCGTACCAGACCATGATGCAACCAGTCAGGATAATTTCAACAGTAGATCTTGTAGAAATTTGTTAGAGTGTTTGGTGACAAGCCGAACCTCCTTAACCACCTAAGAAAGTAAAGACACTGGTGCACCTTTCTTGTGATTGCATCTATGTGCTGGGCCCAGAACAGGTCATCTGAGATGTTAACGCCCAGGAATTTAAAGCTGCTGATGCTCGCCACCGCCGATCCACCAATGTAGACTAGCGCATGTTCACCCTCCTTCCCCTTCCTAGCTCTTAACTGTCAAACATAAAACTTCAATGCGCAACCCTTTCCTGTAGTCTTCTCTCCCCACTGTCCAACCTTTTGCACTGCCTGCCCACACCAGTTGGGAAACTAACGGATTTATTTGGCCTTCTGAATGATTTTTTTGCCTCTCCAATAAACAGCCTATTTCCACGATACTGTATCTGACATAAAATGAAGGTTGTCGAAGAAAATGGAAAATATATTTGCTTTAATGTTTCCACAATTCCGGTTGCTGCATAATGTCGATGGGGTTAATATCCAATTCCTGCTAATCAGTGGCTGCACCTACAATGCAATAGGGGAAGTGAAACTTCAAGCCTTTGGGGTCCAAACTATACCTCAGACTTGCTCACTTGACCTTCTAAACCTGAGCAAAGCAATCTATTTTAAGTTGCATCTTAGGAATTCTGAGACAGTGTGGTGCTGAAATCCTGCAACCTTATTGGGGAAAGTAGGGAGAGAATCACTTTCCACATGGCTAAGTTCTGAATCTCCAACTGAGAAATTCTCCTAGTTGGGCCAACGTAAAAGTACACGTCTGTTCTAAGTCAAGTGTTTATTGTAAGTGGGAAAAATAAGCTGGAAATAAACCTTAGGACTCCAAATGTTCTCCAAATATTCTCCAAATATTTTGACCAGTTCAGCCTGTGGTAAGGAATAATCTACTAGAGACAATTTTAGATGGTCATTGTGTGTGTATGCTTCAAATTCAACCTTCCAATGCAATGTTCATTAACATGGAGATAAAAGATCCAGGGTAGTAGTAATGACAATGTTCTGATTCACTGTCTGTCAATTGGAAATAACTCTTGAGAACCATGCCATCTCTAGTACAGGAACATTTTAAGAGATTAGGGAAGAATATCAAAAGTAGACATTTTGTCTTGATGCTTCACACTCAAGATGTTGGATGAACGGGTCAGGCAGCATCTACGGAGGGAAATGAACAGTCAACGTTTTGGGCCGAAACCCTTTGAAATATCGACTGTTCATTTCCCTCCATAGATGCTGCCTGGCCCGCTGAGTTCCTCCAGCATTTTGTGTGTGTTGCTCCAGATTTCCAGCATCTGCAGTCTCTCTTGTCTTGATGCTTGCCACTTTCCTCTCAATTTTGTTCAGAAATTGGGATGGGTGGAATATCTGAGGAAAATGCATTTGTTTATTTGATTATCCCCTTTCTCGCAGTATCAAGTTTATCTAATTTGGGCTCTGCCTAAGATGTGCTAAATGTCAGCAGGAAACACACCTACACAAGGTCAGATACAATGAGCCATCCAGTTCCAGCTGCTAATTCACTGACTCTCCCCAGACATAGGAGGAACCTGCTTTCGATGAGTTAGAGCCTGGTTACATAACCCACTCACACATAACAACAGACGGAAGCAGTAGCTCAGGAACAACTTATGTTTCCCATTTAATAGCAGCTATTTCAGGAAATTCACACACCAACATATGGCCACAAAGCTATGCCCACCCACAGGTAGTCTTGACGTAAAGACTTATCTGCCGCCTAATAGACTGCTAATAAAAAAGGATGCAACATGTTTCTCCCTTACAATAATAGCTGCTAATAAAATATTGGACAAAGCCCCATTTGTCCTGTGAAATGTCCTACAAGAGAGAAGGGATTATTGTCAGTGGGCTTTCCCTATTCTCTATCGAGCAGCAAATTCTCAGGAATTATCCACGCCTATTTCAAATGGAGTTATTGCTGAGGATTGCAGAAAGGAGACACTTAGAGGTTACTGAGAGAGAATTTCTGTGTTTAACGGGGACCGTTGTCAAGGAATTTGAAGCTTTCAAATTCAAAATCTGTCTTTGTTTTTCGATAAAAATACCCCTAGATTGAGCTTGGTGCTGAGAGAGAAGCCTGTTGTACAGCGAGTCATGTTTATTCTAGACGTTGCTTTTTTTGACACCTTGAAAATGTGAGCTGATAGTGAAAAGATATTTTTTGTTCATTCCCAATATTCTCTCATTTGAAAATAGTGCAAGATTTAATTAATCCAAACACTTAGCATTTTGCTGCAGTTTCTAACATGTTTCCTTTGCTATTTTTTCCCCACTCCAAAGCCTTTTACCTGGATTAGGACAGTGCAGAGTAATTGCAATAATTATTTGACTGGGGAAGAGATCCAGTTATGTGCATTGAGAGGTCAGCATCCCTTCTACTCCTTTGCTTTCTACTTTGTTCTCAAACATTAATCCTACATCCAATATCATTAAAACCACCGAATGTGCAATTGTGGTTTGTGGGACCCTTTTGTACAAATTGGCTGTCGTGCTTTCTCCATTACAACATTGTCTCCACTTCAAAAGCACTTCATTTTGGTGTAAAGCAGTTTGGGCCATCTTGTCATGAAAGAATGTACGCTTTTTATTTTCCAAACTTGTCCGGAGGGAAAATCTAGTGTGACTGGCAGTTTAGAATGCTTGGATCAGTATTAACCTGAAATCACTCCTGTATTATCAAGGCAGCAAAGAAGTGCAAACTGCAGTCCTGTTTTAGCTCGTCAGAGATTCCTGGCTGTAATGTTTCTGCACGGTACAAGTCTCTTAATGAGAACACTTCAGTGATGTGTCAACAATTTCTGTTGAGAAAAGCACAATAGAATGTATGTTAAATTAACTATTCCTTCAGCATTATAGTGTTCTTTAAATTCACAATAATGGTATCTCCAGCATAATAGTACATATATTTTTATAACAAATACCCAGTTATATATTTTTCCAAGAGGTTTTTTTTTACAGACATTGCTGCTGTACTTTTAACATTGAATTTGAAGTACAGAATGGCAGATTTTCAATATAGCATGCCTTTCATAACTTTGGAATTCAAGACATTTCACAATCAATTTGGAGAGCAATCATTGGTGTTATGTGGAAAATACTGCAGCCAGTCTTCACGCTTTGAGACCATGGAGGCAACAATGAGATAATGACCAGATAATCAAAAAGTTTTGCTGAAAAATCTTGATCTGAAACATCAACTCTGTTTCTCGCTGCAGAGTCTTTCCAGCTTTTTCTGTTTTGACAATGAACAGATAATCTCTTAAAGGATGTTAGTTAAGGGATAAATGGTGTTGAGTACACCAGGGGAATAACTTCATTCTCTTTCAGACATCTCTGGGACTAACTGCATTCTCCTTCAGCCATCTCTGGGACTAACCTCTAATCTCTGACAGTGCAGCCCAGTCTTGGTGCTGCACTGATGCATCAGCATTGATTAAGTGCTCAATACTTTGGAGTGGGTCTTGAACCTACAATTTCCTGACGTGAATCTTCTCACTTTGCATTGTGGAAATGTGATTTCTCCTCCATGGGATTGTTTGTTTCTGGGATGAACTGAATTCATTATCTATCTCTAGGTTGGACAAAGTTGGGTTGTTTTCTCTGGAGCGGCAGAGGCTGAGGGGAGACCTGATAGAAGTTTTTAAGATTATGAGAGGAATAATAGAGTAGACGGCTGGTATCTTTTCCCCAAGGTCAAAATGTCTAATTCTAGAGGGTATGCATTTAAGGTGAGAGGGGGAAAGTTCAAAGGAGATGTGCAGACAGATTTTTTACACAAAGAGTGGTGGGTGCCTGGAATGCACTGCCAGGGGTGGCAGTGGAGGCAGATATGATAAAGGCATTTAAGATGGAAGTGTGTCATTAAGCTGGAAAGAGTGCAGAAAAGGTTTACGAGGATGTTGCCAAGACTCGAGGGATTGGGTTATCGGGAGAGGTTGGGCAGGCTAGGACTTTATTCCTTGGAATGCAGGGGTGATTCTATAGAGGAGTATAAAATCATGAGGGGTAAAGGGTGAATGCACATAGTCTTCTTCCCAGGGCTGGGGAATCAAGAACTAGAGGGCATAGGTTTAAGGTGAAAGGGGAAAGATTTAATAGGAACTTGAGGGGCAACTTTTTCATACAGAGGGTGGTACATATATGGAATGAGCTACCAAGTGGTTGAGGCAGGTACAATAACAACATTTAAAAGACACTTGGACTGGTACATGGAAAGGTTTAGAGAGATATGAGTCAAACGTGGGCAAATGGGACTAGCTTAGATGGGTATTTTGGTCGGCATGGACCAGTTGGGCTGGGGGGTCTGGTTTTGTGGTGTCTGACTCTATAACTAATATTAGGTAAGGGACTGAGGTCACAAATGAGCTGAACTCCATACCCTTTCTCTGCATTTATACATTATAGACAAACTATTGACTTAAGACTATTGAATAGTTCCCTTATATGATGAGATGGACTCTTGACCTCACAATCTACCTTTATTGACCTTGCACCTTATTGTCCACCTGCAATGCACTTCCCTGCAGCTGTGACACTTTACTCTGTACTCTATTATTGTTTTTAACCCTGTACTACCTCAATGCTCTCTGGTTTATTATTGTCACTTGTATCGAGGTACAGTGAAAAACTTGTCTTGCATACTGATCGTACAGGTCAATTCATTACACGGTGCAGTTACATTGAGTTAATACAGAGTGCATTGAGGTAGTACAGGTAAAAACAATAACAGTACAGAGTAAAGTGTTACACCTACAGAGAAAGTGCAGTGCAATAAGGTGCAAGGTCATAACAAGGTAGGTTGTGAGGTCAGTCCATTTCATCGTATAAGGGAACCGTTCAATAGTCTTATCACAGTGGGATATAAGCTGTCCTTAAGCCTGGTGGTACGTGCCCTCAGGCTCCTGTATCTTCTACCTGATAGAAGAGGAGAGAAGAGAGAATGACCTGGGTGGGTGGGGTCTTTGATTATGCTGGCTGCTACACCAAGACAGGGAGAGGTAAAGACAAGTCCAAGGAGGGGAGGCTGGTTTCCGTGACGCGCTGGGCTGTGTCCATGACTTTCTGCAGTTTCTTGCGTTCCTGGGCATAGCAGTTGCTGTACCAAGCCGTGATACATCCAGATAGGATGCTTTCTATGGTGCATGGATAAAAGTTGGTGAGTGTCAAAGGGGACATGCTCTGTACTGCCTCAATGCACTGTGTATTGAATTGGTCTGTACAAACGGTATGCAAGACAAGTTTTTCACTGTACCTGGGTACAACTGACAATAATAAACCAATACCAATACATTAGGGAATCAGTTGGTTTGTATAAATGCGACATTCAGGATCACTCTTTCTTTAAGCAAAAACTAAAGAGAATCCCGAGTGTTCCTGAATGACGTTCTGACTGAGGTGACGTAATCCAACGTGTTATCGATCATTAAGTCTGCCAATGTACTGTGAAGTCTTGGGTAAACCTAATGGAAAACCCTTGACACTTATGTGAAACCCGCCCAAGGTCTTTTCCTCGCCTGACCACTTTGAAGGCGGTTTGGGCACTTGTAATTGTAAAAAGATTAATCAATCTCAGGTCCACGGGATGTTAGCGGAGTGGTCTTGTTTAAACAATGAAGAGCTTTCAAGGTCGGGCGATCACATCAGGCGTTGGCGGCGGAGGTTCAGACAGTGATCTGTTCTTCCGCGTTGATAGCAGAGGCCAAGAGACCAGACAACAGCTGAGAGTGTGAAGGAACTCAGGATGGAGGAACAAAAAGCTCATTCTAGTCAGAATTAAAGGGCAGGACATTCAGCGCCAACAGTGGACAGCGCAGTCCGAGAAAATACACAAGCTACCCGAAATTAAACAAAAAAAACTTTTCTAACACTGGGCTCAATAAAAATGTGCAAATGCTGCTTCACGTCTATATTGGTGAACGGGTTAATGCTTTATCTGACTGCGGATTCCAGGGACTAACAGATGTGTTCATATTAATTACGAGTGGCTTTATCTCGTTCACAGAAGCCACTCTCTATAGCATACCGCCCGGTCTTAATGCAATTTACCTGTATCTGGCCCATTTACACGCGTGGAGATCTTTTCTCACCAGCCCCAGATTATAATGTAAAATAATTCGGGGATCAATTTTACACAGGAATTTGTTCTTGTTTATTACCTGTCGGGAATTGTTGCGAAATTTGACAGATGTTTAAATGTCAAGTTATCTGAGTTTTGTGACGGGGCAACTTGAGTCGCGCCGTGCCGGATCCTAACACCGGTTGCAATTCAACCACAAGAGTAAAGGAAAGGAATTTTAGTATGCTGGAGCACACAGCTGTTGTATCTGGGATTAGAAGGGTTTAACGTGGAGCACAGATGGATCCAATACTATTGTCCAGAGTATTCCAGGGCAGAGTTGAAATTTAAAGGAATGATCAGCGTGAGTTGATTGAAAAATCCTCTTGTTTAGTAAAACTCTGCGGATTGACATTGTCCTGTGTTGGATAAGTGTAAATGGACTCCAGCTTTAGATGGCGTGTAATAGGTATTGTGGGAACGCAGCTGTTTCAGCATTTCCCAACCAAACCATTAAGGGCTTAGATCAGGCCATTATTATTGGCTTATCTCTCTTGCCTCTGCCGTTGTTCAGCAGTGAGCAGCGTGTTATTGTCCCGGTCTGTCTCTAAAGATATAGGTGGTGGAAACTAAACGGGATGGACAAACTGTTAGACAATAATACTTCAGCGTAGAAACAAACTAAAGCAAAAAAAAACACAACTGTCTCTTCTACTGAGACAAAAATGACATCTCCTCACTAGGAAGCCAGTCTTCCTGCATTGCGCCATTTATCGCGACGCAGTTTCATTGGGTCGAGTTATTCTTTTGCAGAAAGCGTTTGAACAAAACACTGCGGGGGAAATGGCTAATTACTTAATTTTAAATTACACATTGAAATTGATACAGGCTCAGGTGCTGCAGAATTAACAATAGCGATGGTGATGGGAGCTCGCCGTTCGGATTAAACACACACAGTAACCCTCGGGCACCTATACACAAGATTCAAGTGGACTTTGAGATTTGCACAGGTCTAAAGGTTAAACCCGTCAATTTGCTCGGATGTAAATGCTTACTCAAGGAATGCTATCCAATGTTTCTAACCTGTTTTATTAGCAGGTAGTGATGCAGGAAGCTAATATCATTTTTCCCCCAGCTTCTGTCTCAAAGATTAAAATCTGTTTGGATTTTAATGCTAGCATTGCAATACTGTTTTTTTTAAAGAAAACAGGCTAAGTAATAACTGTCCGACTCCCACCATACATTTACACTGGTTAATAATAGGGCAAAATCCTGCAATGGACCTTTAACCAGCATTCACATCAATTCATGACTAACCTACAGGAAGTGTTTAGGCTTCTTTTGATTATTTTATGCACTGAAGGATTTTCTTTCTCAAAACAAAACAGAGTACTTTTAAATATTATTGCCGTGTCTGTATGGGCTTGAATGTTCTCTTGGTCGGTTTCCCACCTCTACTCTTTAGCTCAGCTGAAGCTCTCACTGGTATCCCAGCCCACACCACTCACAGTTCACCCATGCCTCTGTGTTGCTGAGTGATCTGCATCAGCCCCAAGTCTTGCCTACACCCCCTGTTTTGAAGTTCTCAGCCCCGTGTTTAAACACTTCCAAGCTATCAACATCTCCGTATTTCTGCAACATCATTCTGCCCTGACATTCTCCCACAGCGTGGAGGCTTGGCCTGTTTTGTTCCACCCTATGCCTTCAGGTGTCCAAGTCCCTGAACAATGGGACAACTCTTCCCCTTCCTCACAAAACCTCTCTGTGTCTGTCTCTGTCTCATTCACACACACTCACTGACACACACTCAATCTCATCCATGTTCAATCTCTCGCACACTCATTTATACTCTCACTTGCTCTCACACCCACTCTCTCTCTCCCTCACTCATACACAATCTGTCACAGCTCTCACTCAATCCCTCACTCGCACTCTCGCTCAGAGTTCCTCAATGCATTCTCATACTCGCACTCTTACTCAGTCTCGCTCTCCCTCTCTCACACTCTCACTATTACTCCTGGGTGAGGTCCCTCCTTGCAGTGGACCACTTTAACCAATCTTTTGGTTACTCCTTTGTGGCTCACCAACAAGCCTTGTTTGATGTTGCTTCTAGTGTCCACTTTGGAATGCCTTTTTCCATTAGGAGCACTCCACAAAGGCAAGTTGCTGTGTCCTAAACTTAGTGTACTTTTGAAGTAAGAAAAGAAACAAGTCGTCAAGATGCCAATGTTTATCTTGACTCAACTTTAGAAAATAAGCATTCCAGTACTTTGCACAATAATCAAATGCTTCATTCCCACTGTTTCCTGATTGGTCACAGGAATAAAGCTGAAGGTCAGTTGCCTAAAAAACATTCTATCTTTGGCAGTGAAAGAGGCAGTAAGATCCCAATGAGCCAAGGAAATGCAAGCTTAAAACTGAAGTCAGACTGTTTTATTCAGAGGTAGCCTGGGTCTTTATTGTTTTCATATTGATGTTGAGTGGGGATAAGTAATATCATTGATTGAATCTGAGCTTTATGCACGCATCTTATCTATGTGGGGAGTGGGGAAGCAGCAGAAATAACTGTAATGGAAACACAATGTGCGAGAAAGTTTCTGTGGATCAGGCCATGGAGAATGAAACAGAGTTAATATTTCATTAGGTAGAGGAAAAAATTCAAAATCAAATGTGTTTTAATTTGCAGAGAAGGGGAAGGGGTGTGTGATAGGGTAGAGACCTAGAAAGATTGAATCATACAAATGGTGGTGGTTGAGAGAAGCTTTTCAAAAACCAAGCCGTGCCTCATCCATTGTGACTTCAGCCCACCTTGGGTAAGAGTAAGCAATAGATCTACAACCATGATGTGAGGTTTAAGTTCGTATCGCAAGTTAGGGATGGGGACAGGCTGTAAGTGCTGGTTTTATTGTTACACCTCAAGTAAGTCACAATAGGACAATGAAGTACAATGCAGAGAGCAGATCCGGGGTGACCGATACAGACCTGAACCTGTAACGTTGTTCCGTCGAGGACCCATGCTGAACATTGCCTGCTGTAAGGGAGCAAGAGTGAGACAAAAATCCATCACTTGCCCATTAAGATAGAAGTATTGAGTTGACTCAGTATTGAATGAATCTTATTTTTTTTCTTCTGTATATAAACAAGATGTATTGATTTATTTCCATAATTTTGTTCATGATCACCAATGCATGTCTGTTGCAGGCTTACCCTGTCCAATCAGCCTTCCCTGCCATCCTTTAATAATGCCCCATTAACCAGCCGATTACAGCAGCCAGTCCTCCACCTTCTCACTGGTGCAGTGAAGGCATACATTTGATCGAGGGGCTTAACCAAGATACACAGCAAATCAAATCCACACCCACCCATGCCAAAGCTGCTTCTCCAAGCTGCCAAGATTTTGTGCAAAGTTCAGTAGCAAGCATCATTCCTTAACTCACACATTTTATTAGCTAAAGTCAAATGACCTTGGGTGGTATCATCTGACAACTTGTCTAGTCGAAACGAGAATTTTCCTGGTGGGTTTGTTAGCAAATGCTTCTGTGAGATGCTCTACTCCCTGTTGAGTGTGCAGTCAGGTTCAAGTGCTGACTTGTGTTACATTGTAATCTCTGTATTGACAGGTTATGTTTTTTCTTTATTAGCCCTTAAGGCAGACTAGCACTTGCAAAGGGTTGGGAATGTTGAATTCATCTGAGAACTTTCTAGTCATTTTCAATAACATCACTTTTTTTTTCTTTTTTTTCTTGGCACTGTAGTTCCTGGTAGGACCATCTGTCACTCTGTTTTCAATGCGTTGTTCTGAATCTTCATGCTTGGCAAAGTCACTTTTATCTCCAGAACCTTTAGAAGTTCTGGGGCTTCCTGCCGATCTCGTCTGTGTAAAATATTCTGCACAGCTGTTTGTTTTATTTTATTTGAGACGATTGGTAATCCAAATATAGTCAGCACGCCTCTGTTGAAATGACAACACAGTCGGGCTTTGTTGAGAAGTAACAGAAAATGAAGAGTAGAAAGAATATTTTTATTATGAGGCCCTGTATTTGATCACTTAATCTGACTTCACTGGAGTATTATAGTGTGACTCCCGCTCATATGTGACAGAATAGCCAAATGTTCAGCAAGTTACATAGAATTTTGCAACATTGAAACAGGCCATTTTGTCACATCTGGTCCACACCAATATTCACACTCCCCCTGAGCCTCTTCCAGGTCCTCTAATAATCTTAAGAGCATAACTTTTTTACTTCTTTCTCCCTTGTGTATTTATCCATTTTCTCTTTAAAGGCATCTGCAAAATTAGCTTCCTTATGGTGGCAAACTCCACATTTGAACCATTCTTCGGGTAAAGGACTTTCAGCAGACTTCCCTGTTGGATTATTCGTGGCTATTTTAATTTTACGGCCTGCTTTTGGGACTTCTTCACAGATGGAAACCAAGTCCCAACCAAACTCTTTTATAGCCTTAAAGAGCTCTTTCAGATCTTGGTAAATGATGACAGTGCGGGGAATGAGAAATTGTTCTCATTTGGTTTTGAACGAACATGCTGAGGTCAGGTTTCATCTAACAAGGCAAGCATGGTTCCACCTACACATGTCCAACAACATAGTTTAACTCAACCTAAGGATAATTGCCTTCCGCTCTCCCACACTAATGTGTCATTTACATTCTGAACATTCCCCTCTCTATAAATATTTATTTTAAGAGAGGAAAGATGGATGAGGGTGCATTATATAACAGGGATATTGTCTGTGGATAGGGGGATTGTTTTCAGTGATAATGCTGAAGGCATATTTTTGAGCTTTAAGACATACATTTGACTATAATTTTATATTATTATTGAGAAGTGGTGGTGTGTGAAAAAGAAACTGGTTTCAGTCAAGAAAGGGAAAACAACACAAGAGAATAATCAGTTGAATTATTGAGTGAAGGTTTACTTAAGAAGACATGGGTTTATTGAAGGAGACAGAAACCTTGAGAACCACAGAGCGCTTTTTAGGAATCTCTGGCCGAACATTATCATCGTCTCTGAGGAAGGTTTTCTGTGAGGGTTATCCAAAACGTTTGCCGTAACTTTAGCAGAAACCCTCTCAAATTAAAAAAAATTAAACTGCTATCACTGTAAGCTCTATGTAGAAGTTACCATGGGAGAATATTTTATGGTCAAAGTGGAACCGAATTAACAAAGGCATTATTGTTGAAAGTCAGACTTTTCATTTCTGGATACTGGTGTCAGTGGGAGAAGCGGCCATTTCTGCTTGCTTTGGGAGTCCAACATAAAATAAGCTCATGTGCTCCCAACGCAACTTGTATGACTGTGACAAATTTGCCATCATAGAATGTAAACAGTAGAGCAGAGGAACAGGGCCTTCAGCCCACAATGTTGTGCCAGACCCATTCAGTTAATACTGCCTAGTTAAACTAATCCCTTCTGCTGCACATGGTCCATATCCCTCCATTCTCCGCATATTCATGTGCCTATCTAAGAGTCTCTTAAACGCCTCTTTTGTATCTCCCTCCACCACCACCCCTGGCAGTGCATTCCAGGCACCCACCACTCTATGTGTAAAACAAAAACTTGCCCCACACATATACTTCTGAAAACTAGTAAGGATTGCCAATATAGGGATTCCAAAAATCTTACATATGGTGTACTAGGGGTTAAACCATTTCACCAGGTTGGATCAGAAGGAATAAAACCAAGTAGTGCTGGAAATACTCAGCACATGGGGAAGCATCAGTGTGGAGATAAACTATGTTAACAAACTATGAATTTCTCTCTCTCTCTCTCTCTCTCTCTCACTCACTCTCACTCCCACCCCCCCCCCCCACAACAGATATTGCTTGATCTGCTGAGTATTCCCAGAAATTTCTGATTTTATTTTAAGACTTTCAGAATTTTCACTATTTTACCTTGGTTCAGAAATCACTTCTTTCTGAATGTGGGCATGAATGGAACAGCTTGATCTTTGTACTGGGTGTATAAAATGGAAAAATATTCTCTTCCCTTAAAGTGGCCGGCTTAATTGGTGAGAACCAAATTAATCAAACCCTACCTCCAAATCCATTAGAAAGACTACATTATTATTTCCAAGCTACCCTGAACTTAATACTTTCAAATATCTAAGATTGAACACAAGCCTAGTCACAATATTTTTTTTATCTATTTGGCTGCCTGTTTCTTGTTGGATGCCATACCACTTTTCAGTATTTTTCTGTGATAATTGAGCTGTAACTGATCATTTACAAAGTGACTTTATATGTCATGTTGGCAGTTCTCCTCAATATCCAGCTCTCATGACAGGTATTCTGGAGCTTTGATTGATATTGCAGTATGGTACCACTTGTCTCTGAATCAGGAGGTCAAGGGTTCAAATCTTACTTCATAGATTTGAGTATAAACTAGGCTGGCATTAATATAGTACTGCAGAGTGCTGTTGTCTCAGAGATACAGGCTTAGAAGTCCTCTTGCACCGCGCAGCATTGTTATATCCTTTCAACAGACTTAACTGCTAAATCAGATTAGTTACTTCACGTCTCTTTAGCATACGTTAAAGGTTCCCTTCCCGGATGCCTGAATGTATCACAAGTGTCTGCACAGGTAGCTGGGCATGCACGGTGTTGTTAAGCAGAGCACCATGCCCGTTTTGATGCCACTTAAGCAAAAGTGTTCTTGCACACTGGCACAGGTCTTGACCAGAGGGTTCGGTGTTAGTTAATCCCACTAAGGTGCTGACAAGGAGTCCAAATTCCCCTAAGTAAGTCTGCTGCAGGTTTTCACTGGTGCTGATTTACACCCCTCCCCCCTACCCTCCTCAATTCTGCTGCTACCAGCTCCTGCTGATGTCACCTTGACAAACAAAGGAGCTGATCATTGACCTCAGGAAGCAGGATGGGGTACACGCCCCTGTCTGTATCAATGGTGTTGAGGTGGAGATTGTCGAGGGCTTCTAGGTGTAAATATCACCAATAGCTTGTCCTGGTCCAACCATGTCGACGCTGTGCCTGAAAAAGCACACCAGCACGTCTAACTGCCTCAGAAGGCTAAAGAAATCGGGCATATCCTCAAGGACACTTGTCAATGTTCATAGATGTCCCATAGCAAGCATCCTGTCACAGCTTGGTATGGCAACTGCTCCGCCCAAGACCACAAGAAATTGCAGAGTTGTGAATGCAGCCCAATCCCTCACGCAAACCAGCCTCCCCTCCACTGACTCCATCGACACTTTCCGCTGCCTTGGGGAAGCAGCCAACATAATCAGGGACCCCTCCAACTGTGGTCATTCTCTCTTCTCCCTTCTCCCATTGGGAAGAAGATACAGAAGCCTGAGAGCATATTATCACCAGACTCAAGACAGCTTCTATCCCGCTGTTATCAGACTCTTGAACGGACCCCTTGTACGCTAAAGGACGAACTTTTGAACTCTCGATCTCCCAATCTACCTCGTCGTGGCCACTGCACTTTATTTGTCTACCTGCACTGCTCTTTCTCCAACTGTCACACTATATACTGCATTCTGTTTTCTTTTTACTGCCTCAATGTAATTATGTATGGCATGATCTGTCTGGCTGACGGAACAAAAGCTTTTCACTGCATCTTGGTACATGTGACAATAATACACCAATACCAAGTACATCTATTCTCATTCACTGCCTGGAAATATCACACAGAGCTGATAAGGACATCTCATCCAATGCAGCTTCAATGCACAGTTTCATGTGGATTCCAAATCTAGCCCACAGTATCCTGGATGGGATGCTAAAGTAAATCAAGTGGATGTAAAAGACATCAAGGCACTATTCAAGCAAAAGTGAGGGAGCTTGCCCCAGTAGTCTGGCCAATATTGTCCTTCAACACCAATAAAACAAGGATATTACATCATCAGTACCAGTGGGATCTTGCTGTGTGTATTTTTAGTTTATGATTATTACCTTCTACAATTCAAAAAGCAGTTAGTTGGCTGTAAAGTACTTTGTGAAATCTGGAGATTATGAAAGGCATAAAATGCAAACTCAAAATTCTATTGCCTCGATATGATGTTAAGAATTCAGAGTCTGGAGTCCTGTGCAGACAAGCTTGGGAGGTGTACCCCGCCCCCTTCCCCCCTGAAGGATATGGGTGAACAATCTGTGTTCATGCAACTATCCAGCACGATCTTTTCTGCAAAGTTTAATGATCACATTTGAAATCATGGCCCCTGGGTTAGTACTAATGGTGATGCTGTAACCACTAGATTAGTTTATTACATCACCATGATATGGGGAAATGTGTTGCGGTTTTGAGTGTTGCAAATGGTTTTTACTAATTGCATTAAAAATGATCATCTCTATTCTAACTGAAGATGCCTTGCTATTTTGTTGATTTGTGTTTAATCTTCAGCAGGTTCAAGGTCAGTTGCCTCCGTTGATGATCCCAGTGTTTCCACCAGATCAGCGAACTTTGGCAGCTGCAGCAGCTCAGCAAGGATTCCTCCTGCCTCCTGGATTCTCCTATAAACCTGGAGGATGCAGTAAGTGTTTGGGAGACTTGGCCAAGCTTTCTGTGGCGGCAGGATTATTGCTTAACAACAGTCCTGGCAAATGCCACATGTCGTTAAAGTCTGTCCGCAAGACAGGCAAGAAGACCTCTGATGAATAAGACAGGGGTGATGATGTAGTCTGGTGTGGCTGCTATATTCTGCTGTCTTGTGAAACTATTACAGAGGGCAAAATCAACTAATTCTTTATTCCTTAGCTGCATTATTGAAAGGCAACTTGTATCACGCAGAGGCAGAGATTGCTGAGTAATGTGCTTTGTTTCGCTTATCTGATAATATAAAAGCAGTTATTGTTGTCTTTGTGTCACTTTGTAAATTGACATTTAATGTAATAATCAATTAGAAGAGACGCATTAGTAATCTGTACCTCTGTAAATTCTGACTGATTCTGAGACTTAGCAGTGACTAATGAACTCAGTAATGAATTAAGTTAAAAAAAACAGCAAAATGGAAGGGGAATTGATGCAATATTAATTAGATAGCTGATGACTTTAAAGCTGACCAAACTAGTTACTAACTTAGCAACTTGTGGAAAGATATTTTCTTATCTACCTTATCATATGTTCTCATAATTTTGAACATTTCTAGCAGCTCTGTCCTTAACTTCACTCTTTTAAAAGTAAAGCCAATTTTTGCAGCCCTTCCTTATGATGAAAGACTCTCAGTCCTGCTGTAATTAGCAAATCATTTCTGTACCCTCACCATATCTTAGGTACCCTTCTTAAATTAAGGAGCTCAGAACAGAACATAATTTCTCAGTGTGGTCCAATAAATGATTTGTGAAGGTTTAACATCACCTTTTTGCTTTCGTTCTCCACATCCCTATTTTGAAAACCCAGGATCCTTAAAGCATTGTAAACTTGAGCTCTTACGTTAAATGATTTGCAAATCTGAGCCACTTAAGTCTGTACTCTTCCATTCTATTCAAAGATAGCAACTGTATCCATTTTGTAATGATTGCAAAACATGGCTTCATAGGCTGACAGAAATGAAGTGGTATCTACATATCGTCTGCTGTAGGATTACTTGTATTCCTTTGAACACATGGTGATGAGCTCTTTACAGGAAAGGTGCTGTTGATTGTTTGAAAGTGTAAAGCTTTCTTTCCCTTGCATTCATTTACTCAGAAAGTAAGTGAAGGTACTTTGATTTATTTTGACTTGCTGTTCTTCCATGCCGTTACTCCTACTGTTGTAGCTCTGCAGGTAGATTGGTTGTGATCCTCTGCTGGCCCATTCAGTTACCAGGGTACATGGAGGTGCACTGGAATAACTCTGGTGCAGTGCCCCCAATCTCCTTGAGTATGGCTCCTCCAGCGGTGCTGAAAGGTACAGGGGAATCACAGATCCTCTTGCCAATACAACTTGGCAGTGAGGGCACAGTTATGGGCACGCCTGAAGTATACCATGTGCAACCAAGATGTGGAACGTCAGGGGCTAAGAGTGGCATGGTAGGTAATGTTGTCTCCTCACAGTTCCAGGGACCCAGAATCAATCCTGACCACAGGTGCAGTCCTGTGGAGTTTGCACGCTCTTCCGATGACCGTGTAGAAATTCTCCTTTAAGTAGGTGGGTGGATGTAGATTTGGGATGGGGTTGATAGACGCATGAGAGAGAATAGATCATAGGGAAATAAGTTGGGGAATGGGATTGATGGGACTCTGCTGAGAGGTGACGTAGGCCATATAGCCTCCTCCTGTGTCATGGAGTCATAGAGTTATGCAGCAGGGAAACAGGCCCTTCAGCCCAGCTCGTCCATGCCGACCAAGGTGCCTTTGTGAGCTGGTCCCATTTGCTTGCATTTGGCCCATATCCTTCTAAACTTTTTCTATCTGTGTATCTGTCCAAATATCTTTTTAACGTTGTAATTGTACCTGCCTCTACCACTTCCTCTGGCAGCTCGTTCCAGATACCCACCACCCTCTGTGTGGAAAAATTGCCCCTTAGCTCCCCTTAAAATCATTCCCCTCTCACCTTAAGCCTGTGCCCTCTGGTTTTAGACTCCCCTGTCCTGGGAAAAAGACTGTAGGTGTCCACTTTATCTATGCCCCTCGTGACTTATAGACTTGTATAGGGTCACCCCTCAGTCTCCTTCGCTCAAGGGAAAAGAGTCCCAGCCTATCCAGTCTCACCTTGTAACTAAAACCCTCCAGTCCCAGCAATGTCACTGTGAACCTTTCTGGCTTAATCACATTCTTCCTATAGTGCGGTGACCAGAACTGCGCACAGTATTCCAGGTGCCGTCTCACCAACATCTTGTACAACTGGAATATGACTTTCCAGCTCTTGTACCCAATGCCCCATCTGATGAAGGCCAGCGTGCCACACACCTCCTTCACCACCACCTCTGTCACTTTCAGGGAACTGCATCATAAGGGAATATGAGAAAGTGAACAGTTCTACATAGTCCATAATTGGTAAGATAAGATAGGATTTCTTTATTAGTCACATGTACGTTGAAACACACAGTGAAATGCATCTTTTTGTGTAGAGTGTTCTGGGGGCAGCCCGCAAGTGTCGCCACGCTTCCGGCACCAACATAGCGTGCCCACAACTTCCTAACCCGTACGTCTTTGGAATATGGGATGAAACCGGAGCACCTGGAGGAAACCCACGCAGACACACAGGAAGAACGTACAAACTCCTTACAGACGGCGGCGGGAATTGAACCTGGGTCGCTGGTGCTGTAGTAGCATTGCGCTAACCGTTACACTACCGTGCTTGCCCCAACACTACCGTGCCTGCCCCATATCTCTGCATAGTCCATAATCTTTCTCCATTATCCTTAGGTTATCATTTCATATTCTATCTCAAAATTGTTTTCTCAGTTTTTGAATTATTTTCTTTTCATCTTTAAAGTATGTCATAATGATATAAACATTGTACTTGTCCCTATCTATGTGGGCCCTTGTGAAGCACGTCAACAGAATGCACCCGATATAAGAATCAGTAGCAGATTGCATTGCACACAATGTCAATCAGACCTCCATCCACTTCCTGAAAACCTTTCCTTCGGTCACAGGCCAGAAGGAGTACAAAGATCGGTATATCCTGATAAAGTGACAGTGTAGAGAGAGAAAGTTCCGCCAGAGCTTGCTGCAACCCCAAGCATCCTTTATAATATGGAATTGTACTTGACACTGACTTGGAGGGAAGGGATTCAAGAGAGACATGTTAGTATTCATTCTTGGGATATGGATGTTCATGGTCAGTTTGGAATATTTTGACTGTTGTCATAGTTGGCCTTTGAGAAGTCTGAGTTAGCCCGCCTTCTTGAACTGATGGAGTCAAGATCTTAGATCTTGGGGTCCAAGCCCATAGCTCCTTGAAAGTGGCTGCACAGGTTGACAGAGTGGTAAAGAAGGCATTTGGCATGCTTGCCTTTATTAGTCGAGGCACTGAGTTGAAGAGTCAGGAAGTTATGTTGCAGCTTTATAAAACTCTGGTTAAGTCACATCTGGAGTATCGAATTCAATTCTGGTCGCCCCATTATAGAGGGGATGTGGAAGCTTTGGAGAGGGTACAGAAGAGGTTTACCAGGATGCTGTCTGGATTAGAGGGCATGGGCTATAAGGAGAGGTTGGACAAACTTGGGTTGTTTGCTCTGGAGCATCAGAGGTTGAGGGAGACCTGACAGAAGTTTATAAGATTATGAGGGGCTTAGATAGAGTAGACGGTCAGTGTCTTTTTCCCATGGTTGAAATGTCTAATACCAGAGGGCAGGCACTTAAGGTGAGAGGGGGTAAATTCAAAAGAGATGTGCGGGGCAGGAATTTTATACAGAGAGTGGTGGGTGCCTGGAATGTGCTGCCAGGGCTGGTGGTGGAGGCAAACACAATAGAGGCATTTAAGAGGCTCTTAGATGGGCAAATGAATATGCAGAGAATGGAGGGATGGGGACTTGTGTATGAAGGAGGGACTAGTTTAGTTAGGCTTTTAATTACTAGTTTAATTTGTTCGGCACAACATCGTGGGGTGAAGGGCCTGTTCCTGTGCTGTACTGTTTGTTCTATGTTCAAATATGACAAAATATTGCCATAAAGCTATTGGTATGGACTTCCAGGGAATTAATCTGGAGTCACTGAAGAAACAGTAACATATGTCCAAATCAGTGGTGTAACAGTAGGACCATATAATTAGACCCTACAAATGTAAATGGTGATAAAGGATTAATTAATCATCTCATAGAGATCCTCTGGGAAAGAGTGATCATAACGTAGAATTTCACATTAAATCTGAGAGTGAGAAACATAGGTTGGAAATATAAGTGTCACAAATTAAGTAAAGATATGAGGTAGTGTTGGCTAAAATGAACGGGGAAGACAGGTTAAAAGATACAAGGGTAGATAAGTAGGAGCAGACATTTAAGGAGATACTTTATGACTCTCAATAAAAATATACTCCATTTAAAGAGGGATGATTCATGCGTGGTTTATTAAATTAGTTAAGGTTGGTATCAAATTAAGAGAAAGGAATGCATTGTTACAAATATTGGTGACAGCACAGAGAATTTTAGAAACCTACAAAGCTTGATAACAAATGATGAGGGAGAAAATAGATTATGACAGTAAACTAACAAAAAGTAATAAGAAAAGACAGTAAAATGTATATCTTAAAGAATGAAACTGGGGACCTAATAATGGGAAATAAGGAAAGAGCAGAGACTCTGAACAAATATTTTATATCTGCCTTCAAAGTAGAAAATGCAAAAAGCATCCCAGCCCTAGTGGAAAATCTGGGAGCAAATGAGAGGGAAGAACTTAAAATATTACAATTACTAGAGAAAAAGTACTAGGCAAATTAATGGAACCAAAAACTACATGTCCCTTAGACAATGGGCTGAATGGAGTATAACACTGGGAAATGTGAGGTTATCCAAACTAAAAGCAAGCTTTATTCCAAATGTTATTGATGTTTCATTGGATGTAGTAAGGTTTTTTTAACCAATCAAATGTAATTGTAACATTAAGGTCAGCAGCCTGTCAGTCACTCAGAGTATTCGGCAAAGGGTCGGAAGGAACATAGAAAAGCATCAGTGCAATGTGGTTGGTAATTCCTCCTTCCACAGTTCCGTGAGTGGATTTAACTGCCTTGGATATCCCTTCCCATGGTCATAGCCAAAACGTAGGAACTGGTAACTGGCTTATTGTCACATGTACTGAGATACAGTGAAAAGCTTTTGTTTGCGTGCCACCCAGACAGATCATTCCATGCATAAATATATCAAGGTAGTACAAAGTGATGAAAAAAAACCAGAATGCAGAATATAATGTTACTGTTACAGAGAAAGTGCAGTGCAGGTAGACCAATAAAGTGCAAGGGCCATGACGAGGTAGATTGAGAGATCAAGAGTTCATCTTTAGCGTATAAGAGGTCTGTTCAAGGGTCTTATAACAGCAGGATAGAAGCTGTCCCTGATTCGGCCTGTGTCAGCTAAGGTTTAGGACATAACTTAGGCCTCAGCACCTCATGGAAACGTTCAAACATTTCACCTTTCCCCTTCCTGGGGCATCTGGGCAGGTGTCTGTTAAATCTTCACATCACTCCAACTTGAACGTGTGCCCCAGAGCATCCCTGTAGGAATCATGGCCATCCTGAGATGCAACCCACACCCACCCCATAGAAACAAATAACAGGCCTGGGGGAAGAATGGTCACCAGCCTACACTGGCTCCTACTCCAGCAAGGGCTCAAGTTTTATAATTCTCATCCTGGTCTTCAATTGCCCTTATCCCTTGACAGTCTCTGAAACTACCTCCACCCATGCCAACAAACACTGGGCATCCAACACTTCATTTTCATTGGCTGCTGCGTCCAAAGCTGCCTGCTTCCAAAGCTGTGAAATTCCTTCCATAAATCTTCCCACCTCACTTTCGTCCTTAAGACCTTTAAAGCTTGCATGTTTGACAAACCTCTTCTAATATCCCCTTATGTGACTCGGCAGTGATATATGTCCAATGTTACTCCCATGAAGTGCTTGGGGATGCTTTATCATGTTAATACATTTACATAGATGCAGATGATAAGGATGCTTCCTATCTATGGTCTAACATATATGCAAAGTAACAGAAAGTGCCTTGAGCAGCTGCATTAATCTTTGTTGAGAAAAAGCATGGAAACAGGCCATTTGGTCTGTGCTGACCATCGAGCACCCAATCCTACCCTAGGCTATTTTATTCTCTGCACTGCAGCCAACAAAATGCTGGAGGATCTGAGCGGATCAGGGAGCATCTGTGGAGAGAAATGAGCAGTCGACTTTACAGGTTGAGACCCTTCATCTGGGCTGAAAAGCAGAGGGAGATAGCTGGTATAAAGAGGTGAGGGGGAGGGGTGAGGCAAGAGCTGGCAGGTGATAGGTGGATCCAGGTGAGGGGGGGGTTGATGGGCAGATGGAGGAGGGAAGTGTGGAAATAGTGACAGAGGCTGCAGATGGTGATAGGTGGAGGCAGCAAAGGGCTGCAGATGGTGATAGGTGGAGGCAGCAAAGGGCTGCAGATGGTGATAGGTGGAGGCAGCAAAGGGCTGCAGATGGTGATAGGTGGAGGCAGCAAAGGGCTGCAGATGGTGATAGGTGGAGGCAGCAAAGGGCTGCAGATGGTGATAGGTGGAGGCAGCAAAGGGCTGCAGAGGGTGATAGGTGGAGGCAGCAAAGGGCTGCAGATGGTGATAGGTGGAGGCAGCAAAGGGCTGCAGATGGTGATAGGTGGAGGCAGCAAAGGGCTGCAGAGGGTGATAGGTGGAGGCAGCAAAGGGCTGCAGATGGTGATAGGTGGAGGCAGCAAAGGGCTGCAGAGGGTGATAGGTGGAGGCAGCAAAGGGCTGCAGAGGGTGATAGGTGGAGGCAGCAAAGGGCTGCAGAGGGTGATAGGTGGAGGCAGCAAAGGGCTGCAGAGGGTGATAGGTGGAGGCAGCAAAGGGCTGCAGATGGTGATAGGTGGAGGCAGCAAAGGGCTGCAGAGGGTGATAGGTGGAGGCAGCAAAGGGCTGCAGAGGGTGATAGGTGGAGGCAGCAAAGGGCTGCAGAGGGTGATAGGTGGAGGCAGCAAAGGGCTGCAGAGGGTGATAGGTGGAGGCAGCAAAGGGCTGCAGAGGGTGATAGGTGGAGGCAGCAAAGGGCTGCAGAGGGTGATAGGTGGAGGCAGCAAAGGGCTGCAGAGGGTGATAGGTGGAGGCAGCAAAGGGCTGCAGAGGGTGATAGGTGGAGGCAGCAAAGGGCTGCAGAGGGTGATAGGTGGAGGCAGCAAAGGGCTGCAGAGGGTGATAGGTGGAGGCAGCAAAGGGCTGCAGATGGTGATAGGTGGAGGCAGCAAAGGGCTGCAGATGGTGATAGGTGGAGGCAGCAAAGGGCTGCAGAGGGTGATAGGTGGAGGCAGCAAAGGGCTGCAGAGGGTGATAGGTGGAGGCAGCAAAGGGCTGCAGAGGGTGATAGGTGGAGGCAGCAAAGGGCTGCAGAGGGTGATAGGTGGAGGCAGCAAAGGGCTGCAGAGGGTGATAGGTGGAGGCAGCAAAGGGCTGCAGAGGGTGATAGGTGGAGGCAGCAAAGGGCTGCAGATGGTGATAGGTGGAGGCAGCAAAGGGCTGCAGAGGGTGATAGGTGGAGGCAGCAAAGGGCTGCAGAGGGTGATAGGTGGAGGCAGCAAAGGGCTGCAGAGGGTGATAGGTGGAGGCAGCAAAGGGCTGCAGAGGGTGGAATCTGATAGGAGAGGAAGGTGGAGCATCGAACCAAATAAGGGAAGTGGGGAGGGCAGATGGCGTGGACCCAGTGGAAGGAGTGGGTGGGGGAGGGGAAAGAGACGGGGTGATGGGGGACTGGGGTGGGTGTAGGAGGGACTTGGTAGATCAGGAGGAGAGAGAAGAGGGACAGAGGGGGAGCAGTGTACTGGAAATTGGAGAATTCGCCACAGTCTAGTCTGGATAATGCCTTTGGAGAGTGAGGTTATCAGGTCCCAGTTGGCACACTATTTGGCATAATCAACGACCTAATTTGCTAATCAATAGGCTTAAAGGTATTGTCTCAAGGAAGAAGGGATTTTGTACATGGTGGAATTTTTCTTCTGTGGAGAACTTTTCCCCGAAAACTCAAGGGCAAATGGGACTAGCTTGATGGGCACTTTGGTCGGCATGGACGAGTTGGGCTGAAGGGCCTGTTTCCCTGCTGTATTAGTCTTTGACTTTCTATGACTATGACTAACATGTGAGACGGTCACTGCAACAGTCCACCAATAACCCCTCTGGTGGATGACCCTCTACTGAAAGCTGATGAGGCATTGCACAGCTTCCACTCTGAAAATGTGCCACCTGGTACTCTTCTGAGGGTGGGTTCATGTGGTTGGTGGTCCTGGGCCTGTGCCGTGGAAGGGGAGGGGAGGGCTAGTGAGCTGGGGAATCGGAGACTGGCAGAGCCAATGTTGCGGGGCAGTGGGCAGCAGACTGCGGTCTGGTATCAGCCGACCTGGAGATGGGGGTTTGACGGCTGGATCAGGTTGGGCAGTGCGGTGATTTGAGTATGGGGTGGAGTGTGTGAGTGATTTCACTTATTTGGCAGGCATTCCCATCCAGCACTGCAGTAGTAAAACTGAGTAGTCCTGGGATAACAAGATCAATGCTCTAAAAGGAATGTTTCACAAGGAATAATGCCATTCCTTTCACCTGACCCACATTCACACAGGTGAAAAATTACTTTCTATTGCAACACACCTAAAAAAAAGTGTGATTTATATTTTCTGAGTGACAATGTGCTTTGTACCCAGTTGAACTACATCTTACATGAGATGTTAGACATCCAGGGATTTGAAGACTTTAGATTTCATGGAATGATTAAGCCATTCAAGCTTTATCATTCTGCTCATCTGGAACAGTTGATGGTTATTGTAAATTAATTTGCAGCTGAATAAATATTACTGGTTAGTATGATTCTGATATTGGATCTGGGGCAGTAATAAGGTGCATCCCCAGGACCCCCATTTAATGCATGGTTAATGGATTTGATTCATTGAGATTCTTGTCATGCATTGCGTCTCGATAAGCTGTTTGTGTTGACATTAGTTCCTGGAACATGCAAGTTGTGTTTAAGCATGCTCAAGTTTGCACAGGCAGAATTCCATTGTGACCAGCTGTGCATTAATTGAACCAGAATTTCAAGGGAGTATCCTGAAGACTGATGGTGCTCTACCTGATGATGATCACAATGCTCTTTTGCTCTTTTTGTATGCATCTGTGCTCTAGGATGGTATGGAGCAAAAGCAAGGAAGTCCTGCTCAACGTTATAAATCAAGGTTTCTGCCAGTCCTGGATGGCACATTTTAGTAAGAAGGGCTAAAACCTTGGAGAGGAGATTGAGAAAATTTGCCCCAATGGTGGATTTCAGTTACATGGAGATAGTAACAAAGCTTTCAACACTTTTTTTTAAAGTGAAAATGTGACTGAGAATCTTTTTTTTAGGGTAGATAACAGGAAATCAGTTAATGGATTTTCAAAAGATGCCTCCCAAAACTTTGTTGTGTAATATAAGGAATCACATTGTTAGGGGATCAGGGATTGGTTAAAGGACAAAAGACAGAGTTTGGAGATAATAAGTCATTTTCAGGGTGGCAACCTCTATTAACGAGGTGTAATAAGCAGCAGAAGAGGGGCCTCAGCTATTTACAATCTAAATCAATGACAGACAAAAAGACAGTGTATGGTATCCACATTTGCTGATGATATAAAACTAGGTGGGAAAATGACCTGTGAGGTGGAGGCTAATGTCCTGCAAAGATTCTGACTCTGATTCTGGATATTGACAAGCTAAGTAAGTGGGTAAGGAGATGGCAGATGAAGTATTGTAGGGAGATATCAGCCTCTTCCCTTTGACAAGAAAAGAAAGAGAATTTATTTTTTGAAATGGTGAGTAGATAGGAAATGTTGGTGGTCGCACAGATACTGATGTGCTGGTACATGTGATGCTGAAGCTTAACATGCTGATACTGTAATCAACAGAAATGCAAATACTACACTGGCCTTTATTGCAAAAGGATTTGATTAACAAAAGGAGGAAATGTTGCTAAAATTACACAAGGCTTTGGTGTTTCCATACCTGGAGTACAGTAACTAGTTTTGGTTTCCATACATAAGGAAGGATGTACTTGTCTTGGAGATGGTGGTGCACAGATTCATTAGGTCAATTTCTGGTACAGGATGTTATCCTAAAAGGAGAGATTGAGTAGGAAGAGGGACAATCTGACTGAAACATATCAGAGGAGATGATAAAACTGCTGGAGGAACTCAGCAGGCCAGGCAACAGCAGTGGAAGGAAATGGACAGTCAACATTTCGGGTTGAGACCCTTCATCCGGACGCAGATAAAGGATCTCTACCAGAAACGCTGACTGTCCATTTCCATCCACAGATGCTGCCTGACCTGCTGAGTTCCTCCAGCAGTTTATTTTTTGCTCTATATTCCAGCATCTGCAGGCTCTTGTGTCTCCATTGGGAATGAAGATAGACTTGGATAGAAAGTGTGTGTTTTTCTGACTGAGGAGTTCAAAGCTAAGACATACTGACTTAATGTAAGGAGTTAACCATTTAGGACTGAGATGTGAAGAAATTACTTCACTCAGAGTGGACAGTAAGTTTTATAGAATTCTTTATCCTAGTGTGTGTGAAATTTAAATTGTTCATTATATTTAAGACTTGAGTGTGAAATCTAATTGCAACATGGGACATGTAGTCTGCTCCTAGTCCTAACTCTTATGTTAAAAATATTAAAAATAGTGTGCTAAGAATTGTATTTTATTACAGGTTTGTCCTTGTGACACCACAATCCTTTTGCTTACTCGAATAAATTCACTCCTATTGAAGCAAATGCAAAGGGTTGAGTAGAGCGGAGAACTGCAGCAGTAGATCTTGACTTTGTTTGTCAGTGATAACTGGGTGACAGGGAATAAAGAAACAACCATTGGACAGAGTTAAGATGTAATCAAAGGGATGGGTGCAAAATCACAGACTGTTGGCAGGGCAGATATTTTAAATCATCAGCTGGGAATTTATTGGATCTCATAAAATTGTCACATTTTGGGATTTATGATTATTTGGCATAGGATAATTTGTAGATTAACTTATATTAAAATGTTGCTATTACATTCAGCTACGAGAGGATTAAATCCGTACAAGCTTTGCATAATATGGATTAGGTCCAGAGGAAGTGTCAGTCTGGGCTGGTACTTATTAGGTGCCACGTCAGTCTGAGACAACGGGCTTGTAAGTATATTCGACACACGTTATGTTGGAATGGTCCCATTGTATTGAACCCAGTGAGCAGGGAAGGTTATGTAAGAAGGATGATAAATTTTGAACCACTGTAGATTTGGCCTACAAGGCAACCTGAAATAAGGGCAAAGGCAGTTTCATTATATTTAATTCTTGACACACTTTGTCAAATCTATCGCCAGTTTTCATTTTGAGAGCTGGAAGCTAAAGTCAACAGTCTTATCCAGGCGGGCATCACCTTGGGAAGCATGGTGAAGGGGTGGTGAGGTTGCCGCTAGCGTTTGGGATTGGTCGACGGAGTGTGTGTGAGATGTTCTAAGACGTGCGTTGTTCATTTTCACAGATGAGCCGTACCCACTTCAGCTTATACCCACGACTATGGCAGCAGCAACACCAGGACTTGGCCAGCTCCAGTTGCAGGTAGGACAGATTGTGGCTGAGGAACTCAAAGGTCAGGGGCAGCTCATTGGAGGAGATATTTAATGAAAAAGTGGTAAATAGAAAACTTAACCTTTGATAAATAAATGGTTAACAAAGGCATCCTGATGGTTGAGAGATCAGAACATAAACTGGCTGAAAGCAGCTAACTCAACAGGAACGGCTGGATGAGATTGGAGCCTCCCAGGAATGAGCTGAAAAACTGAGAGAAATAGAAAATTCTTGCCAAGAAATTCCCACTGATTTAGCAAGCTGTCCAGTCTCACACTGAAAAACATTACTTTCCAATTAATTGGTCCATATGTATATTATATACAACTGTTTTTCCAACAAAATCATGCATAATTCTTCATTCCAAGCCCAATGTCACCAGAGTTATTGGAGCACAGTTGCATGATGGGTAACTTGTGTAAGTCAATACCTCTGTTCATGAGAAGGTACACAGATGGAGGTGAAAAGAACACCTTATGATTTCCCTTCTACCTCCTTCCCCTCGGGAATAGATGAGTATCCATGTACGGCACTGTTGAGATCAAAAATCCCAAGAATGGGAAAATCAAAGTATGCCTTCCAAGCCACAGCTTATCACACTGATATTACAAAACGCAACCTTGTACTCCCCAGTAACATTGGCATTTAATTTCATCAGGAGTTTCCGGTTTCAGTAACAATTTGGGTACACTCGTACTTTTGAGTCAGAAGGTTGCAGGAACAAGGACTTGATTGGCACCTTGATTGGTATCTTTTGGACAAAGTAATGAATTAAGGTTTTTTTCAACCTGCTTGGATGGACAAAGGCAATCCCCTGAGATGATTTGAAAAAGAACAAGGGATTCCTTCCAGTCATGGTTTATCTTCAACCAAGCAGCACCAACCAGCTGACAATGTAGTCATTCGTCTCTTTGCTGTTTGTGGGACTTTGTGTATATTTTGGCTGATGCATTTGCCTACAAATCAGACAGTAACTGTACGTCAGAAATATTTCTTTGGCTGTGAAATGTTTTGGGGTGATCTAAGGATGTGAAACATGATGTAGAAATGCAAGTTCTTTCTTTCCAGGTCATACTCAATAAAATGTTCCTGTATCTGACACATGGTAAACAAGATAAATGAGTCAAAAGGGAGGCAAGTGTTCAGAAGTACTTATCACATATTTGCTAATAGTCATAGCAAGGGTAGAATTCAACATTTGTACAGTTTTCTCATAGAGTCATAGAAAGGTATAGCATGGAAACAGGCCCTCCAGCCTATCGAATCTGCACTGACCCTTGATCACCCATGTTACACTAATCCCTACATTAGTCCCATTGTTTTATTCTCCCAATATTCTCTTAAACTCCCATCAGATTCTACCACTCGCCTACACACTAGGGACAATTTACAGCGGCCAACCAACCCACCAACCCGCACGTCCTTGAGATGTGGGAGGAAACTGGAGCACCCATAGGAAACCCATATGGTCGCAGAGGGAATGTGTAAGCTCCTGACAGACAGCACCTGGGGTCAGGATTGAACCCGGGTCTCTGGCACCGTGAGGCAGCAGCTCTGCTAGCTGCGCCACTGTGGGTTTATTAAAGGTTCCAATGGATATCTGAAAGCTGTGATACTAAATACGATTACTGCAGGTCATGTTACATTCCAGTTTGACTCCTGTACTTGGAACAGGATGGGCATAGTCTTCATTTTCACTAACTTTCTAAGCACAGATATTTCTGGGACTCCTGGAGTGACTAAGAGGTGATTTTATCTCATATCTGTTTACTCATCTGTACTCTTGTCTCAGCCCATTTTTGACCGAGAGTTTCAACCAAGAATGTGACAAGTTCAAACTCAACTATTACAAACATTTCCTGGCCAGTACCCATCTTTTATGTGCCATTAACCTCAGTGCATCCAAAGGTTTACCAAGTGTATTCTATATGGCGTAGTGTTCTCACCCTTAACTATGCTCGATGTTGGACTACACTGGTGCCCCAACCCCCAATGCACTCAATTTAAAGTTCTAATCTTAGTGTTTAAATTCCTTCAGACATTCCATCCCTCTAAAGTCAAAGTCGAAAGTTAAAGTCGAGTTTATTGTCATGTGCACAAGTACATGTATGCACTGTCTCTGCAGACCATGGTCAATACTGAATGAGCTGCGACTTTTGCTTTTGACTTCCATTGACTTTTGAATCAGGAAGCACTGTGACACCAAGATCCCACTCCTGAATATTAAGCACATAATCCAGACTGACACTCCAGTGCAGTCCCAAAGGAGTGTGACTCTGGTGGAGGTGCCCGTTTCCGGATGTGATCCTAAACCAATGGCCAGTTTACCACCACATCTGCAGCTCAAGGACTTTTTGGCACTCTCTCAAAGGATTCGGGGAAATTCTTGACCAACGTCTGAAGGCAGATTACTGCTCATTATCACGTTGGGTGGATTCTGTATGCAGCTTGGTTTGCATGCTTCCTATACAACTGTGACTATACTTCAAATGTACTCTAAAGTCCACCAATCTTCTGCATAAACATTTTCTCCCTCTCTTTTTCCTCTAAGGTGTCCTTTGATCAAGAATTTATAGTGGATGCCCTGATAATCTCTTTATATGAAGTCACTTAACATATCTTACACTGTAAAAGACGTTGTATAGTTGCAAGTAGATTTTGTTTTTAATATTATTATTTTATTTATTTGCCCGCTGAGTTCCTCCAGCTTTTTGTGTGTTGCTCCAGATTCCAGCATCTCAGTCTTTTGTGTCTGCTCTCTGTTGTTATTATGTTCTTTTTTAAAAAATTTTATTTACAGCATGGTAACAGGCCCTTCTGGCCCAACGAGTCCACGCCGCCCATTTTAAACCCCAAATTAACCTACCCGTACGTCCTTAGCATGTGGGAGGAAACCGGAGCACCCGGCGGAAACCCACGCAGCCACAGGAGAACGTACAGACTCCTTACAGACAGCAACGGGAATCGAACCCCAATGCTGGCACTGTAATAGTGTCGCGCTAATCGCTACGCTATGTGATCATCGGAAGAAAAGCTCTGCCATAGAAGTGCAAGGGTAACAGAAAAAAGCTGGAAGCACTCAGCGGGTCAGGCAGTATCTGTGGAGAGAGAACCAGTTAGGTTTCAGATCCGGGACCCTTCGTCAGAACTGGGATAGAGAGAAAACAAGTTGATTTTTAGCAGCAGAGAAAGTGGGGAAGGGATGGGTGGAACAAAGGGAATATCTCTGGTAGGGTGAGACCAAATACGGAATTGGGGGAAGTTAGAGTAGAAGTAGCAGCACATTATGCTTTTTTGTTTGTGTGTTGTGTTGTTAATAGTGAGACTCAACTGGCCAGACTATAGTAACAGTGAAAAATATCTGAGCCAAAATGATTGCAGGCCAAAATGTCTAGTTCTGATATAGATGGGAAGAAAAGGTGAAAATGGAAATGTAATTATATTTCAATGGAAAGTCAGAGAAGGTGCATAGCTGGTTGCAATATCAACCAAAATCAAAATTATCCTCTTGACCAACCATGCCAAGGAGATTATTGGCAAACGGTACATCCTGCATCCTTTAATATTTCTTTTGCTCACATTATTGCCCGTACTTATTCCCCATGCACACAGCATGGTTTAATATTGTGACAGTGAGTGCACCTGCCTTTATAATGGGTCCTACCCAGCACCAGGCTAACAAAAAGAACTGAAGTGTTTTGATTTGATCTCCAACAGGTTTGTTTGTACATGTGGAATATTTTTTTAAATGATAAACAGAATAGACCAAAGAAATCAAGAGTTAAGAACAAGAATGGGAACTGAGTAAAACATTTTAAAAATAACAAAATCAGGTCCTTAATTGAGTGAAGCTTGCTTGCTTCATTCAAGTATGTCATCCAGTTTTCATTTGTGACAGGAGAGGTGTCAATCTGCCTGGGGTCACCAGAAATTAAGATGAATCTCCAGGGCACTGCTGCAAAGAACTCAGGAAAAAGACCTTGTGACATTTTAAATAAACTTCTTTGAACACTGCTTGGTACTGCATAGGGGAGTGATGCCAACTTGACTGTGACCATCTGGGCAATGAAGTCTATTCACTTTCTGATTAATCGGTGTGGAAAGGCGGACAGTGTGGGAATGGGGATATCAGGCTGAGGAGTGGATGGTTTGTGGGATGGAGTGGACACATCCGACAATGACACATCCAACACCAAACCCAGTGAAGAGTTTTAGGTTTATGTTCTGTCTGCATTTTTGTTGCATGGTTTCCAGATCAGTGGGCAATTCTGCCCCGTTCAATTGATCCTGGGAAGTTTGTGCTGCCCTTACACCTTCAGGAGGATGTGTTTTCTGGGAGGTGAAGAGACTGGCCTCTCCAACTCCAGTATGCGGGATCAGTTGGAATCAGCATCAGTGCAGTTGATTCTGCCCAGCTGCAAAGTCAAAGTCGACTTTATTGTCACATACACAAGTACACATGTGCACAGGTACAATGAAAAACTTACTTGCAGCAGCATCACAGGCACACAGAATCAGAAGAGCAGCATTCACAAGGATTAAACATAAATTAAACATAAATTATACACAATTTTTACAAGAGGGAACACAATTAGAACAAAAAAAATGTCCATCATAGTGCAAAGTGATCAAAGTGGTCATAATGTTGCTATCTTGAGGTAGTGATTAGGGTTGTGCAGGTTGGTTCAAGAACCGAATGGTTGAAAGGAAGTAGCTACTCTTGAACCTGGTGGTGTGGGACTTCAGACTTCTGTACCTCCTGCCCGATGGTAGCTGTGAGAAGATGGCATGGCCTGGATGGTGGAGATCTTTGATGATGGATGTTGCCTTCTTGAGGCAGTTCCTCCTGTAGATACTACCGATGGCGGGGAGGGATGTGTCCACGATGTATTGGTCTGAGTCCACTACACTCTGCAGCTTCTTACTTTCCTGTGGCAGTGTCTGCCATTTGTATGTGTTCGCATAGAGCTACACAGAATGCAAAAACACAATCATAATTCAACAACATGTTGGAGAATGCATGGTACTATTGAAAACTGCAGTTTTGAAGTTTTATTTTTATTAAGAGAAAAGCCCCAAAGTTTATGGGCTCTTTTTAAAAAAGAAAAGGTAATTGAATTAGACAAGCAGTTAGACTGGGGAGCCCCTTCCCCGTTATACTAGGCTGTGATTGTAAGAAGCCCAGAAGTGTTTATTGTGGCAGGTGCCTTTTATTACTAATAAATTAGCTATAGATTTACCTCACCAGGAGTGCTGAATATCGCAGGGGCCACCATTTAGGAGGTTGACCTAAGAATCTTGTCACACGCAGAGAGCAGGTCAGTGCTTACATGTACCATGCATCTCTTGCTGATGTGGTGAATGACAGGTCCTCTCCCGCAGAGCTCATAAACAGCAGAAGAGAGAGGGAGAGAAATATATCTGAAAGAGGAGGGGGAATGGGGGGAGGGGAGTGGGAGAAGCCAACCAATTTATGGCATGGCTATTGGAAAAGAAATGATGAGAATATTATGATTGGGATCGAAAGAGATTCAGACAGTGCGTGTGCAAGTCCAGTTTTGAATGGAGATGTATTTACTGGCTGATGACCTGAAGATGAGACGAGTACCCTGTTCATCCTCCTTCTGTAATGAACAGAAATGCTGGCGCTGTATAAAGAGGGTCAATTGAAGAGGTCATGCATCATATGGGGAGGCAGATGTTGGAACATATTGTAATGGATTACTCTTCTGTGCGTGGATTGGCTTGTGAAGAGCAGATCAGCCGGTGCTTAATACTTTCACTCGAGTCGAGGAATGTAATGAATTTACCTCAATAGCAGCATCTGGACGTGCTGTTGTTGCTGTGATTTGTAATGTGTGCACTGCTTCTGTGAATGGGAAGAGCAAAAGCAAGGTGGAGAGCTAGAATTATCTGCCGAGCTGGTATTTCGAAACTGGGTCTTAACCCTTTATGGGCCAATCACCAGAGTCTCAGTGCTGATGTTCTACTAGCTTTCATGCCAAGGAAATAGGTGGCATCTTTTAAACAAGTTTAATCACACAGTTGCCCTTCCAGCTCACAAAGGAAATCCCTAAATCGGGATTATTGAAGCCAATTGTAGACGTTATTTGTAAGTGAGCCCAAAATAATTCCAGGACCTTTCTGATACAGATGACTCACTTCCACATTGGACAATATTATTAAAGAAACTTCCTGCAGTTCTGCAGAGCTTACCCAGGCTCAGAATATCCCAAAGTGATTTACGAACAAAAAAGTACTTTTTACAAAAAAGCTGGCAATGGTTATAATATAGAAATTGCAACGGTTAATTTGAGTGCAGCTAGGTCTCAGAAACACCAATGTGATTATGACAAGATAATCTATCTTCTGATGATGTTTGAGCGATAAATATTGGCCAGGACCCTAGGGAGAAAATCTTCTGCACTTGCTGGAGCAGAGCGTTGAAGTCATTTACAACTGCCTGAAGGGGCAGATGGTCCTTGGTTTATTGTCTGAACGACGGTACTTCTGAAGGCTTTGGCAAGCGCTCAGTGCCGCACTGTTGTATCGAGCTTCGACTCTGTGCAAGCCCTTGAATTCGATGCAGAAGTCAGTTACTTGGGTGCAGTGATTGAAATTTTGGCAGATTTGGAGGGGACGCACAAAGCCATTTTTTTTTAACCTTTATCGCCAGTCGTTTTTTTTTTAAAAATTCATCCATCATTCTGCTTGGGCAATTAGGCACCATATAAATCACATCTGGCACCATGTGAAGTCAAATGGAACAAAAGAAGGCAACTTAACCATCAACGTTCAAAGGTCACCCCCTTGAAACATTGCAAAGGTGCTGTGTTTATTGCTTAAAATGTGGAATGAAAAGGCGATGTTAAATTTTCATTCAGGCCATAGGTTTTGATCTTCTCAGTGACTGCCTGGCTTCCTCTGATCATATCTGTGTATCATAGAGACGTACAGCAAGAAAACAGGCCCTTCAGCCCACTGAATCTGTGCCGACCATTAAGCACTCATTTACAGTAATCTTACACTAATTCCATTATATTCTCCCCCACTTTCCCGTCAACTCCCTCCAGATTCTACCCCACACCTACACACTTGGGGCAATTCACAGTGGCCCATTAACCTACCAACCTGCATGTCTTTGATGTGGAAGGAAACTAGAGCACCCAGAGAAAAAACCCAAATGGAGAATGTGCAAACCCCTCACAGACAGCAGCGGAGGTTGGGATTGAACCTAGGTCCCTGAAGCTGTGAGGTAGCAGCTCTATTAGCTGTGCCACTGTGCTGCCCTGTATTTTAAAAGCTTTCATTAAAATAAAGGTTAAATTCATTTTAAAACAAGAGCACACCTTAAATTCTTCAAAGGTGATGTAAGTTGCCATGTATCAGTGAATTAAAAAAATAACCAGGGTAGTGTTGGTTAACGGTTAAAAGTTAAGCTCTGTTTTTGTTTTGTTGCTTCATTTCATATTTCTGTCAGCACTTCTTCCTCTGAATGGACAGCTAGATCCCTGCATTCATCCTCAAGCCAGTTCTTTTGCTGTTTGGCCATGAAGAGGTAAACTGGCTCACCCTGACTCTCTTGTCTTCCCTCTGAATCACTGGAGCAGCACCCAAGCTGAGCTTAATGACCTTCCTCACTGCGATTGGTGTAACTGCTGTCAGTTGAGTCAGTACAATGTATAGTGCAATGTTCCCGTCATTATGAAACAATGGGCTCCTTCTATTTACTGGGAGAAAGGCTGCAAATGATTTGTTGACAGATGCAAAAGTCTTACACTTAAGTTCTACACTCCAGATGTCACATTCCAGACTTTTCACACTTAATGTCACACCCTAGGTGTCATTCACTGGATGTCACAACCCGACACCTCACTCCCAAAGCCACAGGAACATGAGAACCAGGAGCAAGAGGTGGTCCTACAACCCCTTGAGCCATTCAGTAAAATAACATCTGAGTTTTTATATCAGCTCCACTTTCTCACTGTATTCCCATGTAATCCCTTGATTTCCTTAGAAGCCAAAAATCTATCAGTCTCGTTCTTGGATTCACAATCCTCAGAGTGGAGATTGCCAGAATTTGCAATCTTCTGAGTGAAGTAATTTCTTCTCCCAGCCTGAACCTCTGACCCTGATACAAGCCCCTGTGGTTTCAGACTCTAGCTGGGGAAACAGTCTCTCAGCATCTGCTCCATCAACCCCTCCAAATATCTCATAGGTTTCAACACTATTACCTCCCTCCCATCTTTGTAAACTCCAGAGAACAGAGGCCCATTGCATTCCTGCATAGGATAGCCTGCCATATCCCACCAATCAAACTGGTGAGCCTGCATATTGTTCCTTGCGTCACATTGTTGCACTGCAGACTTCAAGTTGCAATTGTCCTGTATCATGGTACACAGGGGTTGATTGTGAGCACTTGTTAAGGTTTTAAACAAAAGGCTTTCAAAGTAGGCAAAGGCACTGGAAATTAAACAGAAAATGACTTTGATACGCTAACCATGTTGGACAGCATTTGAAAAGAGAGCAGCAGAATTAACTTGGAAATGCAGGAGGGTCTCAACCCAAAACATCAACTGTCCATTTCCCTCCATAGATGCTGCCTGACCTGCTAAGTTCCACCAGCGTTTTGTTTTTTTTGTAGTAGAATTAGCTTTTCAGGTTAGTGGAGGGAGTGGCAATACAGGCCAAGATTTGCAAATGAGAAACTAATGGAGGATTATTGGTAAATTGGTTTATTATTGTCACATGTACCAAAGTACAGTGAAAATCTTTGTTTTGCATCACATCAGTACATTGAGGTAGTACAAGCAAAAAACAATAACAGAATGCAGACAATAAGGTGCAAGGCTATAATGAGGTAGATTGTGAGGTGAAGAGTCCATCTTATCATAATAGGGGACTGTTCAATAGTCTTATAACAGCGGGCTGGAAGCTGTCCTTAAGCCTGCTGGTATGTGTTTTCAGGCTTTTGTATCTTCTGCCCGATGGGAGAGGGGAGAAGGGAGAATATCAGGGGTGGTGGAAGATGATGAGTACTTGTGTTTGATGGGGAGTTCAAGGCGAGATGCTATGGTGTTTTGGGTTGGGACTGTCACTGTTTCTAATTTACACCAGTATTCTGGGTTCAGAAACTTAGTAGATCCTGGCCAATGCCTATAACAGAGATGCAGTAGATTCAGATGCAGTAGCTCAGAAATCACATTCAAATGGACAAAATATACAGGAGGTCGCCGACTTACGAACGCCCGACTTACGAACGTCCGTACTTACGAACTGACCTTCGTGGTCCCCGGGCCAAGTGCGCATGCGCGGCCGTGATCCCCGGGCCAAGTGCACATGCACGGACACTGTTCGGAGTTACACACAAAATCGGGTTATGAACAGTCTCAGAAACGGAACCCGTTCGTAACCCGGGGACTTCCTGTATAAATGGTCAGGATAATGCTAGATGTACTTTGAAGGAATAGAGTAGGGATGAAATAACTAAAGGTGGTTTTGAATGAGTGACAGTAGATTCATTGGCAAATCAACATGAAGCAATGATCAATTAATCCAGATAAGGTCAGAACAATAGCTCCCAAAGTTAGTCATGATCAAACTAAGCTCTGATCCAGACGCCCCTTGAAGACTCTGCCCAGTTCCGACCAACAACACTCAAGGGCGACATTAAACACTGGAGGCATTACAGAGAGGTTGAGCAAAGTGTTGGAAATCTGAGTTTTGAGGAAAAAGGAGAGGATGAGCTTCTCAGTCTTGAAAGGGAGATATTACAGTGATATATTTCCTTTCCAGCTCTGAACAATGTAATCATGTGACCACTGCTCAGCACTCCCTTCCCACACCAATGTCATTCTAATCGAGTACGAGCTGGAAAAAAGATAGAAGTACAGAGCATTTAACCTATAGGACGTGAGGAATTGAAGCACTTGCTGATCGCCTGAAAGTAACTTTAAATTGGTGCCAGGGGAAGCGGTGGAAGCAGATACAATAGCAACGTTTAAGAGGCATTTAGGCAAGCACACAAACAAGCAGGGAATGGAGGGATATAGGCCATGTGAGGTTTAAATTGGCATTATGGTTACCGGCATTAAGGGCCTGTTCCTATGCTGTACTGTTCTATGTTCTAAACCCTTCCAAAGTACAAGCTGACTGACTCAATGGGGAAAGCAGAAAAATATACCCCCTCTGTACCAAGTAACCTCCATTAACCCTATAATCCTTCTAGACTGCTGCCTTCCTCCAATACTGGTCCATACAATGCCAATTTCCTTCAGCATGTTACTGCAGTTCATGCTACATCGAAAGTGTTCCACCAACTGTATCATACTTCCATCTACTGTAACCCTCAGAACCCTTGCACAACAAATATCTATATTCTCACTTTTAATGCCTCAGTTAAGCTAGACTGAGGGAAAAAAGTGCTTCCTCATGTCACCTTCAATGAGTGGAAACAGCAGGGTCAGAAGACTTCATCCCAGTAGCTTAGGCTAGATGTACCGAGGCCTTGGAGGTGTGAAGAATGTGCAACAAAGCCTTGGTCCACCCCAGTGCCAATCATAGGCTTCCATTTTTAGGAGCCTGACCAAGCTAAGATTTTCGGTAATAACATGGCTTGCTCACCTCATCTGAGTAAGCATTCATCAGCGGACACTTGATGCATTAATTAAAGGAGATCGCCATCCTGATTATAACAGCAGGTCAACTGAAAATCACTCTGCATCATGGCCCATTTTTGTCATGTCTAACCCTCATGCTGCCAGAGTAGACATAAGCAACATTTAAAAAAAGACATGTTTTTTTTCTCTCTTCTGGATTGTCACCTTGATAAATGCTTGTGATGCAGAGGTTCAGAAGTGGGAGAGAGAGAGTGATGTTTATGTGAATACAATTATGCAGCCAAGTGGTTTGATGGAGCATTAGAAGCTGTGTGTAGGCTCTGAGCTCTGGAATTCCCTCCCTAAACCTTTCTGCTCCCAACCTCTCTTCCCTCCTTTAAAATGTTCATTTAAAACCTGCCACTTTTGTTTTAGGCTCTCCCTTAGCTTAAAGACAAATTCTCCTGTAAAACACCCTGACAAGTCTTACTACACTGAAGGTGCTGTGTAAACATATACACGTCCTTCCAGCTTACAACTCTCAATTTACCCACAGCCCGTACATACAATTGTGCACCTGGGAGACTGGCGGGATGGACTTGCCTGCTGCAGTCATCTTCTGCTGTGTGGGAACTTGGTCCGTGGCCGCATTTCTGACTTGTGAACAGCCTGAGTTAAGAATAGTTCACAGGAACAGAGCCCTGCTGTAACCTGGCAAGGACCTCTGCAAGTTGTTGCAAGAAACAGTCCTGCTGGAGGAACACAGCAGATCGAGCAGCATTTGTGGGAGGAAAGGAATCGTCGATGCTTCAGGTCATAAGGACCATTGGCAGTCGCAGGAGGTATAACACTTGTCCTCACACCTCGGAGGGAAGGAAGGGTCAGATAGATACAGTATTAGAGCAGGATAAAATGTCGGCACAACATTGTGACCGAAGGGCCTGTACTGTGCTGTAATGTTCTATGTTCCTCCCTCACCTCCATCTAGGGACATAAACAGCCCTTTCAGGCGAGGTAAAGGTTGATGTGCACCTCCTCCAACCAAGTGTCTTTCAAGTTGTTGTTGATTTAATAAAGTGATAGGCCAACACTGTCATAAATCAAAATGATTGTTTGAACACTCTTATTTCATGGTAATCACTCACCTTTGACTTTGTAGAGCAAGACCACAGTGACTCTTTACCACCATGAGGCTATTTCCATTGTACCCAGTGAATCTTGTTGACTCATTTCTTACCTATTATAAGAACAGCCAAAAGTTTCAGTCACTTTCTAGACTTGTTTCTTCCTCACTAATGTGCAGTGCTCAGTATTACCCCCCCCCCCCCACACATCTTTCATCACTGCAAACAGGGACGGAACATTGACACCGCTGGTCGCTGGTAGAGCAGCTACCTTGCAGCCCCAGGGACCCAGATTCAATCCTGACCTCAGGCACTGTCTGTGTAGAGTTCACATGTTCTCCCTGTGTCCGCGTGGTTTTCCTGCGGGCATTCTGGTTTCCTCCCACATCCCAGAGGTGTACGGATTGGTTGATTAATTGGTCTCTGTAATTTGCCCGTAGTGTGTGGGTGAGTGGTAGATTCTGAGGGCTTGTGGAGGGAATCTGGGGAGAATAAAAAATGGGATTAATGCAATACTGAGCACATAATACTAAGCACATTAGTGTAAATGGGTGGTTGATAGTCAGGGCATACGATGGGCCGAAGGGCCTGTTTCTGTACAGTATCTCTCTATGGCTCTAAGTTGTGTGCCGTCAGTCCATGTTTGTACCAATGACATCTCTGGAACTCTTTGCTGGCTTGGTGCCTATAGCTAGTCATATCACGACAGAACAGTACCCAGTTGCAACGGAGCTTTCCGCTGAGATCAGAGAGTTTGTGGGTTAATGTGGAATGCTCGGACCTTGTGCTTTGATTAGCCCTGGTAGTCTGATCACTGCTAGAGTTCCCAATCTCTCAAGTACAACAATGAAAGCAAATTATACACTGATGGTTACACATTTACATTCTTAAATGATTCTATTAATGTTCCTGAGCTGAGGTGCACATGAATGAATAGATTTATCAGATAATTATCTGTATCTTTCAAGATGTCAGTTGACATCCATTATAATCTTGTAAGGTTTGAACAGATTCAGCCAAAATAACTATTTGCTTAAGTAAATTTTAGATTGTCAGAAATATTTTCTTTTGGGTGTGTGATTAAATGGTGGCTTGTCACCTGTGGAAGTGTGGGTTTAAATGTATCAAACCTGCATTTATGAAGTGCCATTCACATCCTCAGAACATGTCAAAGCACTTCACAGCCAATAAAGTGTGATCCTTGTGGTAATTTAAGAAACATGCCAGCCAATTTGCACGTGACAAGGTCCCACAAATGGAACTATGGTAATAGTTTGACAGTTTGCTTTAGTAATGAATCGGAAGGATAAACATTGGCCAGGACACCAGGTGAAGTTCGAATAAAGCCATCCTCTTGGTTTGATATTCCAGCTGTGAATAGACGCCTTTGAAGGGTCAGCACTCTCTCAGAGCTGAACTGAAATGTAAACTGAGATTTTGTGCTCAGGTCTCTATAGGGTGGGGCTTCAAACTAGCACCTTCCGACGTAAAAGGCCAGGGTACTACCACAGCTTATTCCTTTAGAAAATGTGACCCAGCACCAGCTGCAAAAGTCTCCCCCTTTCTGACTTCCCCTTGCCCACCTTCACTACTACCTAGACTAACTTGTTTCTCTCTTTCCCAGTTCTGATGGAGGGTCTAAAACGTTAACTGTTTCTCTCTCCACAGATGCTGCCTGACCTGCTGACCAGCAATTTCCATTTTTATTCCAGGTTTCCAGCTCCTGTAGGTTTTTTTAAAATTCTCTTTTTCTGATGCCCTGTTCTTAATATAGTTGCAATGGATTGAAGTGCACAGCACACAGCTGTCAACAAAAGTGCTGAATAGGGCTTCAGTCAGTTTGGTTTAATATGTGAGTGTGTTAATGGGGAATAGGCAGCTGTCTGGCCCAGCCTGTCACTAACTGAACAGCTGTACCATTTTCATTGTTACAGGTGACAAGTTCAGCTCTTCTACCTTACTCAAAGTGACAAAAGCACTCAGGGTAATAGCAGGTTCCTGGTGTTTGCTTGTTGTCTTCATTTATATTGCAGCTGCCATTCCTTTGAATGGCTGTACAGATGTTTTAGTCAGATTGGAACTTAATCCTCCAAAGCTAAATCAACAAAGTAGGCTGTGTTTTTTTGTGTATGTGAATATGTGTGCATGTGCATGTCTGTGTGTGTGTGTGTGTGTGTGCGTGCCCACCTGTTTATGTGTGTGGGTGTGTTCCTGTTTATGTGTAGTCATGTGCATCTGTGTGTGTGTGTGCGTGTGCGTGTTTGTGTGTCTGTGTGTGGGGTCACCTCAAGCATGTATGTTTGAGTGTGTGTACATGTTTTGTGTGTGTGTGTGTATGTCTGGGTGTTTGTGTGCATGCATGTGCCTGTTTATGTGTGTACACGTGTTTGTGTGTGTACGTTTTGCATGTGTCTGTGTCCGTGCATATGTGTGTGCGTATGTATGTCTCTGTGTGTGTGTGCACGTGTTTGTGTGTGCATGTGTGTGTGTGTGTGCGCGTGTGTGTGTATGTATGTCTCTGTGTGTGTGTGCATGTGCCTGTGTGTGCACATGTTTGTGTGTACCTGTTGTGTGTGTGTGTGTGTGTGTGTGTGTGTGTGTGTGAATGTTAGTGGACGGAGGTGGTAGAGGAAAAATTGTGCTGTCACTTGGTGTTAACATTCTCTTTCTGTGTTTGATTTAATAAGCAAGTCCTCATTGCCCCCCACCCACCCCAGCTCCCAGCCTTACTTTGGGGAAATTGCATGTTTAAAAAATTCCTCCACTTCATCGTGACCCAGATTATTTTTTTATTATTCTCCTGCTCTTGCAGTTTTCTTCTTATCTTTGCCCCTTCTGGTTTCCTCTGCCCGTGTGCACCCTTGGCTGACCCAGGGGGCTGATGTGTCACATCCTTTATCTTCACCTAGCGCTCGCCTTGCATCTCAGCACCCCCCCAAGTCACTTCTGAGTTTTGCTGCCACTGAGTGCTTTGTGCGGTAGTAAAGTGGCTGTCAGGCCATCTCTGCCTCCATTCACAGTGCTGAGTGATGGTTATTGGCCTCTGTAATGGAACTCAATTCAAACAGCAAATAAGCTTTGAATCAGTGGACTGGATACAACAAGATGTCAGCAATTTAGTATGCACCAGCTCACTGAGGAGCATGTTTATTCTCTTGCACACACTGAAGCAATCAGAAGGACAAACTGGGTGTAATTGGACTGAAATTACCTAAAATCACATTGCGATTTCCAAGTAAACTTCCTTAGTGGTGAACATTATATTTGCCATCATTTGGGGAATGATACGGTGCATTGCAACATGAAAGAAAGTGCCTCAAGTGGGATATTTTCCCCCCTCTGACTTCCTATTAAGAATTACTGGGTGGGGAAATTATAATGAAAGAAACAGAAGTGCCCAGCTGCCTGATATCACTGATGAAGCAAAAAAAAAGGCCAGGCAGAAAATAAAACAGTGCTGGTCATTGTTAAATCAGGTTTAAATATAGAAAGTATTGCACAGCAAAAGGATAAGCACCAATGAAGATAGGTGGCCAACATTTGCTTCCTCAGTTTAAAGGGTGAGGTTAAGGAACCCATTCTCTCATTTGCAAACCACATGTCAAATGTGACCACTAACTCCACGGCAGCTGGATGTAAGTGTTGAGCAATGCTGTTCAGAGTCGTGGGATCGCCGGGCTCTGTGCTCGTTTGGCTTAACTAAGTTTTGGTTAACGATCAGGAATAAGAACATGAGAACATAAGAAATAGGGGCAGGAGTAGGCCCATCGAGCCTGCTCCACCATTCAATAAGATGACGGCTGATCTGGCCATGGACTCAGCTCCACCTACCTGCCTTTCCCCCATAACCCTTAATTCCCCTACTCTGCAAAAATCTATCTAACTGTGTCTTAAATATATTTAATGAGGTAGCCTCGACTGCTTCCCTGGGCAGAGAATTCTGCAGATTCACCACTCTCTGGGAAAAGCAGTTCCTCCTCATCTCCTTCCTCAATCTGTTCTCCCGAATCTTGAGTCTATGTCCCCTCGTTCTAGTAGAATATGGATCCCATGTCCCTTAAACTGTGAGTGGGGGTCAGAAGTAGATCCCCTCCCCCTTCCCCTCTCTCTCCTTCCAATGCTCCTCCGATTCCCCTATTTTTGTATCCTCTCCCTCCAGCCCCCATCACCCATTTCCATCCCCCTCCCCCTCCTGGTTCCATTCACCTACCCATAGACATTCACCCACCGGCTCTCCCCCAACCCCCACGTGGTCCTGGTTTCGTCTGCCCTTCACCTCTCCCCCGACGGTTCCCATTATCACCTTCCTTATTTATCAGATTCCAGCACTGGGAGTCTAACGGCACTGACGACACAACATGGTGGGCCGAAGGGCCTGTTTTGTGCTGTATGGCTCTATGGTTTTGTGCCCCCCCCCCCAGCCCCCGATTTATCACCCTCCAGCAACTGTCTCCACCTTCACCCTCCCCCACACCAACAATTCCTGCCCCCCCCCCACCTACAGATGCTGCTCAACCCGCTGAGTTCCTCCAGCAGATTGTGTGTTGCTCTGGATCCATCCAGCTCTGGTTGGAGATATTCCTGGGACTTTTCATCTCCTTCACCTCATCTGGTCAACCACCTCCCACCACTAACTCCACTCACCACAACCAACTCCTCCCACCTTCCAGTATTTTCAACAGTTCAATGTTTTTATAATACTGAGTAAAACCTTCAAAGAAAATGAAAATCTGCCCACCGTGTTTAATGCCCCTTTATTATTCTTCTCCTGAATGTTGCCCTCAGCAGTGCCCGCTAATTAATCTTTAATGGTTGGAGTCCATACCAAGTCTCCAACAGGTTGGTTTGTGGGGATTGGTCTGGATTGACCTGCTGCCAAGATACTTTCGTGCAGATGTGGCAGCTGTGGCTTCTGGAGCCCTGCAGACCACCCGCCAGTCACAGCTTTGTCTGAGATAGGGAAAGACAATTCAAGGAGATGTTTGAGACATGAGGTGATGCAACTGAGTCCTGTATGAAATAAAAAAAGCAGGAAACACTGCAAATTCTCAGCAGGTCAGGCAGCATCTGTGGACACAGAAGCAGAGTAAATGTTTCAGGCCGGTGACCTTTCTTCCTGTAACCGAAGAGGGCATTTTCCATGGCTGCATTATGGAAGCTAATGCCTGCAGGATGTCATGTAGAGTGGAGGCAGGGGTGGGTGAAGGGGGGGAGGGCATCATTCTCCAGTGCTCCCCAGGCTCTGCGTTGTATGGTTATGGGTCTGGTTGCACTCACTAGCCAGGGTGACAGTTCAGTGGCGTACCGAGAGAGTGCTACTCCGTTGGAGACACTTCCTTTTGGGTGAGATGTAAAACTGTTCTCAGGTGCCACTGACACATCCCTTACACATTCAAAAGAAAAGAGGGACAAAAAAATGGGAGCAGGAGTAGGTCACTCGCCCCTTGAGCCTGCTCTGCCATTCGATAAGACGATGGCTGATCCAACCTTGGTCTCATCACTGATCTCCCAACTCCCTTCTCAGTCTCCAGCTTGAATATGTTCAACAATTCCCTCTTCCCAGCTCACGAGCCTCAAAGGGAAGAAATCCCTGCTCAACTCCGTCTTAAATAGGGGACCCTGTTCTGCAACTGTGTTCCTAGTTCTAGATACCCCCACTAGGGGGAACAACCTGTCAACATTCACCCAGAATCTTGTATGTTATCAGAATCATGAAGGGACCTCTCATATGCTGAAGATGAACTCTTGATCTCCCAACCTACTTTGTTGTCGCCCTCGCACTTTATTTGTCTACCTGCACTGCACTTTCTCTGTAGCTGCTACACTGTATAACCATAAGACCTTAAGGTAAAGGGGCAGAAATAGGCCACTTGGCCCATCGAGTCTGTTCTGCCATCCAATCATGGCTGATTCTTTTTCTACCCCATTCTCCTGCCTTCTCCCTGTAACCCTTAACCACCTTACCAACCAAGAACCTATCAATCTCTGCCTTAAATACACCCAATGACTTGGCCTCTACAGCCCTCTGTGGCAATGAATTCCACAGATTCACCACCTTCTGGCTGAAGAAATTCCTCCTCATCTCAGTTTTAAAAGGACATCTCTTTATTCTGAGGCTGTGTCCTTGGATCCTAGACTCTCCTACTAATGGAAACATCCTCTCCACGTCCACTCTATCCAGGCCTTTCAGTATCTGGTAGGTTTCAATGAGGTTCCCCCCTCATCCTTCTGAACTCCAGGCCCAGAGACATCAAACGCTCCTCATACATCATTCTACATCTATATTCTGCATCCCCTTTTTCTTTTTGCTACCTCGATGTAATTTTGTATGGAATGATCTGTCTGGATGGCACACAAGCAAAGTCTTTTCACTGTTTCTCTGTACATGTGACAATAATAAACCAATGACCAATGCTTCAGGAAGATCACCACTCTTTCTTCTAAACTCCATTGAGTATAGGACCAACTTGCTCAATCTCTCTTCGTATTATCAACCCCAACATTGAGATTTAATCCAGTAAATCTCCGCACTGCCTCTTATGAACGTATGCCTTAACTGGAATATGAAAACCAAAATTTCAGATTCAGTCTCACTCGTGCCCTGTAAAATATTGCATCAAAACTTACCAACTTTTGTACTCCAGAACCCTTGCAAGAAAAGCCAACATTCTACTGGCATTCCTGCATGCCAACCCTTAGTGTTTCAGGCACTTGGAGCTCTAGATCCTGTTCTGCGACATCTAATGGCCTTTGGGACCTCCCCTTGGCCAACTTTTATACCTCAGTCAGTGATTATGATTATAGATTCTGTGGTCAGTATTCTCTTTGCTATTAGTAATATCTGACTGTGTGCAAACTGGCGGCCCGATATCCTAATCACAATGGTGATTACTCATCTAATGTATTTCATTGTAACTTGAATCACTTTGGGTTATCTGGCTGCCAGCTGCCATTCAGAGAATGATTGGACCTTGTTGTAGTCACCGTCACCATTGGGTGATCCGGTTAAATAAAATGACACCAATGAATTAAGTTGAAATTTAACAAATTAAGTACAGAAGAGAAATGCTGCTGTGATTCAAGCTTTAACATAGAAAAGAGAATTGCTATGGGCACCTGCAACTTATAACTCATCAATAGATTGCCCTTGACTTTGAGTACAGATATGTTTGCGAGTACTTGGTTCTTGGTGTAAAACAATGTGAACTGAATTGTGTCGGGCCCACAGTAAAGTCATTCTTATCAATGAAAAGTTATGGAAGTAATTTTACTGTGATTAAGAATGTGTGCATTTCTAAGTGACATCCATTGCTCCATTTACAGCAGTTGTATGCGGCCCAACTTGCAGCCATGCAAGTGTCTCCTGGAGCCAAGTTACACAGTATGTCGCAGTCCAGTCTAAGCAACACACTATCACCCAACAACATCCAGGCAGAGAAAGGCAGAAACAGCCCCCCGCCCAAAAGCAAGGTACTGTGATCATTTTCCAAACATGATGACTTTCAGATAACTGTTCGATACTGTTAAAGGGATATCCTTTTACCTCTAATCAGCATCTATCCAAAACGTATGGTGAGGGAGTGGAGTAGCTTCATGGTACCAGAGTGGTTAAATTATTGGATTAGTAATCCGGAGCTCCGGGTTTACAATCCAGAGATCGGAATTCAAATCCCACCACAGCGGATGTGGAATTAAATTCAGATTGACTAATCTGGCATTAAAGAAACACCGGTCATGAGTAATGATGATGACATAACTACTGGATTAAGACTTAATGTTCTTCAGGAAGGAAAGCTACCATCCTTCACAACATTTAATACTGGGCCCACCAATGTAGTTGACTCTTAACTGGCTTTCAACAGAGCAACATTTAAGCGCAGGCAATAAATGTTGGTCTTTCCACTGATGCCCTGATCCTGAAAGATGAATAAAAACTAACTCTCTAAGCCAATTAATTATTTGACATCTGTTTTTTTTCTGAAGAGGCACTCATAAAATGGAGAATTCTTTACCAGTTCAGGAAACTGCATGAGATCCCGTTGCATTATTCGAAGGGGAGGGCAGAGAATTCTCCTGGTAGTATTTATTCCTCATGGAACAGCAGCCAAACAGGTCAATGGGCGAACAACTCATTTGCTGTTTGTGGCATTTTGTTGTGTGTAAATTGGGAGCATTGCTTATCCATGTAAAACACGCATGGCACTTTACAAGTAGTATACTGGCTGTGCGATGATCAGGGAACTTTGAAAGGATGAAGGCAAAAACCAGGGAGGAAGGATCAGAATCTGGGGTTTGGGTGGGATGAGGAGAAGTGGATGATGGTGTCACAGATTGCAATATAAACTTTAATTGAAGGGTCCTTCTAGATTGAAGATTGTGGTAGAAACCTATAAATCAGGACCCCTTTGCTAGAACTGTGGTATCAAGGATATTTTGCCCATAGTTAAGTATAGCATCAGTTTTCAATCATTTTCCAATGTTGTCAACAGACATTGACCAGAAGAACACACTCTGCCCAATTCGGAATCAGAATCAGGTTTATTATCACTGACATAGGTCGTGAAATTTGCTGTTTGTGGCAGCAGTTACAGTGCAAGACAGCACAGTAGTGTAGTGGTTAGCGTAACACTATTACAGTGCCAGTGACCCGGGTTCAATTCCGGCCACTGTCTGTAAGGAGCTTGTACGTTCTCTCCACGTGTCTGCGTGGGTTTCCTCCGTGTGCTCCGGTTTCCTCCCACATTCCAAAGATGTACGGATTAGGAAGTTGTGGGCATGCTATGTTGGCGCCGGAAGCGTGGCGACACTTGCGGGCTGCTCCCCGAACACTGTACGCAAAAGATGCATTTTACTGTGTGTTTCGATGTACATGTGACTCATAAAGAAATCTTATCTTAAAAAATTACTATAAGTTACAAAAATAAATAAGTAGTGCAAAAGAGGACCATGGACCATTCAGAAATCTGCTGGCAGAGGGGAAGAAGCTGTTCCTGAAATGTTGAGTGTGGGTCTTCAGGTGATGGTAGTACTTGATGGTAGTAACGTGAAGAGGGTATCCAGATGTTTAAAGCCCAGCTGTGTTCCGACAGCACAAGTTTTCTTTCATTCCTTTCTCCTTTTGTCAAAACTCACCCTGCCCCTTTAAAGTCTATTCATATTGAGCAGTTTGAGAGAGTGAATGACTCGGTAGAGTTGGACTGGCTATGGGACACTGAGACACCTACGTACACTTGAACTGCAGACTGTAACGCCTATGGGTCAAATTGAACAATAGGTTCATTCTCTATCTCAGCTTAACAACGTGACTGAAAACTGATGCTGCACTTAGACAAAGTATCTTAGAGACAGTAAAACTCTGATAATCCATCACCCTTGGGACTGGACTAGCCAATTTTCCAGATGATTGGATGTTACTCCTTTAATGTACAAACACACATTTATTTCACTTTTTTTTACATGTTATGCAGGAGTTTAATAAATTTTCATGTGAACTCAGTGAGTTTAAAGGGAGTGGGGATCCTAGCTCCGGATCCTAGCTCCGGATCCTAGCTCCGGTCACCCATGTTCCTGACCCCCTGGTGTTCTGGACACCCCACTCCAGCTCCAGCCACAAACCCAGCCCACAGCCCGCACCCACCGTCGCATTCAGGGCCCCAGCTCTGACTGCGCACCCTGCTCACACTCTGGATTCCCAGCTCACTTTCTACACAGACGAGTGAGTCGGATGCTGGATTTTCAGGGTTTCTGAACAAACAGATGTCAGGATTATCGTAGTCTTTGCTCTACTCCCTCACCGGCAAAGGGGCCCCAAGTTTCGAGGTCCAGCAACAATGTTCACTTTAGAAGAACCTCTTATTAAAACTTGTTTCTGCTTTGTATATAGCAGTGTTAATTTTTCACCCTTTGCCCAAGCCTAGATATCATTCAGTAATCAAGGTCCCTTGCTTGCATCATCAACTTTTTGTATATTTGGGATATTTTTTTAACACTGACAGCATATCTATTGCTGTTGAATGTGCTTTTAACGTGAGCTTGAGGGTCCACAGGCCGACCTGCCTGTGTGTTACTCCCTGACACATCCATGAAGGACTTGTGCATGGTTCCGTCTTCACTTCATGTCTGCCTGTGTGAGTTTGCTGCTCCAAAGGCAGCACGTTCCAGCACATGCCCCAGTTGCCAGGAATTGCAATGCAATCAAGTTGGCTTGTCCACCATAAGATTAGTCACGGGGTTGTTGCTATTTTGGTCCTTAATAATTATGTTAATTTATGATGGATTGCTGCACTAATGGGCTTTCCTTTGTTGTAAAACTGCATTAAAGCCATAAATGAGGAGCACCCTTTGTGGCTTAATATAGCTGGAGCTCTTTGTTTTGTATCTTTTCACGGAACTTAAAGATTTGTCAGCATGAGTGTGTTGTGGTGCCAAACATCGATTCTGCTGCTTCAACAAAGAAGAAATTATAAATTGAAGATTGATAGTAGATGAGATACATGCAGAGCTCCATTGATTTTCATCTGGAGAGATGAAATATAAATAAAATAATCACAAAAACTCTTGAAACAGATCGGTGAACGTAATAGAGAAAACCATGATGTTGATTGTCATCTTTAATGTAACTAACTGTTCCAAGGTGTTTCACAAGATTGATACAGAACACAATATGGTATAAAACCACTTCGAGAAGTATAAAACCAGGTGACCAAGTACTTGGTCAAAGGGTTTAAGTTTTAGGGAACATCTTAAAGGAGAGGTGAAGAGAGGAAGGCAACTCTAGAGCGGCAGATCAAGGTAGCTCGAGGCAGAAGTAAATGCAAAGGATGTGAAATCATAGAATTATGGAAATTATATGACACGGATGGAGGCCATTCAGTCCATCTTGCTTGTGTCAGTCAAAAGAGCCATCCAGCCTATTCCTGCCTTTCAGCACTGGGTTTGTACCCTTACAGGTCGAAGCTCTTCAAGTACACATCCAAGTACTGTTTAAATGTACTGCTGGAGGAACTCGGCAAGTCAGGCAGCATCTGTAGAGGGAAATGGACAGTTGACGTTTTGGGTCGAGACTTTCATCTGGACTGCAGGAGTTCCTCTAGCAGCTTGTTTTTTACTTCATACCCCAGCAGCTGCAGTCTCTTATGTCTGCACTCTACTGTTTAAATGTGGTGAGGGATTCTGACTCTACTGTCCTTTCAGGAGGTGAGTTCCAGACCCCTGAAATCTTCTGGGTGAAAAGAATATTTTTCCCATTTGCTCTCAGATTCTTATACCAATTTCTTTAAATCTCTGTGCCCTGGCTATTGACCTCGTTACTAAGGGAAATAGATCCTTTCTATTTCTGTTGGCACCTCATAATTTTAGACAACTCAATTAAGTCTCCTTCAGCCTTCTCTCTTCAAAGAAAACTATCCCACGTTATCCAATCTTTCCTCATGGTTATAATTTTCTGGTCCAGGCAACATCCTGATATATTTTCTCTGCAACCACTCCTGTGCAATCACAGCTTTCTGATAATATGGTGACCAGAACTGGACACCGTACTCTGACTGTTGACTAGGTAGTGTTGTATCCAGTCCCCTTTCATATCCTTGCTCTTACGGGCTGTCACCTAGGCTCATAAGGCATCCCTGAATTCTTTTAAATCACCTTAATGACCTGTCTTTGTACCTTTAAAGATCTACAGACACACAATCGAAGGTACCCACATTCTCCCACACCACTTGAAAAAACTCCCATTGACTGTATACTCCCTGCCTTGTGCATTTCACCAAATGCATCACCCCCACACTTCTCCAGGTTAAATTCTGTTTGCCATTTTCTGCGCAACGGACCAGTCCATTGATATCATTCCTGCAGTCCAAAGCTTTCCTCCTCTCTGTCAATCACACAAGAAATTTTGTATCATCTACAAACTTCTTTATCATGTTCTCTTCATTAAATTTAAATCATTAATAAAAAAACAAGGGTCCAAGTTCCCAGCCCTGTAGCAACAGCCTTCCTGTCACCTGTCAATCATTACACTCTGATTTAGACCCAATTTACAACTTTCCCTTGGACCCCATAGGTTTTTTAGTTTTTGATCAGTCTGCACATGCAGACTGTATCAAACACCCTGCCCTCATTTTCTGTCCTTGTTACCTCCTTAAAAAACTTAGTTGCAAGACAAACATGATAAGATAAGATATCTTTATTAGTCACATGTACATCGAAATACACTGTGAAATTCATCTTTTACGTAGCGTGACCTGGGGGCAGCTCGCAAATGTCGCCACACTTCCGGCACCAACATAGCATGCCCACAACTTCCTAACCCGTACGTCTTTGGAATATGGGAGGAAATCAAGGCACCTGGAGGAAACCAACACAGACATGGGGAGAACATATAAACTCCTTACAGACAGCGGCCGGAATTGAACCCAGCTCGCTGGCACTGTAATAGTGTTATGCTAACCGCTACACTACTGTGCCTGCCCCTAAACAAGGTTAATGGTAGGACTCTTAGCAGTGTGGAGGAACAGAGGGATCTTGGGGTCCACGTCCATAGATCCCTCAAGGTTGCCATGCAAGTTGATAGGATTGTTAAGAAGGCGTATGGCGTGTTGGCCTTCATTAGTTGGGGTATTGAGTTCAAGAGCCGCAAGGGAATGTTGCAGCTCTGTAGAACTCTGGTTAGGCCACACTTGTATTGTTTTCAGTTCTGGTCGCCTCATTATAGGAAGGATGTGGAAGCTTTATAGAGGGTGCAGAGGAGATTTACCAGGATGCTGCCTGTGAGTTAGGGCTTTTCTCTTTGGAGAGAAAGAGGATGAGAGGTGACTTGATAGAGATGTACAAGATGATAAGAGGCATAGATCAAGTGGACAGTCAGAGACTTTTTCCCAGGGCGACAATGGCTAACACGAAGGGGCATAATGTTAAGGTGATTGGAGGAAGATATAAGGGGGATGTCAGGGGTAAGTTTTTTACTCAGAGAGTGGTGGGTGCGTGGAACACACTGCCTGCAGAGGTTGTGGGGGCAGATACATTGGGGATATTTAAGAGACTCTGAGATAGCCACATGAATGATAGAGAAATGGAGGGCTATGTGGGAGGGAAGGGTCAGATAGATCTTAGAGCAGGATAAAATGTTGGCACAACATTGTGGGCTGAAGGGCCTGTACTACGCTGTAATGTTAAGAGTGAAATTCATGCTGTCTGTCCCTGATTAATCTGTGCCTGTCTAAATGGTTCATGCTGTCCCCCAGAAATGATCCCAATAATTTGCCCACCAGTGAAGCTCGATTAACTGGACTGTAAGCACTTAGTTCATCCCTCCCACTCTTTCTAAACCATGGTACAAACAGTCCTCTGATCCTTTGGCACCATTCCTGTAATCAGGCAGGGTTGACAGATGGTGACCAGAGGCTCCACAGTTTCCCCTTTTGCTTCTTCTATTAGACTGGGTTATATTTAACCTGGTCCTGATGATCTATCCACTTTCAAAGATGCTAAATATTTAATCTTAATACTTCTTTCATGATGCTTCTCCCATCCAATATCTCACACTCGTCCTTCTTTCCTGTGACTGCAGCATCACCCACTTTTGTGGAGACGGTCGCAAAGTATTCACTCGGGACCTTACCCACGTCTGCTTCCGCACACAGGTTATCTTCTTGGTCCTTAATAGGCCCTAATATTTCCTTGGAGAACACAGGAGACTGCAGATTCTGGAATCCGGAGCAACAAACAAGATGCTGGACGAACTCAGCGGGTCAGGCAGCATCTGTGGAGGGAAATGGACAACGTAAACTGTCTGTTTCCCTCCACAGATGCTGCCTGATCCGCTGAGTTCGTCCAGCACCTTGGTTGTTGCTCCTAAAACTTCCTTCGTTATTCTCTCGGTGTTTATGTACTTATGAAGAATCTTTAACTTCTTCTTACCAATACTTTTTCATGATCTTTCTATGCTTTCCTATTTCTCTTGTAGTTTTATCCCTACACTTACTCTACTCTTTCAGGTCCTAAGCTCTCTGTGTCTGACATAAGTTTCCCCTTTTTTTAACCTTATCCAATTCTCACTGCACCTTATCGCTGGGGACTTTGGGCATGACAATCTTAAACCTTTCCTTATGGGAGCATGTTAACCCTGAACCCCTCAAATCATTTTGAATACCTCCCATTGATTTAACACATGTACCTTCAAGTGGCTATTTCCATAAGATTAGAATTGGAGTACAAAGACCCAAAGGCCTGGGTAAGGGTACACGTAGAGAATATTATGCTTGTAGGAACAGACAGCCTTTCAGGCAAGCTCCATCACTCAATTAAATGATGAGTGATTGCATCCGAACCCTTTTTTAGTTTCATAATTTCTTTTCAATATAGAAGTCCAAGATCTCATCCGTTATTTTTTGAATGATGGAGCAAACTTGAGGGACTCCTGACTCCTGCTCCTACTTATTTTCAGTGCTTGTGTTCAGTCGAGTCTCCAATTATCCCAAAGTCCACGCGGCTTATCGGGAGATGATTTCTGGATTTCCGCTGTGTGGTCCGATGGCAAGGGGATGAGATGACTAACAAGCAAAAGTGGAATGCAGTCGGGAAAAGATTGGATTGTCCTTCAAATATAGCCTCACCTACATAGCCCAGAATAACAAGAATTAGTGTAGACTTTATGTTGTAAACTTATCATAAAAGTTTACCATTTTATGATAAACTTGGGATCATAAAATGGATCCTAAGTTTATCCATTTCAAGTAACAATGACAATGTTACTTGAAATGGATAAATTTGGGATTACATTAGAACATCTCGAGAATTCAAGAGCCAGCTACGGTTACTTGTTTCTCTCCTCCAGATGCTGGTCAATGATCAGAAATGATTTAGGGTTTAAGGGGATAAGTGACCCCTGGGGAATCTGTGACCGTCACCACAAAAACACCAATTTGATGTGAATGACCTATAACCCAGCCGTAGGAAGTTGCAAGGGCCTCTGAAGGTGGCTCTGATGCTGAAAGGAAGCATCTTATTCTTGGTGTAAAATCTGAAGGCATGTTCGATCCTCAGAGCCTTTCTAAGTCAAAGGTTGTGGGTTAAGTTTAAGGGACTTGAACACAAAACTCCAGCTTGACACTCTCCTGTGGTATTTTATAGAAAATTATTTGTTCATAGGATGCTGATATCATTGGCAATGTTAACATTTATTATCCATCCCTAATTTCTTCTGAACTGTGGAGGCAGTTAAAAGTCAACTACACTGGTGGGTCTGGAGTCATGTATATCAGGGAAGAGCAGCCAACTTCCATCTTTAATGAACGGGATGGATTTTTGCAGCAATCCAGTAGTTTCATTGTTGCCATTATCCAGGCTCGATTGTTGTTTTCCATTCAGGAGTTAGTTCATTCCATCAGTTGAAATTCCCCAGCTGTTATGTTGGGATTCCAACTCTCGGATTTGGAGCACAGGTCCAGAGGTCAGACTGCTGCTCCACTATCGTAACCACTATGCTGCTATACTGAGGGAGTCCTGCCCTCTTGGAAGTGCCCTCTTTCCAAAGTTCAAGCTCCAGACGGTTCCCTCAAGCACTTATAAAAGATTCCATCACATAATCTCAACAAAGACCAGAAGAATTATCCTCCTTAACCTGACTAGTATTTATCCCCCAATCAACACCACTAAAGCAGATTACTTGGTCATCGTCACATTGCTGTTGGTGGGAGCTTTCTGTGCACAAAATGGCTGCTGCATTTCCTAAGGGACTAAAGAGGCAACAGTTCAAAAGTACGTCATTTGACCTGAAGCAATTCAGGATGTCGTGAAAGTGAGGTGAAAGGTAGATTAGAAAGTTCTAGATTATTTTTTCATGGAAGACTACGGAGAAGCCATTGTTTGGAAAATTGGATCTCTTGTGTGATTTAACCTTGAGGGATGGTCAACTGAAACTATCAGAGCTGAGACTAAGATAAGTTCTTTATTAGTCACATGTACATTAAAACACACAGTGAAATACATCTTTTGCGTAGTGATTTTGGGGGGTAGCCCGCAGGTGTCGCCATGCTTCCGGTGCCAACATAACGTGCCCACAACTTCCTAACCTGTACGTCTTTGGAATGTGGGAGGAAACCAGAGCAATGGTAGGTTGAAGCATTGAGGGTTATAGTAACTGCAGGTGAATAATGTTAGGGTGGAGATCAGCCATTATCCAATGGAATGGTTGGACAGGCTCATGTTCTTGTGGTACAAACTGTCCCACTTTTCAAGATCCTCGCCGATTCCACAAGGTAATAATTGGCCAGTCTCGGTGCAAGAACAAGATGTTGCTCTGAGTTGCACCCCACCCCCATCCCATCCCTCCACCCTCCCAATGAACTAATTGTCATCTTGTTAATCAGTCCAGGAGTGTGTGGGCACAGCTGCCAGAGGAGCTTTATCTGATTCAGTCGCTCTGCCATGTGAAAGTCCCATCTTAATTTGATGCAATTATTTCATCAACGGAATGATATCAGCAGCCTGATTAATTTATAAAGCATGTTTTTGCAACTGAATGTACCTCTTTGATTCTCATTATGTGCACTGATAGTGGCAAAATGAGTATTTATGAAGAAGGCTGCCAAATCTTCTTGTTTATTGGTTTTTGGAGCCATGAGCTGCATCAGTTAATAAATACTTGCATTTTCTGTGATGAGCTCCGGCTGTTCCTTCTACTCTGACTGTACGGGGCTTTACTTTGTTATTGTTTAGGACGAGGTGACGCAGCCACTAAACCTCTCAGCCAAGCCGAAAACTTTTGATCCCACAAAGTCGCCGGTGTCGCCGAGCTCCCCGCCGATCCCCACTCTGAAAGCCAGCACAGGACCTGGCCACCTCAAGCCTGCCATCTCCACCACGTTAAGTGGCACTCCTGGTCGAATGACTTCAATAGGTACGTGACCCGCCCAGTTTGTATCCGTGTGCATGTGTGTGTCTGGGCATGTCTTTGTGTGTGTGTGTGTGTGTGTGTGTGTTTGCCTATGTGTGTGTGTACACTCAGTGTGCGCGTGTGCATACACTGTATGTGTGTTTCTATCTGTGTGTACAAGTACTGTGTGTGTATGTGTGTGAGCAAGCACCGTGTGTGTGTTTGCCTGTGTGTGTGTTTGCCTGTGTGTGTGTACACTCAGTTTGTGTGCGTGCATGCACTGTGTGTGTGTGTGCACTCTGTGATTGTGTGTGTATGCGCATGTGCGTTCTTTGTGTGTGCGTACGCACGTGTCGATGGCTGTATGTGTGCGCGTGTGTGTCTGCATGTGTTTCTGCATATGTGTCTGTGTGTGCACTCATGTCTGTGGGTGTGTTGTGTGTGTGTGCCTGTGTATGCACATGCATGTTTGTATAAGCATGTGTGTTGTGCATGCATGTGTGTGTGTGTGAGAGTGCGTCTTGTTTCTTCACAGGATGCTGGTTACCAGATGAATGGATTTATGAGCCAAATGCTCTGCATTCCAGACATGGCCCTGCTGTGCACCACTTCCAGTGATCTGTACAACAGACAAGCCAGTTGTTTAGTGTGTCACTGACAACTGCCTCCTGTATCCCATTCTCTCCTCCACCTTATTCTCACGATCAGTGGTAACTCTGTCCAATGACACAATCTGTCCCTCTCATCATCAGTGAATGTACTCATGGTAGTTCCTTGCACTCACCCAAGCACCGCGATCTCTCCTCCTCCTTTTGATTCCCCTGTTCCGACTCCCTACCCTTTCCTCACATTATTTAGTTTGCGGTACATTATCTCATCATTCAGTCTACATGGTAACTGCGTCTTGTGCCATAACTATTTTCCTGCCCTCCTCAGAATTGCTACACAGGTGCATCTAAGATAAGATATCTTTATTAGTCACATGTACATCAAAACACACAGTGAAATGCATCCTTTGCGTAGAGTGTTCTGGGGGCAGCCCGCATGTGTTGCCACGCTTCCGGTGCCAACATAGCATGCCCACAACTTCCTAACCCGTACGTCTTTGGAATGTGGGAGGAAACCGGAGCACCCGGAGGAAACCCACACAGATACGGGGAGAACGTACAAACTCCTTACAGACAGTGGTCAGAATTGAACCTGGGTCGCTGGCGCTGTAAAGCGTTACGCTAACCGCTACACTACAATAGAGTTGCTATCTCACAGCTACAACATCCTGGGTTCCATCCTGACCTGGGGTGCCATCCATGTGGAGTTTGTATATTCTCCCTGTGACTGCAGGCATTCCCCCCAGGTGCTCCTGTCTCCTCCCACATCCCAAAGACATGTTGGTTGACAGGTTACAACAAACAATTTGCTGGGGGAGCTCAGCGGATGGAGCAGCACCTGTGGGAAGAAAGGAATTGTCGATGTTTCTGGTCCAAACCCTGTATCAGATCCCGATGCAGGGTTTCGACCTGAAACGTTGACAATTCCTTCCCTCCCACAGATGCTGCTCGACCCGCTGTCCCTCCAGTAGATCGTTTGTTGCTCCAGATTCCAGCATCTACAGTCTCTTTGGTTGATAGGTTAACATAGTTAATAACTTTGGCTGACAACCTATCTGGTTGATAGGTTAATTAGTCACAGTAAATTGTGCCAGGTCTGTAAGTGAGTAGTGACATCTGGCAGGGAGGAAGTTGATTGCGATGCAGGGAGGATAAAGTAGAATGAGTGTAAATGGGTGCTTAATGGTCAGTATGAACTTAATGGGCCAAATGGCCTGTATGACTCTATGGCCACACTTCCCATCTTTCACCTCTTCCCCTCCCGCCTCTCCACAGTTCCACGTTGTGTCAGATTTAGCTTCTGACAGCAAACTGCACGATACAGTGAAAAAGCAGAAGGCTCCACAAATGATTAACTTGCATCTTACGATCCAGATCCTGACTTTACTGATGGTGGGACATGAAGTAGCACGTTAGGATAAAGTTCAGGTCAATTCTTTTCTCGTGATGTTACTGCAGCTGCTATTTACTTTTGTTTTGTTAACTTTTTCTTGTACCTGTAAAAACTTGCAGGCAGGCATGCAGGATAAAGGTGAAAGAATGTAGGTGATTATTGTTCATTGTAGCTCACTTATGTCTTTTCCCACAAGCCCTGCATTTGGTGGAGTCATGGCATTTTCAGAATAAAAGGTCACAGCATAGATTAGGAACATTTTATTAACAGTTAAAGTGCTGCTGATATTTTTGCATGAAACGGGGTGGAATAACAAGAGAGGAGTTTATACTTACACAGAGCAGCACAGTGGTGTAGCAGGTAGGGCTACTGCCTTACAGCTCCCGTGACCGCTGTTTCCTCCCACATCCCAAAGACATTTTGGCCAGTTAAGTGGCCTCTGTAAATTACCTCTTAGTGTAGTTTAGTATCCAGAAGTATCAGAAAGGAGGTGACGTGCGAGTGTGAGAGAGAATGAGGTGGCACTGGAGGTAATGAGAGGGGGGAATCACCCTTGTGGGATTGCTTCCCTGGACGTGATGGGCCAAATGGCCTCCTTCTCTGTCATTAAAAGAGCCTTCACAATCTCAGAATACAACAGTGTGCTTTAATGAGTGCTTTTAAAGTGTATTGTCACCACAGAATCATAGAGTAACAACAGCATGGAAACAGACCAACTCGTCCACGCCAACCACGGTACCCGTCAAGCTAGTCCCATTTGCTTGTGCTTGGCCCATATCCCTCTGAACCCTTCCTATCCATGTACCTATCCAAATGCCTGTTAAATGTTGTTATTTTACCTGCCTCAACCACTTCCTCTGGCAGCTCGTTCCATATACGCATCACCCTCTGCGTGAAGAAGTTGCCCTCAAGTCCCTTTTAAACCTGTTGCCTCTCACCTTAAACCTCTGCCCTCTAGTTTTTAGTTCTTTTTCCCTGGGAAAGAGGCTATGTGTGTTCACCCTCTCTATACCCCTCATGACTTTCTACATCTCCATAAGGTCACCCCTCAACCTCCTGAATGTCCAAGCCTGCCCAACCTCTCCCTGTAACTCATGCCCTTGTGTCCTGGCAGCACTCTCGTAAATCTCTGCACTCCTTCCTGTTTTTATTCCATGATGTGGAAAAACGCAACAGCCAGTTTCTGCACACCAGGGTTCCACAGGCAACATTAGGACAGTTGTGCTCTTGTTGATATTAGTTGGGGATAAATATCAGCTGGAGCACTGAGGGTAATCAACCCACTCATCTAAGTGGAACCATGGGTCTTTGGTGTTTCTGTGAGAGAACAGACACCAGTTAAACATCGCATCAGAAAACCATCATCTCTGACAGCACAATACTCCCTCCGTGGTGGTAGTTCTGGATGCAGAGGAGATTTCGGAGAATGATACTAAAAAGGCGAGGATGAACATTTCAGAAGAGGAAGAACTGACTGGGTTTCTTTTCACCTTGAGAAGAGGTAGATGGAGGTCTTTAAAATTCTGAAGGCTTTTATGACAGAGTGGATGTAGGGGGGATGTTTTCAGCTGTGAGGGAGAGGCCATCACTGAAGAAGGTCATCAAGAAATCCAATAGGGGATTGAGAAGAAACTTCCTTGCCCAATAAGTGGTGAGAATGTAGAAAATGCCATCATGGAGGGTGGTCAAGGCAAATAGTATGGATGTGGTTAAGGGGAGACAGGGCAAGCATGTGAGGGAGAAGGAAAGGGGATGAAGCTGAGAGGTTTACATGAGGAAAGATGGGAAGGAGGCTTGGATGGAGCATAAGCCAATATTGGTTGGTTAGGCCAAATGGCCGGTGCCTGTGCTGTGCATCCTATGTAAGTTCTGCACTTGGAGTAGCTTGGATAATGGGCCGGATTTCTGGAGCGGGACACCGACAACAACCCAGTGAGCCAATGACTGAATTCTGCTCAAAGTAGATTTTGACCAATCAGATAAAAGGCTAATTTTTTTTACACCAGAAAGTTCTTGCTTGGGCCGAAATCATCTGAGCCTCTTATTATCGATTCATTAGTTTTGGAAGATAGGTTTGGGACAGGGGATAGACTCTTACAATTCATGTCTCATTTTTAACCAATTTGTTTCCTTGTTAACTTAATAATTAGCATCCCATTGGAAGAGTTGTTCCTTGGTCCTTTTCATCATACAGCATGGAACCAAGGGGTGAGGGATTTGTCTGTTCATTCATTGGGCTTTGCTGGAATTTTGAAAAGGTCAGGAAGCTCCACTGTTGGCTCAGCTGAGCAAAAGGTTGTGGGTTCAAGTTCCAATGCAGAGAATTGTGCATGCAATTCGGGCCAATGTTTGCAGTGTGGTATTAAAGGAGTATTGTGCATTGTTTGAGGCCTTGGCTGATAAACTGAAGCCCCAAAAAGCAATTAGGTGGACATAAAGGGTGAAGAAAAGAAAGTGACTTCTCCCCAGTTATTGACCAATATTTATCCCTCAACAAACATCAAAGAAACAGATCATCACATTGCTGTTTGTAGGACTTTGTGAAAAATTGGCTGTCAATTTTTCAACGTAATTTGGTAAGTGCTCTGAAGGAGCATCAGGTGTCCATACCACAGAAGACTCTCAGAAACCAGGTTCTTTTTAAGATGTATGGAAGTCTCTGATTTATTTACTAGCTTGCACCGTGTTACTTGTGGGGACTGAAATTGGCTTTTGGGGTAGGAGAGGGAAGGTCAATGATTTTTTTTGTTGTCCAACAGCACCTGGTAGCACCTGGTGAACAAAAAAAAAGTAAAAAGTTTCAGATGCTGGAATTCTGAAATAAAGACAAAGATTGCTGGAAGTACACAGCAGGTCAGGCAGCATCTGTGGAAAAGGAAACAGAGTTAATGTTTTAGGTTTTTGATCTTTCATTGGAGCTGAAAACTTAGTTCTTCTTCAACCTGTTGAGTAATCCTAGCATTTTCTGTTTTTAATACAGCAAAGTGGTTGCATTTGATTGAGATTCAGATGGGCCTGGTTATCGTATAGCCAGTTAAAACCTGGTATTGGTATTGGTTTATTATTGTCACTTGTACCGAGGTACAGTGAAAAGCTTGTCTTACAGGTCAATTCATTACACAGTGCAGTTACATTGGGTTAGTACAGACTGCATTGACGTAGTACAGGTAAAAACAATAACAGTACAGAGTAAAGCATCACAGCTACAGAGAAAGTGCAGTGCAATAAGGTGCAAGGTCACAACAAGGTAGATCGTGAGGTCAGAGTCCATCTCATTGTATAAGGGAACCGTTCAATAGTGAGAACTAGATGGCACAGAAATTTGGTACTTTCAGGAGAAGATTGGATGCACAAACTATTATTCACAGTTTGTATTCACTTGGGTTTAGAAGAACAAGAGACAATCCGGTTGAAACTATTAACTTGCCAGACTAACAAACAATCTGTTGGAGGAACTCAGAGGGTCAAGCAGCACCTGTGTGGCAAAAGGAATTATCAATATTTCGGGTTGAAGCTCTGCATCGAGATTGACTGTGGAGAGGGAAGATAGCCAGTATAAAAAGGAACAGTTGTGGGGCCGAGGAGTAGAGGTACATAGTTCACTGAAAGCAGCATCACAGGTAGACAGGGTGAAGAAAGTGTTTGGCATGCTGGCCTTCATCACTCAGGGCATTCAGTATAGGAGCTGGGACATTACGTTGCAGTTGTACAAGATGTTGGTGAGACCGCACTGTATTGTGTTCAGTTTTGGTCACCCTGTTATGGGAAAGACATCATTAAACTGGAAAGAGAGCAGAGAAGATTTACAAGGATGCTGCCAGGACTTGAGGGCCTGACTTATAGGGAGACGACATAGCAGGGAAGGGGAACTGAAAGCAATAGGGCATAGGTTTAAGGCGAGAGGTGAAAGATTTAAAAGGGACTTGTGGGGCAACTTCTTCACGCAGAGGGTAGAACGAGCTGCTAGAGAAAGTGGTTGAGGCAGGTACAACAACAACATTCAAAAGGCATTTGGATAAGTACATAGATTGGAGGGGTTTCGAGGACTATGACCCAAACACGGGCAAATGCGATTATCATAGTGGGTGCTACGGTTGACATGGACAAGTTGGGCTGAAGGGCCTGTTGCTGTGCTGCATTACTCTATGACTCAATGAGAGGTGGAGCGGTGAGATAGGGGCCAGTAGGTGATTGATGGACCCAGAACGGGTGAATGATGATGGCCAGATGGAGCGATGGGATTAGGAGACAGAGGCAAGTGGATGATAGGTGGAGGCAGGCAAAATATTTCCTGCCCTCTTATAGGACTAGACAGCTGGGATATGGGCAGCATGTTTCCTCTGGCTGGGTTATCTGTATTGAGGGCTCACAAGCCAAGAGATTCAAAGATGAGGATTACTCCCTTCACTCAGGGTAATAAACCTGTAGAATTTACTAACACAGAGGGCTGCAGAGGTTGGTTTGCTGAATACGTTTAAGAAGGAGACAGATAAATAGCTAGACACAAGTTATCGGGACACGTTGGGCAGGCTAGGACTTTATTTCTTGGAATGTAGGAGATTGAGGGGTGACCTTATGGAGGTGTATAAAATCATGAGGGGTATAGATAGGGTGAACGCACAGTCTTTTTCCCAGGAAAGGGGAAGTAAAAACAATAGGACATCGGTTTAAGGTGAGAGGGGAAAGGTTTAAAAGGGACCTGAAGGGCAACTTCTTCATGCAGAAGGTGGTGCGTATATGGAACGAAGGGAGTTCTCCTGCCAGTGGAAGTGGTTGAGGCAGGTACAATAACAACATCCAAAAAGTGCTTGGATAAATACCTGGATAGAAAAGGTTCAGGGAGATATGGGTCAAATGCAGGCAATTGGGACTAGCTTAGATGGGCACCTGAGCAGACATGGACGAGTTGGGCTGAAGGGCCAGTTTCTGTGCTGTATCACTCTATGACGATATAAAGGGCACCAAGAGGTACGGCAAGAGAACAAGAATATGATATGGAGACAGAGGATCCACCAGGATTGTACTGAGTGGTGGGGCAGGTCAGAAGGCCTGAATAGCTTACTCTTACTTGTTTGCTATGGTCCATAAAATGTTGGTAATTCTGTTTATGGAATCCTGAAAACAAGTGTACTCTTGGAATGTGTTTCGTAAAACTTCGAATGTTTGGTATATTCAGTCGCTCCTTCACCCGCGTTAGCTACCCTGTCTTTCTCCTATCCAGACATCCTCTCCTCCATCACATCCTCGGGTTACTTGAACGACCACGACGCCATGGCTAAAGCGATCCAAGAAGCCCGGCAAATGAAGGAACAGCTTCGGAGGGAGCAGCAGGCACTTGACGGGAAGGTTGCAGTCATCAACACTCTCGGCCTAAATAACTGCAGAATGGAAAAGGTCAGTGTAAATGTCTGGGCACCAAATAGTGTGATTCATTTTCATCGGAAGCCCTGTTCATTTTATTGCTGGTTGGTTGTGTTTTGTGAGACAATGCCCCTTTTTATGAAGAGAACCACGCACAGTCCCAATGTTCACAACTCCTCCCCACTTGATCTCACTTAATGAAATTTAACATCTGATTTAGACGAGGGCATGCTATTTTTAGCACAAGGGCTTCAGAACCAAGCAGAATTCGAAAAGAGCCAGCATCAACTCTGTTTACATATTTGAGAGAAGATATTGCCTAATTTAGTTTGGACTTACTAATTAAATTTGTTCATGCTTTGCACTAAATAACATTATTATTTACAGCGCAGATAGTGGATTTTCTAAAGCCTGCATTAGCCTGCAACCCATATTGTTGCCGCTATTTTTGCAATCTTGAGACTTTTCTTTTAAATAACGTGTATTTTTAAGCAGAGAAAAACAAATAGAAATCTTGGCGACTGCCATGGCGTTCCGCAGCTGCCCTCTACACCGAGATCCCATTTAAAAGCGAGAAGTGACACATTAATGATCTATTTAAATAATTATTGACCTACTGGAGATTGAGACTTTAATGTGGATTTGGCCATTTGTTTTAAGAAAGTGAAGGAATGGGCAAAAGGACACAGATAGCAGCTTACCGGATGTGACTGTGAGATTCGGGAAATGTCAATTGGGTAATGAGCTGTCAGGGAGAAGGGAAGATTGCTGGAAATGAATGATGTAACAATAAAGAGAGTCAAATTGTCATTTATGCTTCTGCAAAAATATTTTAAGTACGGACTCTGAAGGCGTGAACATTACTGGCAGGGAAGTTACTGACCTTCTTCAGTTGTCCTTGAAGAGTTGGTGCTTGCTGCCACCTTCGACCACTGCAGTCTGGGAGCCGTGTTCTGGGATATTTTCAGCAAATGAAGGGCAGTACCTGTGAAAGTTGAACAACTTGAGGGGAGCTTCCCAATGTGCGAGTGTCCCCACAGTGTCATTCTTTTTAGGATCCAAGAGGCTTTCACTTGCAGTTAAAAGTCAACCATGATGCGGGAATGGAATCGCACATTGATCAAAGCAGCTGTTGGGTCCCTTCCCCAAAGGATGCCGGTGAACCATTGGGTCTTATAGTTTGTAATGAAGCAAAAATGCTGGCGGTATTCAACAGGTCAGACAGGACTTGTGGAGTGAGGAACATAGATAACATTTCGAGTAGATGACCTTGCATTTTGTTTCATTGGTTCCTGGTGGCGGGCAACAGGTTGGCAATGTACTCAAGTTCCAGTAGGCCCTTGGCAAGGCACTAGCTGAGAGGCAAACCAAACCCAAACTAACCCAAACCCTATCCAAAACCCAATCCCTATGCTAACCCTATCCCTACACCTATCTCTAACTCTACCCCTATCCCTAATCCTACCCATAAACCTATCCCTCATCCCGTCCCTTTCCCTTTCCTTGTCCTCATCCCCGTCCTTGTCCTTGTCCTACCCCTAATCCTATTCCTAACCACTTCCTTTCTCATCGTCATTTCCAGAGAGACCAGAGTAACAAAAATCAGGGAAGCCCAGTCTCCACCTCCTTTCCACCCTCACGCCCACCAGCAACAACAATAGAAGCGACCCCACTACACAAGCCTTCCCTTTTGTACATTAAGCTACCAGTACATCTGACGGGGGATTTAGGAAATGGTTCTTTACCCAGATAGAAACGTGAAGCCCGATATTGTCTTCATTCCCTCCACAGCAGGCTCCAGGTGGCTGCTGTATGCGTCATTTCACAAATTATGGGGAGCACTTCCCACACCCATGACCTCCACCGCCGGGTAAAACCAGGGCAGCAGGTACAATGGGAACATCATATCCCGCAGGTTCCCCTCCAAGTCCCACACCGTCTTGACCTCGAAATCTATCCTCATTCCTTCATCGTGACAGGATCTGAATTCTGGAACTCCCTTCCCAATGACACTCTGGGGTTACTTTGCCAGAAGGACTGTGGTGGTTTAAGAAGGTGGCTCATCACCACCTTCTTGAGGGCTGTTGGGGATGGGCAATGAATGCTGACCCTGCCAGCAATGCCTGCTGCTTGAAAAATGAATGAATAAAAATAAATGAGGTATTTACAGCGTTCAGCATAGATAAGAAGGCGATGTTCGAGGGAGAAGTGTGTAGGAAGAGATGAAAAAGAAGGTGGCATCATGGTCGGCCCAGACAGTGTGGGCTGAAAGGCCTGTCCCTGTGCTGTACTCTTCTCTGCTCTATGGAACTGAGGAGACTTGCGCGCCCTAAACAAGTCTGGCCAACGGCCAACCTCGGTGCTTTACAATCTATGTAAATCTACATGTAGATTCGGCACGAAATATCAAATCCTGTTATCTGCTCTAAGTGTCCCTGGATGTTTGGGTTGGGTGAGAATGTCTGGAATGGGCAGTGTTGTTGGGCATGGAGACCGCCACCCTTGGCTGGCGGTGAAGGGGAACTGTTCATTGATAGGGCACAGCAGTGTTCTTGGGATTTCATGTTCTGGCATACTCTTCTGCCTCACTGCCGCACCTCTCAAGTTTAAGATAAGATAGGATATTTATTTATTTGTCACGTGTACATCGAAACACACAGTGAAATGCATCTTTTGCATAGAGTGTTCTGGGGGCAGCCCACAAGTGTCGCCACACTTCTGGCGCCAACATAGCATGCCCATAGCTCCTAACCTGTACGTCTTTGGAATGTGGGAGGAAACCGGAGCACCCGGAGGAAACCCACGCAGACACGGGGAGAACATACAAACTCCTTACAGGCAGCAGTGGGAATTGAACCTAGGTCGCTGGCGCTGTAATAGCATTATGCTAACTGCTATGCTACCGTGCCGCCCCAAAGCAGAACGCTCTCTCAGTTAAAAGGCCAGTGGGCTCACACATCTTCATAGTAAATCCTTGCATTTTAATTTTATATTTTTCCTCTCTTACCCTCAGCTGTTCCCTCCATGCTGAAGCTCATTGGGGTACAGTATGCACTGGGCTTAGTATTGTTCTTCACTTTTAAGGCCAGATATTTGACCATGGGGGTATCACAGCCAACCGTGACAAATGGACATGTACTTTCCAACACAGCTCCCTGGACAGCCGTCACTGGAAGGAAACCTGGCTGTTCATAACCCGACTGATCCCGCAGCCAAGCACACTGCTCAACCTGGGAGTCAGTGACAAGAGTAACATGCCTTGCCATCTCCAGCTGCCTTTGAGTGAGAATCTGGCTTCGGGAACTGTTGCAATCCATGCCATAGAGTCTTGGAGTTGTACAGCACGGAATCAGGCCTTCGGCCCACTACATCTGTGCCTACCTTTTTGCCCATCTACACTAACCCCACTTGCCCATTTTAGGACTGTATCCTTCGATACCTTGGCTATTTAAGTGTCTGTCTAAATGCTTCTTAGTTGTAGTGAATGTATCTGTTTGCACCTTTCCTCTGGCAGTGCATTCCAGACATCAACCACTCTCTGACCACCTTTAATTCTCCTACCTCTCACCTGTAAACTATGCCTTCATGTTTTTGATAGCCCTACCGTAGGGCTTAATTAAGTGTGCCTCTCATAATCTTATGTACTTTTATCTGGTCACCCCCTCAGTCTCATTCACTCCATGGAAAACAAACCCAACCTTTCCAATCTCTCCTCATAACTAAAGTCCTCCAATCCAGGCAACATCCTGGTGAATCTCCTCTGCACTCTCTCCAGTGTAATCACAACCTTTCTGCAGTGTGGTGACCAGAACTACACACAATACTGCAGGTGTGGCCTAACTAGTACATGGGCTCAACCTTAGAATGGCTTATCCAGCAGCTACCTGCCTTCTTTCTCAGAATACTTCAAGCAGTCCCTTTTCCCCCCTTCTCTGATAGTGGAACACCAGGAAGTCTGCTGTGAGCCAAGAATCCCACCCCACATAGTAACCCTCTGTGACATACTTGAGTTGCTCTTTATTAGTGTGTCTTGCCATGTCTTGCCATGTCACCTTTCTTACAGTGGCTATTCTGGGAAGAATATGAGAACTGTTTCCTAATTCCAAGAGCTGCCTCCAATAGTGTTGTACGGTTCAGCCCATGTCAACTTGGAAAGGGTTAATAACTGTTTAATAAACATTAATCCTTGTACCTCCTATTAATAGCTTTTAGAATAATTGTCGGTGGTCCTGAGAACGTTGCAAATAGACCAAAAGTACAGTCTATTTTATTTTTAGAAGATTTCCTTAAAGAATCTGGGTTTCCATCATCTTATGAAAAGGAAAACCGTCTCTTTAATCACAGTGTTAACCCGCTATTAGTGAGCAGCATGCATAATTGTTGTAGGCAGCTCTTGTAATCAGAAAAAGGTTCTTAAGCTCTTCCCGCACCAGCTGTGGTACAAGAGGGGGAATAAGACACGGCAAGAGACACTAATAAAAAGTGACTAAAATGTTCCTTCGAAGCGCTAGTAAATTGCAGTTATTTGTTAAGTATATTCAACTCAGCTGTAGATACAGCAGTTGGCAAGTTGAGAGAGCATCTGTACTTGGTTTCTGCAAAATAAAAAAGAGGCATGGGTGCATTCCCTTGTGCTACCAGCTGGGAATTGTCAAATGACAACCAACAAAATACTTTTGGACAGAAAGCCTTCATTTGGAGCTTTATGTACTCGCAAACCAGACTCTGCGGTTTTGATTTGGAGCCCATGAAAATGTCTTTGATGGTATGGAGATTCATCTTCATGATGTCGCCAGCTCAAATACACTGTAAGTTGTAGTTACAGATCAGTCATTCAAAACTAATGGCAGTAATTGTCCTGACTGCTTGTATTGCAATACACTGTATTAAAATAATCCAACCCCTTAGTCTTGGCACTGCAAGTTAATCTTCTTTAATACAGATCAGCTGTTACTCTCCCACATGACTTCAGGCAGAGCCAGGCAACTATTCACAGTGTTTTGATTAAGTTACAAAAGTACAACCATCTGCCCTCACATCTTTCTCATTCAATCACTTCTCTGCTGCTCAGAGCTCAGTTTCTGTTGTACGTATTTCCAAGATTGTCCTGAAAGTTTTGACACAAGTAGTCAAACTTAATTAAGTGTGGCTGTCTAATGCAAGTCCACAGCGTCACATCCCTCACACAGAGGCTATCACACACACAAAAAAAACAGTTTGTGGAAGCAAAAGCAAAATACTGCAGATGCTGGGCATCTGAAACATAAATAGAAATTGCTAGAAGTACTCAGCAGGTCAGGGATCCTCCACGGAGAGAGAAACAGAATTAACTTACGGGTCGCTGGAACTTCATCAATCAGAAATATTTTCATCTTCACTGATGTTGCTTGACCTGCCAGGTATTGCCAGCAATTTTTCATTTCTGTGATTAATCGGTCTGTGGATAGTGAGTCTGGTTTGAAAGGTTCCCAACCAATGAAATAAACTTCCCACAGTCAGCAGGGTCCAGAACCAGAGGATACAGATTTAAGGTGAACAGCAAAAGAACCAAGAGGAAAAGTTCCTGATGCACTTCAGGTGAATGTAGTGGGAGCTGAGGGGAAGTGGATAAGCTCATGAAAAGGAGAAAGAACAGGGAAAAGGAGAAAGAGCTGAAGAACCATTCCCATTGGACTGTACTTAAAAAAAACTTCACGGGTTAGAAGGGTGTCTGTGAGTTATGATAACCCATGAATTCTATGATTTCTCTCTCTGTGTGCGTGTGTGTGTGTGCGTGTGCGTGTGTGTGTGTGTGTGTGCGTGTGCGTGTGTGTGTGTGTGTGTGTGTGTGTGTGTGTGTGTGTGTGTGTGTGTGGGGTGGGGGGGGGGTCACCTCAAGCTTGCCATCTCCATCACATTAAGCGACACTCCTGGTCAACTGACTTCAATAGGTACATCACCTGCCAGTTTGTGTGTGTGTGTGTGTGTGTGTGTGTGTGTGTGTGTGTGTGTGTGTGTGTGTGTGTGTGTGTGTGAGACTCCGTGTTTGTATGAGGACGCCCACCTCATAAGCTCATTGATCGATTGCTATCATACTCCTGTTTTTGGGAGTTTCATATGCACAAATTATCTGTCCCATTCCCTGTATAACGACCCAGGTTACACTGCATTGCACAACTTGAGACAATGAAAGGTGCTGTATCTCAGTGTTACTGATAGTAAATCCCTGGTCTGCTCATCAGGTGGAGGATGGCACTGCAGTGGGACAGGCCAGTTTTGGGTATGACAAGTCCATGCATATTCACTTTGAGCTGCCACGTTCCATCGGATCGGCAATGTCTGCTGCACAAGTGTGTGGTCTAGAACTTCCCAGCATAGCAGGAAGCATCAGCACACAGGGCCACAGCCAGTCAACATTTAAAGTTCCACCACTGGCATTTGGTTTGGTCAAATTCAGACTTGCTGAGAAGTGTGGGAGTTCCCCACTGATTTTAATGCAACTCTGTAAAAATAAAGGAAGTAAACGCTGACATTCTGAAGTTGCAGCAGAAGCCAGTATTGCTAAAATGTGCTTCTCCTGTTCAACAATGCAGATACTTTGGGTTGATAAGGGAGGTCACTTATCTTTGTACAAGGTCAGGGACCTGCATTTTTACCAAATGTACCAGCAATATCACAAAGCCTCCTAGGTATCTTAAGCTTGCTGATTGCAGCTCAGGTGCAGAATAGCATAAGGCATCATAAGCACTTCACTTTGACTGCTTACACTAGATCCAACCAGGCCAGGTAAAATTTCAGATGGAGCACAAATAGCTCATACCTTTACCGAGTTAATCAACATGGCACTAAGATGTATAATCCACCCTATTGATCTGTTACATGCTGACCTACTGCACCCAATCATCAGGTAAGCCGTCATAAGACATGGCACCATTCTGGTTAAGATAATAGACTAGCAGTCCACAGGGGAGAAGTGAGTTTGAATCCCCACCAAGGGAGCTGGGGAATAGAAATTCAGATTACTTACTTACTAAGACAATAGAAAGAGGCCATTCAGCCCATTGATTTCACCACAGCTCCCAGCAGAACACTCCCATCAGTCCCATATCCCCACTTTTTTCCCTGTCAACTGCCCCGAGTCTCCTGTGATTCACCTACACTAAGGGGTAATTCACAATGTCCATTTAACCACCTTAGGGATGTGGGAAGAAACCGGAACGCCAGGCGGGAAACCCACATTGCCATAGAGAGGACCTGCAAACTCCACACAGACAGCATCAGAGGTCAGGATTGAACCCATGAGCTTGGAGCTGTGAGGCAGCAGCACTGAACCTAGAATTAAAAATCTAGTATCAGTGAAGACTTCAGGTTTGCCATTAAAACCACTTGGTTCACCACGTCAAGGAAGGAAATCTGTTACCCCCTCGCTGATTCATGGCTCCAGACCCACCACAGTCTTTGATTGGTTATCGTTTTCTGAACTGTTCTAGCCACTCAGATCAAGGGTATCTTGGGGTGGTTGGTGAATTCCAGCCTTCCTAGTGGTGTCCACATCTCCTGAACAAGTACAAGTAATGTTCACATGAAGAATCTATTCAATAGTTACTAATCAGAGCTTTCTCTTATCTAATGCTTCACAGCTCCAGGGACCTTGGTTCAATCCCCACCTCTGGTTCTGTTCAGTTTGCACATTTCCTGTGTAACTGTGTGGATTCCCCCAAGTACTCTGGTTAATATAGTTAGCTGGCAGATAAATCAAAGCAGATTTCATGGGTGTTTGAGAGAGAATTAGCTTTTGACATGCTGATCGTCATCAGACAGGGCATTGAGTAAGAAGTTAGGATGTTATGTTGCAGTTATACAAGACGTTGGTGAGGCCACATTTGGAATATTGTGTTCAGTTTTGGTCACCCTGCTATAGGAAAGATGCCAGTAAGCTGGAAAGAGTGCAGAGGAGATTTACGAAAATGTAAATTGGTTTATTATTGTCACATGTATCGAGGTACAGTGAAAAACTTTGTTTTGCATGCCATCCATACATATCATTTCATTACAACAGTGCATTGAGGTAGTACAAGGGAAAACAATAACAATGCAGAATGAAAATGCAATGCAGGCAGACAATAAGGTGCCAGGCCATAACAAGGTAGATTGTGAGGTAAAGAGTCCATCTTATCGTACAAGGGGACTGTTCAATTGTCTTATAACAGTGGGATAGAAGCTGTCCTTGAGCCTGGTGGTAGGTGCTTTCAGGATTTTATATCTTCTGTGGGACTCGAGTGACAGAGTTATGGAGAGAGCTTGACCAGGTTGGTACTTTTTTCACTGGAGTGTAGGAGAATGAGGGGTGATCTTATAGAGGTGTATAAAATCTTGAGGGGCATAGATAGGGTCAATGGACACAGTCTTTTTCCCAGGATTGGGGAATCAAGAACTAGAGGGCAATATGTTTAAGGTGAGAGGGGAAAGATTTAATAAGAACCTGAGGGGCAACTTTTTCACCCAGAGAGTGGTCAGTATATGGAATAAGCAGTCAGAAGAAGTGGTTGAGGCAGGTACATTAACAACATTTACAAGATACTTGGACAGGAAAGGTGTGTAGGCATAGCGGCAAAACGTGGGCAAATGGGACTAGCTTAGATGGGAATCTTGGTCAGCCTGGACCAGTTGGCTCGAAGGGCTTGCTTCCATTCTATATGACTCTGGATGCTATGTGGATGCCACGGCCAAAAAAGCTCATCAGCGCCTCTACTTCCTCAGGAGGCTAAAGAAATTTGGTCTGTCCCCTTTGACTCTCACCAACTTTTACCGATGCACCATAGAAAGCATCCTATCAGGATGTATCACGGCTTGGTATGGCAACCGCTCTGCCCAAGACCGCAAGAAGCTGCAGAGAGTTGTGGACACAGTCCAGCGCATTACGGACACCAGCCTCCCCTCCTTGGACTCTGTCTTTACCTCTTGTTGTCTTGGTGTAGCAGCCAGCATAATCAAAGACCCCACCCACCCGGGACATTCTCTCTTCTCTCCTCTTCCATCGGGTAGAAGATACAGGAGCCTGAGGACACGTACCACCAGACTTAAGGACAGCTTCTACCCCACTGTGATAAGACTATTGAACAGTTCCCTTATACAATGAGATGGACTATGACCTATGACCTCATGACCTCACGATCTACCTTGTTGTGACCTTGCACCTTACTGCACTGCACTTTCTCTGTAGCTGTGACACTTTATTCTGTACTGTTATGGTTTTTTTACCTGTACTACATCAATACACTCTGTACTAACTTAATGTAACTGCACTGTGTTCTGTAAGATCGGTTTGTAAGACAAGTTTTTCACTGTACCTCGGTACAAGTGACAATAATAAACCAATACCAATACCAATACTAAGACACTATTGGCTCCATGACTCTTAGTTGCAGGAAGAGGGGGAATGGGACTGATGGGATTACTCTGTTGAGAGTCACCATGGACCTCTGGGCTGAATGGCCTCCTGTTTTGTAATAAGTAAGTGATCCATTGCTAGCTCTTTCATTTTGATGGCCTGACTATCTGTCTGTACATCCACCAAATCTCATGACCAGTTAATGAGACAATGCCTGCTATTGTACTTAATGAATTGGCCTATGTGTTAGATATTTAGAGAAGTTTTCTTTGGCTATTGCATTTGCTTCACTTATGCCAATAAGCTACAACGAGCACAATTATGTTCTCTGTTACTTATAGCTGCTAAGACTTTCCCTTGGTGTACCATGATGATGGGTATTACAGATACTTATTACAGCCAGAAAGAGGCCATTTAGCCCATTGGTCCATGATGGCTCCAGGAAGACCAATCCCGTCATTCCCATTCCTCCTTTTCTTACTTCCTGTAGGACTGCAATTTATTTTCTCTCACATGCCCATCAACTCCCCTTTAATTCTTTTGCCTCTTATGTGCCCCAGTGACAGTTTACAACGGCCATTAACCTGCCTTTGGAATGCGGGGGGAAACCAACGAGGTCACAGGGAGATCGTACAAACTCCACACAGACAGCACCCAAGATCAGGATCGAACCCTGATCCATGAAGCTGTAAAGCAGCAGCATTAATTCTGCACCTCTGTGTTGCCCCTATGTCTGTAATAATGTTGGCACCTGTTGCAGAGTTGTCCTGATAAGATAAGATTTCTTTATTAGTCACATGTACATCGAAACACACAGTGAAATGCATCTTTTTGCATAGAGTGTTCTGGGGGCAGCCCACAAGTGTCGCCACGCTTCCGGCGCCAGCATAGCATGCCCACAACTTCCTAACCCGTAGGTCTTTGGAATGTGGGAGGAAACTGGAGCACCCGGAGGAAACCCACGCAGACACAGGGAGAACGTACAAACTCCTTACAGACAGTGGCTGGAATTGAACCCAGGTCGCTGGCGCTATAAAGCGTTACGCTAACCATAGGGTTTCGACCCCTGAGGGGAGACCTGAGAGAAGTTACTAAAATTATGAGAGGCATAGAAAGAGTAGACAGCCGGTATCTTTTTCCCAGGGTCAAAAGGTCTAATAAAGGTCATGCATTTAAGGTACGAGGGAGAAAGTTCAAAGGAGATCTGCGGGGCACGTATTTTACAGAGAGTGGTGGGTGCCTGGAATGTGCTGCCAGGGTTAGTGGTGGAAGCAAATACAACAGAGGCATTTAAGAGGCTCTTAGACAGGCACATGAATATCCAGGCAATGGAGGGATATGGACAATGTGCAGGCAGAATGGATTAGGTGTCATTAGCTTAATTAGTTTGGCACAACATTGTGGGCCAAAGGGCCTGTCTCTGTGCTGTACTGTCGTATGTTTTAATTCCTTTCCTCCCACAGATGCTGCTCGACCCGTTGAGTTCCTCCAGCAGATTGTTTGGTGCCTGTTAGACTGCTATGCATTGTATCTCCATTGCTCATCTGAGTGTATTCCAGCCTTGAAAGAATTGCACCAGTATATAGTTCTAACTTGCATTTTCTTTTGGTTAGAATGTCTTCAATGTGATGTCCATTTTCTTTGTCTAATTTTAAAACTAGTTCTGGACCTTGTAGCCCAGCTCTCATTCAGATTAATTGGAATGATAACTTTCACGCAGTCTGACTTCATCATTTTCCAGAGGCTGTAACTTGGAATTCTTCTGTACCAGGAAAGCTGCATTAACACAGTGCAGGGGAGGGGTACACCCACCAGTTTTGTGTAGGATGTCCCAGCAGTAATTTTCTAGTGAACACAAGCTCCAGTGAGCCATAAGATACAGGAGCAGAATTAGGCCATTCAGCCCATCAGATCTGCCCCACCATTCAATCATAGCTTTTTTTAACCCCTTTCTCCCGCCTTCTTACCGCAACCCTTAACCCCCTTACCAGTCAAGGACCTATCAATCTCTGCCCTAAATATACCTATTGACTTGGGCTCCACTGCTCTCTGTGGCAATGAATTCCACAGATGCACTACCCTCTGGCTGAAGAAATTCCTCTTCATCTCAGTTTTAAAGGGGCAGGCACGGTAGTGTAGCGGTTAGCGTAACGCTGTTACAGCGCCAGTGACCCGGGTTCAATTCCCACCACTGTCTGTAACGAGTTTGTACGTGCTCCCTGTGTCTGCGTGGGTTTCCTCCGGGTGCTCCAGTTTCCTCCCACATTCCAAAGACCTACGAGTTAGGAAGTTGTGGGCATGCTATGTTGGTGCCGGAAGCGTGGCGACACTTGCGGGCTGCCCCCAGAACACTCTATGCAAAAGATGCATTTCACTGTGTGTTTCGATGTACATGTGACTAATAAAGATATCTTATCTTGATTCTGTGCCCTCGGATCCGAGACTCAGGCCCAGAGACAATAAGCCTGACATGTGAAAATCTGTACAGACATCTTCCCCTCCTTGTGTCCACCACTCTGGAGTTAGTGAAGGAAGCTGGTAGCTTGTGCATCAGGTTGTGGGGGAGGAGGTGAGAGAGAGAGGGATGATTGAGTGAGGGGATCTGGGAGGATTGGGCTTGAAGACATGGTAGAAGTGTCATCAGTGAGAGAGGTTGGAAGGGACATTGAGGGAGGGGTGTTGATGGAAGTCATGTTGTGGGTTTGACACAAATAACCATATAGTATAAGATCAGGCCCTTCAACACCCATTAAGAGTAATTGCATATTGTTCTCCCTACATTCCCATCAAAACGGCCACCCCAGGTTCTACCTCTCATCTACACACAAGGGATACTTTAAAGTGGCCAATCAGCCTACCAACTCCCAAGCTACTTGGATGTGGGAGGAAACCAGAGCACTCAGGGAAAACCCAAGTAGTCAAAGTCAGAGTCAAGTGTATTGTCATCTGCACAAGTACATGTATACACATGCAATGAAAACCCGAGGTCAGGCTTGAACCCGGGTAACTGTGAGGCAGTGGCTCTACTAGCTGTGCCGTGATGCTATCCTGACACTGGCAGTGAGCGAGGAATGGGAGTGAGCAGGAAGTGGAGTACCTGAAGAGGACTTACCTCCTGGTGACCAACACCTCAGACGCTGCGGCAGTGAACCAGGTAAGCGCGGTCCCTTTAACCAATGCCAAAGCAAGACTTAGCCCTCCATATGAGGCCTGTATCGCTGTGAGTTCCCTGCATTGATCTCGCACTTCAATGCACGACACGTTGATTATCCCTGCCCGGAGGATCATGGACAGGTCCTCTGTAGTGGACAGCCTATGCACAAGAGATCCAATCACTAAACCTAACGAGATTTTCCATTGAACCTCTTTACATTACACTGCTGTACATTAAAGAATTTCTGGTCCACTAACCCTAGCCTGATTGGAATTTGAATGGGCACTGTTTTATGCACTTCCCATGTTACATTTTGTTGGAATCAGATGGGTTAGGTTGGAATTGAAGCTCAAATTTTCAGAGCTGGAACCATACACTAATGCAGCTATTCAGTCCATCTTGCCTGTGCTAGCTCATTGAAAGAGCGATTCAATTAGTCTCACATCCCTATTCTTTTCTAAAGACCAGCAAGACTTTCCCTTTTAACGGAAGTTGGGTGTTCAGATTTGGAAAAAATGCACCAGTAAAGGCCTAACAACAGATTTTTGTAGTTTTATCATAACTTCCCCTTTTTCTTGTACGTTACGCCTCTATTTAAAAAACAATTTCATGTGCGTTTTTGACAATAATTTCAGCCTATGGTGCAACTCTTTTGAGTTCAGGCTATTTTAAATGCTGCACGTGCTTCGGGCTTCCTGCCTGATTCCTGGCTCTGCACATCCCAGGCCGGTGACACTGTGGAAGCTCTGACACTGGGTGGGGAGGGGTGTGAGCCACTCCTGTGATGTCAGAGCTCAGCAGCAAGGAGAGTGGTGGGAACCACCTCCGCTGCTTCCACTGGGAAAACTGGGAGGACTGCCCGAACGCCTCATCCTCGGCCTAAGCCTCGGTGCTCTTTGCTCCTTAACTGGGGTTACTGTTCACAACGCTGGAACGGTAATAACCTTCAATGAGCAACCCCTACCAAGGCTGTGTCTTGGGCCAGCGTTTATTACCCATAGCTAATTGCCCTCGGGAAGGGGATGATATATCACCTCTTTGAATCATCTGCATTGCATTATAAGTGTAAAGATCTAAAGATCTGTCAGTACTCTTGACTGCCTCAAGGAGGTGGCATCTATCGTCAAAGGTTCCCACCATCCAGGTCATGCCCTCTTCTCCCTGCTACCATCAGGTAGGAGGTACAGAAGCCTGAAATCCCACACCACCAGGTTCAGGAACAGTTACTTTCCTACAACCATCAGGTTCTTGAACCGACCTGCACACCCCTAACCCTATCTCAGCAACAGAACACTGCGGACCACAATGGACACTACTGATGAACTACCGTGCACTTGTCCCTTGTGGGGGTTTTTTGCACTAAGGTCAAGTCTTGCAGTCTTCTTTTTCTCTTCAATCCCTCGTATAATTTATGTACAACTTATGTTCTATGTGTAGTCTGTACCTACATGCCTGTGATGCCGCTGCAAGCAAGTTTTTCATTGTATCTGTACCTCACCGTACATGATCCCTTGGATCCGAGACTCTCCTGCTAATGGAAGTATCCTCTCCATGTCCACTCTATCCAGGCCTTTCAGTATCCATAGGTTTCAATGAGAGTTCCTCTCACCTTCTGAACCCCATCGAGTACAGACCCAAACACTCTTCATACGTTAAGCCTTTCATTCCTGGGATCATTCTCGCAAAATCAACATGCATCCATATGAGTTCTATTGAGTAATGAAAGGTCATCGACTCTGTTTTTCTCACCACAGATGCTGCCTGAACGGCTGAGTAGTTTTAGCATTTTTTGTTTATATTAAAGAAAGAAAGACTCTGTTTATATAATGTCTTGCACATCACTCACAGGATTCTCCAAAGAGATTTTACAGCCAATGAAGTAATTTTACCGTGTAGGCAGTTGTAATGTAGAAAACATGGCAGACAATTTATATATAACAAATTTAGTTTATTCTTAAACTTAAGTGTGATTCTCACTCCTTTCTTCCAGTGCATTTCAGAGAAGTTTTCATGTTGTACTTTCTGAGCCAGAACTTTTATTTTTCTACCTTGTTTTTAACTTGTTCTGTAAAATTAACTGGTTCTCCAGCACGTTAGATATAATATTAACTTAAGAGTATTATTTCAGCAGGTTGGTAATGAATATCCTGCACAGCTTTGTGCATCTGACAACAACATATGTATTACCAGTATACTTAATGAGCTAAGGTCACATTATGCTTTTACTTGCTGCACCTTGAACCTTCTACCCACCCATGTAAAACACACCTTCAGCATGTGAAGGGTTAAAACCAAATCATGTCCATTGACACTGAGGTGAAATGCATACATAATCCAATACTGATGCAGAATTTATATATTTAAAAGTTTTTCTTTTTAGTCTGTCACAGGCCAGTGCTGCTATTGTAACCTTTACTGTATTCGTACTTCACTGACGAGACAGTAATTTTCCTCAGCAGGCTTTTTTAATAAGTCAGCAACATAATTCTCACCTGCATGTCAGACTGTGCTCAAGAGTTATTAGTCTTTAGAATTCAGCTTGTGGTTTTGCCCATGTTACCGTTTTTGTGAATCACATTAGCAGAACTTGTGATGCGAAAATTTTTTTTTAAATCTGCAGATGCTGGAAATCTGAAATAAAGACAGAAAATGCCGCAAACGCTCAGCAGGTCAGGCAGCATCTGTGGGAAGGGAAACAGAGCTAACATTTCAGGTCAAAGGCCCCTTGTCAGGAAGGTTCTGATTAAGGGCCCTCAACCATTAACTCATTCCACGGATACTGCCTGACCTGCTGAGTATTTTCAGCATTTTCTGTTTTTATAACTTGTGATGGGACAAAAGTGAAGGAGTAGTCACTTGCAGTCGAGAAAAAGGATCCATGTTACTTTGGTACATGTTCACCCCAATACAAATGTTGTGCCTATTAACTTTTATAGGAAGTTAAATTTCAAGAATGCTGATAAAAATTAATCAGAATTCTAAGAAGTTTCAACTGTGGTTGAATGGTGTGGGATTGAGAAATTCAGATAAACAAATTCCACCTGTCTGTGCAAAGAATACTGTTTCAGGGTATCGTGAAGGAATTACTCATGGAAGGTTGAATTATACATGGAATTCCCAATGTACTTATGGCTGTTTGTTTTTGAAAAACAGGATCACTCTGAAATGTATAACGACTGAGACGGTTTGACATTTGATGCAATTTTTTTAGGCGCGCTTGTGAAACAATGCACTTGTATTATGAGGTGGCTAATGGGAGACTGGCCCCATATGTGACATTGCAAAGAATGAGGGAAAATGGCTTTTTTGCATATTTGCTAAAAATACAAGCTGTTCAGCTAATTTCGATGATGACATTACTCTTACAGTGTTTCCTGTTTTTAGCAATAATTGAAGGGGATCTCCAGTGAAAATGAAACAGGCGAAAAGGGTTGATGGTGGGGAGGGTGGTTACTTTGAAGAGAATTTCTGATTCCATCCCTTCATTATCTCGATATCAGTGTCTCTGTGAAGCGTACTTGGTGCCAAGATTGGATATTACACTGGAGGAGATGTGGTGTTAAGAAATGAACAGCAATAAGATGTATTTCTCTGCAATTAATAAGGTTTTGTTCCAGTTTAATGCACGGATACTAAGTTGCTGCCTCATTACCACTAACACTGTGATACAAATGTAAGATGCAAAGCAAAATAGAGATACAGGAGCTCGTTGGACTTTCTCATTGAAGCTTTAAGCCCTGAAATAAGCAAGAGGAATTTACCATTCCCTAACATAGACAAAGGTTTTCAAGGGCACACCCTGCCTTTGGTTCAAAGAAAATGTTGCTTTGTACTTTGTCGTCAGCTGAAATTCTGTCGGGTGTTTTGAACTTTCTATTTTCCATCCTGTATCCACTTGAAGACAAGCAGCAAACTACACGGAGCAAAAGAACGTGGCTCATTTAGACTGGTAGCAGAGTTATTTTATCTGCAGCTGGTTAGCTTGACACTGTTGGTTAGGAAGCTGTAAATTCACACCTTTTAGTAACTGTGAAACTTGCCTGTATTTCCCTTGCAAAAAAAAATTGGCTATAAGCAGTTTGCAGGCTTCATATATTCAAACTGTTAAATCAATCAGGCACTTCCGTTTTTCACCCCTAGAGCTCTATGCAGGAATTTGCATCTTGTGGTTTAACAAAGGATTTATTTGCAACAATATTTATTCCAGTGTCATGACTGAAGGCCCCTTGGTGTTTCACTTCAGTGTTGGGTATGATAGTTCTTGTAACTACTCCTTTCAGCAAGGATCCTGAATTCAGTCTGACAGTGACCAGGGTTGACTTAATGTGGATGTTTAATAAAAAGCATGTCAGTTCCAGAGCTAGTTACAAATGGCAGTAAGTACCTCAGTGACAGCCCTGTAATAAGTTCACATCCATCATCAGCTTGATGCACTGGTAGCTCATTGACGGATGAGGCGGCAGAGACTAACCCTCCAGTTTATAGACTGTCATCCTGGGTGGTACGTAATGATTACTGCAGGCTGGTGCCTTAAACTACCTGAGTCTTTTTTTTTAGTTCTTCATTTTTCAGGATTTGACTGCCACAGGTACAGCCAGCATTTATTACCCATCCCTAGCTGTCCTTGAAATGAGTGGCTTGCGAGGCCATTTTAAGAGTCAACCTCATGGGATGGGTCTGGAGCCACAGACTGGGTAAGACAGACATCCCCCGCTGAAGGAGGTTTTTGAGTCACGTGGGTTTCTATGATATCACAGTAATTTCGTGGTCCTCGTTAGTCATAGAGTCACACAGCGTGGAAACAGGCCCTTCAGCCCATTGAGCATCAAAAACCCATTTACACCAATCCAACGTGAATCTCATTTTATTCTTACATACCTACAGTGTGCTTCTTGTGTGGCTTGGAGTTGAATTCTGCTTGCTAACACTGCTGTTGCTATGTTAAGGATGCATACACAACCCTACTAGTTGTGGTTGTTACTTTACCCGACAGGTTGCATTAAATAGTGAGATTTTTGAACATTCTGCAGGACAGTAACTAAGAAAGGCTGAAAAGTCAAAAGAAGTGAATTTTCAGATAAAGAAGGCTTTTATAACCAAGTATTTCCATTGGCTTCTGCATCTTTTTGCATCATCAACATCTCATATAAACTCCACAGGGTAAACTTCCAGCCTTTGGGGAATATCAATGTTGCAGGTAGGTCTAGAATTTGAGATGATAATAAAACCTTGGGCCCAAACTCAGTGCGATCATCAGATCTGGCAGGAACACGTCAGGAGCAAAGGGTGATGAGAAGAATGAGGCGTGGGGGTGAACAATTGGGTGGTGGTCAGGAAGTGGTTATTATGAGAGAGCCATACCCAATAACATTCCAGTTTTGGTGTGGTTCACTCAGTCTGATAGATTTAGGGCTTCAAGTGTTAAACCCCATGAAGAGTTTGCATCACTTTGGCTTGTAAACCCTTGGGCCCCAGAACAGCGAGGATCATTTGATAAGGAATTTTGAATTTGATTGTGTAGGCTACTCTGACACCTCAACCACCAAGGACAAAGGCAGACGGCACATGGGAACACTCCCATTCACCCTTCGAGTCCTACTGACTTGGAAAAATTATGGTTGTTCTTTCACCATAACTGGGTCTAAATCCTGAAACTCTCCCCCCACCAACAGCACTGTCAGACTACCTACTCCAGAAGGACAGCAGGGGTTCAAACAGGCAGCTCACCACCACTTTCTCAAGGGCAATGAGGGATGGGTCTTCCCATCGACATCCCGGTCCTGAAAAAGGAACAGAAGAAGTACTAGAAAGCTATTTATTCCGGTAGAGGAACCAGGGACCAAAAGAACATCATCTTAAGATTAGAGACAGGGCCACTGAGCGATGAGGAAGCAGTTCTTTACCATAGGGAGGTGAACATGTGTAAATGCTGGGGGTGAGGGATGTCAATAGAAACCTTCGACACCAAGGTTCAGAGATTTGACCGTGGAAGAGCAGCACCTCATATTCTGCCTGGGCATTCTCCAACCTGAAGGCATGAACATCGAATTCTCAAACTTCCAGCACCCACTCCCTCTCTGCCCCCTTTTCCCCCTTCTTTCCTTTCCTCTCTCCTCCTGGCCCCCACCACCCTATCTCTTCCCCCTCCCCCACCCTCTCCCACTGTCTCCATCAGCCCACCACCCACACACCCCTCCCACTGGGTCCCCTCCCCACCCTCCCTCCCTCTATTCCGTGCCCCACCTTCCTCTCCTATCAGATTCCGTCATCTTCAGCCCGTTGTCACTTCCACCTATCACCTCCCAGCTTCTGACATCATTCCCGCTCTCCCCCCCTCCCCCATCTGCCTATCACCCCCCTCACCTGGATCCACCTATCACCTGCCAGCTCTTGCCTCACCCCTTCCCTCCTCCTCTTTACACCGGCTACCTCCCCTCTTTCTTTAAGTCCAGATGAAGGGTCTCAACCCGAAACATCGACTGTCCATTTTCCTACATAGATGCTGCCTGACCCACTGAGTTCCTCCAGCAGATTGTGTGTTGCTCCAGATTCCAGCATCTGCAGTCTCCTGTGTCGCTGTAGATTTGTGTTGGGTGAGAAATAACAAAGAATATGGAGCTAAGGCAAGAAACTGGGGTTGCTATTGAATCTAATTGAATGGAGGAACAGGCTGTTGAGTAGTCTCCTGCTCTTAACTTCCAATAAATTCAGTCATCATGTGATCAAATTCATCGTGGTAACTAATAGGTTCAATAAATCTTTCATAAACGATGGTAAAAGGCAGTTTTGATTGCTTCAATGGGGTCTTTGAGCAGAAAATGTCGGTGAGTCAGTCTGGCTCAGAGAAGTGGCATAGTACAAAAATCAAAGTGGCATCTCCGGCTAGAAGTGAGGCAAGGATCTGGGGTGGGACCGGCTGACGTCTGAAACTGTGAGCATCTATGCTCAAACCAGGATGATGGGTTACTATTCCTGATGTCCTTGTTAAGCTTGGTTGAACCTATCATAAACCATAGCACATACACATTACCATAGCATGAGACAAGCTGACAAACTCAGTGGCTTGGGAGAATTGCTTCATGAACAGAAGGTGTGCTGGATTCAACTAAGATCCACGCCACCTGAGTGATTTCTAAGATTTTGTCTTTACATCCATGTAGCGCTGGAGTGTTGGACATGCAGAATGTTAATGAAGATCAGAATAATTTCAGGGACACTATGAACGGAGAGAGGCCTTTCAACCCCTCAGATCTGCTTTGCTGTTCAGTTAGCTTCTGGCTGACCTTTCATGATGAGCTTTCTGGTTAACTTTCACAGGGGAATGTTGGATGAAGTGCTGTAATGCACAGTAGCATGGGTTGAACTGAAAGCAAACTGCCTCCGATAGTTTGTGAGTCACTGACGAGCATTTCACAAGCTGTGATTTTCACTCGTCCCCATTGAAGAGATACTACATAAACTGTGAAAAATCAGTCAATGTACACAAGTCTGATCAAAATCTGTCAGATATTATAATACGCAGGGAACAATCTAACTCTTTAAAGCAGTATAATTCTGAATCTGTCATCACACGGGGGCTGGACTTGATTTTATCTGACAGGCAAAAGCATTTCCACAGCCCATTTTACGGCCCTTCCATTAATGTCAGTGGAAATAAACTAGGGAGGGATGTAAAACTGGCTGCTGAACCTCTGTCAACTTTCGCCACCACACAAAGCCTAGATCTATGTCCATGTAATACTATAAACATCTTCCTGTCCCAGCTATCCACACAGTGTAAATCATCTTGTCTGGATGTTCAGGATAGGCACTTGTGGTCAGCCTTCTGTTTTACCAAGCCACCAAAATTTGTTCATTATTAAATTACAATGTACATTAATTTGCCACCTTTCACAATCTCAAGAAGCCCCAAAGCACTGTACAGCCAATGAAGTACTTTTGAAATGTGTCGTTATTGTACAGGCTGTCCCCGGATTACGAAAGCTCGACTTGCAGACACCTCTATGCACGAACGAGCTCCCATAATATTATTAGATTCAAAAGTCTGACAGGTACGCACATATGTTCGTTCCTACCACATCGGCAGACCTAGTTTTCTCTCTCTCTCTCCACTTTTAGTAATTGTTCTTACTTATCAGTCTTATGTGCTTTTGATGCTATTCATAACAATGGTATGGATGTTTGTTTACCATATCGAGTGATTTTTGTGTATTTTCCGAGTCACGAACAAAATCAACTTACGGACGTCTGTATTGGCTTCATTTTCCCAGTCTGAGCTCAGAAGCAGCACTCTCACCTGAGTCAGAAGATTGTGGGTTGATGTCCTTTTCCAGAAATGCGAGCTCTTAATCTTGGCATTGGGGTATTGATGCAATACTGCACCCTCAGGGATGTTGTTTCTTAGCTGACATGGAAGAGTTTCCATGGCATTATTCTGAATAAAGGAATTGTCCCTGGGCTAGTATTTATCCTTAGTCAATATCACTAACATAGATTATCTGGTTATTATTTCATTGCAAAAGCTTGTGTGTACAGCTTGGCTCCTGTGTCTTCTGCATTGCAACAGTAACTGCACAATAGTTGTAAACATAGCAGTGATGAGCACTGGGAGACTGTGACATACTATATAATTGCAAGTTCTTCAGGGTTAGTGCAAAACAAGAATAAACGATATCCAAAAGCAAAAAAAACTATAGCTGCTGGAGTTTTTTATTGAAAACAGAAAACTGATGGTGCCTGACTTGCTGAAATGTTCTCTTTAAGAAAGGTTGCTGGACTTTTGACGTATGGGTAAAGGCAGAAATGAAGGGACCATGTGCCCATTTCCACAAATCCAGTGACCTGTTGGATAAAGTCAATTTTGCACTCTGAATAAATTTATAAACCAAATCTCAGGTTATTCCAAAGCAGTTAATGAATCCGTAAATATTCATCTTCGCTGCCCAGTTTTGCTTTGTGGTGCACATCACATACCCTTTCCAGAATCCACTGTAATTCCATTTCATTCCCATCAGGCTGTGGAATGGTGTATGATCCATTCTCCCAGGTTCTCGCTCAGGCAGATGAATATCTATACACACAACAAGCTCCACAAACAGCAGAGAGATAAATGGACCTTTTTTTGCATTATTTATTTACTTTTGTAATTTATTGTTATTTTTATGTCTCTGCATTGTATTGTTGCCACATACCCAACAAATTTCACATCATGTAAGTCAGTAGTAATAAACCTGATTTTGATTCTGGGACAATAAATTTGTTTTTGAATGAGAGATAATTGATTCTGGCTGGTATTCCTGTATGTATAAAGGGAAATTTCTTTTCCAAAAGGCGGTTTTAATTACTTACCAAGATGCAGTAGGAGGCCATTTGGCCCGTCGTGTCCATGCCAGCTCCCAGAAGAGCAATCCCATCAGTCCCATTCTCCCTCCCCTGATTTCCCTGTACCCCAGCAACTTATTCCCTCTCACACGACCATCAACTCCCCTTTGGTTCTTTTACCACTTACCTACAGACCGGCAGCCAAATAACCTACCAACCAGCACGTCTTTGGGATGTGGAAGAAACTAGAGTACCCGGGGGACATCCACATGGTCACAGGGAGAACATACATACTCAACACAGAGCGCTCATGAAGTTGAGAGAAAACTGCTGCACCCACTGTTCTGCCTTGGAATTTTCCCAAACCATTGGAGCTAGGGTTCAATTGAAATTTAAAAAGCGAGTAGGGTGGATTTTTGTTAGACAGGGTCAGAAACGTACATGGACAGATGTATTTAAGATACAGATCAAGACATGACCTTGATTGGTGGAACAACCTCAAGAGTTTGAACAGCCTTCCCCTATCACAGTCTTCCCAGGATTTTGAATAGTGCCATGACATTCTGTCACATCCACCTCTGAGGTGATGCAAGGACTTGTTCTAACAGAGTGTCTCAACAGTTCAGCACTCCCTTGATAGCGCTACTGTACCAGCTTAGATTAAGTGCTCAGGAACTGGAGTGGGAATTGAACCCATGACCTTTCTGGTTTGAAAGTGACAGAGCTACCAGAACAGGCAATGGAAGACTGATCTATTTGAAAGAGTGCTGCACTTTCTGATGGAGATGTCAGTCCTGCAGCATCATAACAAACCCTTAAACAATATTTTGTCTGGAAAAGTCAAACATAAAACAATCTCATTTGCTTAAAGAGACAGTGTCCTTACCCACGGTTTGGTTTCCAGTTCAGCACCAAACCTGAAGTAACAGCTTTAGCATGCTAACTTTACAATACGCTTTATTAAATTCCATGGATTCAGAAAAATGTCACTGCTGATAATGGAATATTAAATAACATCCTGGATATCAATATGACATCTAGTCAGATTGAGTCAAGCAGAATGGATTAAGTGAATTTTAAGCAAAAGTCTTTCAGATTTTCCCAACTCTGCAAGGTTCGTTTGGTGTGGGTGTCCTATTTCACGAAGCTGCTACATGGTTTGCAAAGCACGTAGCCCACTGGCAAATCAAGTCTAATTTATTGTCATGTGCACAAGTATGGTGAGGTAGAGGTACAATGAAAAACTTGCTTGTAGCAGCATCACAGGCACGTAGATTCAGGCAGCACACAAAACATAAATTATACAGCAGTTATACAAGACAGTGGAAAAAAAGACTGTGCGAAACAAGACATTTGTGCAAAAAGATAGTCCTTGGTGGTGTAAGAGGTGGTCCGTTGTGTTCTGTTACTAAGGTCGGGTTAGGGTTGTTCAGGTCGGTTCAAGAACCTGATGGTTGTAGGAAAGAAGTTGTTTCTGAACCTGGTGGTGTGGGACTTCAGGCTTCTGTACCTCCTGCCCGACGGTAGCAGCGAGGAGAGGGGCATGCAGAATATCTTTTGTTGAAATTAGAAGTGAAATGACAAGACACAGCATTATATCATCGAATCCATCACAGCAAAGCATCTCTGACTAATACGTAGCCTCATTTTAACATTGGGGTCTTCTGCTGAGGTACCAGCTGGGCCTGACCAATGGGTCAAATGTTGGTACTCGATTTCAATGGCATGGAATTAGACATCATATCACAGTGCAGTAGCGATAGGGTATTGGGCAGTTGGAGGAGTTTTCTTTCAGATGCAATTTTAAAATGAAGCTCCATCTGTTCTCTTTATGAACCCATATCAAGAGGACTAAAAGAGCCCTTGTGGCATCCTACCTGATATTTATCGCTCATCCAACAATATGGAGAATAGATAATCTGGTTATTATTTCATTGTGAGATCTTCTTGATGGAAACTGACCGCTGCATTTTGACATGACAACCATGACTTCACCTCAATACTACCTTGTAAGGAATTCTGTAATGCCTTAGGTTTGGAATGCTCTATAGCAATGTAAGCTTTTCTTTCTTAAAGATATGGACACTGGTCAAATGACTGGAACTCACTCACAGTGTTTCTTTCTGTTCTCCTGTGTGCACCAAACCTTTTGATTTGGTCTCCCCTTTTACTCCTATCTCAGACCAAATTCCTTGATATTAAAAGGATTTGTGCCAGCCCCGAGCAATCCTGGATTGATTGCCCCTTCCCCTCCCCCATCGTCCCCCAACCCCCCAAAAAAAAACATCCTGACATACTCCATGAATAATCAGAGTATTCCAGCAGGACTGTTGGGATTTTTGACCCACTGTTTACCTGACCTGTGATCTGTCAAGCAGATTGTAATTAAAAGCACGCACAAACATTCCCTCAGTGACTTGGGGTTAATTTAAGTCAGTGCACATCCATGCACAATAAAAGTAAATCTGACTGTACATGATACTAACAAACTCAACATGACTCCCTCAGAGGATTCAGTCTGAATGCCAGCCAAGCTCTGTTATATTTTCACAGAGTCAGTTGTTTCAGGCAATAAGATAGTCCATCAGATACAAGGGCTTCAAAAAGACAGGAAAAATGGTCCTCATCTCTTTCTGGAAATTAATGCATGAAACCGGCTACTGTCCAACACTACCCAGACTGAAGATTCTTCAATCCCTAATCCCCCATTTAAGAGACAATCAAGATTATTTTGTTTTACTCATCCAAGCCTCTTGTGTGTCTGAGAACCCATGCCCAACTTTTTCCTTGTTCCTACTTAACTGTCATAGAGTCATACAGCATTGAAACAGTCCCTTTATCCAACCGCCCATGTCAACCATCAAGCACCCACTTACATTAATGGCATTTTTAAAAATTCTCCCCACATTCCTATCAACCCCCCCCCCCCCATTCTACCACTCACCCACACACTGGGGGCAATTTACTTGTTGTCCACCCACTTAACTTGTCTATATCCTTTTGCTGCCTCATGTCCTGTTCACAGCTCACTGTCCCAAACTGTTTTGCAACATTGGCAAACTTGGATAAATTACATTCTGTCTCTTCATTGGAAGTATTCATATAAATTGTAAGCAGCTGAGGACCCAATACTGATCCTGTGGCACCTGAAAGTGACCCATTGAGTCTTCACATTATTTTCTATTCTTTAATCAAATCTCTACCCATACTGATGTGTTGCTCCAGCCTCCTTTGCTCTTACTCTACCTAACAACTTTCATGCTTCTTAAAAATGTAGTAATACTATATCTACTAGTTACCCCTTATCCATCCTCTCATTGATATTGGCTAAGAGACATTTATGTCTGGGATACAGGCAAGTTCTCCCCAGTGTTTCTCCATGAAATAGCATCATAGGATATTTAATTGGACAAACCATCTGGACCTTCATTAGAAGGATGCTTCCTTCAACAGTACAGTCCTCCTCAGCCTTCACTGAAAGGCTAACCAGAGTAATATCCTTTAAGACTGGCTCAAACCCATGATCTTAGGAAAGTAAAGCATAATTATCTGAGGTGAGATTTTCTTCCTGATCTCTAGTGCAAGATGGGGGAACCATCACATGGATAAGCCAGGTAAGTATATCATCAATATCTGGATTAGTGATTCCCTTTCTGGCTGATTGCAGCAAGAATAGATTCTTCTTTGGTGAACATACTAAAGCTAGTAAGTTTTCATTTTTGTAAAATAGCTCTGGGCGTTCCCCAAAGAGCATGTATTGTCAAAAATGGTTTCAGTATTATACAAAGCCTTTATGCAGGAAAGATGAAAGTTACAACTATCTGTTATGTGGTCTGTTTGTGACAGGGTATGGAGATCTTAACAATGGTGAAACACTGTCTGTTGATTGAAAGTCTGTCATTATGACTTTCTGATTGCCTTCTTGTAGTTCGATTCTAAAAGTAATCCATTTACATAAGGCTGCCACATCTAAGTTAAATTATAGGGTTGGGATTGACCCAGAATTAGCAAATTGTTAGGAAAGGCTCTTGGCATTTTAATTAAAATATTTAATTATAGAAGAATTCACATGCATAATGTGGGACACATACATGTTTTATTTCTGTATAGGCAGTGTGCGTGGTAAAGGAAGTGACCCATAATGAGGCTAGTTAGACTTTTCGATTACTGATGTGCAAATTATATGTGATACGCACAAATAGAAGTCCTTTGTTTCAATGGCATGAAGAAATGGCATGGCCTAACATTACAGGGTGTGTGTTTTCATTTATTCCTCAGATGTGGTACTACCTAGATCAACGTTCATTGCCCTTCTCTAGGTTATCTTAGAAAATGGTGGTGGGTGGCTTTCTTTAGCTGCTGCAAAAATTAGGGTAAAGATTACCTCTCAGTGGTATTAGGCAAAGAGTTCCGGTGATCTATGATAAATGCCCAAATCCAGTTGATGTGTTTTTTAGAGGTGATGGATTTGCCACACACAGATTGTCTTTGAACTTCTAGATGGAGGAGTTTGCTGGTTTGGAAACTTTCTCCAAGGAACCCTTGGTGAGTTACTTCAGTGTACTATGGTCTCTGTAACTCAATGATGGAGAGAAGATGCTCAGACAGTTACACTGTTTTCCCATGTTGTTCCAGTCACGTCAAAATCTAGATCTTGAGTGGGAGCATAGACTACAAATGTTTGGAATATTGGCATCATTCACTGGCATATCGATGATCAATGGTCGATGATAAAGTTGTGAATGAATCTTCTGGTGGATTGTGACATAACATCCAGTAATACTAGTGTCAGATTTCTTCCAAAAAGTAGGGGACTAAATCTATGTTCTGAGATTGGTAATGGAGCAACATCACTTAATCTAAATATTTCAATAGGTTTTTATTAAGAATGTGCATCTTTTTTTTGGAAAATGAATTTAAATCTGTATCATTATGCATAAGCTGGCTAAACATTAGGAGGGTCACCATGTTAACGAACTCTGCAAAAAATCAAGAAAGCTCATACGTAGATAAAACTCAGATCAAAAAATGTCGGTAAATATATATTCACTGCTAACTTCTTAGGTATTCATGCTATATCATGATTTCATTTCAATTAATGTTTCAAATCAAATGTTTGAACATTATCAATTTTTTAATCCTGAGTACTTGTTCCAATCTTACTGAGATCTGAAGTTATTGTTGACCTGGCCATGACATGGGGGAAAACTTAAAGGACTAATGACAGCTGTGGATGTGCAACTAGGTACAAGCCCAAATCTCAGCTGGACTCAATTGGTAGGTTAATTGGCCACTGTAAATTGCCCCTGGTGTTGGTAAATTGGTGTATGGTAGAAATTTGGGGACAGTTGAGGTAAATGTGGGGAGAGAAAAAGGTATTAGCGCAGAATTAGTGTAAACGGGTGTTTGTAATTAGTGTTAACTCAGTGGGCTGAAGGGCTTGTTTTCTTCCTGTATGTCTCTATGATTCTCTTATCTCGAGGTGACCCTAGAGCCAAGTTGTTATGAGAGCAGATCTCATTTCAACATGTAAATAAGAGACACACCCATTCACAGCTCACCATGAAATTCATCTGCCAAAAGCAGGGCAGGTAATGTCTTTGCTTTACCTATCAATCAGTCATCTAAACAATAGCTCCTAAAGTATCCACCACCAAATTCTTTCTTCAAACTCACTTTCAAAGTCCAAAGTTCAAAGTCGAGTTTATTGTCATCTGCACAAGTACATGTGTGCACAGGTGCAATGAAAAGCTTACTTGCAGCAGCATCACATAGCATCAGAGACACAACATTCACAAGATAAACATAAATTATACATAATTTCTACAAAGAACACAATTAGAACAAAAATAGTCCATTTTAGTGCAAAGTGATCAAAGTGGTCATAGTATTGCTATACTGAGGTAGTGATTAAGGTTGTGCAGGTTGGTTCAATAACCAAATGGTGAAAGGAAAGTAACTGTTCCTGAACCTGGTGGTGTGGGACTTCAGGCTTCTGTACCTCCTGCTGTGAGAAGATGGCACGGCCCGGATGGTGGGGATCTTTGATGATAGATGTTGCCTTCTTGAGGCAGTGCCTCATGTAGATACTACCGATGGTGGGGAGGGATGTGCCTGTGATATATTGGGCTGAGTCCACTACTCTCTACAGCTTTGTACATTCCTGCGCATTCGAATTGCCGTACCAGACCATGATGCATCCAGTCAGGATGCTTTCAACAGTACATCTGTAGAAGTTTGTTCAAGTGTTCGGTGACATGCTGAACCTCCTTAACCTTCTAAGAGATGGGAGGAATAGGGATCTTCCCCAGTGTCCTGTCCAACATTTATCAATCAACATTACTAAGATAAGTTATCAGATAATCTATCTCACTGCCAATTGTAAGATGTTGTTAAGAGCAAATTGATTGCCATGTTTGCATTTAAAAGTAATTAATTGCCAGTAAATACTTTGAAGTATCTTGAGGTTTGTGATAAGATACTTTACAAATTTGCAAGCTCTTTTGTTCCCTGTTTGTGCATACAGTCAGCATACATAAAATCAGATATTGAATTATTCCCTCCCCCTAAGTTACCGTCTGCCTCTGTGCCTGCCTTGACATTTATACATCAATATGATGCTAATAGCCTGAATGCATTTGATAATTTAAGGCTAAATTTTCTTTATTTCTTTTTTTTAAAAGAAGTGTCGCCCATATAAATATTTTAAGCCAACCTGTATCTGTGATTTTAAATTATTAAGACACAATTGAATTATTGATGCATTCATAAATTGCTGTCAATTTTTTAACCCTTTTATTGCAAATAATTTTAGAAAAAAAATTATCATTTGCAACAGAATGAATTTACCATTCAGGCCCTAGTTGGTAAAAGAAGGGTGAGATTCTTTTAGATAGAACATAATTCCATTTGACTAGTAGCTGGAAGGACTCTGAGAATCACTGCATAATGCTTATAAAGATCTATGTTTTTTTTAAATAACCTGGCTTTATAAATAAAACACGATGAACTGCATATTAATGAAATGTTTATCATCTTCCCTGTTCTGACAGCACTTGTCACTTCCCCTTGCAATATGCACAGATCATTTTGTACTGTCCATTAAAAAAGAAAACATTTATTTTTATCGCTCTTGTCTCTCCATTTATTTGCTTGCCATCTGGCAGGGTGGGATCATTAAAAGCATGTTATCTGAAAGCATGTGTAAGTTCCAATTCAGCAACAGGATTTTTCTTTCCTCAGGTATTAATGTTAATCTCCCTTTGTCCACTGAAATCACAGATAATTAGAGGAGTGTCACTGTCAGGATTTGAATTTCAACCACATAGCCAGTGTCGGTGATCATTTCTTTAAATATCTAGTGGTGATTAAGTGTCGCAGGATTTAATTGAAAGTGGTGCTTTGTTGTCTTGAATTTAGTTAGCCATGCCACCTAAGACTCTGTTGGTTGGACTTTCTTTCAGAGAGTAGTGGGTTGAAGTAGCAACACAAGCACAAAATCCTAAGCTGGTACTCCAGTTCAGGACCCAAGGGAGTGCTGTGCTCGAAGCTGCTCTCTTATGGCTGAGTCATTAAACCGAGGCCCCATCTGCTCTGTAAGGTGGAGGTATAATAATTCCATGGTGCTACTTCATTGAAGAACAGGGAGGCTATCTCAGGTGTCCTGGGCTATATCGCAAAACAAGATCCCGTCATTATCACATTGCTATTTGTGGAACCTTGCCTGTTATGTTTCCATCACTGTCATAGTGGTCACACTTTGGAAGTACCTCACCGAGCACATGAAAGATGCTATGCAAAACCCTACTCCCACCAGCAGACTCTGTTAAATTCGCACCCCAGTTCATACAGGGTGTTATGCATGGGATCAGGGTCAATGTTGACTTGATAGCGTGGAATGAAAACAAAATTGTTGCGGATGCTGGAAATCTGAAATAAAAACAGAAAATGCAGGAAAAACTCAGCAGGTCAGGCAGCATCTGTGGAAGGAAAAACAGTTAACATTTCAGGTCAAGATCAAGGTTCTGATTTTATTTGATAATATGAAATCCTGCACAATATTGGATTTATATCCTGACCTATATTATTCCTCTTTGACTTCAATGGAGAGCTAAATCAAGCACAGCACTAGAAGTTTTACACTGAGTGAGATAGATAAAAAATAGCACCCCCTGTGAACAGGATGTTTGAAGTGTCATGGCGAGCATGTTAGAAGCTTGACTCCTTGTGTATCCTGAGTTTTCATTTCTCCGTTAGAGGTAACCATACTTTCAACTGTTCATCTCTGAAAACTGCTCCTTAAACGTCACCACCTCTCTGTTTCTCTCATTTTCTTTGAATGTCTCCAAACTTAGCCATCATTCCAAATATTCGTGGCTCAGTGCCAGCTACTCTTAAGCAACTTGGAATGTTTTACTGCATTGTTATTTCTGGTTGTTTGTTGTGAGGGATCTACTGACATCGTGAAGAGAGTTTCTGGGTGTCATTTCTTCTTTGCCTTTTGCCTACTTTGGCGAGCACGTTAGAACATCAAGGCCCAGTTCTGTCATCTAGTAGCACTGTGCTGAGAGAGAGAGGTCTTGGCCAAAATCCCCCCAGAATCTTGGACTATCATTTGAAGTCACAATGTTTAATGCACCAAGGTGAAAGTTAAATGTTATCAAAGAGCTCTTTGAGCACTGAGATTCAACACATGCTTGTTATTTCTGTGGATTTACTGTGATGTTTGTATTGATAAGGTTTGCTAAGAAATAAGGCACTGAAAAGAATTTAAAAGGAGTTCTACTGGTTTGTTTGCGAGAATGCATCAAAAGAATTGAAAACCAAATGAATACTGGGAGAACTAGAGTTTGCCACGATTTTCAAACTTTTGTATACTGTACTTTTATAGAGGCATTGAGTTATATATCATGGAAACAGGCCATTCGGCCCAACTTGTCCATGCCAATCAAGTTGCCTTCCTGAGCTACTCCCATTAGCCTGTGTTCTTAGTTTGACTCTATTGAGGACAATGTGTGGGTTGGGACTCTATTGAGTGCAAGCTGCTGGTTAACTAATACCCGACATCCTTACCTCCTTTGGCCTACTTGTCGATTTTCTCTCTCATCAAATGGTTGGCTCTTAATTTCCTAGGAAGCCACGCAGTCGTCAGGGCAATGGGGCATGGGTCTGTTCTTGGAAAGGCCGCTCATGTCCCAGAAATAAAAATAAAACATTTCTTAAACTACCTGTCCTGTTTTAGTCTTCAAGATGTCAGTTACTGCAAAACTAAGAGGAGAAGGAAATTCAGTCTCAATAGAAGGATTTTGGTTCTCAATTATCTCACTTAGATACAGAGAAGGTGTCTTTTGGTTACGAGTGGTTGCTTTTGATTTACAGGTGCATGAGAAAACATCACTGGAAAATTTGGCCCAACATTTGTCTGAGAAACGACCTGAAGATGGGAAATTTGGACATGCAATGGTGGATTTTAACATGGGTGGAGAATCAGATGGTTAGTACTTTTTTATGTATATGCATTTATTCAAACTGAGGATTTTACCACTTTGGTTTTAATTTTGCCTGGAAGATGCATATTTTATGCTGCAGTCTTTCTATTATGACCTGCAAAATGGAAAATTTGTTTTTTTAGTAATTTATGATGAGGTGAGGTTTCTCCAATTAGTCAAAATGACAAAATTGGTGCTCTAAACCTTCATTATACATCTGCATATGTGAGTACCATGGGAGAAGAGCAAATGATGAGAAGAAATGAGATCTAAACCCCAACGCAGTATAACAACCATCAATACAGCTTCATGACTCAGTACTGCTTTACAAGGCTACCACAATTAGGTAGATATATGAAACTGCTCTGGAAACAGAAAAAAAATATACAGCACACTTTATCTTTTGAATCAAAAGCAAATGATAATTGACCAGGCCTTTTTGACATTTCAGGGAACCAATTAGCAGTGTGGTCATAGCCAGAATAGAGGCTCCATGGCTCAAGACAGATAGCAATAGGAGATCGAACAACACAAAAAGCGCTGGAGGAACTCAGCGGGTCAGGCGGCATCGATGGAGGGAAATGGACAGTCGACGTTTCGGGTCAAGTCCCTCCATCTAGACTGGAAGGAAAGAGGGGAGACAACCAGTATAGAAATATGGAGGGAAGGGGTGGAGTAGGAGCTGGCAGGTGATAGATAGAAACTGCTTTTATTCTTTAGACGTGGAGAAAACAAATACAGAATATGAACTATGTCATCGACGAGTTCAACAATTATAAGTGGATGTTAAAGTAGATTCAGCAGATTTGCACTGGGTTTGAAGCTGGAGGTGAGCTTCCTTTGGGAACTGTTTGTGAGAATGTGGATAAAGGAAAAAGCTTTACCTGTCAGGAAAGGATAAAGAGCACATGTCACCTTTTTTCTTGAAAAGAGAGGTTGAGGAGTAACCTAATAGAAGCCGTCAGATTGTGAAATGTCTTCATAGAATTGACAGAGAATGGGTTAAAAGTAGAGGGCGTCGACCAGGATCAGATAGGAGACATGACAAAATTCTTTATCAGAAGAGTGCAAGGATGTATAGCTTGCTTTTACAGGATATATTGAGGCGAATAGCACAGATACATTGAAGGAGAAACCAGAAGAGCAAATGGGCTGGATATAATAGAGGTTTATGCTGATCGAGAGGTGAGGAAGAATGGGAGAAGGCTGATATGAAGTATAAATGGTTTGCAGAATGCCCTGTTTCAGACTTGTATATTCGATGTCATTGTATGACATGGGTTTGGGAAAGAATGGGAAATCTTTAAGTGATATGGACTATATATATTGGAAGAGTGGTTTTAGCACCATTGTGAGTTGACTTTAGCGTGGGCTCCTTTGATCGTCCCTGATACCCTCTAATGTACTCTGGTGTGGTGCTTGCCATCTTCCATTGACTTGTGTTGTCCTGCTGTTCTCCCACTTGCAGTTTGTTGATGCCATTGTCCAATTCAAGCATTGGTTCTCTTGCTTCTTGGTGGCATTTCCTCCATCAAGGGTCCAACAGTAGATGGTAAAGCAGCCAACTTAATCAAACCCACCCACCCTGGACATTCTCTCTTCTCCCCCCTCCCATCGGGCAGAAGATACAAAAGCCTAAAACACATACCACCAGACTCAAGGACAGCTTCTATCCCACTGTTATAAGACTATTGAACGGTCTCCTAGTACAATAAGATGGACTCTTGACCTGACTCTTGGCCTTGCACCTTATTGTCTGCCTGCACTGCACCACCTCTGTAACTGTAACACTTTATTCTGCATTCTGTTATTGCTTTTCCCTTGTACTACTTCAGTGCGCTGATTTGATGAGATGATCTGTGTGGATGGCATGCAAAACAAAGTTTTTCGCTGTACCTCAGTACATGTGACAATAATAAGCTAAGTTACCAATTTACCAGCTGGCCATCCACCAGACAGTCTTCTTCATTTATTGCTCTCCAGGGTGTGGCAGCCTGCATTTATTCCTAATTGTCCTTGAGAAGATGACGGTGAACCTCTCCTTCTACTGTTGCCAAACATCTGGTGTTAGGTAAAAAGTCCCTGTGTTCAGACCTAGTGACAATGAACGGACAGTGATACATTTCCAACTCAGGACAATGTTTGAATTAGTGGAGGAACATGTGTATGTATAGTCATCACATGTGCCTCGAGCCCTTGTCCTTCTGGAGATAGAGGTCATGGGTTTAGGAGGTGCTGTTGAAGAATCCATCACTTTCAGGAGTAGGATATGTTACTTAGCCAACACTCAGGCTTGAGTTATCACAAGTCATTACAATCACCAGCCTTATTAAAGCCTTGTGACCCTGTTATAGATATGTTGCTAGTGTGATGGCCATGCATTAACCACCATTGCTTCACTTGTCAGGTCACTTGAATCAGGATTGAAGGAAACTGCCTGAACACTGGAACTGGGAATAGAACAAGTCAAGTCAGGGAAGAAACCATAGGAAAATCATAGGTATTTGATAAAAGGAAAGTCAGATGACATAACAGAGAGAGGAACAACATCAGAGCAAGTTGGGCCATCCCAGTGCTTACAGATGGGGCCTTGGATTTCCTCCAAAATTCAGGATGGTCCTCTACCTGGGTTTAGATTTTGGAGGAAGCTGAAGTGTTTGGAGTCAAGGTCAGCAACACAAATAACACAAAAAAGCAGATTTTCAAATTTGGACAAAACATGACATATTACCCCAATTTCAATCATTGAATGACAGGACAGAATCATGTATTGATTTACAATGCAACACATGTCTACAGCTGTCCACAAACATCGGTTAGTTTGTGCGGATGTGTGTATATGTCATGTGGGTATGTGTGTATGTGTTTTTGAGGTAGGGTTGCCAGCATTGTGTTTAATAAGACAAAAAGAAACACAATACAGGACCTTCCAGTTACCCTTTCCTGAAATCTGCCCATTAAACTCTAAGGGCAAAACCTTAGCCCTCGTAAACAAAACAGTTAAGTGCTTTTCTCAAAAGGATGGCTGTTCACACTTTATCTTTCTTTTTCAATCTTTTTATTAGTTTTCAAATTAATACAGATTAATATATCAATGCTTATACATGTAATACAAAGAGATCAGGAGAACAATCATGACATGGATAATCATAAAGAACAATAGAGTATAAAAAAAACTGTAGATCCAACGATCTGTTAGTGAATGAATATAATATAAAAGAAAAAGATTTATTATAAATATAAAAAAAAGAGAAAACAACAGAACAATAAGAAAGATTATAAACAATATATCAAACTAAACTAAGCTAAAGAAAAAAAAATTTAAAAAAACAGAAAAAAAACTGGACTAAAATTTCTCAATAGAAACAGAGCAATATGTTCCTCTAAATTGAAAGGATATTATAAGGGGATCTATATCATGTGAAAATATTGAGTAAATGGACTCCAAACTTCCTCAAATTTAAGTGAAGGATCAACAGTACCACTCCTAATTTTTTCCAAGTTTAAACATGATATAGTTTGAGAGAACCATTGAAAAGTAGTAGGGGGTATTGGATCCTTCCATTTAAGCAAAATGGATCATTTCGCCATTAATATAACAAAGGCAATCATATGGTTAGCGGAGGCAGATAAATGGCCAGATTCTGTCCTTGGTAAACCAAAAATTGCAGTGATAGGATGAGGTTGTAAGTCAATCTTCAATATATTTGAAATAACGTTAAAAATATCTTTCCAATAGTTTTCCAAAAGAGGACAGGACCAAAACATATGTGTCAAAGAAGCCACATTTGATTTACATCTGTCACATATAGGGTTTATATGTTGATAAAAACGAGCTAGCTTATCTTTTGACATATGGGTCCTGTGAACTACCTTAAACTGTATCAAAGAATGTCTGGCAAGGCTGTTCACACTTTAAGCTCATTTCCACCTCACCAGGGTCAGGAAGCTGTTGACTTATTCCTCTCCACGGTCGAAAACCACTGCCCTTCATTGCATCAGCTAAATCAGGGAACCCCTCAAGTTCATGTGCATGTACCTGTTGCTAACACGAGTGAAACTGGGAGGGAAGCCGAGGCAGGGATGATAATGCAACGAAGATAACAGCCCACCGTGCCTGAGGCAGTTTCTTGAAAGGGCTTTTTGCCAAATTGCAGTTAGTGGCAGCGAGAGACAATCCAATCCAAGCTGGTCCCTGGTGCCTTGAACCTGGTAGTGGGCGGAGCCTCTGGATCAGGCAGACAGAAGGGGAGGTCGAGTTCTTATACCAAGTCCCCAGCGCTCCACCTGACATGAGGGTAAACCGGGAAATGTTGTCACTGGTTGCTCCTTTGAAAGAACTGTGGCTTCTGATAAGGGAAATCCTGTGCAATAGGGGACTGTCTCGTGCCTGCAATCAATCTCTGTTTGGCTGCTCATGGTAAGAAACCATGCATATGTCTTTAAAGAGCCATATGTGGCTTTGATGCTGCAGGTTGCTGACCTTGTGCACGTCTGTATTACCTGGCTCTACGGGCAGTGAAACAGCTTAATAGCATAAATCTACCAGGCCAGGAAGAGTTGGACTGGAGCCAGGAAGAACAGTTTCAGTGCCTCTGTGGGAATCTGCATTGATGGGATTACTTTTTCTCCTTGAGACATGGATGACACAAGCAAGAGATAAAATTATTTTCCTTCACTGGGTGGTTACAAGTCTATTCCTTAAATCACTGCCATCCTTGTGCTCCCACAGCAGTGTTAAGATCTACAACATTGACCCAGCCAAGGCTGCCTATTATTTATAATGAATCATAACTTCAGAGGGATCAGTTGCCAGCTTGTGTGACGTCAGTGCATATGTGCAATGAACACTGACATTCAAATCTCCATGTCCTTGCTCCTCCCTCCCACTGGCAGCTGTACTTCATCGTCCAAGCCTGAAGCTGCTGTATCCTCTCCCCACCTCTTGGATGCCCCTTAAGACCTGCCTCTTCAGTGACCTAATGTCAGTCCCTTTTACGCATTCCATTCTTCTCTCTTTACAAATCAGTAGAACACCTCAGAGCATCTAATCACATTAAATCCATTAATGCTGAATGAAAAAAGTACGTTAATACTTGAGAATTTTCGTAACTGTAAAAATAAGGTGGGTGCTGTTGAGGATATGTGTGCATTTTTTCACATTCTAAAAGAACTTGAAATAACTGATGTTCCTTATGTAGCCCCAAAGATACTATTTTACACCCGAAATATAGAAAAGAGTAATACCTCAGTTTTATGTGCTTTTGTGTCCAAACATGTTGGCTTAAGTCTCGACACTTATTTACATTGGCAGATTGGATATATAAATTGGGATGGAATTATTCAACTGAAGGCCAGTTGACAGTTTCATTTAAGGACATACTTACTCTATTTCATACCATGCACATTCTCAGAATATCTCAAAGTGCTTCACAGCCAATGAAATCAGCCTTTGAAGTTTAATTGTTGCTGTTGTGTTGGATTTCCTCACTCTATTGTTGGTAACCTGCCTTCAGCTGGGCTGGGTCCCAAGCTCAGTATTTCCTCTCCCTAAACCTCCCCACTCCTGTCGATCCACCACCCCTCCCCCCTTTTGCTCTTTAAAATCTATTCCCTTCACTTCCTGATAGCTCCTTCTACGCCAAATTGTTTCTGACAACACTCCTGCAAAATGCCTAGAACATTTTTCCAATGTTAAAAGTGCTGTATACTTGAGTTATTATGGTTGTTGTTGCAAATGTAGCAACCAAGTTACACCCAGTGAGAACAGCAATGAGAAAAATGGACAGCTGGTGCAAGGATGGAGGGTTATACCTGTAAGTTTAGACTGGAGAAGCTAGGGTTGTTCTTCTTGGAGCAAAGAAGATTGAGAGGAGGTTTGGTAGACGAGGGCAAGGCCATGACCGATTTAGACTGAGTTAATAGCAGATGGTTCAAGGATTAGGGGTACAAATTTAAAATTCTGGGCGTGAAGAAAGCAAGGAGGGATATGAGAACAAAATATTTTTATGCAGAGTATGATTACATTGTGGGAAACCCGGTAGGCACGGTAGTGTAGTGGTTAGCGTAATGCTATTACAGCACCAGCGACCCGGGTTCAATTCTGGCCGCTGTCTGTAAGGAGTTTGTCCGTTCTTCCCATGTCTGCATGGGTTTCCTCCGGGTGCTCCGGTTTCCTCCCACATTCTAAAGACGTACGGGTTAGCAAATTGTGGGCATGCTATGTTGGTGCCGGAAGCGTAGCGACATTTGAGGGCTGCGCCCAGAACACTCTATGCAAAAGATGCATTTCACTGTGTGTTTCGATGTACATGTGACGAATAAAGATATCTTAACCTTAATCTTAAAAACCTTGTAGGTGTGGTGAAATCATAGAAGGGGTGGGGAGAGGGAATAATCTGCCAAACTGTAGAACAGAGCAGGGAAAATGGAATTGATGGGATTGTTCTGCTCAAGGGGCCGAGCGGCCTCACTAGGTCTCGTAGCCATTCCAATATCATCCGTTAACCATTCCTTGTTCCGTTGCTACTGGCAGGAAATGCAGGGGTGTCAGAGCCCAGGATTTATCGGGAAGCTCGAGGCCGGAGCAGTAACGAGCCCCACATAAAGCGGCCGATGAACGCCTTCATGGTCTGGGCCAAGGATGAGAGGCGGAAGATCCTTCAGGCTTTTCCCGATATGCATAACTCCAACATCAGTAAAATCCTAGGTAAGGTCTGACCTTTAATAGCTGCCATCTTGGGTGATTATCTTATTATTCCTCTTAATAGAAAGCAAAATTATTTATATCCTTGCCAACATTTGATCAAACTAGGACAACAGTAACATCCCAAAGATCATGACCATTTATGCTTAATAGTTTGTAATTAAATACAGTGCTTAACAACACTGAGCCTGAAGTTTAGTTGTCAGGTGGGAGAATGGAAGCAATGTGCAGATGTGATTAATTAATAAGTGAGGGGAGAAACAACATTCTTCAGAAGACAAAAGGCAGTCTGAATCGTTAAGATGATAATATCCGTGTAATTCTTCCTGACAGCCTGACAGATAACAACCATGTAATTCTTTTTGTGAGCTACTTATTCTTTGACTTTGCCAAATTGAATTACAATTTTTCAGTAAGAAATAGTCTCTTTAATGTCAAAATAGTGAAAACTTGCCCACAGCCACAGAGCAGTAGGTAATGTTCATTTTAATTATTTCCCTTAGTATTTCAAAGGGGTGTTTCAATTTGGAATTTTTGGCTCATTGTTATGTAGGTAAAGAGAGGGAGGGTAGTTAGTGGTGAGGGGAGGGGAGTTAGTTTGAATAGTGAGGGCTCTAGTGCTTATTTTTGTACGCAGTTACAAATGTACAGCAGCTCGAAATCTGAAGACTACAATGGATTTCCATAACTGGCAGAACTTTGAGCGCTGCACTCTCTCATCATGAGGTGCCTTAACTGCCTGCCTGCGTTCTTGGGCAGCATGCTCGATGTGCAAAGGGCCTGGGCAGCTGAACCAGTCTCAAGCTTGTGCCATTGCCATTTTTATGCAGTTACGAGGAAGGATGTCTGGTTGACTCTCCCTTCTGGTTTTGCCACCCTCGCTGTGTGGAAAGTGATTGGCCTGAACCCAGCAAGTCAGGACAGCTGAGACTAGAATATGGCATATGGCAGCTTATGAGCTCAGACTGATCTCAAATCTCTCTCTCTATCTATCTCTCTCCATCTCTCTCTCTCTCTCTCTCTCTCTCTCTGTCCCTTTTTCTGTAGTGAATTGATCTGTATGAATGGTTCACAAGACAAGTTTTTCACTGTACCTCAGTACAAGTGACAATGATAAACCAATTCCATTTCTCTTTTCTGTGTCTGTCTGTCTGTCTGTCTCTCTGCTGCCCAGTTTTTCCGAATTCCAATGGCTCTCCTCAGCCATTACTGTGCGTAAATTGCTGCATTATTACAAGTGTATTCAGAAGTTTCCTCAATGCAACTTTGCATTGAGGGTTCCAGGTTCTATTTCCATTTGAGGACTGCGTTGGCTCATCTTAGGGAAGGAGACGGAACCTGTCTACAGTTCCTGACAGGACTTGACACACTGGATGTTTCCCCTGGCTGGGTGGTGTGGGTCTAAAGTGAGGGGTCACAGTGTCAGGACCCAGGGCGAGAGATTTAGGACTGAGGTGGAAAGGAAGCGTCTTCACCAGTGGGTGGTGAACCTGTGGGATTCTCTACCACAGAAGGCAGTGGAGGCTAAGTTACTGAATATTGGAGAAGAAAAAACATTTCCAGACCAAAAAGCACCAAAGGTTTGGAGAGAGAGAAAGGATATGGTATTGAGATAGAGAAATTGTATTGGATGGCGGAGCAGGCTCCAAGGGCTGAACAGCCTGGTCCTGTTCCTGTGTTATTTTGTTTTAGAACCTCACTGGAGGGATAAGGGGTATCACCTGGGTATGCAAATGTCAGCTGGGGACGTCAGCAGCATCATCTGTGGTGAAGGTGTATGAATGATTAATGAAGCATCAGAGTGTGCAGTCATAGAGAGATAAACATGGAAACACATCCTTTGGCCCATCAAAGCATCCGTTAACCCTAATCCTGCACAAACCCTACTCCACTAGCTGTGTCATTGTGCCTCCCAACGTTATAGAACACGAAAGAGTACAACACAGGAACAGGCTCTTCAGCCCACACTGTCTGGGCCGACCATGATGCCACCTTCCTTTTCATCTCTTCCTACACACTTCTCCCTCAGTTACTTATCGAACATCGCCTTCTTATCTATGCTGAACGTTGTAGATACCTAATTTATTTTTACTCATTCATTTTTCAAGCTGCAGGCATTGCTGGCAGGGTCGGCATTCATTGCCCATCCCCAACAGCCCTCAAGAAGGTGGTGATGAGCTCCCTTCTTGAATCACCACAGTCCTTCTGGCAAAGTACCCCCAGAGTGTCATTAGGAAGGGAGTTCTAGAATTCAGATCCTGAAACGATGAAGGAATGAGGCAAATACCGACTCGTTCCAGTTTGTTGTCTAGTTTTTAAATATGCCTGTTTTGGACAAGGAGATTTATTTACTATTGAGCTGGAAACCCACTGCAGCCTAATGGTCACATGGCATTGGACCAGCTCCCTAATGGATATTTGGTGATAGACTGTGGATGAGTCTGTTATCTTTGGCAGGAAGCTTTTGTCATTGTCTGGAACAAAAAAAATGATCATGGAAATGCTTCTTCTTACATCAATGCCCAGTTAAAAGTAAGCAAGACAGGGAAAATTGAGGGAAAGAAAGGAATGTATTACTGCGTAACCAACTCTGAATCTTCCAGTGACGCATTATTACTGAATAGTGTAGTGGAGTCTTCCAGTGATGCATTATTACTTGCAAGTATTGTTTGATCTCATGGAGACAGGTTTCTCATATTCAGAGAAAAATTTAGGCTCAGATTTAATGTGGTGTGAAAGACAAGAATTCTTTCATTCAACACCTGTGCAGTTGATCAGAAATAATGCTTTGCATTATTATCGTGCTTCCTGCAAATTTTTCCAAGCAGTTTCTTGGAACAAGTCTAACCCATGGCATCCAAAGTCATGGGTTCCAACTTGAACCACATCACGTACAGAAAGAGTCTCCGTCATCAACATCAACAAACTTCCACAATGATGTTGGGAGAGCTAGTAGTCAGAATGAGGAAGAGGCTTCATACCATTGGGTACCAGAAAGACAATGGGTTGGTAGGACATTTGACAAGCCCCACCAACCCATTGTTACTTTTGTCTGAAAATGGTCAGAGCCTGCACCAAGACATTCCATCAGTGACTGTCCGTGGAAGGGAGGCTTGATGTTCATTTGTGGGGGTCTGGAACAGGTCCCCTCAACAACTAGCCCTACAGCACTGGGATCACTATCCTCCAGTTCTCCACGCACCTTCCTCATTAGTAGTGCAAGTATCCCAGTATTACCCAGCCTTAAGCCAGCAAGCTAGATCAAGCCAACCATTGCACTGATTTGGAGGGCTCTATTGGAGGCAGATTGGGAGGGGGTCTGTTGGGCACAGATTGGGAGGGTGTTTGTTGGGCGCAGATTGGGAGGGGGTCTGTTGGGCACAGATTGGGAGGGGGTCTGTTGGGCACAGATTTGGCAACGTCTGTGCGATGCAGATCAGGGAGCTTGTTGGGCAAAGATCGGAAGGGGGCTGTCGGGTACAGATCAGGTGATCTGTAAGGCACAGATTAGAAAGGGTATCTGGGGCACCAGCTGGGGCAGGTGTCAGGAAGAGAGTGGGAGGGCTCAATTTGGTGCAGAAAGGGCACTTCTGCCACCCATGAGCTTAAAGTCCAAAATTGCACCTCCCATACATGCACCTCCCTCTTCCCTTGCAGTTGACCTCTTTAAACACACAAAACAATCAGCAATAAGTTATAGCATGAAAATAAACTAAAGTTAAAAATTATTAAACAAACATTACGCTATCCTGCACTAAGTCTGACTGGTGTAGCATTCAAATGGAGTGTTCCCATTGTAACACTAGGGAATCCCATCAAGACTGTTCATGGCAAAATTAGCAGCTGCACAAACTGACAGATTCAGCACCCTGGTGATTGTTAGGATCTTGGGGAATGTTATAGAACAGAGGGACCGGGGAATACAAGCACACATTTTACTGAAAGTGGCATCACAGGTAGACAGGGTGGTGAAGAAGACATTTGGTATGCTGTCATTCATCAGTCAGTATTGTAGTTGGGACGTTATGTTGCAGTTGTACAGGATGTTGTTGAGGCCGCATCTGGAGTATTGTTACAGTTTCGGTTACCCTGTTATAGGAAAAACGTCATTAAACTGGAAAGAATGCAGAAAAGATTTATGAGAGTGTTGCCAGGGCTCGAGGGCCTGAGTTATAGAGAGAGGTTGGGCAGGCGAAGACTTTATGCCTTGGAGCGTAAGAGGCTGAGGGGTGACCATGTAGAGGTGCGTTAAATCATGAGAGACATAGATAAGGTCGATGCACACGGTCTTTTTCCCAAGGAAAGGGACAAAAACTAGAGGGCATAGGTTTAAGGTGAGAGAGGAAAGATTTTAAAGGGACCTGAGGGGTAACTTCTTCATGCAATGGGTGGTCCGTATATGGAATGAGCTATCAGAGGAAGTGGTTGAGGCAGGTACAATAATGACATTTAAAAGACACTTGGATAGGAAAGGTTTAGAGGGATGTGGGCCAAATGTGGGCAATGGGACTACCTTAGATGGGAATCTTGTTTGGCATGGACCAGTTGGGCCTGTTTCTGTGCTGTATGACTCTATGACTCTATTTATCTGTAAGTCCTGGTGTATACATGAGCCTAGGTGTGGGATTTCCTTCCGTTTGTGTGGCTGAGTACTAGCACTTCATTTCACAGAATGGAACCACTCACAGCCAGCGTGCTCAGCCCTTTGTGTTCTGTTTCAGGAGTTGCACTCATTTATGTCATCAAATTATGGCAACGGTAACTAAGGAAGACAGGTATAAGGAGGACTAATGGCCTAGGCTTTGAAGACTGGGCTGCCAGGGCTCACTACTCACATGTGGTTCCAGAGCCAAGGTTTGCTAGTTTTTGACCGAGGATTTTTCTGGGCTACAAGCTCGTCTTTACCTGAGAAGATAGGTGGAAGGTTCTCCTAGATCACTCCAGGATTGGCTATCAGCATTCCCCTCACTTGTTCCTCTCTCCCAATGGGAAGTGCTGCTCACAGAGGTTGAGTTCACTAAGTCCTGAGACTTTGGGCTACTTCTTCATTAAGGCATAGCATGTTGCTTGCGGGACTAGCATTTATTGCCCATCCGTAATAACCCTTGAGGTGATGCTGATGCACTGCCTTCTTGAATGTCTTCAATTGAAGTGGTGAAGTTACTCTGATGGTGCCGTCACTATGGTGACACAAGAGACTGCTGATGCTGGAATCTGGAGCAACACACAAAGCGCTGGAGGAACTCAGCAGGTCAGTCGGCATCTATGGATGGAAATGGACAGTCGATGTTTCGGGTTGAGACCCTTCATCTGGACTGAAAGAGAGATGGGAGATAGCCGGTATAAAGAGGTGGAGAGAAGGGGTGGAGCAAGAGCTGGCAGGTGATAGGTGGATCCAGGTGAAGGGGGGCATGATAAGCAGATGGGGGGGGGGGTGGAGAGTGGGAATGATGTCAGAAGCCCGGAGGTGATAGGTGGAAGGGACAAAGGGTTGAACATCACTATCGTCATCACTATTGTGCTTGTCTTGCAAGATAGTGGTATATGTTTGTATACTTGTTCTTTTAGATGGTTGGGTTGTGGGCCTGGAAGCTGTCAATGAAGTCCCTCTGAAGCTCTTACAGTGCACCTTGTAGATGGTAAATCCTGCAGTCATGGTGTACTGACATTGGAGAGAGTGAATGTTCAGGGTGGCAGATGGAGTCCTTATTGAGCCAATTTGATGGTATTAAACTCGCCATGTTCTTGCCTCAATCATTCAGGCAAGGGGAGGTTACCCTATCACACTCCTTGTGCTTTGGGGAGTGGGAGAGTGAATCACTCACTGCAGGATATCCAGCCTCTGAACCACCAACCCCCCCCCCCCCACCCCACTGTAATTATGCAGCTGGTCCAAACAAGCTGGAGCACCACAACTGACTCCTGAATCCAGCAGGGTACAATGAACAATGGGGCTAATGCTTCTGCTGCTCTGGTGCCGTGGTGAGCTCCCAACACTGAAACACAGGGACTATGGCTGGCACGGTAGTGTAGCGGTAGTGTTACAGTGCCAGCGACACGGGTTCAATTCTGGTCGCTGTCTGTAAGGTGTTCGTACGTTCTCCCCATGTCTGCGTGGGTTTCCTCCGGGTGCTCCGGTTTCCTCCCACCTTCCAAAGACGTACGGGTTAGGAAGTTGTGAGCATGCTTTGTTGGCGCCGGAAACGTGGCGGCACTTGGGGGCTGCCCCCAGAACACTCTACGCAAAAGATGTATTTCACTGCGTGTTTCAATGTACGCGTGACTAATAAAGATATCTTATCTTAAATGCACAATTGGACCCCAGGATGGTCCAGGAAACTTTTCCACAAGTTCTTCACACGCCACTGCCTTGAGTTCTTTGTAGCGAAGACAGGCGTCTGTGCTCAATTTGACCGACCACACATAGTGAAGACCCTTGGGCAAGCACCAGGGAATGGGGTGCAATTGCTATTTTGAGGGCAATTTCCTCACGTAGAAAATAGGTGCTGCTGATCAACATTGCTTTGATCTGGACGACTTGGTATTGTTTCCATGTTTTGTGTGAAGGAAGTGCTACGTCAAGATGCAGTAATTCCTTTTTCGGAATAGCGGCATGGACCCAAGGAGGCAACTGAGCACTTTCCAGAGGTAACATAAGAGCACAACAAACTGCAACCCAAGTCTCCAAAAGAACAATGAGAGGCAAACTGGCTTATTGTGGAAAACACAGGCTGACATTTCACTGGACTCTCGAGGTTTCAGCTGACATTTTAGAAAGCTTCTAAGGATTTCTTAGTACACAAACAAAATCTCAGCTTCACACATTACTCTGGGATGCTTCTTGGCCAGACAAATACATTTGATGTTTCACAACTTCTTTCAGCAAGCAAAGATTACAGATCTTTAAGGCACTGCGCTAGAGTTAAAATTCGATACTGGATTGATAATATTTCTATGTGGATTGACAGTGCTTTGAGAATTGATGTAAGCCTATAAAATGGCTATTAGGGTCAGAAATGAGAAACGTGCCTTTAACCCTTGTATCTCCTTGAGGTCTACAACCCTGGAATCACTGTTCTTCTATCTCTGGACTATTCATTTTCCCAACATCAGGAGCCATGCTTTCGCGCTCAGCTCTGGAATTCCTTTTCTAAATCCCTTTCTCCTCTGTTCAGATGCTTATTAAGAAATATCTCTTTGGCCAAGTTTCAAGTCAGCTTTCGTGATGTCTCCCTATGTGGTTTGGAGTCGATTTGGCTGCTGCCAAGGGCATTTTGCTATATTACAGGTCTTCTTATAAACAGAAGTTCTAGTTTTTGGGGCAGCTCGGTGATGCAGCTGGCAGAGCTGCTGCCTCACAGCTCCAGTGATCCAGGTTCAATCCTGACCTCTGGTGCTGCCTGTGTGGAGTTTGCACGTTTTCCCTGTGACCGCATGGGTTTCCCCCCGGGTGCTCCAGATTCCTCTCACATCCTGAAGATGTGACAGGTAGGTTAATGGCTGCAGTAAATTGCCCCTAGTGTGTGAATGTGATGGTAGAATTTGGGGGCGGGGTGTTGACGAGAATGCGGGGAGATTAAAATAGGGATGAGTGCAGGATTCCTGTAAGTAGGTGCTTGATGGTCAGTGTGGACCCAGTGAACCGAGTGACTTGTTTCCGTGCTGTATGACTCTGTAACTCCCTAATACAGAACTATATGATGTTATATCCCTAAATGAGAGGAGAACTGTGACCGCAAAAACAAGATTTGAGTAAGCAATAACAAGACACAGTATCAGCTCAAATAGGGGTGAAAGAAACTTGCTTCTTATTGGTACAGTCACATCACTAAAGTTGCCCAATTTAACCCATTTATACGGACTGTGTCCACCATTTTCTTACCAGTGTGTCATGTCAGCCTATACTGACTGATTTTCACCTCTCAAGTTCAAATACAACTTGATGAAAGCTGACTGTATCATTATTCACCGATAGTTCATAAAACCACCATGCAGAAAACCTGAAGGAGCTATTCCAAAAAATAACTCAAAGGCCAAGTTTATTTAATTCTTTTGAATTTAACACCGTCAGTATCAATGCTTATATTTTAGATTGAAGACTTTTCTTTTGGAAAACAAAAATCAGTGTGGATTCATTTGTTCTTTCCTCCTTTATTTTGTGGGCATGTAATAGGAAGCGAGCAGGGTGAAACAAAAGGCTGACTGTTGTAACTCTGGCAGTTTGGATGGTGGGACGAGGGCAGCTGTGTGCTTACAAGGGCTGGGCCTCATCAAACAAGAACTTCGGAGGCAGTGATCTCATTGAGGCCCTGGCGTGCTGCTTGCAGGCATCCTCTGAAGTCTGAAAGGGGAACACTGGCTGCTGCTCATGATGTCTCAAGATTAATATCACGGGTGGACGAGGAATAATTTTGTGCCGTCTTCCTGTCATTCTCCTGGTTGTGTTGGACATTGACAGTGTGCATCTGATGTCTTTTGTGTCAAGGCAGTGTGACACAATCACTCCAACCTTTTCCCAAGCTGAGTTTAATCATTGATTGCCCAAAAACGATTTATTATTAAGGATTACCAGTGAATTTTTTTTTTACCAGCATCCTTTCTTTATTCCTTCTGTCCATGCTTTGTTTATAGCATTTGCGAAATTGGTGAGTTCTGGGGAAAGGTTTGCAGAGCTCCTGAGGTGACAGTGTTTCGGAGCTGAATGACTGTCCAAATAACCAGATGACTCAGTCCTCCCACCCTCCAAGCTGACGATATGCCCTGCCTCTGGCAACGAAGCTGCCTTATAGTTGGTGTATCTACTTCCCTGCATTCCCCCAATTCCGTCCTCCCAAACACCCCAGAGGAACGGCACCTCATTATTCCGCCTGGGTGGTCTACAACCTGACAGCGTAAACACTGAATTCTACAACTTCTGGTAAACTGCTCCCCCTCTGTCCCTTTTCTCTCTCCTCCTGATCCACCTATCCTCACCTCCTTCATCTACACCATTTGCCTATCACCCACACCCTCCTCCCACTGTATCCCCTCCCCTACTATTGTCACCTCCCCCCCTTGATTCCGTGCTCCACCTTCCTCTCCTATCAGATTCCGTCATCTTCAGCCCGTTGTCACTTCCACCTATCACCTCCCAGCTTCTGACATCATTCCCGCTCTCCCCTCCTCCATCTGCCTCTCACCCCTCCTCGCCTGGATCCACCTATCACCTTGTTGTGAGAAAAGGTTCTTTCGGGTCTCAAAGGCAGAGGACTCCAGACACAGTCTTTGGATCTTGGAAAAGGATTTATTCACAAAGACAAACGTGGGAACAGAATGAACAAGAACGGATGCACACTCACACACAGGTGATCACGGAACGTGAGGGTAGTCGCAACGGGGGTGAAGTGTGCGCGCACACACATACACAGTGAACTAGTTACAAACAATCAGGGAAAACGCAATACGGTGCCTGAACCCTCTGAATCTGGACAAGCATCAGCTCTTTGGTCCCAGGAATCCTTGACTAATCCTTAAGTAGTGCACAGCTTACCTCCCACATCCCTTGGAGAAAGAGAGAGAGAGAACCAGGCACATGCTGCACTCTTTCTAGTGCTGGAGGGCTGGGGGTAGTCCAGCCCAGGTAATTCAAAGGGTCCAATGGCTCAGTGCCAGCAAGGACAAAGGTGCTTAAATGGGCCAGTAGTTCAGGTGTGCACTTGGTGGGTGGGGTGGAGCCAAACCTTGATTGACAGTGGTGTCACTTCCGACCCGATGAACAATGCTGTCATCCAGCCAGAGGGATCAGTGTTGTCACTGTCACATGACAGCCATGACCTTTCACACTACACACCTGCCAGTTCTTGTTCCAACCCCTCCCCGCCACACTTTTATACTGCCCATCTCCCCTCTGTCTTTCAGTCCAGATGAAGGGTCTTGAACCGAAACATCAGCTGTCCATTTCCCTCCACAGATGCTGCCTGACCCGCTGAGTTCCTCCAGAATCTTGCATGTTGTTCCACATTCCGTCATCTGTAATCTCTTGTGTCTCTCACACACCCTGTCTTCATGTGCCCTAACCTCTTGAATTCCCTCTGTTTTTCTGTCTGTCTCTCTCTCTTCCTTTAAACCATCCATTAAAACCTCCCTCTCTGATCAAGCTTTAGGTGACCCAGTCTGGTATCTTCCAGTCTGGTTCAGCACCATTCTGATTTCTGACAATACTCCTGAGGCAATGTTGTCGACAGTTTACTGACTAGGAGCACCTTATGAATCCAGATGCTTTTGTTGTAATCTGCTTATCTGGCAGTAAACCTACTTTTGGTGTGAGTATTGAAACACGCATTAACCAAGATAATTAATGGAAGTATTATTGGATAATCCCTGCCAATTAAAGCAATTACTAAAATCAACCAATCTGCAACTTTATAAGTACCAACAGCAGATGTTAAAGCCGCTCCCAAAATAGGGTTCAATACTTTCCCTCATCAGAGAGAGGTGTAAACTCAAACTTGCCCTAAATATTATTATGCATATAGAAGGGTGATGATTTATAGAATGATTCATTATTATCTGGCCACGGAACAAGTATAAAGATGTTTTAGGATGTTCAACCACAGTAACAATTAAAAATAACTGGCTTTATGCTGCTTCTCTATTAGTGGAAAGTGTGTGTGGGAGGTCATGGGTGTAGACAGATGTGGGTTTCCCTGTGTGTGGGTGTGGGTCTGTGAGGGTGTGGGTATGTGGATAGGTGTGAGTATAGATATATGTGTTTGGGTGTGTGAAAGCGTGAGTGGATGTACATGTGTGTGCATGGGTCTGCATATGTATGTAGGTCTGTGTATGTGTGTGCAGGGTGATTGCACGTGTATGTGTGTGTGTTTGACTGCTTTATAAGGATACTAATGAAGTGGTATGACTTCACTGTTAGTATATAAAGTACCACTACCTTTGATTAGCAAGCGTGCCAGAGTGAGAGACTTATTTACATCATAAATAGTTAATGCCTGAGCAAGCCTTTACATCACTAGGGAGAAGTTTGCAATGACTCAAATAAAGGATGTGTACCACAGGTGATAGTTGCAGCTTTGTAATTATAACATAATACAGAGAGGGAGTGTGTTAGTCCAAGGACCATATTGTACTCCAAAAGCAAAAAAACTGCAGATGCTGAAAATCTGAAACAAAATGCTTGAACTACTCTACTGATGAGGTAGCAACAGATGAAAGGTCACCGGCCATCTTGTACTGATCTGTGTTGTGGGGTCACGGTGAGCTTGAATCAAGCATGGAATCATGGAGGGAAGTTTTGTGAGCCTTTTCAACAGCTGCTCAGGGGTTCCACTCTGGCTCCTAGTGAGCGTGGGCTCTTAGACACATATTAAACTTCCCATTGGAATCACTGCACTGCAGGGGTCCTTTACTCTGCTGCAGCCCAGAGTGAGGGGACTTTGGCTGGGGTCTTATCACTTATCCACAGTTAGAAGCCGGCAGCCTTCTGGGGAGGGTCCACGTTGCGGCAGAGAGCTGGAGGATCTAGGATGAGTTGAATGCAGTGGTGCTTTAGTGTGTTGCTTGGTAGCTACAGAAATGGGTGAGGCCAAACACTGGAAACAAGAACCCCTATTCCCAGTCCCACAACACCCATTATCCCCCAAATGAGCTGGGTGCAAGGCTGTGGACTTTTCTGAAAGAGTCTGGCCCAGGTCAGGGCCTATTGGAGGAGTTCAGTGAGGCTGGAGAGTGACTTGTTTTTCCAAAGTTATACATTATTCATAAAAGCTGTAAACACATAATATAGTGCATAAATATGTCACCATTCATAGTACAAGAAATATCATTCCATTTAATATCAGCATGAGATCAGTTTTTTGTTTCCTGTGCATTCCATGAGTGATGTGTGCATGGGGTTTCTCCAGGAGTTTCGCCCCTCAGTGTGTTGAGGCCAGAGGGTACTGATCTGTGGCCTTTTCCTGATGTGCCTTTGCCACTGCTGCACTCAGCCTCAGTGTGTCCCTCGGCATGCATTCCTGTTCCTTGGAGTGTGCCACGTGGCAACATCAGCTCCTTGCAGTGGGAGACCAAGGGCAGTTTAGAGTCAAAGAGTAATACAGCACAGAAATGGGCCCTTCAGTCAAACTCGTCCATAAGACAGGAGCAGAATTAAGCCTTCCAGCCCATCAAATCTGTTCCGCCATTCAATCATGGCTGATTTTTTTTTCTCAATCCCATTCTCCCACCTTCTCCCCGTAACCCTTAAACCCCTTACCAATCAAGAACCTATCAATCTCTGCCTTAAATTCCACAGATTCACCACCCTCTGGCTGAAGAAATTCCTCCTCATCTCAATTCTAAAGGGACATCCCTTTATTCTGAGGTTGTGCTGACAAGGTACCCATCTAAGCTAGTCCCATTTGCCCACCTTTGGCCCATATTCTCTCTAAACCTTTCCTATCCATGTATTGTCCAAATGTCTTTTAAATGTTGTTATTGTACCAGTCTCAACCATGTTCTCTGGCAGCTCATTCCATATACTCACCACCCTCTGTGTGAAGAAGTTGCCTCTCTGGTTCCTGTTAAATCTCTTCCCTCTCACATTAAACCTATGCCCTCTAGTTCTTGATTCCCCAACTCTGGGAAAAAGACTGATTGCATTCACCCTATCTATGCTCCTCGTGATTTTAGATACCTCTATAAGATCACCTCCCAATCTCCTACACTCCAAGGAATAAAGTTCTAGCTAGTGCAACCTCTTCCTGTAACTCAGACTACAGGTGCAGAGACCCAGGTAAGTGTGGGTGTGTGGGGAAGTCCTGGGAAAAAGACTGTGCACATTCACCCTATCGATGCCCCTCATAATTCTATGCACAATTATCAACTTAATCCTCAACCATAGATCGTCCAGTTATTATGATATGGCCACTTGTGGGAGGAATTTGGTTGCCACATTCTCTACATTACAGCAGTGATTTGAAACACTTGAAAAATACAATGTAAAAGGAAGACTTGTTCTGCAATCCCAATTCATGGAATTGGTCACCATCCCAGTGAAGATACTTTTACTTAGAGTGGGAAATGGTCAGCAGGGAGAAAGTCTTTCACAAGTAAATACATGAACCTTAACTTGCGTTGCTGGCTTCGCACAGTGAACTGCCAATGGGCAATGGCAGAGAAACAGGGAAAGTAAGAGAGAGCGGGGTGATGTGGGGAGGAGGTATCGTGGCACAGAGCTGCGAAGGGTTAGCCACTTGAAGCTGACCCAAGAATACCACTGGGGCAGCCAAGAGTGAACTGGAAGGAAGTCTGGCGGGTGTCACCCTAGAGTTGCACGGAGGAGGTGGGAGCAGGTGGTGCACTGGTGCAATCAACAGTTTCCTGAGCGGCAGGCTGCTCTGTTAACGGAGCACAGCCAAGCTGCATAGTGTGATGCAAGGATGTCACCAAGCAGCTGCTGAAAGCCAGCCCTGCACAGCTCCGAAGTCACTTCTGATACCTTGTGCACTCTAGACCCTGCTCGCCGCTGCCATGAAATGTCTGACAGGGAGAGGTCCGAGGGCAAATCCCTGACCCCTTGTGGCTTATGCACCCCTTGTTTACTAGATACAATTAAGAAGCATTTGTTTTCCCTGGAGGAGGCTGAAGGGAACCTGAGAGAGGCATACAACAATATGCGAGGCAAATATAGGGTAGATAGTAAGCAACCTTTCCCCATGGCAGAGGTGTCTAAGACCAGAGGGCATAGGTTTAAGATGAGGTGTAATAGTTTTATGGGGGATCTGAGGAAGAATCTTTTTTCACCCAGAGGGAGGTTGCAATCTGGAATGTGCTTCCTGAGAAGGTGGTGGAGACAAGTAGCCTCACAACATTTAAAAGGTATCTAGATGAGCACTTCAATTGCCAAGGCATACAGATCAAGTGTCGGTAAATGGGATGAGTGTAGGTGGGTACTTGATGGTTGGCATGGACATGATGGGCTGAAGGGCCTGTTTCTGTGTTATATAGCTCTGTGTCTCTATGACTAATAAACAATTTGTGCAATGGAAGTTTGTGGCATTAACTTTGTACAGTAGGTGGTGAATGGGGTGACAAAGCTCCAATTTAAGTTGGGGGTAGCTTCCTGAACCCAAAACATCATTAGAACCTCTCCAGGTTGTTTTGCATCGTTGGGTCCTTTGTAATTTTTTTTTATACACTCATTCAAGGAATGTGGGCTTCGCAGGCTGAGCCAGCATTTAATTGTCCATCCCTCGTTGCCCTTGAGAAGATGGTGGTGAGCTGCCTTCTTGAACCGCTGCAGTCCTTGAGGTGTGGGTACACCCCCAATGCTGTTAGGGTTCCAGGATTCTGACCCAAGTCAGGATGGCGTGAGGCTTGGAGGCCAACTTCGAGGTGGTGGTGTTCCCCAGGCTTCTGCTGCCCTTGTCCTTCTAGCTGGTAGAGGTGGTGGGTTTGGAAGGTGCCGAATAAAGAGATGCAGGGAGATTGATGGCAACTCTAAAACCTCACAGTTCTTGCATTCCTTGTCTACCAGGACAATTTAAAAAATATATTTTACAAAACAAGCTTTTCAAGAGGCTTGCAAATTAAGATGGCTTCTTCCAGAATTTCTTTACTGATGGTTCATACCATGGGTAAATTGGTAATTGGCTTATTATTGTCACACGTACTGAGGTACAGTGAAAAACTTTGTTTTGCCTGCTTTCCATGGAGATCATTTCATTATAACAGTGCATCGAGGTAGTACAAGGGAAAACAATATCAGAGTGTGGAATAAAGTGTTACAGTAACGGAGAAAGTGCAGTGCAGGTAGACGATAAGGTACAAGGCCACAACGAGGTAGATGCTGCATATATAAATTTCTTCCTCTACCTCTCTGTGTTCGCACTTCAAGGGCAAGGAGAAGACTGAGTTTCTACAGAACTATCCATGGCTGGGTGGACAAGAATCTGACAGGAGGGACATTATGTGGCTGAATAGAGAAAGGAGAATTGCCGAGAGTTTCTGGTGCACCTGCATTGGCGAGGGGCTATTTTGGTTGTTGACCCACTTTATTAAAGTTCAGTTGTCACTGTGGTCCAGGCTCAGGAAGTCAACCCAGGCTTGAGAGGGTCTGTAACTGGAGTGGGGTCAGAGGTGAAAGGAAGCCAGTGTGACATATTGTTAAACATGCACCAGCACAGTCACTACCAATGGGTTAAGTTGACAATGTCAGTGATAGCACTGTTAAGAAATTGGTTCATTCCATCCAAACATTGCATATATAAATTTCTTCCTCTGTACGTCCATTAGTTCACGGACAAGGAGGACACAGGGTGTCCACAAAAGGAACTATGAGTAGCCAACTGGACACAAAGTTTCTGAGCTCTAACTTACTTTCACCCCTCAGAGGGATTGGGAAGTGGAGAGCCGGAGGAAAGGACGGCCTCAGCGTGGGTAGTTCCCAGCATTAGCAGTGATCCAGCACAGCTTTGTGCTGGAGGGTGGGGGAAAGGGATCGGCCAATCCTCTCCTCGTCGAGAACGAAGGATTGGCCAGCTTTCTTGTGGTTGGGAGTGAAGGAGTCAGTCAAACCCTCCGTGGTTGGATGAAAGGGTCAGCTCATCCTCTTGGGGTCGGCGGGTAAAGGGAGTGGCCAAACCCCTTCTTTTCAGGGGTGAAGGGCTCAGCATACCTTGTTATAGTTGGAACCAGTCTTGGTGTCTTCTGTGGTCTTGCAGTAGCAACAGCAAAGGTGAGGCAGGGTTTCAAGGGATTGGGAGTGTTTGGGGTTTGCTTTAGTGTTTGGGGCTCAAGGATTGAAATAAGTAACTTACCTGCATTGCATGTCTCCCTGTTCAGTGCTGTGTAAGGATTATGTTGTTCTGGGAGTAGTCAATGGATGCCTTCGAGCCCATGTGATCCAGTGATTCACTTTAATGGTTCAAAAGGAGCATCCACAAAAATTACATCATCAAGTGTATCTGAGATGTAGAAATCATGCTGGGCTGGCAAGGATGACTCATGACAGGAAGTGCCTGGATGAGTTTCACAAATGGCATGATTTGGTTGAGAAATAATTCCAAGCCCAGTTTATGCTTGGTTTAATTAATCGTCACTCTGAAAACATCAGTGTCACGCAAATACTTTTTAGATGGCGTGGAATTCGTAAACGTTGGTTTGGTGCATTGGTTCATGAGAGGCAAAATCTGAGCACACACCAAGCGGTGAGAAAGCAAGTGATTCATTGGTCCTTATTGCAAAGGGGGTTGGAGTTACGATTGCAGAAGCCTTACTGAGACCATCTCTGGAGTATCATGTGTAAAATTAGTCTCCATATTAAAAGAGACTTAGTTGCCTTGAAGGCAATGAAGCATAGGTTGTGAAATGAAAGGGTAAGAGGGAAATTAAGACTGGATTATACTCACATATCCTCATGGAGTTAGGAAGGTGTACCTTGTGCCACACAAATCCATTCTTCATGGAGCACTTCCTGGGATTGTCCATTCCCCCCGCCTCAGTGACCTTATTCCCGTTTAAGGCCCCACTTCCAGTTCATCTTCACATAGTAGTTGTCATATTGCATGTCTTTCTTACTGGGACTATGATGGGCCGCTTCCTGTCGACAAGCTAATGCAGGCGGCTTGGTTTTGCTGCTTGCATCCACGAACGACAGGGGAGAGTTGGCAACAAGAATCTTAAAGCAAAGATGTACTGCTGAGCTTTTATAAGGTGTTGGTCAGACCACGTTTGGAATATTGTGAGCAATTTTGGGCCCCGTATCTAAGGAAGGATGTGCTGGCCCTGGAGAGGGTCGGAGGAGGTTCACAGGAATGATCCCAGGAATGAAAGGCTGGGAGTGTTTGACGTCTCTGGGCCTGTACCCAATGGAGTTCAGAAGGATGAGGGGGGATCTCAAAGATACGGACTGGATACTGAAAGGCCTGGATCGAGTGGACGTGGAGAGGATGTTTCCATTAGTAGTAGAGTCTAGTATCCGAGGGCACAGCCTCAGAATAAAGGGAGGTCCCTTTAAAACTGAGATGAGGAGGAATTTCTTCAGCCAGAGGGCGGTGAATCTGTGGAATTCGTTGCCACAGAGGGCTGTGGAGGACAAGTCATTGGGTGTATTTAAGGCAGAGATTGATAGTTTCTTGATTGGTAAGGGGGGGGTTAAGGGTTACGGGGAGAAGGTGGGACAATGGGGTTGAAAAAAAAATCGGCCATGATTGAATGGCGGAGCAGATTCGATGGGCGGAGTGGCCTCATTCTACTCCTATATCTTATGGTCTTATCCTTTATTGAAGGCTGTGACTCTGCAGTACCTGGTACAAGAGTGTATGGAGGTCATAGCACACACAGCTCTTAACGACATACACTTGTATAGACCACAGTTCACTTTGTCTCCAAGCTGTTAATGTGCACTATTATGGCTTTCTGAATGTCATTATGTATTGTCAACAGAAATGTTAACAGGATGAACAAATGATTTTGTAATTGTTGGACATTCAGATAATATACCAGCTGTGAACCGAACAATCACACCTTCTTCATGCTCCTGAATATTAATTCGGTTCCTTCACAGGGCTGGACTCAATAGACAGTAAACTTTAAAAATATCAGTACGGCAATGAAAGAAGCAGCCAAAATGGGCCAGAAATCAAAAGGTATATTTGGAAGGTAGTCATGGTTCTTTGGATTGGTTTGATTAAAAATGGACTATGGAGGTACATATCCCCAATGTTATCCCATGTGAGACCCCACGTGATTATTGGGTGGGATGTCCTGCCCCTTTGCTTTGCTCCTCCCCGCACACAGCCCTGATAAGGATCATTTTAAGAACTTGTTCTTCTGGGATTTTTGTGTGGTTCCTAGTTTTCCTGCAGTGGTATCCAGCTTGGGAGGCTGAAGGCTGCCACTGAAAACCTGAGGGAAGAGTTTGGCACTGTGATAACTTATTCTCATGGGCCATGGTAGCCAGAAGGCAAACAGATAGCAGCCAATTTCGTCCTGTGAACAACAATGAGTGGCGATGAGCCAGGAATGAATGTTAGCCAAGGACACCATTTTGTATTTGACATTGTTCCATCGGGCCTTTTATGACAGCCGTGGTTTGACATCTGACTTGAAAGGACACATTAGGAGCAATGCAGACTGCCCTACCAACTCAATGTAACTGCACTGTGTAATGAATTGACCTGTACGATCAGTATGCAAGACAAGTTTTTCACTGTACCTCGGTACAAGTTACAACAATAAACCAATACCAATATCAATACAGAGTGCACTAAAACTCAGCTGAGATTGTTAGTTCAAGTTCCACCAATGTCCAACACAGAGGCCAGTGTCAGGTTAGTGGTGTATTGATTAAATATCCAGTATTTGGACTGATGCTATGTAATTATTGATCCTGTTTAACCAGATTGTCAGAACATAGTTATGCAGTTGTGCCTCTAGGGAACATTGACGTTGATGGAAGGCAAACCATGGAGGGGAGGCCTTTTTTAGTGTTCACCATGGTGATCTGCCTCTGCCATGACCTACCAATTCCATCCTCTTCCACGTCCACAGGCTCTCGTTGGAAGGCCATGACGAACTTGGAGAAGCAGCCGTACTACGAAGAACAAGCCAGACTCAGCAAGCAGCACCTGGAGAGGTATCCTGACTACAAGTACAAGCCGCGACCAAAGCGTACTTGTGTGGTAGACGGCAAGAAACTGAGGATTGGAGAATACAAAGCTTTGATGCGTAACAGACGTCAAGAAATGCGGCAGTTCTTCACTGTTGGGTAAGAAAGGTCACAGTTCAATTTTCATTCATGGTTCTTACACTGCCTGCAAAGCTTGCCCTGAGCTGTTTTGTGGACTCTACATATGCAGAATGGGGGGGCACATACTGATTCACAGGCCTTAGAACTAGTGTGGACCTCCAGCCGCGATTCCCCATGACTCGTTTTATGTGAAGTTCAATGCTGAGGGGAGGAAGAAGAACTGTCATAAGAATATATCCAGTATTTGGATTGGAGCTGTTTAATTATTGATCCTGGGTGGCAGCATGGTACAGCTAGTAAAGCTGCTGCCTCACAGCTCCAGCGACCTGAGTTCAATCCTGACCCCAGGTACTGTCTGTGTGGAGTTCGTACATTCTCCCTGTGGCTGCATGGGTTTCCTCCAGGTGCTCCGGTTCCCTCCCACATCCCAAAGTACACCATATTCGCACTCTATTCTGCTTGTTACAAACTCAAAAAACTCCCAAGCACAGTTTGCCTTGCATAAAGCCACGCTGACTGCCCAGTCTTATCATTGTTATTTTCCATGTGCCTATTTACCAGTTCCTTATTAGTAGATTTTAGCATTTCCTCATCTACTGATGTCATGCTAACTGGTCCAAAGCTCCCTGCTTTCTCTCTCCTTCCTTTTTTAAACAGTGGAGTTACATAGTGGAGTTGGCCACACAGCCTCCATTCAGGACTCTGTTTAATGGGATTAAGGCTGATCAGTGCTTCATGCTTAACTTTTTTTAGCATCCATTAAAACACTCTGGTAGAAATCCATCTCAGTAACACAAGAAAATTGGAACAGGAGTAGGCCACCTGCTCCTTCAAGCCTACCCTGCCATTCGATTAGATCATGGCTGATCTATCCCAGGCCTCAAAGTCCTTCTCTGCACCAAATCCCCATACCTTTCAATTGCCCAGTCTTTCAAAAATCTAGATACCTCCTCTTTAAATCCTTCTCATGATCTAACCTCCACAACTCTCTGGGGCAGAGAATTCCAGAGATTCACTACCCTCCATAAGAAGAAATTTCGATGTACCTCATTTTTTTCTCTCTCAGTCTTGGATGTCTCAATTGTTCAGTGATTAGATTGAGTCTTTTGGAATGATGAAGGAATTCAATGGAGTAGTTACAGGGAACCCTTTTCTCTCGTGGCGGGATTAAGGTTCCTAGTCATCCTACCATTCCTAAGTGTTAGTACAGGAAAATCTGCCCACCGAACCTAGACCTGGCGCAGCCATGGGCATTTGGGAGAGAGGGTTCCAGATTTCCTCTATCCTTTCTGAGATAAACCATTAACTTGTCTCACTCCTAAATGCTTGGCAATGGTATTCAGATGGCCTCTCTCCCCACTGTTCTTGCTTCAGCCACTGGAGGAAATTATATTACTTTGCTTTTGAAATTCTGGAAGGTTGTCCCCAATGATTCAACATGAAAACTACTGTTCGCAGTGTTGACGACCAAGGCTAAATACAGTCTCTGGTCAATGATATATCTGGTAGGACTTCTCCAAATGGCCATGCTCATCAAAAATATATCAGTTTGAAATTCTGGTGCACACCATGGTTCTCTCTGGCCAGCCTTAGTCACTTGCCTGTTTCCCATTGTCCCAAGTGTTAATACAGCAAAATCTGCCCACTGAACCGAGACCTACCTGGTGCAAGTCAAATGATTCCATTTGTTTCAATGCAGAAGAACGTCTCCAAGAGAGCCAGATTTATTTCCGGTAATACACAATTTAACATGTTGGAAACACTCAGCAGGTCAGGCAGCATCTGTAGAAAGAGAAACGGAGTTAACATTTCAGGTTGGAAAACCTTCATCAAACTTCCCCTGAAACGGTAACTCCGTTTCACCTTCCACAGATTCTGCCGGAACTGCTGAACTTCTCCAGCATTTTTTCCTTCAGTTTCAGAGTTCCAGCTTCTGTAGATTTTTTGATTTACATTTTTAATTAATTGAGTTAAGTTAAATGGATTCAATCAATGGCTTAAATAAATTTAAATGTACTTAATTGTTTTAATTGCTTTCAGAAACATCTTAGTTTTAAAGATTTTATATTTTTTATATTTTCTAAAAGTATGATTAATTTATAGTTACTTTTTAATTTATTTTGGATAATTAAGTCAGGGACATTCAAGGTCTTTTGACACTCTGACAGCCGGCAAGCCTGTGGGCTGGATTTAGCTGACTGGCACCACCTTTCTGGGGGTGGGGCCTCAGTGACCAGGTGCTGGTTCTAGAGAATGGGCTGCCATCCTGAGTTGGAGCAGGTATTGCTGTGGCAAGCACAGATAGCTCACTAAGGTTGGCCAGACAAAACCAGCCCACACCAAGGTGTGCACCAGAGCTTCAAAATGGCATCTTTTTGATGAGCATGGCCATTTGGAGAAGTTCTACCAGATATATCATTGACCAGAGATCGAATTTAGCCTTGGTTATCAACATTGTGAGCAGTAGTTTTCATGCTGAATCATTTGGGATGTCCCCTAACTCTCCTCCAAAATTTGAAAAGTAAAACAATAACCAAAAAATGTATAATACACCTTGCACTTCCACATATGCTCAAAGCACATGTACGCACAGGTGCAATGATAAACTTACCTGCAGCAGCATCACAGGCACATGGCATTAGATACACAACATACACGAGAAAAACATAAATTATACATAAATTAAATAAAATCATACAAGAAAAAGCACAATTAGAACAAAAAAACACAACCCATTGTAGTGCAAAGTGGGTCACAATGTTGCTATACTGAGGTAGTGATTAGGATTGTGTAGGTTGGTTCAAGAACCGAATGGTTGAAGGGAAGTAGCTGTTCTTGAACCTAGTGGCGATGTGACAATATGTGTGTAAAATTCCTCCTAGGTTTATAGAGAGCAAATATAAAAGTCACATTTTAAGGTACGTGTGCTCAGTAACTTCTTAGCCTCTGACATAACCCATTGCAGAGGGTACGGACTGAGACACGAAGAGCTCAAACAAGGTGTGTGTGTGTGGTTTATTCAAATCCTCCTCACAAACTGCCTCTGGAACTTTGCTACCAGAGAGCAGGTAGTCACATGACAGAATCCTTAATGGGGGACAGCCTTGAAGCAAGAATTATCGTTGACAACTAACATTACACACCCCACACATGTCTAAGATTTTGTTACACTTGGGCTTAATCATTATTTCCTTTATCTCTATTTAAAATGAGTTATTCTCAAGAATGAGTCATCTGTTTATCACCTGTCCCTAGCCATCCTTGAGGAAGTATTGTTGAACCACAGCCTGAACGATGAAAATATTGCCCCGGTGCTGTTAGGTAGGGAGTTCCAAGACTTTGGCCCATAAATCAAGAAAGAATGGCTGAGATAGTCCCAGCCAGCAAAATGAATTTGGGGGTGATGGTATCTCCAAGCACTTACTGCCCTTGTAATTCTAGGTGGTGGAAACCATCCCTCTTGGAAATGGTTTTGTACCACAGAAACTGAAGGCTGTGACAGTTCTTGGAGTGACTCATCGTAAGGACACTGTTGGCTGATGGAACTGATGTACTGCCAATATTCACAATTAACTCAGGCCCATCTGCCTTTCAGGTTGTTTATTTGACAATGTTATACACCAACCAAGCACTGACCTTACCCAATTTTTTTGCATAACACAGATATGTACTTCAATGTACATCCCAGTCGCTCGTGTCCCAATACAGATGGAGGGGATATGTTGGCTTGCTTTATAAATAATTGAGTTTTTGTCAACATTTCTGAGAGAAGGGAATGGAAAATTTGGGCCAATTATGGTAACAGCAGTGAATTCTCCAGTGGATTTCTTCCGAGTTTTTCAGCGCCATATTGAGGTTCTCCAATTTTCTAATTCAATTATGAATCATAACATATGGTTATGATCTGGAATCCATTACCCAGAGAACAGATTCAATCGTAACTTTCTAAAGGGAATTGAAAATGCACTTGGAAAGGAGAACTTTCCATGGCTGGGGGGGAAAGAACCAGAAAATGGGTCTATCAAGGAGCTAGCGGCCATGGTGGATCTGTAGCCAGCCACCATGATGGGGCTAGCTTAGAATGCCATGGGAACTGATGGCCCTCAGCATCACCACTGAAGGGAGGGTGAAGTTAAAACATTTATGAAGGCATTTTCCTTTTTTATTCATTCAAGGGATGTAGGCTTTGCGGGCTGAGCCAGCATTTAATTGCCAGTCCCTAGTTGCCTTTGGGAAGATGGTGGCAAGCTGCCTTCTTGAACCACTGCAGTCCCTGAGGTGTTAGGGAGGGAGTTCCAGGGTTTTGACCCAGCGATGGTGAAGCAACAGCGATAAATTTCCAAGTCAGGATGGTGTGGGGCCTGGAGGACAACTTCCAGGTGGTGGTGTTCCTCTGCTTTGGCTGCCCTTGTCCTTCTAGCTGGTAGAGATGGTGGATTTGAAAGGTGCTAAGGAGATAATATTAAATCTGAATGCAAGAATTCACAATGGTAAAGGTTGATTTAAAAGTACAGCAAAATATATCAATGAAAGTAAAGTTTTCTGGACAGGGTGAGTGCACATGTTGGAATAGATCACATTATCAACACGTGTTTGTTTTGGTGTTGGCAGACAGCAAGGCCAGATCCCCATTACCACGGCCGGAGTGGTGTACCCCGGTGCCATTGCCATGGCGGGTATGCCATCGCCTCGGATCCCCTCCGAGCACTCGAGCATGTCCAGCAGCCCGGAGCCCAGCATGCCTGTCATCCAGAGCACTTACAGCCTCAAATCCGAGGAGGGCCGAGTGAGGGAGGAGCTGAGGGTCAGCGAGATGAACGGAGGCGTGTTCGACGAGTACGAGGACGAGGATGAGGACGACCCTGATGCAGATTACGGCAGCGATGACGAAAATCACGTGGTGGCTCACGCTGACTGAGAGGAAGGGCCAGAAGTCTCCAGCAGCCGAATAACGTCAGCCAGACTGACTCATCCTACCAGGGGCCAAGCACATTTTGACTATCCGATACACTGACTGTTATTTAAAACTATTTAGTCTTAATAAACAAGATATGGTCAGAACTCTACTGACTACTAGACCTCTCGGCCTATGGTACAGGCATGGGAAAAATGATAAGCTATGGGTAAAACAATGCCAGTAAAATCAGCTGCTATTCCCAAGCACTGAAGTCTTACCCTCCTGAGCTTTGTCTAGACTTGCGACTGTCGTTCTAGAAGATTCTATAAAATTCTCACTCAGGTACAAAGTGCCAACAAGTGGCTTGTGAATGTGTTTTGTTTATTTTGTGCCACAATAAAAGGTGTTTCTTCTTTTGTTTTGTTCTTGTTTTTGGATGGATTAAGGAAAAAACAAATGTTTTTTTCGTTGCTCTCAAGTTACCTTTGTTTCAAAGGAATCTATTTTCTTGAATATTGAGATACTGTTGCACCCTCATCGAGTACTTGTGTTATTTTTTTGTTGCACACCATTTCAAAATGCAACTCCTAGTAAGTGCCAAAATTTGTAATTGTTGGAATTAGTTCATGGGTTTTCCTACAGTCTTAAGCTAGGGATATTGTTAGGTTTTAGACAATCCCGGACACCTTACCATACCAGCAGCTGTGGGAAACTATAGGGGCAGTTCTCAGGTGAAAGGGGAGATAACTGAAGACATGAGAAACTTTTTATTATGTGAATTCTGTGTGTGTGTGTGTGTGTGTGTGTGTGTGTGTGTGTGTGTGTGTGTGTGTGTGTGTGTGTGTGTGTGGGTGTGTGTGTGTGTGTGTGTGTGTGCATGGGTGTGTGTGTGCCTTTGTGTGTGACGTGTGTGTGTGTGTGTGTGTGTGCGCGCACGTGAGTGAGAGAGAGAGATGTATAGAGAGAGAGGGTATTATGGTACTTTATAGGGTGTCAGAGGTAGTGACAGCAAAGCAGCGTGGGGGAATGAAACTCCGTGTCCTCAATACCCATTCCTGCTCCCTTTGCCATGAAGCCTGCCATTTCTCTCCCCCACCCCACCCCCTCCATTTCTCAGCAGCCTCACGGAGGCAGTCACTTTCTCCTACCTTCACTCTTTTCTTTGATAAAGGATCCGAGTTTGTAGCACTTAATGAAAAAAGAATTCCGCCAACATACGCTTAAGGGGGAGCGCGACTGAACAAACAAACCCAGGGCAGAGCCTGTCTCTAATGGAGCCTCCCTCTTTTGAGGGCGGAGTTGGCTCTTAAGTTGGCTTCTGCTTGGTTTGTGAGATGGCTAACAGTACCTCCAATGGATTTTGGGAGTCTGAATTTTTGACCCTACCCACCCCAAAATACAATTTTGGATAAGTGAAAGTAAAATGGCTTTGTTGTTATAGGTGGATTAGCTGATCATATACTGCATGTCAGTGTTTAATTTGTATTTTTTGACTGTATTTTTCAATTTTAACTGCCTCTTAATAGTGTACAATAATGGTCAGCTATTCCCCAGTTAGTAAGTTATGTATAATTTATTTTCTCCATTCTAACTAATTGATTCTCAATGCAGCATTCTGTAGCTGTAGATATTTAAGCCTGGTATTTTAGCTATAAACAGTTTTTTCTTTTTATGTTCTTTAAGTCCTAGTGATGTCATGTTATGATGTTTAATCAGCAGGCGTGAAAATAATTCGACTGTTTGTTGGGACTGAAATGAGACCATTCTCTCATAATCTCATTTCTATTTAATTGTCATGGTCATTTAGAGCTGATTCGCTAAAGCACTCTGTAACTGAAAAAGAAAAAATGCAGAAAAAAAACAAGTGTTTTATATCACTTTATGTAAAATGTGAAACCAGTTTTTTGTTTTTTTTCCTTGACTGTGTGAACAAATTTCTGACTCTTGTGAGGCATTTAGTCTCACATTGGCTGGCCTTCTTCACCATTTTTTTTTGGCTCCCTGTTTATTTATGTGACTCTGGACTACAAGAGTACTTTGTTTTAGCTCCAGTAAGGTTCCACCATGACTTCATGGCTGTGAACCATTTGTGATTTATATGCCAACAACGGAAACTGTGTCGGAGATTTTTCTTTTATATTTGCTCCTTATTTTATCCCTTTTTTTTGTTCAGAGTTCTCATTTCGCTGACATTTTGCATTCTGCAATTCCTAATCTCAGACTACTCAATTCTTATGATGCTGTACTGTTTTTTTTAAAGAAAATGTATTTATTGGCCATCACGGCTCTAAAATTTATTAGACACAGATTGTGTTCAGGAAGACAATCAAATCGAGTGGAGCTTAAAACAAAGTAAACTGAATCTACCATCTCACTTGAAATTTAAAGAAAGATATGTAAATATAACATAGAATTATAGATTTATATTTTGTTCATAACACATAGTGTAATATAAGTTGTATATTTTCATGTTTTTTGTTTATGTTATCATTCATGCCACAATAAAAGCAAGAGTACTTGTACTCTGAAAAAACAGACAAGTGTTAAAAGCATCTGCTTCTGTGTTGTTTCTGAGACAGATAAACCCAGTACTGTTGGGTAAGTTAAACCAGGCAGGACCGACACAGTAAATGGTAGGGCCCTGGAGGGTATTGTAGAACAGAGAGACCGAGGGGGACAGGTACCTAGTTACCTGAAAGTGGAGACACAGATAGACAGTTGGGACATTCATGTTACAATTGTACAAGTCATTGGTGAGAGCACACTTGGAATATTGTGTGCGGTTCTGGTCACCCAGCTCTAGAAAGGGTGTCACTAAGATGGAAAGGGTGTAGTAAAGATTCATGAGGATATTACTGGGACTAGAGGGCTAGAGTTTTAAGGAGAGGCTGGATAGGTGGGGACTGTTTTCCCTGGAGTGTAGGAGGCTGAGGGGTGACTTGATAGAGATTTATAAAATCACGAGGGGCACAGATAAGGTGAATGATTACAGTCTTTTTCCCAGGGTGGGTTAGGGCACAGGTTTAAAGTAAGAGAGGAAAGATTTAAAAGGGACCTGAGGGGCAATTTTTTCACACAGAAGCTGTTGGGTATATGGAACAAACGGTAAAGGAAGCTGTAGAGGCAGATACAATTACAATGTTCAAAAAAACAATTTAGACAGGTACATGGACTGGAAAGGTTCAGAGGGATCTAGGCCAAATGCAGGCAAATAGGAGCAGCTCAGGAAGGCACCTTGGTCAACGTGGACAAGCTGGGCCGAAGTACCTGTTTCCGTACTGTATAACTCTGACTCTACAGAAGATTGCACTTGCCTTTTCACCATTGGTTGAACATGGTCAATAACCCAGAAGATAATGTGTTCATGAACTCGGACCTTCCTGACCAATCTGGTCCTCCTGCGTTGGTGAAGGTGGGCAGAGCAACATTCCACAACAAAACAATGAAGTACATGTCCAGATCAGTTTAAAGGTCATAGAAAGGTACAGCACAGAAACAGGCCCTTCGGCCCATCGAATCCACACTGACCATCAGAGACCTATTTACATTAATCTTACATTAATCCTGTTCTTTTTATCCTCTCCACTTCCCACTTTTTATTTGTTGCAAAGAAGGTGGGGAGAGTGTCAGATAGGCCAATGGTGAGGTCAGGGTTGCCATGGGAATGAGATCATCTCCTTGATAACAATGGGGGCAGTTAGAGAGAGACATGTTGGAGAATGCAGGTCAGGCACCATGTGTGGAATAGGAGAAATAAGGGTAATGTTTCAGGTAAGAGACCCTTGGTCAAAACCTTTCAACCAGCACACCTTTGGGATGTGAGAGTACTTGGGGGGGAAACATGCAAACTCCTTGTCTTCCATCAGATACAAGTCAGTTTCTCCTTCCACCTGCTTCTTCAAAATTTTGTTTGGGCCTCAACTCTTCAGCAGATCACCAGGCCTGGTCATGATTTCTTCCCTGTCACAATCCGGCTTGGTTGTCCTTCCTTTCATCATTGTAACCTTATGTACATCATTGCTGAAGGTAAATTTGGTATGCCTGCCACTTTAGAGGCCAGTCTTTCTTAGGCAGGCCCATGAAGTCAAGGATTATTTGCTTCCACTTCTGGACTTTTGGGTCCTGAGGTGATTGATGAGGCCAATGTAGGCCTCAGAGGTTCCACCAGCGATGTCCATGAGGTGCTGTCTGAGAAGAGCTATCCTTGCTGGGTCCTACAGACCTTCCAACATTGATCTTCTTGTTTGTGTTTGGGGTGAATTGCTATTGTAATAGAGTCAGGCTGATTGAGATAACAGAGTGGATTAGGTGCTGGTCAGCCCGACAGTCATCATGGTGGACATCCTTGTGACCTCTCGCTCTAACAGGTACTAGGGCCTGGACAGGGAGGGTGGTGCGGTTGTTGACATGAGGTCTTTTGGTTGCCTTTCTGGCAAAATGGGTGTGGCCATGATAAGGCAGTGCCCAATGTATTGCGTCAGGCAGAATACTATCTCATTCTAATTAACCTATGAGCTACGTCAAAGTCAAAGTCGAATTTATTGTCACATGCACAAGTACATGTGTGCACAGGTGCAATGATAAACTCAAATGCAGCAGCATCACAGGCACATAGTATTAGAGACACAACATCCACAAGAAAAGCATAAATTATGCAGAATTATACAAGAAAGAACACAATTAGAACAAAAAAATGTCCATATTAGTGCAAAGTGATCAAAGTGGTCATAGCGTTGCTGTACTGAGGCAGTGATTAGGGTTGTGCAGGTTGGTTCAAGAACCAAATGGTTGAAGGGAAGTAGTTGTTCTTGAACCTGGTGGTGTGGGACTTCAGGCTTCTGTACCTCCTGCCTGATGGTAACTGCAAGAAAATGGCATGGCCCGGATGGTGGGGGTCTTTGGTGATAGATGGTACCTTCTTGAGGAAGCGCTTCATGTGAATACTTCTGATGGTGAGGGGGGATGTGCCATTGATGTATACACTGTGGTTATATCACATAACCAGACTGAGAATGTTCCTTTTGGAAAAAATATAAAAAGATACTCTGAGATCCTGAGGAGAATGAATAACATTGATGAACAGCACCTATTTAGCATGCTAGTTAGACAGGAGATCAAAACCATAAATTATCTCAAAATTATAATTCACAGTCTCAGCAAAAGCAGTTCATATAGGGTCAATCTACAGTCTCTTAACAAAAGCTAACTAAATCTTGGAATGGTAACAGGTTAGAAATGTGGTTGCAGATTTGCAGTTTTCCCAGGGATAATCTGCCTTCCGATCCCCAGTGGGATATTCTGGAATAATCCCAAGTAATAAGTGAGGAATTTGAGTTATTTAGTACCCATAAGCCTGCCTACAAACAACAAACATAATCAAATACTTCATCGAAAATGAAAGTGGACATCATGGAAAAATAAGTGGTTAAAACTGAAAATAAAATTGGATGCTAGATGTTGGAGATTAGCAATATTGGCTTTTAGTGTTTGAATGTTAGGATCCTGTACATTGCCTCCATTCCTACAAATGACCCCTTTAGTGCTGGTCCAAATGCAGCAGAATTTTATATTTTTTGCTTCCTTATCATCATGTTGGGTCACCATCCACCACAGAAATGGTCAGTAACCACTCATCATCCCTCCCTATCATTTTAAGTCAGTTGAAAATAGATAGAACAGAATTAAAACCCTAGAATAAAGCAACCAGCTCTCATGTGTGCAATTTCAGACAGCCAAGTTTAATAAGTTATATTTAATGCATTCCTACATTCTTTTAGATGCACCTTTGGGATTGACATCCATAATGGAGACTGGTTGCAATTTTCAATTGGGTAAACTTCAAGGGTTTATTTCTTGTGTGTGCTTGTCCAACCCATCTTCTCACACATATGGAGTAAATAAGGAGAAACTATGTTCATTGCCAGGAGGGTGGGTAAACAGAGGAGAGATCTGCAAGAATTGGCAGAAAAGTAGGAGGGAGTGATGTGAAAAGTTTCTGTTTCACTCAGTGGGTTGTTAAGATCTGTGAGGCGTTGCCTGAAAGTGAGGTGGATGCAGATTTGGCCAAAGATGGTTAGCAGGGCCATGGGAAAGAATGAGGCTGATTGGATAGACCAGGTATTGGCAGAGTGGGCTGCTATCTACCTCTTCCACTGAAAAAGGAGGACAATGCTGGTTAAATAAAATTGACAGGTGCAGAAGTAGGACAACTGTACATTTGACTGCCTCAGTCTGATAGAATAGTGAACTGGTGGCACAGTGGTTCAGCTAGTAGAGCTACAGCATCTTAGCGCCAGAGACCTGGGTTCAATCCTGACCTCTACTGCTGCCACTGTGGAGAGGGCACGTTTTTCCTGTGACCGGGCGGGTTTCCACCGGGTGATCCGGTTTCCTCCTACATCCCAAAGGAGTTGCTAGGTTAATTGGTCCGCTGTAAATTGCCCCTAGTGTATGAGAAAGCGGTAGACTCTGGAGAGAGTCGATGAGAATGTGGGGAGAATGAAATGTGTACTATTGGTGTAAATGAGTGGTTGATGGTTGGCACAGACTGAGTGGCTGAAGGGCCAGTTTCCATGCTGTATGACTCTGTGACTGAGACTCTATGGTGTCAGAGGAAAAAGAGCTTTATTTACTGTAGCTAAAGTCCAATAGAGGTCACATGGGACTCTGCGGGGTTAATCTATTGTGCATCGTGAGGAGATGTTGCAGCTCTATAGAACTCTGGTTAGACCACACTTGTATTGTGTTGTGTTGTGTTCAGTTCTGGTTGCCTCATTATAGGAAGGATGTGGAAGCTTTAGAGAGGGTGCAGAGGAAATTTACCAGGATGCTGCCTGGATTGGAGAGCATGTCTTATGAGGATAGGTTGAGTGAGCAAGGGCTTTTCTCCCTGGAGAGAAGGAGGATGAGAGGTGACTTGATAGAGGTGCACAAGATGATAAGAGGCATAGATCGAGTGGACAGTCAGAGACTTTTTCCCAGTGCGACAATGGCTAACATGAGGGGACATAATTTGAAGGTGATTGGAGGAAGGTATAAGGGGGATATCAGGAGTAAGTTTTTTACACAGAGAGTGGTGGGTGCGTGGAATGCAAATACATTAGGGACATTTAAGAGACTCTTAGATAGACACATGAATGATAGAAAAATAGGGGGCTATGTGGGAGGGAAGGGTTAGATAGATCTTAGAGCAGGATAAAATGTCGGCACAACATTGTGGGCCGAAGGGCCTGTAATGTGCTGTAGTGTTCTATGTTCTATTGTAATGTCTGAGGAAGACTGAGGAAAGAGAACACAGAAGTGAGGTACTGCACCTCTCTCACATTGTAGCTTGCTGAACAGTGCTGAGTTTCCTGCCTGTTGTTCCCTCAATTCTTTTAAGGTGGGCTTTCATTTCAAATTCTTTCTCGGCCTTTGCCAAAGGTAGCATTTACTTCTTGTCCCGAGCTGCTTTAAGAGCTGGTGGGAGTGTGGCGCTTTACTTACTGTAGCTAGAGTCCAGTAGAGCTCACATGGGATTCTGAGAGAGTAACAATACTTTGTGGTGTTGTGCTAAAGTCTTATACTCCAGAACTAGGTTCACTTCCAGACATGCTTTACCAATACAACTACAAACTTCCAAAAGCGTGAAAAATTGTCCTGGATTCCACTGCTCTCTAAAAGCATGACAAAGTCGTTCTGGGTAATTACCATGACATCAGTCGAATGTACATCATCAGTGAAGTTATGCATGTACCATCAATATGCTATCAAACAACACTGGTTCACCTCTAAACTGGTCAGTGATGCTCATTTTATGTTTTACCAGGACTACTTGTCTCTGGATATCGTTATTCCTTGATCCAAATAAGGACACAACTCCAGAAATGGGACGAGAGTAGTCGCCTTTCCTTTTCAAGGCTGCATTTATTGTCCATCCTGACTTACCCCTGAGAAGGTATTGGTGAGCCCTGTTCATCTACAGTCCTTCTGATGAAAGTACTTCCACAACGCTGCTGGGCGGGGAGTTCCAGGATTAAGATCCAGTGATGATGAAGGGCTTGGAGGGGAACCTGCAGGTGGTGGTGGTCCCTGGGTGCCCGTTGTGGTTCATCCTTCTTGGTGGTAGAGGTGGGGGGGGGTGGTTTGGAAGGTGCTATTTGAGTAGCCTGGGCAAGTATATAGAACATAGAACATAGAACATTACAGCACAGTTACAGGCCCTTCGAAGGGTACCAATCCTTGACCCATTCCTAAGACCAGTGTGTTTATGTGGCTGGTCCAGATAACTTTGTGGTCAATAGTAACCCCAAGGATGTTAATCAGGTGGGATTCAGTGATAGTAACTAACAAGGGTGAGTGGTTCGACCTTCTTTTGTTGGAAATACTCAGCAGATCTGTGGAGAGGGAAACTGAGTTATGATTTCAGATCAGAGGCCCTTCATCAGAAACAGGTAAAATTAGAAACCTGACTGTTGCAGAGAAGGTGGGACAAAGGTAATCAAGAGGGTGGAGGCCAAGAGAGACTGAAATAATGGTGCTGACTGACAGAGGATGTTGAAGGCGTGTTAATCACAGCTAAACTGCCTTACGGAGGTGTAAACAGAAGGAGATGAATGAGACAGAGGAGAGAGAGTAAACAGAAACATTGGAAATGCAAAATACAAATCACTGCAGTTTTGTATTTCACAGGAAGTCTGGAATAAAAGGGAATGCTTGAAATACCCAACAGACCAGGCAGCATCTGTGGCAATAGAAAAATTGAGTTAATGCCTTTTCAATTGATCAAGCCAGTTCTGACACAAACTGGAAAGGCTGACTATCTGAAATCATTGAATCCAGCGTTGAGGCTTTAGGACTGGAGTGTGTCCAAATGGAGGGAGAGGTACTGTTCCTTGAGCTTGCGTTGACCTTCATTGCAACAGTGTAAGAGATGTCAGAGAGGGAGTGGGATAGAGAACTAAAGTGATAGTTCAATGGAAGGTCAGGGTCACTTTTACTGAATGAACAGAGGGATTCTGCAAAGTAGTCACCTAATCTGTGTTTGGCTTCTCCAAAGAGCCGGCAAAGGAATATGGATGGATTAAATGAATGGGCAAATGACATATAATGTGGAAAGATGCAAGGTTCTCCACTTTGGAAGGATGAATGAATAAACAGCTTATTATTTCAATGGATTGAGACTGAAATACTCTGTGGTACATAGGGATCTGGAGGTCCTAGTTCATGACACACAAAAAGTTAGCACGTAGAACAGAAAATAATTATTGGTATTGGTATTGGTTTATTATTGTCACTTGTACCGAGGTTCAGTGAAAAACTTGTCTTGCATACCGATCGTACAGGTCAATTCATTACACAGTGCAGTTACATCGAGGTAGTACGGAGTGCATTGATGTAGTACAGGTAAAGACAATAATAGTACAGAGTAAAATGTCACAGCTACAGAGAAAGTGCAGTGCAATAAGGTGCAAGGTCACAACAAGGTAGATCGTGAGGTCAGAGTCCATCTCATTGTATAAGGGAACCGTTCAATAATCTTATCACAGTGGGGGAGAAGCTGTCTTTAAGTCTGGTGGTACATGTCCTCAGACTCCTGTATCTTCTGCCCGATGGAAAAGCTCATGAGATGTCGGCCTTTATTACAAGGGTTATGGAGTATAAAAGTAGTTAAGTTTTGATGCAACATTTCTGTGACCACGCCAGTACTGCAGACAGTTTTGGTCTCCATATTGAAGGAAGGATGTGCTTGCATTAGAGTTAGTGCAGAGAAGTTGATTCCTTGGATTAAAGGGTTGAGGTATGAAGAAAGGTTGAGCAGGTTGGGCCTGTACACACTGGAGTTTAGAAGAATGAGGTGATCTTATCAAAACGTATAAGGAGGGGGATTGACAAGATGGATGCTGAGAGAATGTTTCACCTGGTAAGATATCTAGAACTAGGGGACAGAGTTTCTGAATAAGGGAATCATCCATTTAAGATGGAGATGAAGAGGAATTTCTTCTCTCAGAGGACTGCAAATCTTTGGAATTCACTATTCCAAAGAGCTGTGGAGGCAGAGTCATTAAGTACATTCAAGGCACAGACATATAAATTACACTGGAGTTGAGGGGTATGGTGAGAAGGCAGGAGTGCATTGTTTAGATCAAGATTGGATTAGCCATGATGTTATTGAATGGTGTGGAGGCACAAGGCCCCAAATGGCCTTGGTTTTCTCCTGTTTCTTATGTCCTAATGTTCTTATGTTATTTCGAGAGACCACATTGTGAGTCCCATATGCAGTACACCAAATTGGAATAAGTACCAGTGAATTACTGCTTCACCTGGAGGCAATGTTTGGATCTCTGGATATACATATGGGCAGAAGTAACAGGGAAGGTATATCAACTCCTGTGGCTGCATGAAAAACTTCTGTGGGGGTTGGTGCAACTTCTCTGCCGTTTAAGTCAATTTTAATTTCCAATTTTTCATCATTCTGATGAAAGTTCATTGACCTGAAGAGTTAGTTCTATTTCTGTCTCCACAGATGCTGCCTGGCCTGTTGAGTGTTTCCAACATTCTCTACTCTTATTTCAAATGTTCAGCATGTTCCTTCATGCCTGTTAAAACACTGCTACTTCTATTCCGGAAATCCCCTCCTAATTAAATCTCCCCAAGACAGAGCGGCTGTGATTAACAAATCTTCACCACCCTCTCTCAGCCAGCTCCCCACCACTTGTGTCATTCAGTGATCATTCTGCTCTATCAGAGAGCATCCCATTGTTTGCTCTTCCCCTCTCCCTCTCCGAACCTTAAACCATGCCTGGTTTCTAACTTTTCCTTGTTCAGACGAAATGTCATCGACTGGAAATGTTGACTCTGTTTCTCTCTCCACAGGCGCTGCCTGATCTGCTGAGTCTTTCTCGTTTTCCTTGCTTTTATTCCAGATTTTTCAGCAGTTGCAGTTTTGCTTTTCAGTATCTCTTGTTAGAGATGGTCATTGCCTGGCAGTCTTGTGACATGAATATTGCTTGCCAACTATCGACCCATGTCTGAATGTCGGTCACGTCTTGCTGCTTCATTTGTGAGGAGTTATGAATGGGATTGAAGATTGCGCAACGTCCCCACTTCTGGTCTTCTGACTGAAGAAAGGTCACTGACGAAGCAGCTGATCCCTACTCTGAGGAATACATCCAGCAACGTCCTGGTGCTTGGCTGATTACTTTCAACAACCTGAACCATCTTCCTTTGTGGAAGATATGACACCAGCTATTGGAGCAGTTTCTAGTTGACTCCTGCTGACTTAAGTTTTACCAGGGCTCCTTGGTGTTACACTCAGTTCATTGTCTTGGCCCTCACACTGCAAGACCCAATTAACATTTTTGCATGGGCTTACAAATGGCAAGTAATAGACAATAATCATCTCCAACAAGAGAAGGCCTAACCTCCTACCACTAGCATCACCCATCATCGATATCAACATCCTGGGGATCACCATTGACCAGAAATGTAACTGCAGATTATTGTTTAGGCCCTGAATCCCCAATGCCTATCCATCACCTACAACTCACAAGGCAGATCTCTGATGGAATACTTTTCGATTGCCTGGATGAGTGAATCTCCAAAAATCATTCAGTCCCGACACCATTCAGCTCACTTGGCTGAGTCCCCTTTCACCAACCAACCCCACCACTTCTCCATGGCTTGTTTACAGGATACTTTGCAACAAACCACCACAGTTTCCTGGGCACCATCTCACAAACCCACAACTTCGACCATCTACAAGTACGTGGTCAAGAAGTCAATGGGAACACCACCACATACAAGTTCCTCTCCAAGTTATACGCTTTTCTGACTTGAAAATATGTCCGTGTTTCTTTGTGCTTTTGGGGGCTAAATCTTGGGGCTGACAATAGAACAGCAAACATCAACTGTTCAAGAACGAGGTTCACTGACACCTCAAGGGCAATTAAGGTGCATAGTGCATGCCCACGTACCATAAATGAATAATAAAGGAACACTATTTTCCTGACAGCCTTCTAGACCTCTGCCAATCCTCCAGGTTTCAGACAATACAGAAAATACCTTGGTTCTTGAGAATACTTAGCTTCTGACAACATTCCTGGCCTCTGACACCACCCAAAGCCTTTTATGGCTCCTCAGCTCTTATGACAATATATGTAGCTCAGAAGATGCTCTGGATCACCGATAACACATTCTGCGTGACAGCTGCTTGGATGGAGGTGCTGTATGAATCCTGAATTTTTTTCACTCACTCTGTGATGTGAAACACAGCACAACACTTTTTTTCTCTGAAATCTTCTTGGACCAGTACATAACACTTTTGAACCAAATTCCCCTTTTGACACAATGAGTAGTAGATTTGGCACTTTTGTCAATATTCATTGATCATACATGAAGTGGCTTTAACTTTGCACATCATACCTTTAATAACCACAGTACAATATTCCGTCTGGTGGCAATTGGCACTGACACAACCAGCAGTCTGCACATTTCCCTTGACACCTTTTTAGCAGAAACTTGGCTGGGTTTCCTGCTCAAGAGGCGTAGTGATAATATTGGCACAGAAAATGGAAAATCCCAGAAGTCCTCTTCCCTGAAACCCTAGCATAGATTGTTACTGCCATCATCAAAGAAAGAGGGAAAGATCATCAAATTAACACTAGCTCATCCAGATTTTGTCTATTCTAAATAAGGTGCACTTACTTTGAATGCGTCACTGTTGTCCACCCCTCAGCAGAAAGGCTTTCTACCTTGTTAGTGCAATGATGGCCCTGTTCAAAAAACAATGCACTTCTTGCATGTCTATCTTATGGTTCTGTCTGGAAGGAAAGGTGGGAAGATGAGTCAGTGACAAGGCCCTCAGATTCCCAGGATCCATCCTCATGATTGACTCTTTCCTCTTTTCTTCAGGTCTTTTTAAAACCTCACAGCTCAGTTTAGAAGAGGTAGTGTCGCCTGCCCCTGTGTTAAAAAAACAAGCTTCCTTCAAGAAACGCAGTGTTTAGGTCTCACGTGTCCAAGTGATTGTTAATTTTGTCCCACCTTATCATCTCCAATACCTGTGCCAAGGTTAAATTTACTGACGTGTAGTTGCTGCCTTTATCCTTGGATGTTTTTTAAACAGGATTCCTGAAGTAGTTAAGGTAGTTAAGTTGGCATACTAGATACTTGCCTATATTAGTCAAACCATAGGATATAAGAACCCCACCATCTGGGCCATGCCATCTTCTCGCAGCTACCATCGGGCAGGAGGTACAGAAGCCTGAAGTCCCACACCACCAGGTTCAAGAATAGCTACTTCCCTCAACCATTCGGTTCTTGAACCAACCTGCACAACCCTAATCACTGCCTCAGTACAGCGACACTATGACCACTTTGCACTACAATGGATCTTGTTTTCTTTTTGTTCCGGTTGCATTCTTTCTGGTAAAAATTGTGTATAATTTATGTTTTTCTTGTGAACGTTGTGTCTCTAATGCTATATGCCTGTGATGCTGCTGCAAGTAAGTTTTCCATTGTACCTGTGCATACATGCACTTGTGCAGATGACAATAAACTTGACTTCAAGAGGAGGGAGCTATTGGTACAACTATTTAAAACATTACTCAGGCTGCAGCTGGAGTATTGTGTGCAGCTCTGGTCACCAAACCATTGGAAGGATGGCTCCCAGCTCCACTTCCCCCCCCCCACCTGACTCCATCTGACCATTATCCCCCCTCCTCACCTGGTTCCACCTATTGCCTGAAAGCCCCTCCCTCTCTCTTCTTTATACTGGCTATCTCCCAGTAACACTCTCAGTCTTGATACAGGGTCTCAGCCCAAAACGTTGTCTGTCCCTTTGCCTTCACAAGTGCTGCTTGACACGCTGAACTCCTCCAGCAGTTTGTTTTTTTTTCCCCTAGGAAGGTGTGATTGCGCTGGAGAGGATGCAGAGGAGATTCACCATGATGTTGCCTGCGATGGAGACTTTCAGTTGTGAGGAGAGACTATGTAAACTGAGTTTAATTTCTTTCCACTGGAGGAAGCTGAGGGAGCCCTGACTGAAGTATAATAAATTATGAAGGAGCATAGATAGGCAGGAAACCTTTCACCATACCTGAGATATCTAAAACCAGAGCTGGAGGAGGCTGAGGGAGCCCTGACTGAGGTATAATAAATTATGAAGGAGCATAGATAGGCAGGAAACCTTTCACCTTACCTGAGATATCTAAAACCAGAGCTGGAGGAAGCTGAGGGAGCCCTGACTGAAGTATAATAAATTATGAAGGAGCATAGATAGGCAGGAAACCTTTCACCATACCTGAGATATCTAAAACCAGAGCTGGAGGAGGCTGAGGGAGCCCTGACTGAGGTATAATAAATTATAAAGGAGCATAGATAGGCAGGAAACCTTTCACCTTACCTGAGATATCTAAAACCAGAGCTGAGGGGCATTTAGAGGGGATCTGCGGAAGACTTGTTTCACCCAGAGGGTAGTTGGAATCTAGACTGCGCTGCCTGAGTAGCCAGTAGAGGCAGAGTCTCTCACAATGTTTAAGAATTATTTGACTCGCCATGGCGTTGAAGACTATGGGCCAAATGCTGGAAAATACAATTATTACAGAAGGATACTGTGGTTAGCATGGACATGGTGAGCCAAAGGACTATTTCTGTGCCGTATAACTGTATGATACCACTGGACAAATTTTCCACATGGTTGGTTAGATGCCATTGTTGTATCTATACTGGAACGGTTTGTCTAAAGATGCAGCCAATTGTGGAGATACTCGTTGGGCTGAAAGTGAATAAAGAGGTTGTACTTGAAAGCAGGCTTGTGAAATGTGCAGAGGCATGATGAAATTAAATGCCAAGAAGTGCAAAGTGATTAATTTTCTTAAGCCAGGATGAGGAAATGCAATACAATGTAAAGTGTATATTCCTAAAGTGAGTGCAGGAACAGAGAAAGCAGGTATATATCTGCACAGGCTGAGAAAGGAGTTTAGGATCCTGGGCTTCATAATTAGAGGCATAACTTACCTCTAATTACCTCTACCCACAGTGGGTAAGTTACAGAACAAGATGTCCGGACCAACAGTCAAGAGACCCAAGTTCAAATCCCACCACCATTGCTGTGAAAATTTGATTCAGATTAATGATCAGGAATTCAGAAAAATAAAATCTTACCATTAGTAATAATGACCACCAAATTGTTGTAAAGATCCACCTGGTTCACTAATGCCCTCAGAGAAGGAAATTTGCCATCTTTCCGTAGTCTGGCCTATAAATAACTCCAGACCCACTCCAGGTGGTTAACTTAAATGCCCTCTGAGGTAGTTTAGCAAGCCACTCAGTTGAAGAAGGGTAATGAGGAATGGGCCACCTATGCTGGCCTTACCAGCTATGCTGAGATCCGACAGAACAAACCTCTATAAAACACTAGCTTAGCAGCTACTAAAGCAAACTGTCCATCTCTAGGCATTGCATCTGAGGATGTAAAGTCCAGTGGAGGTGCAGGAAAGGTTTGCTGGAATGATCCCAGAGACGAGGGAATTCAGTCGTCCTAACAGACTAGAGAAGCTAAGCTTGTTCTCCTTATACCACAGAGGGCTGAGGGGAGTTTTGATGGAAGCTTTCAAGAAGACCAATGGCCTGAACAGAGCAAATAAAGAGATGTTCTCAGTGGCAGAAGAAATAAGATCTAGAAGACAGAAACTTAAGGTGACTGCAGACTAATTCCTCTCTGCTTCCTGCCCCAACACAACTATTCATGCCAATACAAATCTTTTTACTCCATAGGCTTCAATTTGTTCACCAGCCATTATGTGGAGCTTGACCTTATGCCATTTGAAAATTCATGTACACAACATCAATCATCCCTAAAACCACAAGAGACTTAAATTTCTTACCACTTGGATCATATCACAGCCATAGTGCTGGTCACTTTCGCAATGGTACCAGCCTGTATCAGCTTACTTCATCTCTGGGCGATTGGCAAAAGAACCAAAGGTTCTACTCCAGGAGAAACTTTATCACTCAGTGAGTAGCCATAATTGGTGGCTTACAGGCTAGTGGAAGCCAATTTAGTCATGGCTTTCAAAAAGTAATTAGATAAATACTTGAAAGAAAAATAAATTCCACAAGTACAGGGAAGGAGATTAAGTGGATTGTTAGTCGGACTAATTTACTGCTGTTACAACAATCCTGCTGTTGTCTAATACTTAGGCCTCTGACTGGCGCTATGAAGGAAAGCAACATGGGTCATGTGACATCCCTAGACTCTGTGACATTGGGGAAATCTGGAGAAGTTAAAGATACAGAGCCCTAAAGGGACATCATTGGGATTCAGGACATTCCTTTGCTTCTATCTAATCTGATCATGTCCATAACAATTTTACTTGTTCTCATAGCCCATTTATTTCCTCTTCCATAAGCCAGATGTTTATTGTACCTTGTAAAGGAAGGGATCAAAATGATCTCAAGGCAAGATGCGTTCACTTGGATTCACCAAACGTCTTGCTGTTCTGATACACTTTTGGGGAAATTTAAACCCATTAAGATGGGTGAGTCTGGGTCTTGCAGGATGTAAATGCGTACAATAAATCTCAAACCCTTGCAAGGTTGGAATCCTGCAATGCAATTCAGGTTGAAAGTGGCCTCCTGAATTAGTTTTAATCACCCAAAGGTATTGGAGAGGAATTTCTTTTCCTCAAATTAGCTCTGGGATTTTTATCTGCTGCATCACGTGTGCTAACAAACTTGCATTATTTTCCTGTGAATGACAAATTATGTGAGAAAAGTTGGGTAGAGCAGGTGGTCTTTTTCTAACATAGAAACGTGAAAACATGAGCAGGCCATTTTGCCCAGTGATGTTCCATTAAGTCTCTGTTTAACTTCTCCAGATGTTCTCATTTACTTAGGGTCTGGGGTGTCACATGACCCATGTTGCTTTCCACTCAACTTGATCTTGGCCGATCTGTGACCTAACTCCATCCCTCCGTCTTCTCGGATCCCAGCCAAAGTGTATTCCATTCCAATGTTTAAAAGTGACCATCTGCTCATCTTGAACCACTACCTCCGTACAGTAACACTTTGACCACTTTGACATTTTGCACTACAATGGACTTTGTTTTTGCTTGTTCTAATTGTGTGATTTCTTGCATAATTTTGTACAACCTATGTTTAATTTACGTTTTTCTTGTGAATGTTATGTGCCTGTGGTGCTGCTGCAAGTAAGTTTTTCATTGCATACATGGACTTGTGCAGATGGCAATAAGCTTGACTTTGACTTTCCTTTTCTGCCTTTAATGACTTCAGGATGTTCCAAAATGATCTACAGCTAGTGCAGTACACTGTTATAATGTAAAATGTCCAGTTGCCAATTAATGCACAAAAAGTTCCCACAAACAGCAACAGAAGGAGGCAATTTGGCCCATTATGGCATTGCTGGCTCCTAGTGCCTCAATCCAATCAGTCCCATTCCCCTGATCTTTCCCCATGGCGCCCACCTAATTCCAACTGGAAAGTCTTGTTTGAATCCAAGTGCTGTAGCATTGGGAGGGACTCAAACCCCAATGATGCATTCCCCGGTGTCGAATCTGGTTATTTTCGAATTCGCAGGTTCCTTTAGGAGTCCAAGAATGAATTGAAAACAACTTGGTGCTTCACGAAGTTTTATTGGAAAAATTTAAAACAAAGAAACAGTCACATAGCACATGGCACTGGGTTTACTACTGGGAGATGAGCCCAGGCAAAAGGAACTAAAGATGAACTACGGCCGGGGGGAAGAGAGCAAGAGAGTGATTAACAAAAAAAGACACCTTTTATACCTGAGATAATAGGTGCTCCTTAGCTAACAATAGTCCAGTCAGGAAACCTATTAGATACCTGTGGCAAAACTAACCAGTGAGAAAACACATATTCACCTGATGGATGAACCAATAAGCTAGGAAGCGGCCATTACTTGAGGTGTATTAAACACTATACGTGTTAAGAAACTACTTAAAACAGTCGAATCCAACACCGGACTACTAATGATGATGCATCATGTACTGGCCAGTTTGTTCATTGTGGTTGGGTCAGAAACCTGAAACTGCATATCTACTAACACTCAGGCACGAAAACCAACCACCATCTTCTCAAGGATAATTAGGGGTGTGTAATAAATTCCAGCCAAGCCCAAATACTGAGACTGAATACAGTGTTTTAAAAACCTAATGTACTGTAGGAGCTGGCTATGAGACAATGCACTAGATTTTGTCACAAACATGCAGTGTAATGGAGAGTTTGTTTTTGTTTTAAAATAACACACCGCAGAACATGGACCAACACTTAAAAAGAGACCAAAAGGACGTTGATTTTGTACATTGAGTCTCCTCAGAAACAACCAGTCCAACACCATCCAAATTTAAAGACCTGCAATTAAAGCATTATACTGGCCCCACATAATGATACACTGGGCAATCTTTTCCTCATTCAAGTGCAGACTACAGTTAGTGACATCAGTGAGTCTTAGCCTCTGTACTGTGGTCACCTGATGTTCCTCTATTAAAGACCATTCACCTTATGATGTAGAATTACTGGACTTAGAGCAAATCCTTCCACCACTAATATTTCTTCAGTTTATCAATTGCCTTCTTGTTCATTGCTCCCTTCATATGTCTACTGGACATTGAGCGATATTAATATCTCTTGTCACTGTACACAACCGACAGATTTAGTTGTTTGTTGCATGGAATTCAAAACTTCCTTCTGTATCAATGGGTCCCCTTGCTAATTGCTTCCCTAATAAGCCAATTAGTGGGCAAACGGTTTGGTTTGGAAACCTTTGCTGCATGTATTAGAAACATGTGCACCCAGATGGGATGGGTGGGTGGTGAATGGGGTAAAACAGATTGGGTGTGAAACTCCATGTGAAGTCTGCAGTGGCCTGGAAAAGAGTTTGAAAGTAAAGGCAATTAATTTTAGTTGTTGACTTAAACTGCTGTTGATAGGTACTTCATTTCCTGATTTTTCCTCCCATAAATAGATTAAGGGTCACATGAAAGTCAAGTTATTCTCATTTGTCCTCCCTGTAGACAGATTTCCCATGACTGCTTATCCATCAGTTCTCCTTTAACGCAATTTTCCTCAAATTAATTTATCCCAGTCTCCGTGGTAGTCCAACAGCCAAATATTGCTTCCTGTTGTTTCCAATTAACTCTTTCACTGTGCTGTTGGCGCAGCCACTATGTTTCCCCAAGAGTGCAAACATAACTGATGCTACCTCGATCAGACCAGAGGCATTTCTTCATACTATCTTTGCATGGTAGGGATACAGATCCAAACCATCCAGAGAGGTAACCAATACTGCACACCTGCTGGGAGGTCACTTTCTTAACTAATTACACAATTTTACAGTGCAGAAATTCAACCTAATAATCCATATGGTGTTAATGCACCACATGAACCTCATCTCACCCTTACCTAACTGAACAACAGAGCCTTCCCTCAAGAGTTAATCACACTTCCCTTTCAAATATAGTTGAGTTAATTACTTCAACCAGTCTCTGTGGTAATGAGGTTTGCACTTTTTCCCCTTCTCTGGGAAAGTTGTTCCTTTATTGGATTTAGTGGTGACAGATTGACTTCTTATTTATTCACTTATTGGGATCTGGGCATCACTGGTAAGGCCAGTATTTATTGCCTATGAGAAAATGGGGGTGGGCCACCTACTTGAACCACTGCATTCCTTCTGGTGCAGGTGCTCCCTCTGTGCTGTTGGGGAGCCAGTTCCAGGATTTAGACCCTGGGACAATGAAGTACTGGCGATATATTTCCAAGGCAAGATCTGGTGTGACTTGAAAGGGAGCCCGCAGCTGGTGGTGTTCCATGCAATGGCAGTGTAGTGGTTAGCGTAACGCTATTACAGCGCCAGCGACCCGGGTTCAATTCTGGCCGCTGTCTGTAAGGAGTTTATATGTTCTCCCTGTGTGTCTGCGTGGGTTTCCTCTGCGTGCTTCGGTTTCCTGCCACATTCCAAAGACGTACAGGTTAGGAGCTGTGGGCACGCCATGCTGGCACCGGAAGAGTGGTGACACTTGCGGGCTGCCCCCCAACACATTCTCGGTAATGCAAAAAGACGCATTTCACTGTGTGTTTTGATGTACATGTGACTAATAAATAAATATCTTAAATATCTTAAAACTTTTCCTTCTTTGTTATAGAAGCCATAGATTTAGGAGATGCTTTTGGAGTCACCTGGCCGAGTACACAGAACATAGAACATAGAACATAGAACAACACAACACAGGAACAGGCCCTTTGCCCCACGATGTCTGCGCTGAACACGATGTCGAATTAAACTAAATAGCTTCCTCCTTTACGTGATCTATATCCCTCCATTCCCTGCATATTCATGTGTCTAACAGCCTCTTAAATGCCTCTGTTGTATCTGCTTCCACCGCCTCCCCTGGCAGCCCGTTCCAGGCACCCACCACTCTCTATATAAAAAACGTGCCCCACACATCTCCTTTAAACTTTCCCCCTCTCACCTTAAATGCATGTCCTCTTGTATTTGATATTTCTACCCAGGGAAAACGATTCTATCTACCCGATCTATGCCTCTCATAATTTTATAAATTTCCATCAGTTTTCACCTCAGGGGATGTGAGAGAGAATAGGTTACAGTGAAATAAGTGGAGTAAGGGATTGATGGGATTGCTCTGAGATCCAGCATAGATTTGATGGGCTGAATGGCCTTTTATGTTAAAGGAAATATGACAAAAGTAGGTATTTAGACTTCCTCTTCTTGGAGATGGTCATTGTCTGATACTTCTCCGGCACAGAAATTTCTTGCCACTTATCAGCCCATTCAGGAATGTTGTCCAGGTCTTGTTGCTGTTTCATCAGCAAATATCCCCTTTCCTGAAATAAAACCAGAAAGTCCTGGAAATAGTTGGCAGGATAGCAACATATGTGGAGGCAGAAGGACTTTAATATTTCAGGTAGTCAGCAGGCATGGTAATGTAGCAGTTAGCGTAACGCTATTACAGCACAGTGACCCAGGTTCAATTCCGGCCGCTGTCTGTAAGGAGTTTGTACGTTGTCCCTGTGTCTGCGTGGGTTTACTCAGGGTGCTCAGGTTTCCTCCCACATTCCAAAGATGTAGGGGTTAGGAGGTTGTGGGCATGCTATGTTGGCACCAGAAACGTGTCGACACTTGCGGGCTGCCCCCAGAACACTCTACGCAAAAGATGTATTTCACTGCGTGTTTCGATGTACATGTGACAAATAAAGATAACTTATCTTACATTGAAACACACAGTGAAATGCATCTTCTGTGTAGAGTGTTCAGGGGACAGCCCGCAAGTGTCGCCACACTTCTGGCGCCAGCATAGCATGCCCACAACTTCCCAACCTGTGCGTCTTTGGAATGTGGGAGGAAACTGGAGCACCCGGAGGAAACCCACACAGACACGGGGAGAATGTACAATCTCCTTACAGATAGTGGCCGGAATTGAAGCCGGGTCGCTGGCGCTGTAATAGTGTCATGCTAACTGCTACACCACTGTGTCTGCCCATTTCGGAGGGCACTTAAGTGTCAATAACATTGGTGGGTCTGGAGTCACATATGGGCCAGACTATGTAAGGAAGGACATTACCGAACCAGATGTCTCTCTTTTTGAAAGCCCTCACAAGTGGAAACACCTCCTCCATGTCAGTGATGTTCATATATGGTCCACAGACCACCCCGGACTTCTGGATGACTTAGTCCTTCCTTACTTGCACTCGTCACTCCTCTACCTGTGCAGACCCAAAGCTGTTTCCTGATTGGTGCCACAGTGGCCCTCCTTCTGAAAATACAGGCCCCACTTTTAGAAATAGTTTGTCAGTTGGTTCAGCTGAAGTTCACTGGTTGTCAACGCTGCCAACAGACTTTAAATATCAGTAAATGTCTCTGACAATCACATCTGAATAACATTCAAAAACCACCAAAGCATTTTCATAAGACTAATTCTAGTAAAATTGTTAAAATGTTTAATGATTAAAACATTAACTCAATTTATTCAAAATGTATAAAGTATCAGAAATCTGCCTGGCTCACTCCAAGCCATTCCTTCCCATTGAAAACAATAGAATACTTGAATATGTGCCAAATTTAAACTAGTGCAGGAGCAGCTACCTGACTTCCCAACATACCTGTTGGGAAAATGCCAAACTTTGGTGCTCTGCTGCCGATGAGGAGGTGTCCAAGGTTGGAACAAGGGCAAGGCAGTAGTGGGGACCTCTCAGGAGACTTGGGATTTCCCATTCACACAAAATCCCCCAGAAATAGTTAGGGCTGTCAATCTGGCCCCTCTTCACAATAAGTGGTGCAGTACTACTTTATATCAATAAAAAAACCCTTCATTATCCTCAATACCTCTCCTCAGACTTCCAGAGGAAAGTGTCCCAGCCTGTTTAATTTTTCCTGATGGGTGTTTTCTCCCAATGCTTGTATCATTACAGTAAATCTTTGTTTTCCATCTTCTCCAGTGTTTTTATATCCTATCTGTAATATGGAAACCAGAAATTATGCAACTATTCTAGATTATTACGTAACTGTTTTGGATTCAGAATTGGCTTGCCCATAGAAGACAGAGGGTAGTGGTGGAAGGATGTTATTCTGGCTAGAGGTCTGTGACCAATGGTGTTCCGCAGGGATCGGTGCTGGGACCTCTGCTGTTTCTGATAAATATATAAATGACTTGGATGGAAATGTAGAAGGGTGGATTAGTAAATTTGCAGACAATACAAGATCGGTTGAGCTGTGGACAGTGTAGGGGGCTGTCAAAGGATACAGCAGAATATAAATCAGCTACAGATATGGGCAGAGAAATGAAAGATGGAGTTTAATCTGAGCAAGTGTGAAGTGTTACACTTTGGGAGGTCAAATGTAAGGGAAAAGTACACAGTTAATGGCAGGACCCTTAACAGCACTGATGTGCAAGGAGACCTTGGGATTCAAGTCTATAGCTCACTGAAAGTGGCCATGCAAGTAGATAGGGTGGTAAAGAAGGCATATAGCATGCTTTTCTTCATTGGTCAGGGTATTGAAATCATGTTAGATAGATAGGTATTTATTTATTAGTCATATGTACAGTACATTGAAACACACAGTGAAGTGTGTCTTCTTGCGTTACTGAGAATGTGCTGGGGGCAGCCCTCAAGTGTCACCACACTTCCAGCGCCAACACAGCACGCCCACAGCTCCTAACCTGTACGTCTTTGGAATGTGGGAGGAAACCGGAGCACCCCGAGGAAACTCACACAGACACGGGGAGAATGTACAAACTCCTTACAGACAGCGGCTGAAATTGAACCTGGGTCGCTGGCGCTGTAATAGCGTTACGCTAACCGCAACACTACCGTGCCATGTTGCAGCTATATAAAAGTTTGGTTAGGCCATACTTGCAGTATTGTGTGCAGTTCTGGTCACCCCATTGGAGTCTGAGGGGAGACCTGATAGGTTTATAAAATTATGAGAGGCATAGATAGGGTAGACAGTCAGAATCTTTCTCCCAGAGTAGAAATGTCAAGTACTGGAAGATATGCATTTAAGGTGAGAGGGGGAATGTCTGAAGGAGATGTACGAGGCAAGTTTTTTATACAGAATGGCAGGTACCTGGAATGGACTGCCATGGATAGTAGTGGAAGCAGATACCATAGTGGTGTTTAAGAGGCTTTTAGATAAACACATGAACAGGCAAGGAATGGAGGGAAATGGATCAGGTGCAGGCAGAAGAAAATTAGTTTAATTCGGTATTGTGTTCGGCACAAACATTGTGGGCCAAAGGGCCTGTTCCTGTGCTGTACTGTACTGTATACTCTATGTACTCTATATATTCTCTCAGATGCTACTGGAAAAGGTCTTTGGGTAACCCCAATACACAGTAAAGCAAAATACTGCAAACACTGGCAGTCTAAATTAAAATCCGACAATGCTGGAAAGAAGGAAATAGAGTTAACGTTTCACATCAGTGACTTTTCAGCCGAAATGGAAAGAAATTCTTGTGTTTACCTAGAATTTTTTACATTCTCAGGACAAATCAGAGCACCTGAGAATTAATGACGGACTTTGTGGTTTTGTACAAACATCTGAGATCCAGCCAGTGTCTTTTGGCTCAAAGGTGTGCGTCCTCCCCCTGAGCCACAGTGGGACGTGGGAGAGGTATTAGAATGATTCACACAGTAAACCTACAGCACAGGCAAAAATTAATAATAATTTCCCAGAGGTCGCAATGACAATAAAGTGAGACAAGCAACATTCACTGTCATTACCAAGTAATTTGCTGCATCTTATGTCTGCACAAACAGTTAAATGTGGATACACAGAAAAAAAAACACAGACTCTCTGGTCTATGGGCTATTCCCAGGAACACATGCAGAGACGGACATCAACTGCTGCTGGAAAGTCATCACCCCAGTGAAAGATGCTCTTTGGTCTGCCCGAAACTTGTTGGCCTCCCAGCGCAGCTTGATGTCCGTTAGGGAATGCTGACGACTGGCACAGTCCAGGCTGCAGGAGTATGTGCTGAGGGACGCACTGAAGCTCGGTGTGGCCAATGCAAAGGCTCTGTGGGGAAGGACCATAGTCTGGGCTCCTTCTGCTACTGCACATGGAGGGGCTGAGTCGGGTGAGGAAGCCCCTCAAATAATGAAAGGGTGCATCACCCCAGGGGGCCACATGAGTGGCAAAGGTGCTATGGTTTATAAAAATAAGTAACACTACTGAATGTATTGACCATGAATGTAAAGAGTTTGGCATTGTTTATTCTTCTGTATATACTTCTTATTACGAATAAAGTTTATTTTTGAAATATAAAAAAACACAGACATGCTGTTTGAGTTACTCTGTTCTCTCTCCAGGCTGCCTCTGACATGACTTTGTTCAGATTCAGCATGTTTGGATGCCTGATTTGCAGTACTTACCCCCTTTAAGCACTTAACTCTCAGTCATAATTCTTGCCAAACCATCCCTGGCAGTGAAAACTTTATTTCTTAACTGTGGAATTTTATACATTTAAAACATAATTGAAGTTGAAGATTCTTTGAAATATGTTCTCTTAACATTTTCTTGCAACCTCTATATCCTTAGATAATGTCTATCCACCTCAACTATCCTTTCGCAAATGACTTTGCAATGAACTAATTCCATTTTATACTACCTATTTTATACTTCCTAATGTAGATTCACATGCCTCAAAGAAAGATCTTAGTCTTATAGGTTGAAGAGCCTTACTCCTGTTTTACCAACTCACACACAGCACAGGTCCCCATGCAGAATGCAAGGTTAGAAATGATCTCTAACTTGCTGTCCAATTCCCCACCAAAAGTCTGGTCAGTTGTCAGCTAGTGAATGCAGCAGACATTCCATAATTATGTAGAGACCTGGTGAAATCCCATCTGGAATATTGTGTACAGGTCTGGTCTCCCTACCTAAGGAAGAATATACTTGCAATAGGGAGATTGCAATGAAGACTCAACAAGTTGAATCGTGATGAGTTCCCCTGACTGGGATGTCTAGAACTAGGGTGTAGACGACTTGAAGTCTTTTATCTGAAAATTGTAAGATTGTAAGGCACGATGGAGAGCTTGATATAAGAATTATGTATCTAATACATGAACAATACATATGATATTCTTCTGTTCACTGCAATTTAGTTTCAAGGAATTAAAGCAGAACTGAGACAATGTTTGTTAAAGTGGCCTTTCTGAGCAATAGCCAGTAATACAATAAGTTGCCTGTTTGCTATTTAGAAAGATTGCAAAGATAAGCCAGACCAATCCCATATGGTCAATAAATTGGCAGAGACGAGGAGATCTGAGCAACTGGTCATGAGATCAGAAGTTTGCAGGAAGAGTTATGTAGGATTGAACATAGCGATGGGACAGTAGGAACAACTGAACAGAAGACTGCGATGGTAGCTTTTCTACCTTTAAATGTAATCAGCCAATGAAATTGTGGACTCTGTTGAAGATCATATTTAGCAATACGCATCGTCATGGAGGGATATGGCATGGAAACAGGCCCTTCAGCCCACCAAGTCCATGCTGACCATCAATACCCACCTACACTAATCCTACACTAATTCCATTTTATTCTCCCCACATTTGCATCATCCACCCAGATTCTACCTCTCACCCACACACCAGGGGCAATTTACAATGGCCAATTAACCCCAATTCTTTGGGATGTGGGAGGAGTGTGGAGCACCTGGAGGAGAGCCACATGGTCACAGGGGAATGTGCAAACTCCACACAGAGAGCTCCTGAGGTCAGGATTGAACCCAGGTCACTGGAGCATAAGTGGACATAAATGACTGAATGGCCTTTGTCTGAAGAATGGGTGATAAAGCTCAGCACACAGAAGAAAGATTCACACAGGCTTGAGGACCACATGGAAAGGTGATGAGGTGGGGAATGGACTGTAGGTTCTGTGTGTTGTCTGTACCTACATGCCCTTGATGCTGCTGCAAGTTTTTCATTGTACCTGTACCTCACAGTACTCGTGCACATGACAATAAACTCAACTTGATTTGACTTGCCCTGACTGATGACAACATTGCCTATGTCCGAGGAAGCTTCAGTGACTAAGAGCAACGAGTTGCTCATCAATTAGTTCCTGTTTTTAAGTATAGAATTTTGCATTTGGTAAACTCTTGATCATTTACGCAGGCATTGCTTGCGTTATCCAAGACAAATCTATTCTTGCAAGGGATCACAATCTCAGAATCAGGAGTCACCCAATCAACAAAGTGATGGGAAACTATTCACCCAGTGAGTAGTGGATCTTTGGAATTCACTGCTCAAGAGTGCCATGCTGGTTCAGTTGCTAAATATATTGAAGACAGAGATCAGTAGATTTTTAGATATTAAAGGAAACAATGGATAGTGCAGAAAAATGATGTTAAAGCAAAAGATCAGGCATGATCATATTGAATATCAGAGCAAGTATGTGGGGTCAAATGGTCTACTCCTACTATTGCTGATATTTTTTATGAAAGGTGAATACCATTTCTTCATAACAGACCACCCACTGGGCCAATTATGCAAAATAGCTACTCCTCAAAGCGCAGCTGAAAAGCGAGGGCCTAGAAACCATACCATGCATGGAAACACACATTAAAGTGTGGCTGTGCTGTGAACCCAATCCAGTTTTATCAAAGGCTACAGAGGAGTGATTTTCACACATGCACATTCGTATTGATGTTAGCCAATTTTTCCTGCAATCCTTTTCTTTTACATTCTTTTATGTAGTCTGGCCTACTGGGCATGTCCGGATAGGCTAACGATACAACATTAGCCAAACTTAACAGCATTAACAACACGTTACACAGTCAAAGGAGCTTAACTGCCCCCCAACAGCCACAGACTTTCACCCCAACAGAGAAATTTCCTTTGTTGCATCCATCGCCGTCCCCCACCTTCCCTGCTCCCTAGACAAACATGTTCCTCTCTTTCCCAGCTCCGATGAAGGGTGCTGGACCTGAAACGTTAACCAATTCTCTCTCCACAGATGCTGCCTGACCTGCTGAGTGTTTCCTGCACTTTCTGTTTTACTTCATTCTTCACTGCTTTGTTTAAAATATTTCCAGGCACCATCAGTTTAATTCATTTCTTGAACCTTTCAAATTCTGTTGAAAGCTTCTGCGCAGTTGATACCATCCACCAACTGAGAGGGCAGGGAGGCTACTCACTGCAAGCCCCAGCAAACGCCGTTCATGCAACAACCACTAGGCATTGCATGGAAGGATGAAGATTGGTGTCTTGCCTCTTCATAGCAGATTATCACACCTCGATTCAGCACCTCCCTTGACATCTGAGCCGCGATGGGAATCTCACTAATGCGGGGAATCGTGGACCTGAACAAACACCCAGATCTCTGCGGGGCAGCACAGTGAAGTGCCTGTCTGAGGCACTAACCTCATGCAGCTACTTAAAAATGCAGCTATCGCCTGGGTTCTAGCTACTGTCAAGAGGCAAAAAGAGAAAATGAGAGCGAAAATAGCATTTGCACCTTTGCAAGACTGAACTATCAAGATCTCTTCGGATCAAGAGTCGACCGTTTCTTTTTATATCAATTTGGCACATGCTCTGTGTAACTATTTTTCCAACCACGTTTTAGAAACCAGAAAACTAAGGACAGGGGAATCTGATTGTGTACAGGATATACTTCATGAAGTACAGCATGGCTGATATTTGGAGGATGACTGGAATATAGGAATTTGTGATGGAAAGTGGGGAAACATAAAGAGGGTAAAGGTGGAAAGGCTCACATGATCTCCTCGCCATCCACACATAACTTGTCTTGCTTTACTCAGTGGAATTCTCTGTAACTATTAGAAATTTATTTCACATTTATGCTCAGACAGGAAGACGCCTCTACCAACATAATGACCACAAATAATCTAAATGCTTTTGAATAACTCAGATCAAAATCGCAGTTACAACCCTGTAAAATTTGTCATCAATCTTTCAACACTAGGCACCCGCAAAGTATAAATATTAGATTGTCGAGGGGAACGGTTGGAAAAACCTGTCGAAGCAGTATTCCATCATGCCCTGGCCTTTTGAAATTTATTCTTTTTAAGTGATTAAAAATTTTATTTTGCCTCTGTAAGCCCAGATCCTTTTCAAAGTTTCCAAGTGTTCTTAAACACTCAAGAGTTTCTCCACCGCTGTCCCTTTCTTTGTTTGTGCTCGTATCATGTGTACACCAACATTTAGAAGTATTGCTTACCAGATGCACCAAGGTGTGTGCATCTGCACTGTGAGTCCTCACAGGACCTACTGCCAGGGAATGGGTTGCCTCTCTTCTACCTGTCCAATGGGATGGGTGGGAGATTAAAGACATAAACTACAGCTCTTAAAGTGAGACAGTTTAGGGATATCATTATCTAACTATTCTCCCTCTAATTATTTGTGGGTGGCACAGTGGCGCAGCCAGTAGAGCCGCTGCCTCACAGTGCCAGGGACCCGGGTTCAATCCTGACCTCGGCTGCTGCCTGTGTGGAGTTTGCATGTTTTCCCTGTGACCGCGTGGATCTCCCCTGGGTCCCCTAGTTTCCAAAGGCATGTGGGTTAGTGGTTAAATAGGCCACTGTCAATTGCCCCTAGCATGTAGATAAGAGAGGGTGTTGATGGGTATGTGTGGAGAATAAGAAATGGGATTAATGTAGGGATTAATGTGAATGGGTGATTGATGGTCAGTGCGGACTTGAATGGCCTATTTCTGTGCTGTATGACCCTATGACTCTGTGACCAAATCCTTGCCGTCCACTTTTGGAGCAACCTCCTGACTTTTTCCTCCCATTAGGGGGGAATCGTCTTGTCACCTTCAGTACAGATTCACTGAATCTCAGGGCAAGTTTGGCAACTCTGCTGAAAGTTTTCTAGCTCCTCTGTTTTGTGCAAACCAGCTTCAGAATCCATCAGTTTCATTCTCGCAAAATTCTTTCAAAATACTGAGCTGATATTGAGACTGGTGGGCTGTCATCACCTGCACAAACTAATTGATCGGGACATGCTTAATTGACTTGTGGTTGCCACAGTATATGAAGTAGGCTTGTGGAACTGCATTGTTGTCAGTTCTGGGCCTGCCATTTCCAGTGCGAAGTTAACATTCTGCCTCAGGTATTTAGTCAACAGGTAGATGTATGGACAAGTTGTGCCGTTTGACGAATCTGAGATCCTGAAAGTGTTAATTATTCAGCAGAGCAGAGTCACTTCAGACTGAATTTATTTTATTTTATACTTTGGATGAACAAAGAGAAGAGGTACTCCCATTGCCTAGTTAGTCCTTTAGCTGGACGGAAACTGCCCTTGAAAAATGCCTCATTATTAGCCAAGCCCTGAGGTTGTGAAAAGCACTGTATACACCTGAGTCCTATTTCTCTCTTTGCAGAATGAACCTATTACTTCCAAAGATCAGAACAATTATAAGGATGAAATATTCAAAAAGAGAAACAAAGGACTGGAGATGCTGGAATCTTGATGAAAAACACGTTGATGCTGGAGGAACTCAGCAGGTCAGGCAGCATCCGTGGAGAAAAGCAAGCGGTCAACGTTTCGGGTCAGGACCCTTATTCAGGACTGAAGATAAGAAAAGGGGAAACCCAATATATAGGGGGGAAAGCAGAGCAGTGATAGGTGGACAAAAGAGGGGAGGTGGGGTGGGCACAGGGTGGTGATAGGTAGATGCAGGTAAGAGATAGTGATAGGCAGGTGCGGGGGAGGAGGGGAGAGCAGATCCACCGGGGGGATGGGTCACAGGTAAGGAGAGAGAGGAAAAAAACGTTGGAAAAAAGAGGCTAGGAAAGGGAAGAAGAGAAGCATGTGGTGTTGTGGGGAAGGGGAGTGGGGATTATTTAAAGTGGGAGAATTCAATGTTCAAAAGTAAAACTAGTGACTTTAGAAGCATTTACAAGTTATATTTTAGACAGTACTGGGAATTGGTAGTTGGGGTATTATTGTTGCATGTACTGAGATACAGTGAAAAGCCTTGTTTTGCATGCCATCCAGACAGACCACTCCATACATAAGTACATCAAGGTAGTACAAAAGGAAAACTATAACAGAATAGATAAGATATCTTTATTAGTCACATGTACATTGAAACACACAGTGAAATTTATCTTTTTGTCTAGTGTTCTGGGGACAGCCTGCAAGTGTCGCCACGCTTCCGGTGCCAACATAGCATGCCCACGGCTTCCTAACCCGTATGTCTTTGGAATGTGGGAGGAAACCGGAGCACCCGGAGGAAACCCATGCAGACACGGGGAGAACGTACAACTCCTTACAGACAGTGCCCAGAATTGAACCCGGGTCGCTGGCGCTGTAATAGCATTATGCTAACCGCTACATTACTGTTATTAGTTTTACAGTTACAGAAAAAGTTCAGTGTGGGTGGACAAATAAAGTGCAGGGGCATGACGAGGTAGATTGAGAGATCAAGAGTTCATCTTTATTGTATAAGATGTCCGTTCAAGAGTCTTATGACAGTGGGATAGAAGCTGTCCTTGAGTGTAGTGGTACGTGTTCTCAAGCTTTTGTATCTTCTGCCTGATGGGAGGGGGGAGGAGAGAGAATGACCGGGGTGGGAGGGGTCCTTGATTATGTCGGCTGCTTTCCTGAGGCAGCAGGAAGTGTAGACGGAGTCAGTGAAGGGGAGGCTGATGGACTGGGCTGTGTTCACAACTCTCTGCAATATATCACAGTCTTGGACAAAGCAGTTCCCATACCAAGCTGGGGTGCATCTGGATAGGATGCTTTCCATGGTGCGTCCATAAAAGTTGGCGAGTGTCATCGAGGACATGCCTTTTGTGGAAGTAGAGGCGCTGGTGTGCTTTCTTGGCAATAGTGTCTACATGGCCAGACTGGGACAAGCTATACCTATTCCTGGTTTGTCATCAGATGCTCACTGCTGCTTGACGTGGATCATGTTTCTGGCATTGTCATGCTTTGTCTCCGCCTTACAAAAGAAATGAAGCTAACGTATCTGATGAATGACCTTTTCCCATCAGGACAGAAGTGGGGATGTTTGCAGTCGAACAATGTTCATTTCCATTTGCAACATTTCAGATACTGAAGTAGCACGGGCTTGTGAAAAGTAGCAAGCAACTACAAGGCCACACTAGTCATTAGAGTCATAGAGTTATACAGCATGGAATCAGGTCCTTCAGTCCAACTCATACATGCTAACCATGTTGCCTACCTGAGCTAGTCCCATATGCCTGCATCTAGCCCATATCCCTCTAAACCCTTCCTATCCGTGTGTCTGTCCAAGTGTCTTTTAAACATTGTAATTGGTATCTGCCTTGACTACTTCCTCTGGCAGTTCGTTCCATACACCCACCACCCTCCATGTGAAAAGGTTGCCCCTCAGGTACCTCTTTAAATCTTTCTCCTCTCACCTTAAACCTATGCCCTCTAGTTTTAGACTCCTCTACCCTGGGAAACAGACTGTGACCATTCACCTTATCTGTGCCCCTCATGACCTCTATAAGGTCACCCCTCAGTCTCCTACGTGTTAGGGATTATTCTGGAGTTATGGATAGCATAATTATGGATTAATTAAAATGGGAACCAGTCTTCAGTAAATAAAACTTGTTCACAATTCAAGTTAAACTGATATGTTAAGGCTATTAAAACCAATCACTGGGTGTGGGACATCCAAATTCTGTCCCACGGAAACTACACAGGGGAAGACAATAGATGAACGTTCATGTTAATTGGTGCTCATTGCAAACTTCAGGATGAGATCAGGGAAGGCATGAAGTGGCCATCTGCTGTATTAACACATTGTTAATGGCATATCCCTGCCACTTAATGCACAGCTCAGGACAGGTCTGTTTTATAGCTTAATATTCAGGCTAGTTGTATGTTCAGGGAGTCATCCCTCAAGGCAGTAACAGAGAGGTATATTTTGGGTGTCTGGAGTTTCTGCTCAGAAGCTTTCGGAAGAGACACCAGTATTGAATATTCAAAGTCGTTCTGCTAGCTGGGATGTGTTACCGTTGTAAATATGTAATTCTGCAAATTTACCTGACTATATTCAAAGTGTTAAAGTTAAGTAGGTGATTATAGCCATTGAAACTGGTTAATCATTTATTGTTATCTTTGTGTTTAAACAGTATAAAACATTGCGTCAGGAGAGTGAGATTCTCTTAGACTCTCTCTCCAGACGATCTGCTGTGTGGATAAAGTCTTCTATATTTCCCAGTTACAGCTTCCATGTGCTCAGTTCAGTCAGTCACAACACTACACCCCAGGGAAAAAAGCCCCTGACTATCGAGTCTCTCCTTATAACTCAAGCTCTTCAGTCCTCTTCACATCTTCATGAATGTTTTCTGCATCCTTTATAGCTTAATGATATCCTTTCTATTGCTGACCAGAACAGCACACAAGATCCAAGTGTGGTCTCACCAACGTCTCGTACCGTTATCACATGACATCCCAACACCTGTACTCAATGCACTGATCAATAAAGGCAAGCATGCCAAATATCATTTTCAACACCTTTAGGGAACGATGTACCTGTACCCCTGGTCTCTCTGTTCTACAATACTCTTCAGGTTCCTGCCATTTACTGAGTAGGTCCTGCCCTGGCTTACCTTAAAAAAATGCAGCAGTTCACATTAGTGGCAGGTTATTACCCAAATTGAGAGAGTCTAACTACCTACCTGTGACATGAAAGAGCTTTTGCATTATCATATCATCCATGACAATCATCTTGTAGTCACCATTGACTGGGAACTTTTAGATATCTTTATTAGTCACATGTACGTCGAAACACACAGTGAAATGCATCTTTTGCATCGACTGTTCTGGGGGCAGCCCACGAGTGTGCCACGTTTCCGGCGCCAACATAGCACGCCCACAACTTCCTAACCCGTACATCTTTGGAATGTGGGAGGAAACCGGAGCACCCAAAGGAAACCCATGCAGACACGGGGAGAATGTACAAACTCCTTATAGACAGCGGCCGGAATTGAACCCAGGTCACTGGTGCTGTAAAGCGTTATGCTAACCGCTACACTACCGTTAACAAGAGCAGGTCAGAAACTGAGCATTCCATTATAGGTGATTCATCCATAGACACCCCAGACGCTTCCACCAACCATGAAGGGTTAGTCAGGAGTGCGATGGGATAACCTTCACCTTCCTGGATGAGTGCAGATCCAACAACTCTAAGAAGATCTACACCATCCAGATAGCCTCACCCCAATTGCTTCAACAATCAGAGGTAGAAATTTTTCCTTGTCACCGGTGGTACGCACATATATGCATATATTTCCATGACATAGAAAGAAGCCATTTGGCCCATCGAGTCTCTGCCAGGTTACAATGCAATGCCATTCCCCTCATTAGTTTCCCTTGTAGCATATCCTCCCCACATTCCCGGCAACTACCCTCACATTCCACCACTCACCTACGCACAAGGAGCAATTAACCTACCATCCCGCATGTCTTTGGGATGTGGGAGCAAACCTGGAGGAAAGCCACCCATGCAAACTCCACACAGGCAGCACCTGAGGTCAGGATCGAACCTGTGTTGCTGGAGCTGTGAGGCAGCAGTTCCTCTGTGTCACCCCATATGCTTATGTATAGTGCTGGTTCCACCTTGTACAGCCTTTAAGCAAATTGTAAGCAGCAGTACCAATGCAGGGTTAGCCATCAGCCAGACACTGCTCTGGGTCACGGGGTACTCAGCATGCACTGCTGAAGTAGCTGAGCTCTCTCTCCCCATTTTAAATAAAAGAATGGTGACAACAGGTTGGATTGTTCTCCTTGAGAGGGAGATCCTGCAGACCTTAATGTGCATCCAGCCAGCAGAATTACTGCCTCAGAGAGGAGACTCAAACACGTTATAATCTTGTACCTCCTGCCTTGACCACAAGCTATTAAAGTCACTCCCACCATCAAATCAAGTCAAGTTTATTGTCATGAGCACAAGTACAGTGAGGTACAAGTGCAATGAAGACTTTGTTGCAGCAACATCACAGGCATGTAGATTCAGACATCACATAAAACGTAAATTATACATAAGTTATACGAAACAGTGAAGAAAAACAAGACAGTGCAAAAAAAACCCATCAGAGACAAGTTCATGGTAGTGCAAGAGGTGGTCCGTAGTGTTCCATTGCTGAGGTAGGGTTAGGGTTGTGCAGGTCAGTTCAAGAACCTGATGGTTGTAGGACAGTAGCTGTTCCTGAACCTGGTGGTGTGGGACTTCAAGCTTCTGTGCCTCCTGCCTGACGGTAGCAGCGAGAAGAGGGCATGACCTGGATGGAGGGGATCCTTGATGATAGATGCCGCCTTCTTGAGGCAGCGCCTAGTGTAGATGCTGTCAGTGGTGGGGAGGGCTGTGCCCGTGATGAACCGGGTTTGTCCACTACTCTCTGCAGCATCTTGCACATGGCAGAATGAGAAACATCTTCAGCAGCTGCTGCAACACCATGTCTAAACCCACGACCTCCACTGCCTGCAAGGACAAAGGTTCCACAGGCATGGAGCACCATCTCCTTCAAGTCACACACCATCCTATCTGAGAAAAATATTGACGGTCCTTCAGCAAACAATCTGCTGGAGAAAATCAGCGGGTCGAGCAGCATCTGTTGGGGGGGGGAAAGGAATTGTCAACGTTTTGGATCGAAAGCCTGCGTCAGTTTGTTGCACCGCAGTAACTCTCTTGACATCCATCATCGGGGACTCCCAACTTACGGGCCATGTCTTCTTCTCATTGCTGCCATCAAAGGAGGTACAGGAGCCTGAAGACCCACACCTCAAGGTTCAACAACAGCTTCTTCCTCACTGCCGTCGGGTTCTTGAACCGGCCTGAAAAACCCTAATTCCACCTTGGGTTACATTTCTTTTTTCTCTCTCTGAACTTGCACTAATGCCATTATGTTTATTTATTTATTTTTGTCATGTAAGTTATGTATAACTTTTTGTTAATTTAAGATTATGTTCAATTATGCTTGTCATGTTTGTAATGTACTGTACTGCTGCTGCAGGAACCTGATTTTCGTGGTATTTATACCCGTAACAATAAACTTAAACTTGAACTTGAAACCATCCCTGATGCAGGGTTTTGACCCAAAACATCGACAGTTCCTTTCCCCCCACAGATGCTGCTCGACCTGCTGAGTTCCTCCAGCAGATTGTCTGTTGCTCCAGATTCCAGCGTCTGCAGTCCCCTGTGTCTGCATTGACACTCTTTTATCTGGGTCTAAATAATGGAACACCCTACCTAACAGAAGGACTTCCAACCAAAGGACTACGGCAGTCCAACAAGGCTACTCTACACCACCTTCCAAGGGTTTTAAAGAAGGGCAACAGGTTCTGTCAATGCCCATATCCTGGAGGGGCAATACTAATTATCATACCACAGATGGGCGAAGGACAAGATATAGCTTTGCAAAAAAAAACTACAGGCTCCTTTCTATACATGGGAGGAGCAAAGTTGCAGACGCAGGCCTAATTTTTATTTTAAGTAAATCCAAAATTTACCAGGGACCACTATTGTACAGAACCTGGGAGAGAACGTGGCACTAACCATAGAGAAGCAGGATGAGTCCACTGGGGCGTTCATCATGAAGTCATGGATTACTGGTGAATCATGATCTGTCTACCTGCAGAGTCTGGATCATAAATCATAGAAGCCTACAGCACAAAAGTCATCATTAAGATTAACCTGAAGCAGGAAATTATCTTCCTGGGGAGCCACAGTTGATACAAGAGACATGCCCAGAGCCTGGAGGAAAGTGATGAGACTGGATTCCTCAGTGCATTGTATTAGGGTTGAAGGTAGAGTTCATGGGAATCATAGGTTGGAGAGGTGGCAATGAGTTAAATTGATAGGTTAAATACCTACTTTCCTTTAGATTTGCAAAGTTCGGTTTAAATTGGACAGTTCCCAATGAGTTTCAGTCATGTTAATCCCCTCCTGCATTAACTTTGTAGCACATTTTTTAAAGTATTCAGGCTTTGGAATCATGTTACCTCAGGTGACACCTGAATCAAACACAGACCTTGGCAATTGTACTACCTGGGTTAGATCTTTTTCAACTAATAATGAAATTACTTCCTGGTAATGTAATGTCTCATTCTTTTATCGCTGCCCATAAAGTAGCCAGAAAGACTGGTGATGAGAACGAGAAGTTGGCAAACGCGGTTTTAACTTAAAAATCAGAAAAGCTGCTACTTTCCTTCAACCGTTCGGTTCTTGAACCAACCAGCACAACCCTAATCACTACAGTTTAGCAAGACCATGACTACTTTGATCACCTTGCACTGAAGTGAATTTTTTGTTGTTCTAATTATGTTCTATCTTGTAAAAACTGTGTAAAATTTATGATTAATTTATGTTTTACTCGTGAAAGCTGCTTATATGATGCTCTGTGCCTGTGATGCTGCTGCAAATAAGTTTTTCAAGCACCTGTGCACACATGACAATAAACCCGACTTTGACTTTGACTTTGAGATGCTGGAAGTCTAAAATAAAAACAGAAAATGCTGGAAATACTCAGCAGATAAGGCTGCATCTGTGGGAAGAAAAACAAAGTTTTAACTCCAGTATTACTCTCTCAAAGACATACCCCCTCCCACCCTCCCTGCAGCTCTAACAAGTTTCTTCTGATGAAGGGTCTTCAACCTGAAATTTTAGCTCTGTTTCTCTTCCCACAGTTGCAGTCTGACCTGTTGAGTATTTTCAGCAATTTTTGTTTCTTTTTCCTGTGAGATGCAATTAAAGAATCAATATCAAAATGTGAGCTCCCATCATTACAGATGATAAGACCCCACCTGAACAACAAGGGCACCAGACATCAAGAGAGATAAGTCTAAATGGTGTGACAGAACAGTTGCTTTTGCAGATTAAGGGAAGGACAGGGAGACAATGGAAAGGACAGAGTAATCCTAAATTCACTCAGCCTGATTGATAAACTGTGGCCATTGTTTCCACCTTGTGGTGTGTTGGGCTGCGTCGAACTGTTTTATAAATGAATCCCCGGTCTTATTTTGATGCTTATGGTGGACAAAGATACAGCATTGTCACAGTGAGTTGTAGCTCTTCTTAAACTGAAGATTACTGGCAAATATTCAGAAAATGCTGCACGCTTGGTGACAGAAAAAGAGGAGATAATCAGAGTAATCTATTCATAACCCAGGTAATTACTTAAAAGCAAACATAACTAGGACAATATTAAATGCACACTATTAATAATGAGGCATCAGTATGCATTTTATCTCCCATGAAGTTTAATGAAGAAGCAAGGAAGTGTGCCTTGCAACCTGAAGATAACTGGCTTTGCCTTGCTTAACCCTGTATACAAATCACAGAACAAATATAGCCTCATGAACTTTATGTTGTTTTTCTGTTCACATGCGATGTTTTGCATCACCTGGGTCAGCTCCAGTGATGCATTGTTGCATTGTCTTGGCAGCCTGCCACACTCTTCAGGGAGTGTGCACTCAAGCCTGACTTCTAGCCATGTCAGATCTTCTCTGCGTGATAAATTAGTTTATGTTGGCAAGCCCTTCTTTTCGTTTGTTATTTTCTCAAATATTTAAAGATCTGATGTTGCAGATTAGTAATAGTTGTGGACTTTCTTGACTGTCATGAATCACATTTAGTTCTTGATGTTGCTCGATTTCACTGCCTGAGAGGAGACCATGTAGACCCTCGAGCCACTGTCCAATTAGCTCATGGTAGGTCTGTATCTAAAACCCATTTACCCACCATAGTCTGTCCTTGTTAAATTCCCACCCCTCTGGAATGTTCAGTCTCGGATTTGAACGTTTAATTGACCTCAGCCTCAACAGGTTTTTCTGGCAGAGAATTCCAGATTCTCCACACTCTTGGTACATTTTGACTTTACCTATGTTTTAAAGTTATGTCTGCTGGTTCTGCATTCCCCTTCAGAGAGTTTGAGTAGTTTCAAACTCTCTACCCTATAACTTTTATTGGTTTTAAAGTCATCTATCTGATCACCCCTACATCTTCCATACTCAAGGGCATGCACATGCTAGAGCTGTTTATGCAAACTAACCTCATGATTTAACTATTTTAGCACCAGCATCAATTACTTACAATGAGGCTGTAATACTTAGAAGGGCTCTAGTCAACCAAAAAAAACTTTCATGATTCATTTGGATTGGGTTATGCAACCTAAGAAATGGAGTTGAAATAAAATGGTCCATGTGACAATAATAAACCAATTACCGGTTACCAAATAAATCGTATTACATCCCTGACCCAAATTTTGTTCCTTGCTTGCCCCATTAACATTTTCCTTTATTATCTCACTATCAACCTTTCTGGCATTGAACCTCTGCTGAATTCCAGCCTATTACAGATTTTCCCTTGTATTCTCTCCTCCCCTCCTCCCTTAACCTATCTCTGTGCTTGCTTAAGATCTGCCCCACTGCTAACCTTTCCCAGTCTGTTGAAAGGTCATCAACATAAATCATTAACTTTGCGACTCTCTCCTTAGATACTACCTGACTTATCGAGTATTGCCAGCATTTTCTGTTTTTGCTATGTACCTGATTTTATGCTGTTAGATTAAAGCTGCCTTTAAGTAAAGACTTTTCACTGCATTCGTGTTTTCGACATCTAATGTCCTGAAAGTAAAGAATGGATGCTCCAGACATAAAAAGGAATAAATATCAAAAGTTATGTTTAGGTAAGCTGGTGTAATTTTGCTAATACTATCTGGTAGTAATATTACACAGTTGCAATCTGATTGCCTCCATAAAAATGATTATATACGTACTATGGGATGCAGTAAAGGAGTAAATGAACTGTGTTTGATTGCTGAAGCCAAAAACTGAAATATAGATTTTTATAGTTTGTCTCTCAAACCATCAAATAATTGTCTCCTCTTCATGTTAATCTTAGGACTCATTTCTCATCTATTAGTTGACATAATTAAACATAAAAACACGTCTGAAAGCATTTACGCAATTTAAGTTTGTTCTGCATGATATGTGGCTCTCTATAATGCCTGCAAATGGATAATATTTTATGTACATTGCTAAATTGCTCGACCCAGAAAGTCTAATCCTTATTCATCCATGAGCATTCCTGAAGATAATCTCGTTCTTCACAAACCAATAAATGGCTAAACTGCACAAAGTGAGAATATAGGGCTGCCCTTTATCTTTTTTTAATGTGTTTTGTCTGGCAATGCAAATGTAACCTTATAAATGTAGAATTTACAGCTTGTACTGCAACTCGAACACTTTGAAGAGATGTCATTCAATTAATCAAAAGGCCAAACAATCAACAGCCTGGCTTCCGAGGACTCTGTTTATTCAAATTTAAGTTAAATTGCATCGTGTACTGGGGAAAAGTCTATGATTAACATCAACTGCCAGTGTGCAATATTGTTGTAATTTATCAATCAAGACTTTTTCGCACAGGAGCCTTAAATGGGGTGATCCAGTTTCCAACTGTGCTTGCCCAAGAGACGAAACACATCCTTGCCAGAGTTAAACAAAAGAAACTTCCATCCAAACAAATTCCCCAGACCTTAATGGAATCTGGGGAGATGTGACCAACCATCAATATTAGGGGCAGGTGGAAACAGGAGCATATGAATTAGGAGACAGGAGAGACTGCAGATGCTGGAAATCTGGAGCAACACACAAAAAGCTCGAGGAACTCAGTGGGTCAGGCTGCATCTATGGAGGGAAATATGAATTAATGACTTGAGTAGGCTCTTCAGTCTCTCAAATTCACTCCAGCATTCAATTAGACAGTTGCTGCTCCAAATGTAACCCAACTCTGCATTCCTGTCTGTAAAGACTCTGCTTCCACCGCCCTTTGAGGAAGAGAGTTCCAAAGACTCACAACCCTCTGAGAAAAATATTCATCTGATCTCTCTTAAATTGGCAACCCCTTAATTTTATACAATAATCTTTTAAATTATAGAAAGAAACAACAAGTAATCCAAGTTGTATTATGTCTTCAGCGAAGGTCAAATCTGATGTTCTTCTTGTTTATATGGCTTCCTGATTGCAGGACATTTATAAACCAAGCAAATTATCCATTCAATATAGTTGCTCCTTCTTTATATGTTTATTAGCAATGAAAAGCTTCAGTTAATCTTTGTTTCCATATTTTTCCTGCATTTACCCTCAATGACACTGTGTGATAATACTTCTCCCTGTTGCTAAAGATTGCAGCACTCCTAGAGCACAAATCTGCTTAAGTATGTGTGGAACATCTGCCAATCAGATCAAGAAAACAGAATAGAAATGAGTTAGAGAAAGACCAGGAGGTATGAGTACAGACCAACCTTCCCACCTCCAACAAAGCAGAGCAAACACTGGATGCTATGTTAAGAAAAGTACTCATAAAACCAACAGACTAGAGTAACTGAAAGTTGCATACAAATTGGATTGTTGTGAGCAAGTTGCAAATGAAAGTGATTTTCTCCAGTCAGATTGTGCTAGTAGTCACTTTGGGTGAGATTGCATCTTTCACGAGATTGGACCAGTTTCACTAGTCACACAAAGCTCATTTCCACCTTTGCCATTACGAATTGGCACTTTGGCTTTACCTGCAACCTTCATTGAAGACACAGTACCCCTCAGAACACATCAATCTTTTTGTTGCTTCTTCTGTTATTTGGAAGGAGGCTTGCCAACATCAAGAGGCTTAATGGAGCAGCTTGCTGTGGACAAAAAGCTGTCCAAACACTTTCAGAAGTCCTGAGTATTTTCTCCAGCAGTTAACTGCTGACATTAATTCAGTGGGTGCTTCTGTGGTCACATACCTGATAGCAATCTTACTACTAGAGTCTTGGTTAGGGCAATAACTGGACACAAAGGATGGATTGGGGACCTTTGACTGCCTCATGCCTGTCTCAGAGAAGTCTTCTCCCACTGAGTCTTCAGAGACACACATCTTACCTGGACCTTCTGATGAATAAGGACATCCTGAGATCCTTGACACTGTGGATATGGAAGGATGTTTTCTCTTCTAGGAGAAACCTAGAAGTAGGAGTCACTATATAAGAAAAGGGGCACCCACTTAAGGGAGAGAAGAGGTGAAATTAGATGAAGGGGAAAAGGTGAATGAGAGATGAGGCACTTTGGTAAGAAGAATAAAGGCACAGACTATTTTCTAAATGGGCAGAGAATTCAGAAATTGGAGGTGCAAAGGGACTCAGGAGCCTTAGTTCAGGATTTCCTGAAGGTTAACTTGCAGGCTGAGTTGGTAAATGCAACATTAGCATTAATTTCGAGAGGACTAGAATATAAAAGCAAGGATGTAATGCTGAGGTTTTATAAGGTGCTGGTCAGACCACATTTGGAATATTAGTCCTACGTGTGTGTCAGCCCCGTGTGTGTATCAGCCCTGTGTGCGTATTAGTCCAGTGTGTGTATTAGTCAGGTGCGTGTATCACCCAGTGTGTGTATTAGTCCAGTGTGTGTATTAGTCGGGTGTGTGTATCACCCGGTGTGTGTATTAATCTGGTGTGTGTATCAGCCTGGTGTGTGTATCACCCAGTGTGTGTATCAGTCCGGTGTGTGTATCAATTGGGTGTGTGTATTAGTCCGGTGTGTGTATCAGTCAGGTGTGTGCATCAGTTGGGTGTGTGTATTAGTCTAGTGTGTGTATTAATCTGGTGTGTGTATCAGTCCGGTGTGTGTATTAGTCTGGTGTGTTCATCAGCCCGGTGTGTGTATTAGTCCAGTGTGTGTGTTAGTCCGGTGTGTGTATTAGTCCGGTGTGTGTATCAGCCCGGTGTGTGTATCAGCCCGGTGTGTGTATCAGTCCAGTGTGTGTATTAGTCCAGTGTGTGTATTAGTCCAGTGTGTGTATTAGTCCGGTGTGTGTATTAGTTTGGTGCCTATGATAGTCCAGTGCCTGTGTCGGCCCACTTTGTGCATCAGTCCATCCCTGCGGCGGCAGTGAGGTCAGCTATGTGTGCTGTAGCTCCCACAACCCAACAGCCTGAAGACAGTCAGTGGAAGAGCAGTCCAGGACTCTGAGAGATTGAGGAGCAAGAAGTTCCAGCAAGAGCAAAGGGAACAGGGGGTTGCGGAAGGCTACGAGGGGGAGATCCCAATAGAGCCCACCTCCTCCAGCAGAGCACAGGAGGGAAGCCTTGACTGCTTGTGCAAAAGGCAGTCAGCTAGATGTTATCCTAAGCAGCTTACAGCAATATCGTTCCCACTACAGACAAGGTGATGTTCTCCATACCAGATTCCTTAACACCAACATATTTCGCCTGTAAACACCCAACAGCATCCAGGCATAAAAGAATTCCCCGCATCGCGCCGGACAAGACCAGAGGAATTGTAGGTACGTCCAACAAACATTTCTCTAACCCCATAACATCAGCAGCCTGGGACCAGTGTTTCCCGATGAATTACATTTCTAAATAGCTGCACTAAATACACTTTCCTTGGATCAGTGAAAAATTGGTTGAGCTCTTGACCTCCTTGGGTTGCTGCTGAAGTTTGCCCAGTGAGAACAGTGACCACGGCAGCTGACCAAATATTGATCCGATTATCATTCGGTGGTTTGGGAGAGAATGAGGTTCCAAACTCGTGAGGTGCACAGAGAATCTCTTCCTGACCCTTCATAGAACACAGGACAGCACAGCACAGGAACAGGCCCTTTGGCCCATGATGTTGAGCTGAACTAATTAAACTAATAACATAATAGAATTGGAATTGGTTTATTATTATTGTCACTTGTACGGAGGTACGGTGAAAAACTTGTCTTGCATACCATCCTATCTGGATGTATACGGGCTTGGTACAGCAACTGTTCTGCCCAGGACCGCAAGAAACTGCAGAGAGTTGTGGACACAGCCCAGTGCATCATGGAAACCAGCCTCCCCTCCTTGGACTCTATCTTTACCTCTCGTTGTCTTGGTGTAGCAGCCAGCATAATCAAAGACCCCACCCACCCGGGACATTCTTTCTTCTCTCCTCTTCCATCGGGCAGAAGATACAGGAGCCTGAGGGCACGTACCACCAGACTTAAGGACAGCTTCTACCCCACTGTGATAAGACTATTGAACGGTTCCCTTATACAGTGAATGGACTATGACCTCACGATCTACCTTGTTGTGACCTCGCACCTTATTGCACGCACTTTCTCTGTAGCTGTGACACTTTACTCTGTACTGTTATTGTTTTTACCTGTACTACATCAATGCACTCTGTACTAACTCAATGTAACTGCACTGTGTAATGAATTGACCTGTACGATCGGTTTGCAAGACAAGATTTTCACTGTACCTCGGTACAAATGACAATAATAAACCAATACCAACACCAATACCAATACCAATTCATTACACAGTGCATTGAGGTAGTACACAGTAAACCAATAACAGAATGCAGAATAAAGTGTAACAGCTACAGAGAAAGTGCAGTGCAGGTAGACAATAAGATGCAAGGTCATAACAAGATAGATTGTGAGGTCAAGAGTCCAGCTTATCATAATAGGGAACCGTTCAATAGTCTTATAACAGCAGGATAGAAGCTGTCCTTGAGCCTGGTGGTACGTGCTTTCAGGCTTTTGTATCTTCTGCTCAATAGGAGGGGGGAGAAGAGAGAATGTCCAGGGTGCGTGGGGTCTTTGATTATGCTGGCTGCTTTACCGAGGCAGCAAGTCCATGGAGGAAAAGAGATGTGTCCACAACTCTCTGCAACTTCTTGTGGTCCCAGGCAGAGCAGTTGCCATACCAAGCCATGATTCATCCGGACAGGATGCTTTTTATGGTGCATTGATAAAAATTGATGAGCGTTGATGGGGACATGGCAAATTTCTTTAGCCTCCTGAGGAAGTAGAGGTGCTGGTGAGCTTTCTTGGCTGTGGTATCTTTGGTGTTGGACCAGGACAGGGTATTGGTGATGTTCATTCCTGGGAACCTCTCCTTGTAACACATGCCCTCTAATCCAGGAAGCCATCCTGGTAAACCTCTTTTGCACCCTCTCCATAGCTTCCACATCCTTCAATTGATGTTCAGATTAAACCATTGTACCAACTGACTTTCTCCAGGTATACAATGGATATGGTGGTAGCACAACACTTAACGGACCAATAATCTAAAGGCCAAAAGAAACAATCCAGCAACCTGAGTTCAAATGCCACCATTGCAATTTCAGAGTTTAAATTTAGTAAATTATTTGGAACTAAAGCAAAACTGGTTGTTTGTAACAAGGGCCATAAGTGACTGGGCTGTTATGAAAGCGGTGGGAAAAGGCTCAATTATCCGTCAGCTTGCCCATTGGATCTGATTGTTGTGTGTCATGCTTTTGCTGCACCAGTCATCATTTACCCTGATATTCTTTCACGTGATCCTGACCCTTTCCATCCCTCACATAACTGGGCTGGAGGTGTGGAGGGCTCATAGAGCAGGGATAATGTAGAGCAAATGTGTCAGCTCAGTGCGCTATTTTCCACTAATTACTTTGCCTCTTGTGGGAATTACTGCCTCAGAGGTAACTGGTATAAAGCAATATTAATAATCATGATGTAATAATGAACATCAGAATGGGGACCAAGTATATAATCATTGCCAAAGTAATGTGGAAGATCTTTCATTAGTTTAGCATCTCAATCATTTTGTCCACACAAACCATGCTATGATTTTTAAGGGGAATAGATCATTCAATGTGAAAAAAAAATTAGTATTTCACCCGTGTATGTTTGCATGACACGTATGGAGTCAGCAACATTTCCAGGTGAGGTATGGTGAGTTCTTCAGCAATGACAGCAGCTGCCACACCAGTGTGACTTTTTGGTACACAATTAATTTGCACTTGGCACTAAAAGACGTTGCTTTTTAGCAGTGCTAGTGTCATAAAAATGCTTTATAACAATGGAAAATACAGTCACTGAACTCATTGGTTACTTAATTAAAATAAACATTCCAGTGTCTTTTCCACTGGTGTCCAATATATCTCCTTGCGATACGTTTCCTCTTACACTGCTCATGTCAGAGGCTGTGGTGGAGGACATCATCAATTACCAATTCCCAGTTCTGACGTGGGGTCTTCATTACGAAAGGTTAACTCTGTTTCTCTCTCCACAGATGCTGAGTGTGTCCAGCGTTTTTATACAGCCTGCATCTAATTCCAGTCCTAATGTGCTTGACTCTTAATTGCCTTCTGATTACAGCGCATTAACGATAGACAATCAATGCCAGGATCATCAACAACATGCAAAGCTTAAGAATTAATTTAAAATAAACTTGACCAAAGCCTCCAGTTGAGTAAAGTCACTCTCTTTTGAGTGAACTATGCAGGCACCACTGTCACTTTACTCTGATAATTGGTAATTGGTTTAGTATTGTCGCGTGTACCAAGATACAAGCTTTAGTTTGCGTGTCATCCAGACAGATCATTCCATACGTAAGTACATTGAGATAGTACAAAAGGAAAATAATAACAGAATGCAGAATATAGTGTTACAGTTACAGAGAAAATGCAGTGCAGGTAGACAAATAAAGTGGTAAACGCCACGACAAGGTAGATTGAGAGATCAAAAGTTCATCTTTATTGTATAAGAGGTCATAGAGTCATAGAGTTATAGAGCACTACAGCACAGAAACAGGCCCTTCGGCCCATCTAGTCCATGCTGGCCTGGTTTTCTGCCAAGTCTCATCTACCTATACCCGGACCATAGCCTACCACACCTCTCTCATCCGTGTACCTATCCAAACTTTTCTTAAATGTTACAAATGAACCCACATCCACCACTTCTAATGGCAGCTCGTTCCACACTCGCACCACCCTCTGAGTGAAGTAGTTCCCCCTCAGATTCCCCTTATATATTTCACCTTTCACCCTAAACTTATGACCTTTAGTTCTAGTCTCACCCAGCCTGAGGGGAAAAAGCCTGTATGACTTCACCCTCATAATTTTGTATACCTCTATAAGATCTCCCCTCATTCTCTTGCGCTCCAGGGAATAGAGTCCTAACCTACTCAATCTTTCCCTTTAACTCAATTCCTCAAGTCCCGGCAACATCCGTGCAAATTTTCTCTGCACTCTTTTGAGCTTATTGATATCTTTCCTGTAGGTAGGTGACCAGAACTGCACACAGTACCTGATCGACTTAGCTGTGTGGACAACTCTCTGCAATTTCTTGCTGTCTTGGGCAGAGCAGTTGCCATACCAAGCTGTGATGCATCCAGATAGAATACTTTCTATGGTGTATCTGTTAAAATTGGTGAGGGTCAACAGGACCATGTCAAATTTCCTTAGCCTCCTGAGGAAGTCACTCTCCATTGAGTGAACAATGTAGCCACCACTGTCTCTCTACTCCGGAGTAGAAAACCTGAGGGCCAAAATGTAACCCGATAAAAAGGAGGCTCAGATTTTTTGCTATCTACAGCGAATAGTATGAAGAGCCAACTAAGGTGCAAGTACTCTGAGCATCTTCGACTTCCAGGAGTTAAAGCAACATTCAGTCTGCTAACCGATTCAAAATACAGAAATGATGCAAAGACTTGCTTTTAAAATTGGATGGCTGCAAAGATACCTGTAATTGAATATCATATCAACTACAGTATGAAAAAGTAAAACTGCTTTGGTTGCAGCAATGTAAACAAGGCTCTTTGTCCAGTCTGAACCAACTCATTCTGCTGTGTACACAGTGCAAGTGATTGTACATGTACACAGAATGGAACAAGTACACAGAATGTGAACTAAAGAGAAGCCAGCAAGTGCTCCAATTCAATTTAGTTTTGTCTAATAAACATTGTGCCAGTGAAGTATATAAAAAATTAAAATGATATGCACAAGTTGACCTTTAGTTGACTCCATTACAAGAATGAATTCTCATTTATCATATGTGTTAATGCCCAATTGCTGATAAGGAGATGGAATAAATTGTCTTGTCCTTCCCAATAGATGCTTGTTTGGCTGATGTCTGTCATTGATCTCTCCTGCAGAGTAATCACTCCCTACAATCTGTTTTTTCAGTTATTTCCATTCCTTCACCACAGGTTTCCTTTTATTTCTCAATGTGTTAAAAGTTATTCCAGTCTTTTTTTCTCACAGCTTTTGTTTTTCTTTTCCTTTTGCTCCCCTGAAACTGACTCATTCCTGGGTTTGGTGCTACACATAACAAACATGACCTTCTCCCACTCACCGCCTAACAAAGGGGCAATCTTTGCATGATCAGACCCAATCACAGTTGCAGACACAGCAGATGCCAGAATCTGAAGCAACACACAAGATGCTGGAGGAACTCAGCAGGTCAGGCAGCATCTACGAAGGGAAATGGACAGTTGACGTTTCAGGTCAGGACTCTTCATCTGGATTGAAAGATAGAAGGGAGATAGCTCCACCCCTTCCCTCCTCCTCTTTATATTGGCTATCTCCCGTCTATCTTTCAGTCCAGATGAAGGGTATCCACCCAAAACGTCAAGTGTCCATTTCCCTCCACAGATGCTGCCTGACCCGTTGAGTTCCTCCAGCATCTTGTGCGTTGATCCAGTCACAGTTACTTCTGCCTGCGCAAATCCCCATGTGCTTCCCAGCAAGATTGACTGGATTGTGGGTACGGTGAAGGAATTCTGTTGCAGCCTCCACTCTCCAGGTGAGGAGACCATAGAATGTTGTCAGTGAAAGACACAGAAGAACTTGCATTTACATAGCACTTTTCAACACGCTCAGCGTCTTTTGGAATGCGTCACAACTAATGAGGTGCAGTTATTGTCACAATGTAGAAAAACTGGCAGCCAATTTTGATGCAGCAAGGTGTCGGCGTCACAGAGAGCAATGTACTAACCAACCAGATCCTCGCCTGAAAATTGGATTGTATCAATTTCTGGAGCACTGAAAACATTGTTGAATTTTGTGTTAATACCATATCAGATGTCCCACAAAGGATTGCAAAAATGATTAAAATCCAGTGTTTTAGTGTGGTTCAGAGCCAGAAACAAATTTTAAAGGGACCCGCACTAGTCTAGATGGGACTGTACTCAATTCAACAGGACTTTTGACACATCACTGGGCAGCAGTCAGCTCCTGAAAGGGAACCCCCCGTGGTAACCAGACAGAGAAACACAAAACTGTGGATGTCATGATGGAGAGAAAGGCTTCAGGGTGAGGGAGGGAGCTCCCAAATTTACACAGAGGGACATGGGAATCCTAGTCAATGAGATCCATGCCAGTGGGCCAGAAGACCAGCTGGATCAATCTTGCCTTCATCAGTCAAGGCATTGAGTACAAGAGTTGGGACATCACGTACAGGGCAATGGTTAGACCACACTTGGAGTATTGTGTGCAGTTCTGGTCTCCAAGCTACAGGAGGGATGTCATTGAGCTGGAAAGGGTGCAGAACAGATTCTCAAGTATGACACTGGACTGGAGGGCTTGATTTATGAGGAGAGGGTGGACAGGCTGGGACTGTTTTCCCTAGAATGAAGGAGATTGAGGGCTAACCTTACAGAGGTATATAAAATCATGATGGGTGTAGATAGGGCGAATGGTCACAGTCATTTTCCAAGGGTAGGGAAGTCTAAAACTAGAGGGCATAGATTTAAGGGAAGAGGGGAAAATTTAGAAAGGGACCTAAAGGGTAACTTTTTCACACAGCTGGTGGTGGGTATGTGGAACAAGCTTCCAGAGGAAGTGGTAGAGGTGGGTTTAAAAGACATTTGGACAGACACATGAATAGGAAAGGTTTAGAGGGATATGGGCCAAACAAAGGCAAATGGGACTAACTCAGGTAGGCAACTGGGCCGGCCTGGACAAATTGGGCTGAAGGGCTTATTTCTATGCTGAATAACTCGATGACTCTATGAAACAATGACTCATAAGGTGAACCTGGCAAGTGACTACAACATTCTCCTTCACAAGCAAGGATCCTGCACAATGCAGGCGTGCAGTAAGAAATGTCTTCACAAGATATGTCAGTGATCTGCGTACCACTGGTTACACCTTCAGAGTGTCAATGCTCACGGGGAAGTGCATTTCATTCTGATGTCTGAGTTCATTAAGTGAGGTGCCACTCATCAGGAGAACCAGGGATAATTAGTATTTAAGTAACTGGAACAGAGATTCATCCATTCATGGGTTATAATCAATAGAGGTGGACCTGCAAAGCAAGAATCCCTCCTGCCTGATTGTTGGTGTACTTAGTTACAACACAGAAAGAGGCCATTCAGCCCATCCATCCCATTCCCCCCTCCTTATTTCATTGTGGGTCTGCAACCTACTCTCTCTCTCGCCCATCAACTCTCCTTTGATTCCTTCTGCCACTCACCCACACTAAGCAGTAATTTACGGTAACCAGTCAATTTATCAGCTCATCCTTGGGATAGGGGAGAAAAATGGAGCACTCAGGGGAAACCCACATGGTCACATGGAGAACGTGCAACCTCTACGCCACCAGCAGCGGTCACGGCTGAACCCTGTGCCTTGGAGCCAGGGTAAAAATTGGAGTGGGGTCACTTGGCTCTCATTATGGACCATGCAGGTTCCTAAGGGCAAAGCATCTATCAAGGTTTCTGGTTCCCTCCTCTTATCAGCAGGGGGCATTGAGCCAGAAACTCCCTTGTCTTGGCTTTCCTTTCTCATGGGTCTCAAGTTCTGGTCTTCTTTCTGCTCTTCCTCCAGCACACAATGCTGTGTCCAGTTTGCAGTGTCATACAACGTACAGTGTACGGTGCCGGGTTTGTACTGCGGGGCTCAACCAGACCGATGCATCCAACGAAATCTTCTCCTGAGGAGACCAATGGTGTTTTCCACTGTTGTCCCATGTCTCCCGTTGTATCTGTGATGGGAAAGGAGCGCTCGTGTGACATTGCATTGATGACGCTTGAAAGCTCACCAGTGCCTCTACTTCTTCAGGAGAAAATTGCTCTTCTAGCACCTTTTGCATATTGCTCCAGATTCCAGCATCTGCAGAATTTCTTGTGCATCATTGATTTCCCTAACTTCCTAGAACACCTTCCTCCCCACCCCCCCCCCACTCCTGTGTCTTCCCTTATTCCTATCCCTTAAGATTTTCTCTATATTCTTCTATGCCTTGTCTACTTAAATGCCTGTCTAAATGTGTCTTAAACACAGTGATTGTATTTGATTCCGCCACCTCCTCTGGCAGTGCATTCCAGATATCAACCACTCTCTGTGTCAAAAACTTTCCCCTCAAATCCCTTTTAAATCCCCTATCTCTCTCTATGCTGTTCTGTTTTTGGTACCACTACCATGGGAAAATGATTCTTACTACCTGCTGTATCTATGCCTCTCATAATTTTATGTACCTCTGTCAAGTCACACCTCAGCCTCCTTCACTCCTCTGCACTCTCTCCAGTGCAACCACACCCTTCCTGTAGTGTGGCGACCAGCACTGCACACGATACTCCAAGTGCAGCCTAGCTAGTATAATGGTCCAAGCTTTGTACTCTGCGCCGCGGGGGCTTATGAAGGCAAGCATGCCATGTGCCTTCTTCACCGCCCTCTCCACCTGTGTTACCACTTTCAGGGAACTATGGACTTGAACCTCAAGATCTCTCTGTTCATCAGCTTGGCACCCTACTATTAAACCTGTATGTCCTACCCCTATTTGACTTCCCAAAGTGCGTCATCTCACACTTGTCGGGATTAAATTCCACCTCTCTGCCCAATTTTCCTCTGATCTATGTCCTGCTATAGCCTCAGGCAAACTTGCTTGTTATCCACAACACTACCAACTTTTGTGTCACCCACAAACTTATTAATCGTAGCTCCTACACTCGCATCCAAGTCCTTAATATCTGTCCCAAACAACAGGAGTACTAGCACTGATCCCGCACAAACTTATTAATCGTAGCTCCTACACTCGCATCCAAGTCCTTAATATCTGTCCCAAACAACAGGAGTACTAGCACTGATCCCGCACAAACTTATTAATCGTAGCTCCTACACTCGCATCCAAGTCCTTAATATCTGTCCCAAACAACAGGAGTACTAGCACTGATCCCTGTGCTATAATAATGGCCACAGACTTCCGATCAGAAAAGTCTCCTTCTACCATCACCCTCTGCCTCCTATCACCCAATTCTGGATGCAATTAACCAGCTCACCTTAGCTCCCATGTGCCTTAATTTTCTGGAGCAGCCTACCATGCAGAACCTTGTCAAGTGTCATACTGAAGTCCATATAGACAAAGTCTACTGCCCTGCCTTCATCAATCTTCTTTGTCACATCCTCAAGAAACTCAATCAAATTAGTCAGACAGGATTTCCCCTGCACAAAGTCATGCTGACTGTCCCTAATCAACCCCTGCCTTTACAAATGTGCACAAATCCTGTCTCCAACCTGATGGCGTTAACATCGATTTCTCTAACTTGCGGTAACTCCACCTTTTCTTTTTCTCACCCCCCCCCCCCCACTCCTTTGTCTTCCCTTATTCCTGTGGCCCTCTTTCCCTGCCTTGATGACCTGCCCATCTCCCCCCCTCCCCTCCCCCATCCTTTATTCCATGGTCCACTGCCCTCTCCTACCGGATTCCTTCTTCAGCCCTTTGCCTCTTCTACCCATCACCTCTCAGCTTATTACATCTTCTCCCCCTCCCCCACCCACTTACCTTCCCCCATCACCTGGACTCACCCATCACCTGGACTCACCTACCCCCTGCCTGGGTGCGCTCCTCACCCTCCCCCCACCTTCTTATTCTGGCTTTTGCCCTCTTCCTTTCCTGTCCTGATGAAGGGTCTCGGCCCGAAACGTCGACTGTTTATTTCCCTCCGTGGATGCTGCCTGACCTGCTGAGTCCCTCCAGCACTTTCTGTGTATTGCTCCAGATTCCAGCATCTGCAGAATTTCTTGTCTCAACAAATCCTATCCCTTAGGATTTTCTCCAATAATTACCCTACCACTGATATAAGGTTCTCTAGCATGTAATTATCCGCCTTATCCTCACTGTCCTTATTAAATAAAGGAGCAATACTAACTATCCTTCAGTCATCTAGCACCTCACCTGTGGCTAACAAAGATACAAGAATCTCTGTCAGGGTCCCAACCATCTCCTCTCTTGTCCTCTATAGCAACCATGGGCTAGACCTTATCCAGACCTGGGGATTTATTTGTGTACTCCATAATATCTAACACCTCCTCCTTCTTGATACCGACCCACTCCAGATTATTCATATACCCCTCCCTGATTTTACTCCTCCTCCTTGGTGAATACAGATGGGAAGTCTTCCTTTAGGATCTTGTACACATTTCCTGGCTCCACACATAGATTATCCCTTTGGTCCCCAAGGGAACCCACTCTTTCCCTGGCTATCCTCTTGCTCCTGATACACTATAGAATGTCTTGGGATTTGCCTTGATCCTACTCGCCAAGGATATTTTATTGCCCCTTCTTGCCTTCATAATTTCTTTCTTAACTTCCCTCCTACACCCTCTATATTTCTCGGGAGACTCCCTTGATTCCAGTTGTCTATATCTATCTATGCTTCTTTTTTTTCCCGATCAAACCTTCAATATCCTTTGTCATCCAAGGTTCCCTAACCTTGCTGTCTTTACCTTTCACCCTTCTCAGAATGTGCTGGCCCTGTTGGTTAATCAAATCTATGTTCAGATGTCCCAACTCCAGGTCACGGTTTCCTCTTGGGAAGCATGGTTTGTGAGCAGGGAGGTCAATGGGGATTCAGGTTTGCACAGATCAGGACAGTCGTAGTTTGTCCCATGTACGCTTGTCACTAGAGTTACAATCAATGAAATATGCACCTGAAACTGTAGTCACGGTCAGCCCACATACACTGGACAACGTGGTCACAGTCAGCCAAACGTACACCAAACACTGTAGTCACATTCAGCCTGATATACATTGGTCACCATAGTTACAATCAGCATGATATACACAGAACATTGTAGTCACAATCAGTTTGATATACACTAGACACCATACTCACAGTAATTCTGACGTACACCGAACACTGTACTCACAATCAGCTCAATGTACTCTGGACACTGTACTATCAGTCAGTCTGATATACACTGGACACTTCCATTTACCCCTTCTCCCTTTTCCCTGGACCTTCACACGATTAATGGTGAATAAGGAAATTTCAGTCAGACTCCCCATGTCTCAGTAGCCACCTCTCAGTGGAGTCAGTCATTAGTGACGAAGTTCACCATTGCCTCTAGTGTACCAGCACAGCCTTTGGCTATCAGAGGAAAAGTGTTTGAAGACATTCAACCTAGCACTAAGCTTATGGTCTACCAGACAGCAGTATCCCCACCTCCCTGTATGCTTTAGAGATCTTTACAGCAGGTACCTCTGAGCATCGGAAAGACACCACCCGAGCTACCCCTGCAAAATCCTCCGGAATCACTTAGCAGAAGTGAAATAGTGCTAGTGACCTCTCCCAGAACTAACTTCCTCTTCACCAAGGCACTAAATAAAGGTGTTGGGATTTGCTGATGGGATGACTGTGAGATATGCCCTGTGAGATAAAAAAAGAACTGAGCCCAAATGACAATGACAGGCAGAAATGGCCAGCTTTTATTCACTTTGAAAGAGTGAGTTACCTGAGGTTGGAGAATCGCTGTTGTGTCCTGCAGACTGCAACATGCCAAGATGGAAGACAAAGTGCTGCTCCTCAAGCTTGCATTGAGCCACATTGTAACGGTGCAGGAAACCACAGACTGATAGGTTAGAGTGGGAATGGGAAAGCTCTAATTATACTCAGCCAGATCAGATGAACAGGCCAACTCATCACAAGAGATTTCCAGGAAGATAGAGAAAAAAAACCTTAAGGACATTCCCAAAGTCTCCTTGAAAAATGTTGCTCCCTCGTCGACTTCTGTGTATCCCTGTCCCAAAGGAATCTTCTCCTGAGGAGACCAATAGTGTTTTCCATTGTTATCCTGTCTCTCCCATTTTATCTGTGGTGGGAAAGGAGCGTTGGTGTGAGATTGCATTGGTGATGCTTGAAAGCTCACCAGCGCCTCTACTTCTTCAGGAGGCTGAAGAGATTTGTTCCTTCAGCTCTTTGTGTGTATTGCTCCAGATTCCAGCTTCTGCAGAATTTCTTGTTCAGCATCGATTTCTCTAACTTCCTAGAACCCCTTTCCCCGCCCCCCCCCCGGCCCACTCCCCATTCCCCCCACATACACAGATTGGATACAGGTGTGTACCCAATGATGTCACCTGTGGGGCAGCACATGTTTCTGCCTGTGTGGAGGTAGACAGGAGCTCAGATCTTTGCACTGTACCTTTTGTGGAACACCATCAGGAGGATTAGGAGTGCAATATGTTAGCTTGCTGTTCTTTCTATTTAAAGGGACATCCTGGCATTGAGAGACCTGACTGGGCAACTTCAGAGCTTGCCGCAGGCTGCAAAGCACCTCCGAAGTCGACTGTGCGCATTCCAACGAACAAGGAGAGTTTTCTCCAAAATTCCATGGGTTCCTCTGTAGTGACACCTCTGGGAGTACTGGAAATGTCATTTCAGTCCTGGCTGGTCACTCAGGGTGGGTCAGGGATACAAGGAAGGATGCACCTTCCAAGAGCCCCTCAGCCACCCTGTGGCTAGTTAGGACTGTAATGACAATCCTAATTTCTGCGTCTTCAGAGACACTGTATCCCACTCTATCTGATGAACAACTTATTTGCCCTGTCAGGTTTTCCATAGCGATCATCACTGATGCATGTGACCTCCCATAGGGAGATCCATGGTTTCACTCTTGCTCCTGGACTCTTGTCCATAAGGTCAATGTCACCTTGACTCTTAACATCCTCCCCAGAGGATCATTCCAAGTGGCTGCAGCAGATGTCTGCCTTGGCTCGCCGCAGTATCGGAGAGCTCACTCTGGAACTCTACTTGTGAAGAAACTACTTCGTTTTGATTTCACAGGGGGAGCAGATGACATCTCGGGCACCTGGATCTAGCAGCATTGCAATTGACCACACTGTATGTCCAGAAGATCTCCCATTCGCAAGCTCTACCTTTATGTCAATGGGAAGGGTTTCCACTCATTTAATGTGGAGATGACTGTGGATCATGAGAAGAACTTCCTCATGGGGAATAAAACCTTTCCAGATAGCATCCATGACTGCTTCATCCTGAGCAGGACCTGCATTATCCTGACATCCTTTATAGTCAGTACTGCCCAGATAGATGGATCCTGGGGAACAAAGACTACCCCTAACATCCACGCATTGGAATTGGAATTGGTTGGAATTGGTTTGTTATTGTTACTTGTACCGAGGTACAGTGAAATACTTTGTTTTGGATACTATCCATTCAGATCATCTCATTACAACAATGCATTGAGGTAGTACAAGATTAAACAATAACAGAATGCAGAATGAAGTGTTACAGTTACAGAGAAAGTGCAGTGCAGGCAGATAATAAGGTGAAAACCATAGAAAGCATCCTATCTGGATGCATCACGGCTTTGTATGGCAACTTCTCTGCCCAGGAAACTGCAGAGAGTTGTGGACACAGCCCAGCACGTCATGGAAACCAGCATCCCTTCCATGGACTCTGTCTTTACCTCTCGCTGCCTTGGTGAAGCAGCCAGCATAATTAAAGACCTCACCCACCCAGGTCAATCTCTCTTCTCTCCTCTTCCATCAGGTAAAAGATACAGGAGCCTGAGGGCATATACCGCCAGGCTTAAGGACAGCTTCTATCCCACTGCGATAAGACTATTAAATGGTTCCCTTATACGCTGAGATGGACAATCTACCTTGTTGTGATCTTGCACCTTATTGTCTACTTGCACTGCACTTTCTCTGTATCTGTGACACTTTACTCTGCACTGTTATTGTTTTTACCTGTACTACCTCAATGCACTCGGTACTAACTCAGTGTAACTGCACTGTGTAATGAATTGATCTGTACGATCGGCATGCAAGACGTTTTTCTCTGTACCTCGGTCCAAGTGACAATAATAAACCAATAACCAATAATAACCAAAGACATAACGAGGTAGATTATGAGGTCAAGCATCCATCTTATCATACTAGGGGACTATTCAAGAGTCTTATAACAGCTGTATAGAAGCTGTCCTTGAGCCTGGTGGTACGCACTTTCAGACGTTTGTATCTTCTGCCCGATGGGAGGAGAGAGAAGACAGAATATCTGAGGTGGGTGGGGTCTTTGATTATGTTAGCTGCTTTACCGAGGCAGTGGGAAGTGTAGACAGTGTAAATGGAGGAGACGCTGGTTTTGTGATGTGCTTAGCTGTGTCCACAGCTCTCTGCAGTTTCTTGCGGTCTTGGGTAGAGCAGTTGCCATGCAACCTGATAAGATGCTTTCTATGGTGCATCGATAAAAATTGGTGAGGATTAAAGGGGACACGCCAAATTTCTTTAGACACAAGAAATTCTGTAGATGCTGGAATCTGGCGCAATACACAGAAAGTGCTGGAGGGACTCAGCAGGTCAGACAGCATCCACGGAGGGAAATAAACAGTCGACGTTTCGGGCCGAGACCCTTCATCAGGACAGGAAAGGAAGAGGGCAGAAGTCAGAATAAGAAGGTGGGGGGAGGGTGAGGAGCGCACGCAGGCAGGTGACAGGTGAGTCCAGGTGATGGGCGAGTCCAGGTGAGAGGGGGAAGGTGGGTGGGTGGGGGAGGGGGCAGAAAAATGTAATAAGCTGAGAGGTGATAGGTATAAGGGGCAAAGGGCTGAAGAAGAAGGAATCTGGTAGGAGAGGGCAGTGGACCACAGAATAAAGGATAGAGGAGGGGAGGGGGGGAGATGGGCAGGTCATCAAGGTGGGGGAAGAGGGCCACAGGAATAAGGGAAGACAAAGGAGTGGGGGGGGGGTGGGTGAGAAAAAGAAAGGTTGGAGTTACCGCAAGTTAGAGAAATTGATGTTAACGCCATCAAGTTGGAGACAGGATTTGTGCACATTTGTAAAGGCAGGGGTTGATTAGGGACAGTCAGCATGACTTTGTGCAGGGGAAATCCTGTCTGACTAATTTGATTGAGTTTCTTGAGGATGTGACAAAGAAGATTGATGAAGGCAGGGCAGTAGACTTTGTCTATATGGACTTCAGTATGACACTTGACAAGGTTCTGCATGGTAGGCTGCTCCAGAAAATTAAGGCACATGGGAGCTAAGGTGAGCTGGTTAATTGCATCCAGAATTGGGTGATAGGAGGCAGAGGGTGATGGTAGAAGGAGACTTTCTGATCGGAAGTCTGTGGCCATTATTATAGCACAGGGATCAGTGCTAGTACTCCTGTTGTTTGGGACAGATATTAAGGACTTGGATGCGAGTGTAGGAGCTACGATTAATAAGTTTGTGCGGGATCAGTGCTAGTACTCCTGTTGTTTGGGACAGATATTAAGGACTTGGATGCGAGTGTAGGAGCTACGATTAATAAGTTTGTGCAGGATCAGTGCTAGTACTCCTGTTGTTTGGGACAGATATTAAGGACTTGGATGCGAGTGTAGGAGCTACGATTAATAAGTTTGTGCGGGATCAGTGCTAGTACTCCTGTTGTTTGGGACAGATATTAAGGACTTGGATGCGAGTGTAGGAGCTACGATTAATAAGTTTGTGGGTGACACAAAAGTTGGTAGTGTTGTGGATAACAAGCAAGTTTGCCTGAGGCTATAGCAGGATATAGATCAGAGGAAAATTGGGCAGAGAGGTGGAATTTAATCCCGACAAGTGCGAGATGACGCACTTTGGGAAGTCAAATAGGGGTAGGACATACAGGTTTAATAGTAGGGTGCCAAGCTGATGAACAGAGAGATCTTGAGGTTCAAGTCCATAGTTCCCTGAAAGTGGTAACACAGGTGGAGAGGGCGGTGAAGAAGGCACATGGCATGCTTGCCTTCATAAGCCCCCGCGGCGCAGAGTACAAAGCTTGGACCATTATACTAGCTAGGCTGCACTTGGAGTATCGTGTGCAGTGCTGGTCGCCACACTACAGGAAGGGTGTGGTTGCACTGGAGAGAGTGCAGAGGAGTGAAGGAGGCTGAGGTGTGACTTGACAGAGGTACATAAAATTATGAGAGGCATAGATACAGCAGGTAGTAAGAATCATTTTCCCATGGTAGTGGTACCAAAAACAGAACAGCATAGAGAGAGATAGGGGATTTAAAAGGGATTTGAGGGGAAAGTTTTTGACACAGAGAGTGGTTGATATCTGGAATGCACTGCCAGAGGAGGTGGCGGAATCAAATACAATCACTGTGTTTAAGACACATTTAGACAGGCATTTAAGTAGACAAGGCATAGAAGAATATAGACCTAATGCAGGCAAATGGGATTAGTGTAAATGACTACAGAGGTCAGCATGGACAAGGTGGGCTGAAGGGCCTGTTTCTGTGCTGTACAACTCTATGACTCTCTGTGTTCATTTATTGAAGAGGTTGTCTCTAAAATTAAATACTTTAAAGATTTCAATGACAGTCGTTCATCTGCAGTGATCTGCTTTTCACTACCCTTGTGTATACAAGGAGAAGTACTTTATTTAGCTGGTGGAACTTTGTGTATGCAATAATCTAGGCAGAATTTATAGTGGTGACATGGCAGTTCAGAGAGGTATAATGATAAAGACACCTACACATTGAGTGTACAATGGATAAAAGCAATTCTCAGCAGCATCTTTAAACCAAACAGAAAATTTAGCAAAATATGTGGCCTAGTGTTTTTATTTTGTTTTCCCATGAGACTAAATCATGCCTTTAGAATGACACGATCACCATATTTGGGAAACTGAGCCTGTTCTTGCGATTTGGCCTCAAAGCTGAAATGCCTTCCCTAATATATAAAGTACACAGTGAAATTAAAATAGCTTCTGATGGCTGAGAAGATATGTGGACATGTCTGGCAGTAACCCAGCAGCTATTAATAAAACCTGCACACTGTTATTCTTAATGATCCAAAACTATTTTAAAAAAGCGGTTGCTCAATGAGAATATGTCAGTAGCATCAAATAAATTAAACAAGAGGAAGACTGTGTTCCCCCTGTCTGTACAGCGAGGCTGTTAACCAGCTGCTCTCTGGACCACACAAGTGAGTGAAGGACAATTACCTTCATTTTTTGCTCCAGAAATATATCTACAATAATCTTAACAATGTAGGTTTTAAATGGCAGCATTTGACCTTTCTGGCTATAAATTTAAACATGCTTGCACTTCATTGTCGCAATTGAACATCTTTAATACTTGTGGTTTCCCTTCACATTTTTGTTTGGATCTATGGCCCCTTTTCTCAGTGTGTGATCATTTCATAGACTCACAGAATCGTACGGAACAGAAACAGACCCTTCAGCCCACTGAGTCCGTGCTGAGCATCAAGCACCCACTTACACCAATCCCTTTTTATTCTCCCCACATTTCACTCAACTTCCACCCTTCCCGATTCTACCACTCGTCAACATGCTAGGGGGCAATCTATGGTGGTTAACTAATCTCCCAACTCACAATTCTTTGGGATGTGGAAAGAAACTGGAGCACCCAGGGGAAACCCACACAGTCTCTGAGAGAACAGAGAGTCATAGAGTCATACAGCATGGAAACCAAGATTCCATGCTGTCCAAGATTCCCATCCAAACTGGTCTTATTTTCCAGCATTTGACCCATAATCTTCTAAACCTTTCCAATCCATATACCTGTCCAACTTTCTTTTAAAAGTTGTTATTGTACCTGCCTCAACCACTTCCTCTGGCAGCTCATTCCACATACGTATCACCCTCTATGTAAAAATGTTGTCCCTCAAGTTCCTATTAAATGTCTCCCCTCTCACCTTAAACCTATGCCCTCCAGTTCTTGATTTCCCAACTCTGGGGAAAAGACTGAGTGCATTCACCCTATCTATGCCCCTCATGATTTTATACACCTCTACAAGATCACCTCTTAGCGTCCTACATGCCAAGGAAAAGAGTCCCAGCCTTTCCAACCCCTCCCTATAACGCAGTTCCTCGAATCCTAGCAACAACACTGTAAATCTTTTATGCACTCTTTCCAGTTTAATAACATCCTTCCTATAGCAGGGTGACCAAAACTGAACACAATACTCCATGTGCGGCCTCACCAGCATCTTGCACCATAACCTCCCAACTTTTATACTCAACGCCCTGACTGATGAAGGCCAGTGTGCCAAAAACCTTCTTCACCACCCTGTTTACCTGTGACTCTTACTTTCAGGGAACCATGTCCCTGAACTCCAAAATCCCTCTTTTCTACAACACTCCCCAGGGACCCACCATTCACTGTGAACGTCCTACCTTGATTTGACTTTCCAAAATGCAACACCTCGCACTTATCTGAATTAAACTCCATTTGCCAGTCCTCTGCTCACTTACTCAGCTGATCAAGATGCCTCTGTAATTTTTGATAATCTTCTTCACTGTCCGCCGTACCACACATTTTAGTGTCATCTGCAAACCTACTCACTGTGCCTTGTATGTCCTCATCCTAATCGTAAATACAGATGACAACAATGGGCCCAGCACCGACACCTGAGGCACACCACTGGTCACGGGCCTCCAATCCGGGAAACAACCTTCCCCCATCACCCTCTGCTTCCTGCCGTTAAGCCACTTTGCCAGCTCTCCCTGGATTCCATGCGATTGAACCCTGGTCACTGAAGTTGTGAGGCAGCAGCTCTACCAGCTGCGCCATTACCCCATCTCCTTGGTAATACTGGATGTCCATTTGCCTCCATTAGGCACACAGCAGTTTCCCTGATAGCTCCTCGCCATCTTCCCAAGTTAGGTCTGGCTACACGTTCCACAGCTCTCGGTTAACTGTAGGGACATGGCCGCTGTGGGAAGGTTAATGACTGCAGGATTGAGATGCGTCACTAGTCCACTGGGCATTACGTCTATGATCTACTGGGTTTGTGGTCCAACAGTACACCTGATTGTTAGCTAATAGATTATCCAGTCGTTCGCCTCATTGCCTCAATTATAGAACGATGGAGGGCTATGTGGAAGGGAAGGGTGAGATAGATCTTAGAGCAGGATAAAATGTCAGCACAATATCGTGGGCCAAAGGGCCTGTACCGTGCTGTAATATTCTATGTTCTATTGCTGATAGTGGGATCATGTTGTGCCAATATATGGCAGAGTTGATTCCTGGCATCAAAACAGAGTCAGTTGGCTGTTCAAAAATGGGGTACATTTCTCATTGAATCCTTGAACATATCACTGAAGTTGCAAAATTCTCTATATAAATACAATTCCTTCTTTTGTTACCTTGATGCACCCATGGTTGTCTAAGCACTCCATCATGTGCCTTAACTGGTGTGGAATTATCCAGCAACTTTATTACATTGAATGACACAAAATGTACATCCCAGTGATGTCATCAAGGACTCAATGGTCAATGAAGCCCGGCAAGTGGCCTTGTGGTTCTTCCGCCCTATTGAGTTTCTTAAGCTTCATACCAACCTCCTTCCACCCCTCTTCCTCTTGGCTTAATAGAACATCCTTCCATTACTTTCTCTTCTTGCTGCTTTTTGTAGTTACCTCTTAAATGCATCGGCTTTAGCCTGCTCAATACCTTCACAGTTACACAGGGCGCATTCTCCTGTAACCCCCAGCCTTCTTGTTCCTGATAAGGATAGAGTTTCACTTCTGCATCATCTGGTAAATCCTTTTACACCCTCAGCACATAATTTTTAAACATCATGCATCTGCACACATTTCCCCAATCATGGGCTAAACAAGCTAATGTTGATATCGTGCACTTGTTCCAATAACTTATTCTACCCTGGATTCCAACGAGTGCTATTTTATTAATAAAATAATTTAATCTTAAATTCTTTGAGGCGCTGTGCATTGAAATATTACATTGTAAAAATCCATTATACATAGAAGCAGTAGAATAGATGATTTATTAGTACTGGTAACACACAACAGCTCTGAAAGATAATTTGCTTAATCTTTTTATCTGCTTGTAAAATATCAAGTGCATTTATTTTATAGCTCCCTATACTTTATTGATTCCAACATTCCTTTTCCAAATAAAAAGCAGGTTCTAACAACTTCTAATTCCTGGTACTTTCTAAGCTGTCACATTTGGTTTTGAGATTGGATTTGACCTTATGGCTGGTTAGGTTACGGATCCTGAAAGTCTCTGCCACATCATGTGTGTTGCTGACTGACTTTGCCAAATGTCTTGATAATTGTGTCCTTCCAGATTTTACAAGGCTGGTTTTATATACACTGTGTCAACCCTTGCTCTTTCACAATGTCTCAAAGCATCAGTCAGCTCCATTATCTCCATTAAACAATTAAATACATTTGCTTTATCTCTTTAGCTGATTTCCTCTGAAAGAAAGCATGCTGCTGAAACAATTATTCCCCTTTCGGAACATCAAGCTGTGATATTTGCACTGATTATTCATCGATACTGTGCATTTCAGGCTGCTGTTGTCATTTAACTGAAATATTGCTGCATCTGCTTAGAAGCTACACCTTTTAATTTGATAGTAAAATGACAGTTGTTGGACACTGTAATATGCCATATTCTGACCAAGAATTGCTATCATTACTGACAGCTCCATGGCACAATTTTTCCTTTGTTCCCTCACTTTTTATGTGCTTCCCATCTCAATGTACTTAACAATGCGCAGTCAATGAGTCAATACTGAACCAATGCACAACACCACAACATTCCTTGAGCTCTTCTCATTTGGCTTGTCTCAGTTACCCCACGGTGAATGAAAAGGTGAGAGTGTGTTCAGGCTCAGAATGCATACCCATTTTTTTTACCAAGTTTTCCCATTTAGATTGTAATCTTACACTTCCTTTTGCTATATAAGGACGGTAGATTTTTAAGACAAGCATCAAAATTTTTAAAATCTACAAGGAGGGAGCAGAGTTTACCAACAATAGTGTGTTCCATTCCTTGGAATAGTCCCTGTACAAGTTACTCAAAATGTCTGCCAGTGCAATTGGGACAGAATCATTCATACATATATATTTTCCAGCATAATTGTTAACAGTCAGTTTGTGTGAATTGTACTTTCCCTTATATGAACCTTCATGGTTGGATGTCTTCTTATTTCTGCTGGGAGTTCTCAAATAGAATGGGAGGAGGAAGGGGCAGAAGTTATGAACACTGATGGCATGGTTTGATGCCTCAGTATCCAGTGCCAATGGTGCATCTCTCCTCATTTGCAGACAGTGTTGGTGAGCAGGCATTTGGTGGCCATTCCCAAGAAGATGGGGCATTGTTCTTGAAGCCGCAGTTGATTTATATGTGAATCACACAGTGTGAAACCTGAACCACCTACAGAGCAAGCTAGGAATGGGTGGCAGTTGGCTCTAAGAGACATAAAAGTCATATAGAACAGAAAGAAGCCCTTCGGTCCATTACATCCAGGCTGACCACCAAGGACTTAGCTATACTAATTGCATTTACCAGCACTTGAACTGGAAACCCTGAGCCTTGGTGATTCAAGTGCTCTTGTCGGGTGCAAATTTACCGATAAATTCCTTCCCCAACTGCACACTGACTGTTTAATTGACCTCAAAGTGCTTTGGGCCATCCAGAGGTTATGAAGAGCACTAACATAAATGCAAGACTCTGTTTTTATTTCACCACAGTTCCCGATATCAGCACCAAGTCAAGATGTGGGAAGTGTGCACTTATTTCGTAAATCATTTTTGGAGGTGGCCTTCCTCCACGAACCGCCGTGCACACCTTCCAGCTTTCTTTCAAAACAGCTTGATGCTACACTAAAGCAATTGTTTCAGCCTGATTTACTTCCGCTTTCCTACACCCTGGCACAAACTCCCGTAGCTGCCAACTCGAGCCCTGCAGGCACACATAACACTTCTCTGGATGGATGAATTCAGATGGTAGTTCCCTTGCTTTCAACCTAATTTCCCTTGTAAAATAGAATAATAGGGAACACCTATGAGGATTTGCTTGCTTCTGAAGGGATAGACAAATTTATTTTTAACCTGGCCTCTAAATGCCAATCACTGATGTGCCTCCCTTTGCAGTTTGAATGCAAACGATGCACTGGGCTCACGGCAGGTACCTGCGACACCCTCCAGCTCGGGCAGATGGAGTGAAAGTCTCCTCTTCATGACAGATGTTAAGAGTCCTGAGCAAATGGTCTTGGACAGTCTCGGCTCAACTCCCAGTTTAGGCAACTCCACGCAGCATAATACAGCCCATGGTTTGGCACCAAGCTGCACTGGACTGACAGCGCAGCTGAGATGCGATGCACAGGGATGGCTGGCTTTCCTGATCCTGGTTCACTTCTGCTCGGGAGCCAGGTACACCCAGTGTTGTTCTGCCTACTGGTTGTCTAAAGTCCTTGCCCCTAAAATTACACTTCGGCTGAAAGCGTGCAAAAGCTGGTGATCAGCACTCTTTTGGGCAAAGTAAACTTTGAGAAGAAGGCACTGTGAGTCAGGGTCGGAGTGAGATTGTTACAGTATGGAACTGGTACAGATCTTCCTGTACTCAGCGTTCAGTGTTCCCTCCAGCCTAATGGTGTTAAATGATGACAAGCAGAAATTCACCTGAACTGACTGAATTCTAAGTTCTCCACTTGTACTTCTACAATGCAGCCCCCTGGTTAAATAGCAGGGGACCTGTAATTTTTCACGGACTTCTTGCAAAATAAGAGTGGGTGTGTTTAATTCCAAGATATGTAAGCCCAATTTAAAGGCATTGCAAGTTAGAGAGAATGCCCATTAATTCTTCTCATTTAACCCAGCAAGTCACAATCAGCAGTTAACATTTCAAATAGCATTATTTTTGGATACAGTCACACTTCCTGGAGTGATGCACAAGTTAGAAGAGGGGCTAAACCAGGAAAGGTGTTCAGGATACAGCTTCTGAATGCAGACCTTACCATCAGCAGGAAGACTCGCAGTCTTCACCTCCATGAATTCTGCAACATATGCTTCAGTTATCTCCTACTGAGAAGGGGGATTATCTTTTTAAATCATGAGACAAGCAATGAGGCACAAAACAAAAATATGGGAAACATTGCGTGTGATTTGACAGGTTATTATAATTTGAAGATTCAGAATGTAGAGATGTTATTAATAACTTGCTACTCTGTACATTAAAGCAATGCACATGTTTGGTTTGTCAACTATTAAAGATATTAATATATAATGTTATTACCCATATATGTGTATGGGAGTTTGCATGAATTATTGGCATGGAATCACGGAATAATGCAACACAGAAGGAGGTCATTCAATCCTGTTCCGGCTGCTTGGAAAGCTAGCTAATTAGTCCCATTTCCTGGGCCTTTTCCCACATCCCTGTCTATTTTTCTTTTCTATTTTAATATCCAATTCTCTTTTGAAAGTTGCTACTGAATTAGCTTCTGCTTTATACAGAAGATTCTCACCTCACCTTTGGTTCTTTGGCAATTAATTTCAAACTGTGCCCTCTGGTAACCAATCCTTCTGCCATTGGATAGATTTTCTCTGCATTCAGTCACCTAGGCTGCTCCGACAGTACATCCCAAACACGTGACCTCTGCCGCCAAGGACTTCAGAGGCACGGGAAAAAACACCGCCTGAAATTTGGCATGTCCCTGATGACCCTCACCGATTTTTACAGATACCTCATAGAAAGTATCCTATCCGGGTGCATCACAGCTCAGTATGGCAACTGCTCTGCCCAAGACTGCGAGAAATTGCAGAGAGTTGTGAATGCAGCACAGTCTATCACGCAAACCAGCCTCCCCTCCGTGGACTCTGTCTACACTTCCCGCTGCCTCGGGAAAGCAGCCAACATAATCAAAGACCCCTCCTCCTCCCTTCCATTGGGCAGAAGATACAAAAGCTTGAAAACATGTACCACCAGGCTCAAGGACAGCTTCTACCTTGCCGTTATAAGACTCTTGAATGGACCTCTTGTACGATAAAAATGAAGTCTTGATCTCTCGATCTACCTTGTCGTGGCCCTTGCACTTCATTTGTCTGCCTGCACTGCACTTTCTCTGTAACTGTAACACTATATTCCACATTCTGTTATTGCTTTTTACTTTGTACTGCATCGATGTACTTATGTTTTGGAATGACCTGTATGGATGGCATGCAAAACAAAGCTTTTCACTGTATCTCAGTACATGTGACAATAATAAACCAATTACACCGTCCTGACTGGGAAATATATTGTTGGTCCATGACTCTAAGTCCTGGATTTCCTTACCCATAAGTCTTCACCAAAGGTTTAGCAGTTCCAGAAGGTGGTTTACTACCACGACCATCGCAGAGGCAATTAAAGATGGACAATAAACGTTAGCGTTGCCAGCAAAACCCACCTCCCTAAAAATGAATAACTTAAAAAAAGTCTCTCAAAACCTTCTATTAAATCTCCCCAGTGTCTATTTTGCTCTAAACAGAAGAACCTCCACATCTTGTCTACCTGCATTGCATTTTCTCTGTAACTGCAACATTATATTCTGCATTCTGTTTCCTTTTTACTGCCTTGATGTGCTTATGTATGGTATGATCTGTCTGGGTGGCAGGCAAAACAAAAAGTTTTCACTATATCTCAGTACCTGTAGCAATAATAAACTAATACCAATACCATTCTAATAAATCACCCTCTACATCCTCCAAAGACCTTTCTAAAGTGAGGTGCCCTGAAGAGGGACTTTACCACTGATTCAGGAATGTTTAGTGTACGATCTTTCCATTTGGAATCCTGTTGATAAAGATAAGCGACACACTTTTTCAACAGCCCTTCTTAGCTTGTCCTGCCATCTCCAAAGGTTTGAGTGGGAAAGGCTTTCTTCAAAGACTTGTGTCCCATTGCACCGTTGTCCTCCATATACTCTGAATAATCGTCTCTTCAGAGTGCGCTAAATTAAATTGCATGTGCTGTGCATCTGGCCAGTTCACTAATTTGACAAGTCCTAGAATCATAGACAGCATGGAAACAGGACCTTTGGCCCATCAAGTCTGCACCGACCATCGATCATCCATTTACATTATTCACAACAACTTTCCTCAGATTCTGCCCCTCACCTACACACTGGGGGCAATCGACCTACCGACCTGCATGCCTTTGAGATGTGGGAGGAAACTGGAGCCCCCAAAGATAAGATAAGATATAAGATCTCTTTATTAGTCACATGTACACACAGTGAAATGCGTCTTTTGCGTAGGGTGTTCTGGGGGCAGCCCTCAAGTGTTGCCACGCTTCCAGCGCCAACATAGCATGCCCACAACTTCCTAACCTGTACGTCTTTGGAATGTGGGAGGAAACCGGATCATCGGGAGGAAACCCACGCAGACACTGGGAGAACGTACAATCTCCTTACAGACAGCGGCCGGAATTGAACCCGGGTCGTCGGCGCTGTAATAGCGTTACGCTAACCGCTACACTACCATGCCTGCCGAATAAATCTGATTCTGATCGAAGCAACTGGGGGAAACCCAGATGGTCTCAGGGAGAACATGCAAACTCCACACAGACAGCACCCAAGGTCAGAATCGAACGCAGGTCTCTGGCGCTGTGAAGCAGTAGCCCCACTAGCTGTGCTACAGCACCACCCTCTGTGTGACAGGGATAATTGGTAACTGCAGAGTCAAAGAGTCATACAGCATGGAAACAGGCCCTTTGGCCCAACTGGTCCATGCTGATCAAGATTCTCATCTAAGGTAGTCCCATTTGCCTGTGTTTGGCCCATATCCTATCCATGTACCTGTCCATGTGTCTTTTAAATGTTGTTAATGCACCGGCCTCTACCACTTCTTCTGGCAGCTCATTCCATATACGGACCACCCTCTGTGTGAAGAAGTCGCCCTCAGGTTCCTATTAAATCTCTCCCCTCTCACCCTAAACCTATGACCTCTAGTTTTTGATTCCCCAACCTTGAGGAAAACACTGTGTGCATTCACCTTATTTATGCCACTGTATAATATCACCCCTCTTTCTCCTAGGCTCCAATGAATAAAGTTCCAGCCTGCTCAACCTATCTCCATGACTCAGTCCCTCAAGTCCAGGCAACATCCTTGTAAATCTCCTCTGCACTCTTTCCAGCTTAATGGCATCTTTCCTATAGCAAAACTGAACACAATATTCCAAATACAGAGGGATCCTCTGGAGAAAAGTCATCACAGTCTGATAGCATTGTTTTCAGTTCAAGACGGAAGTAAATCAGACAGAAACCAAAGTTTTCAATAAGAGGCAACAGGGCCAAGGTAGATTGTGAAATAAGATTAAAAAGTTTTTCACTGGCGAAGCAATGGAAAAACAGATGAAGAAATATTTCATAACTTTCACCAAATGTACATTCCTTTGAGGCTAAATGAGTACAGTAATCCAGCCATCCACAACTAAAGCAACATAGATCATAGAACACTACAGCACAGTACAGGCCCTTCGGCCTATGATGTTGTGCCGACATTTTATCCTGCTCTAAGATCTATCTAATCCTTCCCTCCCACATAGCCCTTCATTTCTCTTTCATTCATGTGTCTATCTAAGAGTATCTTAAATGTCCCTAATGTATCTGCCTCCACCACCTCTGCCGGCAGTGTGTTCCAGGCACCCACCACTCTCTGTGTAAAAAACATACCTCTGACATCCTCCCTATACCTTTCTCCAATCACCTTAAAATTATGCCCCCTTGTGTTAGCCATTTTCACCCTGGGAAAAAGTCTCTGACTGTCCACTCGATCTATGCCTCTTATCATTTTGTGCACCTCTATCAAGTCACCTCTCATCCCCCTTCGCTCCAAAGAGAAAAGCCCTAGCTCACTCAACCTATCCTCATAAGACATGCTCTCCAATCCAGGCAGCATCCTGGTAGATCTCCTCTGCACCCTCTCTGAAGCTTCCACATCCTTCCTACAATAAGGTGACCAGAACTGAACACAATACCCCAAATGTGGTCTAACTAGAGTTAGACCAAAGAGGCTAAACATATTATTAATGTTGAGGATTTAGATGTTGCCGAGGAAAGTAGATAGTCTCAGAGTCAGATTCAGTCATACCACATGGAAATAGGCCATTTGGCCCACCACGTCCATGCTGAGGACTGGGCACTCACCTGTATTAATCCCAACTTCCAGCACCTGGCACATAACCCTCAATACCTTGGTGATAAAGTACTTATCGAAACACCTCTTAAATGTTGTCAGTTACTCTGCTTCCCTCATTCTCTCTGGCAGTGCATTGAGTGCAGAATTTTGGAACCAGCATCAGACAGCAAAAAAATTGATGCAGAGGGATAAATATGAGAATAAGTCACACACACAGAATGCTGGAGGAACTCAGCAGGTCAGGCAGCATCTATGGAGGGATATGAACAGTTGGCATTTCGGGTTGAGACCCTTCATCGGGACTCAGCCCAAAATGTTGACTGTTCATTCCACTCTATAGATGCTGGCTGACCTGCTGAGTTCCTCCAGTATTTTGTGTGTGTTGCTCCAGATTTCCAGCATCTGCAGTGTCTCTTATGTCTCCATGAGAATAAGTCAGCACGATATATAGAAAAAATGCAAGAGTCTCCACAACTTTTGCGCAAAGAACCTCTCAGCTTTTCTCAATCTCTCACCTCAGTAAGTAGAAACCTCTTTGATCAGAAGCCACACACAAAATGCTGGAGGAACTCAGCGGGTCAGGCAGCATCTATGGAGGGAAATGGACAGTTGATGTTTTGGGTCGAGCCTCCACAGGTGCTGCCTGACCCGCTGACTTCCTCCAGCACTTTGTGTGTTGCTCCAGATTCCAGCATCTGCAGTCTCTTGTGTCTCTGCAGTCTCAATCTGCCTCCATTTGGTCAGAAGCTCTTCTCTCGTTTTGTGTTTATTTGATGAACAGGGAACCTCTTCTGTTTTTGCAGGATTTATTCCAGCATTTCCAGCCACTTAACTTAAAAGGGAAGCTGCTGAAACAATTGGCGGTGCAGTGACCAGGACCCCAGTTCAGGTCAGTCTACTTGAGGTTAGTTTGGCTGAGAGTTGTGTGGCACTCTGGTATTGGCTTATTATTGTCACATGTACTGAGATACAGTGAAAAGCTCTTGATTGCACGCTATCCGGACAGATCATGCCATACATAATTACATTGAGGTAGTATAAAGAAAAACAGCATGCAGAATATAGTGCTGCAGTTACAGAGAAAGTGCAGTGCAGGTAGACACATAAAGTGCAAGGGCCATGACGAGGTAGACTGAGAGATCAAGAGTTCATCTTGTAGCACATGAGAGGTCCGTTCAAGAGTCTGATTACAGTGGGATAGAAGCTGTCCTTGAGCCTGGTGGTATGTGCTCTCAAGCTTTTGTATTTTCTGCCTGACGGCAGAGGGGAGAAGATAGAATATCCGGGATGGGAGGGGTCCTTGATGATGTCGGCTGCTTTCCCCAGGCAGCGGGAAGTGGAGTCAATGGAGGGGAGTCTGGTTTGTGAGATGGACTGGGCTGTGTTCACAACTTTCTGCAATTCCTTGCGGTCTTCGGCAGAGCAGTTGAAATACCAAGTAGTGATGCATCTGGGTAAAGATGCTTCCTATGGTTCATGACTGCAGGATAGATGTGCCTGGCCCATGAAATGACACTTGGTCCAAGCCTTCAGCATTAATAAAGGCTGGTTCTTCTGTGAATGAACACCACCAGCTGTGACTCAAACCAACATGGTTGAAGATCTCACTGAGGAATGAATTTTGGGCATTGCAATACGGTTGATGTCATTTGGGGGAGCTAGACCTTGTCTGGCACCACAGAATAAGCTGCATACCATATAATGACTGGCATCGACTCTTCCAGAAACATAAGCAGAATTATTTAAGACTGCACTTGCACAATTTTTGTCTGTGCAACACCAGTTTATCTCATGCTATGCAGATTAATTTCTGGGCCATTGATATCAAGGAGGAAGTCTACAAAATCTTGGAGGGTAAAAACATACAGAGAGAGGGGAAATACTGAGGGATCAGACAACTTTAAAAGAGGATAAATCACCTAGCAGTCTGGATAAAATGTATCCCAAGCTCCTGAAAGAACAAAAGAGGAAACAGTCTGGGCTTTTATCGTCCTGTCCTCATTGACCCTCACTAATTTTTACAGATGCACCATGGAAAGCATCCTATCCGGATTCGTCACAGCTCAGTATGGCAAGTGTTCTGCGCAAGACTGCATGAAATTGCAGAGAGTTGTGGACACATCACAAAAACCAGCCTCACCTCCACTGACGTTATCTACACTTCCTGCTGCCTTGGAAAGCAGCCAACATAATCAGGGACCCCTCCCAACCTGGTCATTCTCTCTTCTCTCCTCTCCTGTCGGGCAGAAGAATCAAAAGCTTGAAAACACATACCACCAGGCTCAAGGACAGCTTCCATCCCACTATCATAAGGCTCTTGAATGGACCTCTTGTACAATAAAGATGAACTCAATCTCTCAATCAACCTCAGCATGACTCTTGCACTTTATTTGTCCACCTGCACTACACTTTCTCTATAACTGTAACACGACGTTCTGCATTCTGTTGGAGCTTTTCTCTTTGTACTACCTTGATGTATTTATGTTTTGGGATGATCTATATGGATGTTATGCAAAACAAAGTTTTTCACTGTACCTCAGTACATGTGACAATAATAAACCAATTATCGATTACCAATTACCTATAACATATTGCTAGAAGCCAAGAGAGTTATTGTGGTGCAACAAATGATCTGCTGGAGGAACAGATGCAGGACATTGACGTGATGCAGTCCCAATGCAGGGTTTCGACCCAAAATGTTGACAATTCCTTCCCTACTCCCAATGCTGCTCAACCCTCTGAGTTCCTCCAGCAGATTGTTTGTTACTCCAGGTTCCAGCTTCTGCAGTCTCTTGTGTCACCAGAGTTATTGTGGTGCTGTTGTCTAAAAACTGGGGGTGGGGGTGGGGGTGGTGAGGTGGGGGATGGGGGGGAGGAAGTAATAGATCAGATATTACAGGCCACTCAGCCAAACTTAATTGCTGAACAAATTAATGGGGAGAAAATGTTCTGAGTGATACTATAAACCATCAGTGATTAATTAAGGACAATCAATGTTATGGCAAGGTCCTCTCTTGCTAATGTGATTAAATATTTTGAGGAAGTGACAAGAAGGGTTGATGAGGGAAGTACTGTTGATGCGGTTTGATGCAAGCTGTTTGACAATGTCTTACATAGGAGCTGTCTTGTCGCCAATTTGATGACCATTCTATTTTGCTCAGAACTTAATGGATATGCAAATAACCAGATTCCGGGCATGCTGGTGTCTGGATTGGAGGACTTTAGTTATGGAGAGAGATTGGATAGGCTGGGCTTGTTTTCCCTGGAGCGAAGGAGGCTGAGGGGTGACCTGATAAATGTACGTAAGATTATGCGAGGCGCAGATAAGATAGGCAATCAAAATCTTTTCTCCCTTGGTAGGGGTATCCAGGGGCATTGGATTAAGGTAAGATGAAGGAGTTTTAAGGGGGATCTGAGGGGTTATATTTTTCACACAGGGAGTGGTTGATATCTGGAACTCGCTCCCAGAGGAGGTGGTGGAATCAGATACAATCGCAATGTTTAAGATGCATGTAGACAGGCACTTAAATAGGCAAGGTATGGAAGGAAACGGACCTAATACGGGTAAATGATGGGCAAAAAGGTCAGTATGGGAGTGGTGGGAGTGTGGGGGCAGGCAGTTATATAACAAACCCTTCAGGAATATATCCAGGTAGAGTTAGCAACTGTACCCCTGTTGCCTGCTGGTTGCACTCAGCTAATAGTTTACATAGACCATTTTTACATAAGTTATTTTAACATCGTCAATGACTTAAACTTCAAATGTAAGTTATTTTAAAATTGTCATCAATCTGTTAAATAGATTAGCAAACATTTTAAATTCTGCACAAAAACATTTCCGCTGAACATTTATTTCCGACTGCAGAGACGAGGAATTGGATGATGATTCCAGTTTTCTAACATCACAACAATGACCACACTTCAAAAGTTCTTGGCTGTAAATAGCTTTGGCCTGTGCAGATGTTGTGGAAAGCAGAGTGTAAATGCGGGCTTTTTTATTCATTTGTTACAAATCCTTTCACCCAATTCTCTGTTCTATTCTGGCCAAAATAAAGGTGGTACCACCTGAGTCCTCTGCCATCAGCAAAGAGAAAGAAAGCAAGCAAGCTTTAAACATACATTGAAGCCAAACATATTGTGTATTGAATGTGTAGGCCAAGCCATTCTGTAGATGATCGATGGAAGATGCATGCATGGTGGACCTTCTGTTTTGTTTCCTCATTTCATGCGTAGCTTGGATCCGAATAATTCAGAGAATGCAAACTGTGCTTATGGAGAGAGGCATGTTTGAATATATAAATGTACTCAAGAAGGAGTTAGATACCATTCGTAGGGCTGGAGGGATCAAGGAATCTGGGGAGAAAGTTGGAACAGGGTACTGAGTTTGGATGATCAGCAATGATTATATTGGTATTGATATTGGTATATTGTTGTCATTTGTACCGAGGTACAGTGAAAAGCTTGTCTTGCATACCATTTGTACAAATCAATTCATTAGGCATCAGGCAGAAGATACAGGAGCCTGAGGGCACATGCCATCAGGCTCAAGAACAGCTTCTATCCCACTGTGATAAGATTATTGAACGGTTCCCTTATACGATGACCTCACGATCTACCTTGTTGTGACCTTGCACCTTATTACACTGCACTTTCTCTGTAGCTGTGACACTTTACTCTGTACTGTTATTATATTTACCTGTACTACCTCAATGATCTCTGGACT